>NC_068416.1:16947661-17580161 GCF_023724105.1 Carassius gibelio | reverse complement strand
CAGTGTCACCTGACATTACCTGCTGTAAATAGTTTTTATTTATTTATCTTAATTTGTTAAGTTAATTCCATCTTGGTTTATTACATATGGAAATTAAATGTTGAAATTTTATAGGATGGTCAGTAGAAGGTGTCTCTTGCTTCCTGAAAACAACAAACACTGATCAATACATCACAAATGATTTTATACAACTTATATTAAATGATCCATGTTCTAAAAAACAAATCACAGTCTGTCTCTTGTTTAACACAACTGATTTAAAACAACTTATTTGATATAGTTCTTCACCCACACCCTCTACACCCCACCCCAATTACCTAATATCCTATCCTTAACATAATTATTCTCATTCCTGCTTATTTACAAAGCTGCAACTATCTTGTTGAAAGCAGCAGGTAGCCTGTCTGAAACTCATCTGACACGAGGAAGCATACACTTAAAATAAAAGGTTTGTAGTCTAGCTACAGTCTTGGCACAGAATTGCTGATTGTGTGGCACATGTAACTTGCTGTGATGGAACCCAGATGAGCAGCTTACAGGCCCTCAGCCCTGTACAGAACATGGCAAACCTAAAATACATTTCAAAGATTTCACAGTTGTCTTATTTCAGAATCATTCATTATTATTACACTTGACGTTTACCTTATTCATTGATTAGACTTGACGTACACCTACCAAATTTTACCTTTACCTTACCTTTTGCATATACACCGCAGAATTAAGAGGCAAGCTGATTTTCTGATCATATTTTTTTGGTAAAATTTACCAATTCCAAACCAATCTTAACTATTAATTTTGCATTTAATCTTTTATAAGTGATATATAATCTTTTTTTGGCTTGTTTTATCTGTAAAATAAAATCTGCCTAATAATTATGCATACCTGGATATAAGGCGTTTTTCACTTCCAAGTTCCAGCCTCCTCCTTTTCTAATGTGTAATTGATAAACGTTCACTTACCTTACTCCACTGTGCAATTAAGTTATTAGACAAAATACTTAGTCTGATGATGGTCATCAAACACGTTATTATACTTTTAAACATTTATAACTTCGTGTATATTAACATCACACACACACACACACACACACACAAAACTAACCAGCACCATGCTGAGAGGTTAGACTGCTCGACTGGCTGGTTGCACGTTCAATTTTAAAAAGACGAAAAAACCCTCGCTGTGTAACAGTACACGACCAACTGTCTCACTATGTAAATACTGGTAAGCCTCGGTACATTTTTTTTTTAAATCATTTTTCCTTGCTGCTCCATCAACTCCTCCTGACAGGGCAGTTAAATATATAGGTTAACTCTGGCCACTTCTTCATATCGTCTAACATTACCCACGTTAACAGCGACGATGGATGGGACAATTTGAGACCATTTGATCGTCGTAAGACGTTTTCATCGTGCTCCCAATTTATAAAATAACGTTCTTTGTCATTTCTCCACAGTTATAGCAAACTATAAACAATCGTACAACTACTAAACTAGTAACCGGACGTGCCGTATCGGTTTAGCGGAAGTCGGATGACAAAATGCGGAAATGCGAAGTATTAAAAGTGGGCGGGGCGGAATAAGGTGAATAGCATAGACAGTAAAAGAAATGGACACAGCGACCCCATTGGAACTCAATTGAGACAAATGAAGCCCAGTTTTAGCGTTTTTTAGCACTTCCGTTTCTGACGCGCAGACTCAAACGAAGCTTGACGACGTCAGCAACCTGTCTGCCAGATGTAAATCTTCTAGTAGCTGTGCGTGAAAACTGCCATCGTTAATCTTGGAGAGACGGCGAACTTGAGCGGGGAGTTCTTTGTCGTGAGTGAGCAGAGGTAAGTATTCTGATTAATTATTTTGTATAGTATTTTAAAATGTAACGCCAGTACGCCATATTAAGTTAATTGCCTGCGAGCTTCTCCTCCTGTCTGTACGGTAATGCGACAGAGAGCCGAGTGGTTATGACGCAATCGTTAGCCTATTTTTTACAAAAACTGTTTCTACAGGGCCATAATGTAACATAGAAGGTAATGGAGCCCTTTATACATTTTCGTGTATCTTTAGAAATAAATAATGGACAAACAGAGTCTTTAAACGCCTCAGATGTAAAGTTATTCGCTGTCAAAGTGACGCCAAAATGAATGGGAGTCAATGGGAATGCTAACGCAAGTGAAGTTCTGCTAAAAGATGGCAGCCCCCACCCGACTTCAACTTCCGGTCGAGTTCCTTGCCCCTTGGTGAATAGACTGTTTCATCGGGCGCACGCGCCTGGACCTAAGTTAACTTCCGGTCTGTGTTATATCAGTCTGGCTGCGGTGCCATCTACAAACGCAGTAAAAGCCAAGGTGATGAGTAGTCTAAGTTGGGCTCAGGTGGTTGTGCTGCGGGATGTGTTTCCCATACATTTATTTATTTTTGGAGACTCGCCACAATTTTAAAACTGATCGAGTTTCAAAAAGGCTTCCTTAAATAAACATGAGTAACGTAACATTACGTAACGTACTGCACGTTTAATAATAATAATTCCTTACATTTATGTTTAAATATCAAAACGAGGCACAGTTGTTTTTATATCGCTGTATTTCTGAAGTAGGACTTGCATGTTATATGCCTGATAAAGCAGCGTGTGAGCGTACCAGCTCTGCTTCGTTTACAGCTGTTACTGGGGAAACCTCTATTTCTCGCGCTTTATGTCTATGCTTTAAAACATCTCCTGCTGGCAAAGAATGAATTTGCATTTTCATTAAGTCCGCCTGATCCACGCAGCAAACATATTTTGTTTGTTATCAAAAAATATCTACTCTAGAGGGACTTGACTGTTGTTATTGATTCTATTTGTATTCATGTTTCCATGATTTTTTTTTTTTTTTTTTTTTTTTTTTTTTTTTTTTTATTGCAAGACAAAAGAAATACAAATACAAAATAGCACTGCATTGTCATACAATGACACAAAAAACAAAACAAAAACCAAGAAACCGGAAAATCATTCTTTCAGTATAATAGCATCATAAGCCTTAATAAACTTGTTATTCTTATTATTATCAATGTGTTTAAGAGATTTAACAATGAGTAAAATCTCTGCAAGAAAGACATCAAATCTAGGTAACGTATTGAGAAATTTTGATTTATGAATAAAAAATTTACAATGCAAAACAAAAAAATTGACAACAAGATCGACAACATGGTTACTACCAGAAAAATAGAAAAAAATATCTTTCAAAGAGAATTTTAAATCACCTTTTATAAAAGAAGATAAATAACAACTTAAGTTCTCCCAAAGAGACTTCACCTGATTGCAATAATAAAATAAATGTAGTAAAGTTTCTTCTTCAACTCTGCAGAACACACATAAGTTAGAAAGATCCAAAAAAAGAGCAATTTGAGAGTTTGTTGGATAAACATTATGCAAAATTTTAAAATGTACCTCTTTAATTTTATTAGAAATGCAAAATTTTTCAGGGAGTAACCATGCTCTCTTCCAGTGAATATTATCAAAAAAATTGGTCCAGAAAAATTTACATCTAGGGGATGTATATACTGAATAATGTAATATTCGCTTTATATATCTACTGTTACATTTTTTATCAAGAAAACAAACTCCATCCAGTAAAAGTTTGGGCATAATTGTTTTCCTCTCATTATAACTCAGGTATGTCTTAAATAAATGTACATAACTTGGAGACAAACTTTTGATAACAGAATTGAAGGATCTAGCTGGCAGGGGAAGATTATACAAAATCATAAATTCTTCATAACCCAGTATAGTACCATCATCTTTAAATAAATCCAAAACAAAAACAATACCTCTGTCATACCACTTTTCAATAAAAAGAGACTTTCCACGAATTAAAATACATGAATTATTCCAAAGAATTTCTTTGTGGGGGGAAAAGTTGTGTACATAACACAATTTCCAAGCAAGTAAAGCTTGTTGGTGAAAGTTTGAGAGAGAAATCGGCAATTTAGATGGAGTAAAGTTACATTTTAAAAGAAAATCTAGACCACCTAATATACGAAATATAGTATTGGGGATGTAGTACCAAATTGAATCATTACTACGGAGACATTTTTTAAACCAACTAATTCTAAATGAACTAACTAATTCTTTGAAATCTAAGACTTCTAATCCACCTTCAGAACGTCTGTTAGACAAGACAGATTTCCTAATTTTATGGGATTTATTCTTCCAAATAAAATTCAGCAACATTTTATTTATATCAACAACAATTTTGTCACTTACAAATAAAGATAAAGCAGGGTAAACACAACGGGACAAACCCTCTGCTTTAGATATTAAAACTCTGCCATAAATGGATAGATCTCGTTGAAGCCAAGAATTAAAGATTATTCTAGTTTTCTTTATTTTAGGAGAAAAATTTAGATGTTGACGAATTGATCTATCTTTAGTAATAGAAATCCCCAGGTACTTGATACAGTCTTTAACTGGAAAATTATGAATTGACGTTTGTTGGGTATCATAGAGACAAAATAGTTCACACTTTGATAAATTTAAATACAAGCCTGAGGCTTCAGAAAAGGACTGAATAATTTGAATACTTAGAAGAATTTGATTCTGATCTTTAAGGAATAAGGTAGTATCGTCCGCAAGTTGAGATATTTTAAATTCTTTACCAAATACAGAGATACCTTTCAAAGTGGGATTTTGTAAAATATTAAGTGATAGCAATTCAACAGCCAAAAGAAAAAGAAACGGGGAAATGGGGCAGCCTTGACGCACTCCTCTATCACACTTAAAACGTTTAGTGGTATGCAAATTAACCAAAACTGAAGAGTTAATATCATTATAAAGCATTCTCACCATCTTAATAAATTTATTTCCAAAGCCAAAAACACTAAGAGATTTAAACAAAAATTGGTGCTCTAATGAATCAAATGCTTTATAAAAATCCAAAAACATTATAATAGAATCTGAATCAATATTCTCTGAATAATCAATGAGATCAAGTACAAGTCTTATATTGGAACTAATATGTCTATTCTTCATAAACCCATTTTGTGTTTCACCAATTATACTATTAAGACCAGATTTTAAACGAATAGCAAATATTAAAGCAAGTAATTTATAATCAACATTTAACAATGATATTGGTCTCCAGTTTTCAATTAAAAGTGGGTCTTTATCTGATTTGGGAATCAAAGAAATTAGTCCCTGCTTCATTGTGGGCGTCATCTCACCTTTGCGAATACATTCTTTAAACAAACAATATAAAGGCTGCTTTAATAGATCCCAAAAATGTAAATAAAATTCAACAGACAGACCGTCAGTACCTGGAGATTTTCCCTTTTTCATAGATTTAAGTGCCTCTTCTATTTCAGTAACAGATACATCAGAATCACATAATAATTTAAAATCCTCATTAATACCTGAAACTTTATCACAAAAATTCAAAAGAAAAGAATCACATTTATCTTGAGAAAACTGAGAAGTATACAATTCTTCATAAAAGTTGTATACAAAAGTTGAGATCATTTCTGGATCTGTACATAAATCACCATTAATATTTAGGGCAGAGAAGGAGGTTTTTTTATGATTTCTTTTCTCAAGAGCGAAAAAATAGTTAGTGTTTCTCTCACCCTTCTCGATCCATTTTGCACGGGAACGAATGAAGGCCCCTTCAACAATCTCTGTGTACATATTTTCAAGTTTCATTTGACAGACATTATATTCTACCTCATCTTCTTTACTGGGATTATTCTTCTGCTTTAATACACCTAACCTGTGAATAAGCTCAAATTCTTTATTATTTTTATCTCTCTTAATTTGTTTACTCCTATTAACAGCAAAGTCCCTAACTTTAAATTTGAAGAACTCCCAACTAAAGCAAGGGTCACCTTCAATTTTACTAAACATAGTTTTAGCTAGATGAGTAACATAATCATTAAAAGGAGCATCTTCCAATAGACAATTATTAAATTTCCAGTAACCTCTTGTGCTACTTGGTTTCCTATATTGCTTAAGGTCCAAATGAATTAACATATGATCAGTAAATGGGGCAAACTGATGATTAACAGAGATAACATCTTTCAAAATAAAATGAGAAATAAGAAAAAGATCGATTCTAGCCTTAGAGGATCCAGATTTGTTGGACCAGGTAAAACCACTACAACCACTGTTAAAGAAACGCCAAGCATCTACAACAGAAAGATTTTCACATAACCATAAAATAAGATTATTGTGTACATTAGAGGTGGTTCTTGAAGGAAATCTATCTAGTACATCATCAGGAGTTTCATTAAAATCTCCAGCTATTATCAAATAAGCATTAATTAAACGACTTTGTATACTAATGAGTTTTACTCCCAAATCTTTGAACATAGATACATTGGACATGTTTCCATGATGACTGACCAGAAAAGACGTACGTGACGTCACGTTTACATGACTCCCGATTGTTACAATGAGTATCAAATTAACGATAAACTTTAACAACAGAGACACATGTACGCACTACACAGGTACGCAGTTTATTTGTCGCGCTTCTGTTTTTGTTTCACGCTCTAGCTGTTAATAAACAGAACTACATGCGTCTTGCGGAAGAACATTGTAACCGGCGTTACTTCTCTCGGTTTATGACTATGGACGAGTCACCCAGGTCCTGTGTTACTCCACAGCGGCGGCGACCCGCCGGACTAAAATAGTCCGAAAATAAACACTTATTATAGGTGTACCACCATGGTGATTCAGGATACTGACTCCAGTACTCACCGATATGGTTTCGGAATCGGAACAACTCTAGGTAAAAGGAAAGAAGTGTCAGACACAGCTTTGGAGTAACTTAGTTGCATCACGGGTTCACTCTGCGTGTGTTTCGCGCTGGATGACGGTCGTGCTGAACGGTGCAGGTACAGTCGGAGAAGTAGAAGAAGAGAAGAGGATGACACCATTGCTATGCGGGGATGTTTTCATTTTCCTCCTTAACACATACATTTTAAACCACAAACTACGGAGTGTGTTTTGGACATTATTTAACCGCGTAAAAGACGAACAAAAAATTTAGAATAACAAAATGTCTCACTCCAAGTTTTAGGGGTGCTGAGCTCCTTTTTAGGGGTGCTGAAGCACCCCTAAAAAGGGGCTAGCCTCGCCCATGATTTAGGAAAAGAACATTGTATAGGTCCACCAGACAGAAAACAGTCAAGCGACTGGAGCAACTGTGAGGGGAATGCAACCTTTATCTCATCAATAAACTGCTCCACTATCCTTACTGATCTTAACCCAAGCTGACCACAAATTTCTTCTGAAGATATCCATTTTCAAGAGATAACATCAATTAAATCTACAACTTTTTTTTAGACCTTTATCGATTAATTTTTTCACAATAGTGTTAGACTTATTATCACTGTCACCTAGAAAGGAATTATAAAACAATGGTTCATTTAAACCAAAATGGTCAAAATCTTGTCTTGACTTCCTTAAAACAGTCCAAGAATCCAAAACTGAAGCATAATTATTAACATCAGGTATAAAAAAAAACATTATGCAAAGACATTAAAAACAAGTGCCTATCAAAGTGAAACCCACCAAACATTCTGAGCAGAGCCAGGCCAAAAGATACCCATGGAATATGTTCATTGGAATACAGTAAACATTGAACAACTTTTAATCTCATTGATTTAACTTTAGCTTTGAGGTCAATTAGTCCTTGACCTCCTTCATTAACTGGAAAATAAAGTATTGCAGAAGGGAGCCAATGATAACCATCCCAGAAAAAATCTATAAAAACTTTTTGTAACTGCTGCAATAAATCGTTTGGTGGATCAAGTACATTAAAACGGTGCCATAACATAGATGCATAACATAGAAGTTATTAATTACAAGCATTCTTCCTCTGTATGACAGCTGTGGGAAGAATCCACCTCCACCTCTGTAAACGACCTGAAACTTTGTCAAAAAGACCTTCCCAATTTTTCAACATGTAATGATCCACCCCCAGAAACACTTCCAACATTTTAAACCCCTCAAAGTTCCAAGAGCAGTACTCCATCCTCCCAATTACACATCAAAAAAGTTGCACTCTTCAGCCAGTTTATTCTAGAGGAAGATGCCTTCTGATAAACCTCAAGGGATAATATAAAATTCTTAACATCTTCGTCTGACCTTATCACCACGGTGACATCATCAGCATAAGCACTGAGTCTGACTGTTACCACCCCACTGCTAGACAAGTTGTTGAAATCCCACTTAGCTGTCGTCTCAAATCTATCAGCAGTGGTTCAATAACTATGGCATATAAAATACCTGAAAGGCCACAACCTTGCCTTATGCGTCTGCCAGCTACAAAAGACCTTGTAAGTGTTCCATTTATTTTCAGCATGCTGTACACATCAGTGTACAACAACTTTACATAAGAAATAAAGGATCGACCAAAACCAAAAGCTTCGAAACACTTAAAAAGGAAACCATGATCAACATGGTCAAAGGCTTTTTCCTGATCCAGAGAAATAAAACCTGCATCAACTTTAGGCTCTTTGGCATAAGAAATCAAATCTCGAATCAAAAAAAAGATTATTAAAAATCGACCGACCAGGAACACAGTAGGATTGATCTGCATGGATGACTGAAGCTATACAACATTTAATTCTATTAGTTAGAACTTTAGAAAATATCTTATAGTCAACACAGAGTAAAGACACAGGACGCCAGTTTTTTTGTCTCCAAGGTCACCCTTCTTGGGTAATAAGGTTATCATAGCCCTCCAAAGGCTCAACGGAAGTGTTCTCTTTTCCAAACATTCCAAGAAGTCCAAAAACAAGTCTTTTCCGATGACTGGCCAAAACTGCTTGTAGAATTCTGCACTTAGCCCATCTAGTCCTGGAGCTTTGCCTGAAGAAAGTTCATTAACAGCTACAGAAAATTCATCAAAGGTCAGTGCTTGATCAAGCATATGTTTCTACTCATCTGCAAGACGAGGTACGTCCTGAAGTAAAGAGTCAGCCATTCCAGCATCACAGGATTCAGCTTTATACAGATCTTCATTAAAAGATAGCGCATGGGAAATAATTCCACAATCATCAGTCACTTCTCTCCCATCTGGCAGTTTCAAATGACACAAATTCATTCGAATTTTCAATCTTCTGCTCCAGATTAAAAAAGAAAGATGTTGGAGCATCCATGTTGTTAAAAGATAGAAACTTAGCACGGACAAGTGCCTCTTGGGTCCTTTCTTCTAGAAGATTGCGTAAAAGAAACTTGTTCTGTTCCAACATTTCAGCGGCATCAGCACCATCCTCCTCAACATCAGTGTGAAGAAAGTCCTCTTCAAACTGTCTCATCTTACTCCCCAGAATGCTTTTATTGAAGGCAGTATAATTCTGACAAAAAAAGTTTAATTTGCACCTTGCCAATATCCCACTGACTTAAGGACTTATACTGCAATTTTCTCTCTCTCCATCTCTCCCCAAAAAAAGTGTAAGAGAGTGCACAAAATTGTGATCGTGTAAAAGTTTGCTACTAAATTTCCAAATAAAGTGCTTAGTAGTGCTCTGTGCAGTGGCAACCTCAACAGACATATAAAAGTGATCTGATAAGGGAGTAGGAGAAATACAACCATCAAAAAATTTAGCTCTGACATTTTTCTGCACATAAATTCTATCAAGCTCCAGATATCCTATTAGAATTAACTTTAACCCAAGTATATTGTTTAGTTTGGGGGAAAGTTTCTCTCCAAGTATCCACAAGGTTATGATAATTTATCAAAGTTTTAAGTACATCTGCAGACTGACTGTGGGGCTCCTCATGGTTCCTATCTAA
Source organism: Carassius gibelio (assembly GCF_023724105.1). Taxonomy (NCBI): domain Eukaryota; kingdom Metazoa; phylum Chordata; class Actinopteri; order Cypriniformes; family Cyprinidae; genus Carassius; species Carassius gibelio. The sequence continues at coordinate 17,570,393 of NC_068416.1, read as the reverse complement.
TGTGTGATCTGTGTTACAATTAAAATCCCCAGCCGATACAATCATCTTATCTTGAGTAACGTCACTAAGAGCAACTATAAGTTTCCTGAAAAAAATAATACATTCTGAACCGTTATTGGGAGCATAAATATTAAAAAGTGAAAAGTTAGAGCCGTAAATAGTAACATCAACCCGCAACATTCGACCCGGGACTAATTCAACAACATTTACAGGTAATCCTTTATATTCAGGCCTGAGAAGGATCGCAACACCAGCACTGACATTACAACCATGACTCAGAATGACCTCTCCCTTCCATTCACTTTGCCATTGTACTTGATTTTTCAAATCTGAGTGCGTCTCTTGAAGAAAGACTATACTAGACTTCTTTAACATAACATAGTCAAATAAACTACACCTTTTCATAACATCACGACACCCACTGATATTTAAAGTTCCAAACCTCTAAGGTGCCATGAAAAAATACATGCAGCTCAAAAATAATCTCACTTTTTACCTTGTACATGCAAAATACTTCTTACATTAGACAGAAGTTTCTTTAGCCGATATCGTTTTGGTCTGTCAAGCTCATCAAATGTACCCTTCCTCATAGCCACAGTACAAGAAACCAAAAACAACTTTAGATCTGGGAAAAACAGCTCAATATTAGGCTTACGAAGCTGTTTCGTTTTATCAAGAAAGCTACTGATCTGCTGAACTGAATATAATAATTTATTCCTACCTTCAGACACATGTACCGCATCTGTCTCATCATCTACAGCACACAAATCTTCGCAGTCTCTATCAAAATCCTCATTCTGTGACTTTGAATCCACCACCGCTTGTGAAGCAGTGTCTTCTTGAGTTTCTTCATCGCTGAAAGTTTCAATCTCAGTTACAGCAGAGCTTGCATGCTTTCCTTGTTCAGGTGTAACAACCTCAAGCAAAGGCTCTGGATGCACCTGTTCATCGCTCACCCCCGGCTATATAGCCTAGGCCGCGGGATCATTGATTGTGTTAGCCGACACCGGTCTCTCCTGAGAGCTACTCGGTGTCTGAAATGCCCTAAATCGCCACAAATAAAGCTTTTCATGGATTCTGAGCTGTTAAATATGGTGTAATCTTTATTCTCAATTGTTAATTTTCACCGACAAATTTAGAGGCTCACTCTGAGCATTCAGAATCATGAAAACTCGATGCCGAAAGAACACTACATGCTTTAATTCCGGATTTTTACATCCAAGCGAAATCAACTTAATTGGACTTATTAATTTACCGAATCTCTTTAATATTTCCTCCAACTTTTCATTTTTTACATACGGCGGTAGATTCGACAAAATGATCTTCTTTGATGGGCTTGACAGAGGCAAAACGGGCACAAAAGTATCCCTGATAATTAATCCACTCTCAACCAACCCATCTGCCATTTGGCTTTCACTTCACGAGTTCACATCTATGTATATTAATACAGTAAGTTTATGCGTATTTGGCGTGCTGTCCGGGTGGAGGGCTCCGAGCTCGGGATGTGGCCCGAACTCAGAGTACTCCCCCCGGTTGTGGTAAGAGTAGATGGATCTATAAGTGAGGAGAAACGGGGTGGAGGAGGGATGCTGAAAACTGTCAATGAACAGAGGTAGGTTCTGCTGTTATTTATACCTTGTCATGAGTTGATTACTGATTGGTCTCCACTTGTGTTAATCAGGTTAATGAACTGCGACTGTTCCTCCCGAACTTTGTTATAAAACAGCATTTAGAAAAATAACTATAGCCTTATTCATACGAGAAACGGACCTGATGTTAATGTTGCCAAGTACCGCACTCACGGCCATCAGACAATCTTCCACTGATACCGACGCATCAGGCATGCATTTACAGCCGTGCCTGATGGTCAAACGTGAGAAATCACCCGCGTTTGTCTCCATCCTTGCACTCGCTGACCGAAGTCAGCTTAAACAACTCTACCGCCACCAAAAACAAAACAAATTTAGAAAAAAACAAATAAAGAAGATAAATTATCCACTCAAACTCAGAGCAACTTGAATATGGTATTACATTTGTTTCAATAATAATGAACGAAACTTTATAAAACTGAACATAACTTTTTCAGAAACTATCAAAAATATTCCATTACAAAAGAAGAAAAACAAGATGAAAATGAAAAAAAAAAAAAAATAACTCAGTCGCACAAATTTAACAGGCTCTTCAAATATTCTTCATTTTCTGTTAATGTTTTTCAAAGATTCGTTTTCGGTAATCATGGATTCAGAATTCATTGCCACAGATTTCGCTTACGTTTTGCAGTTTTTCGTTTGGTGTTTTGACACAAACCTGGGGGGGGGGGTGTTTAACAGTGATCTACTCTGATTGGATAGTGAGCTTTTGATGGACAGGTGCTCTCTGACTGGGAAGTACAGACGCAACTCAGTGGCATAATTAAAGGACATAATTATAATGAATCCCAAGATGTTTCGTAATATTTTCAGATGATTTCCCAAATGAAAAAAAGATGTTATAAAAACAGCTCTCCACATACAGACACACAGCTTCCGATTTGTCGATCTGATTGTTTGCCCTTTTCCCCCAAACTCAAACATTGTATGATTTTCCACAGACAACAATGGACGTTGAAGTCTAATTAACAGATGATAAATGGATGTATATAGCAATTTTAGAGTAAACATATTAATATTGTCTGATGTGCATTGTTTTATTGCAGAATATTATTGTTTTGTGTGATTTGGATGAATATCCTTAACTTGGTGGATAACATGTCTTATCCTTTGAGACTGACTCTTATGATGCCCAAAGAATCTAAATCATATTGGCATATATATTTCACTTGTTTTCTTTTCATTTATTTGCTTATATTATCAATTAACATTCGTCTAGTTATGGTCATTATCATGCAGAAATCTCTTCATGAACCAATGTACATATTCTTGTGTCATCTGTCTGTAAATGGAGTTTATGGAGCTTCAGGTTTTTATCCTAAATTTCTGTCTGATTTATTATTGGATTCATACGTGATCTCTGCTCATATGTGCGCTCTGCAATGCTATGTTATTTACAGCTCTTTACTGTGTGAGTTTACAATATTAACAGTGATGTCTTATGATAGGTATGTCGCCATATGCAAACCTTTAGACTATCATTCCAAATTAACTAAAAACACTTATGTGAAATTAATTCTGTTCTCATGGATTGTTCCTAACTTCTCTGTGATTCCAGCAGCCCTGTTATCAAACCTTAGGCCGTTTTGTAAATTTCATATTGATAAATTATATTGTGACAACTGGTCAATTGTAAAACTGTCTTGTGTCTCATCTTTTGTTAATAATGTCTATGGATATATTGTTGCTGTTATATTTTTTTGCTGTGCTGTTATCATCATTGTGTCCTATGTTAAACTGATCTCTGCATGTAAAGCATCTTTAGAAAATAGAAGGAAATTCTGGCAAACATGTCTGCCACACATATTATCAATGATAAATTATACTTTTGCTTTGCTTTTTGATGTTATGTATAGCAGATATGGTTCAAATGATATTTCAGAAAGTCTCCGCAATTTTTTGGCTCTAGAACTGGTGATAGTCCCACCTCTGTTCAATCCTTTAATATATGGACTGAATATTAGAGCAGTGCGTAGAGTTTTTGCCTCATGCATTTCCACAAGAGTGAACATATAGGAAGCTCAAAAAGACATAAAAATCTTGTCCGTTTCTTTGTCAACTGTATTGAAACAGACATGCAATTGTTATAATTTTATGAATAAACTGTAACAGAAAAAATCCATGTACAATTTGTCAACCTATGAACATCATTAGGCACAGTATCATAAAACATTAACGAAAAAAAAAAAAATTATAATAATAATAATACAATTATTTCATTCCATATCAACTCATGAATTCTCCTGTTTACATCCTTTGTTTTGATAGATTTGCAAATGTTTCATTGAAATAGTACATACAGTATTTAAAAAGTACTGAGATTTAAATACATACTATTTTGCTAACAGTTTACTAGGCAAAAATTTTGCTTAATATTATATTACTATTTTATGGTGACACTAATTATGCAATTATTGCCAATAATCAGACTTAACAGAATCTCATGAAGCAACCCTTTAATGCATTATTCTGATCATAAATTAAATTATTAAATAACTGGTTAGTAATGTTTTTATTTTTTAATTATGCTGTCTTCAAGCCCTTCACACAAACCAGGTATTTGACCTCCCTCATTTGATATTGAAATGCATTTAAAGGGATAGTTTACCCAAAAATAAACATTAGTTTAAGACTTAATCACCCTCAGGCCATTCAAGATATTAGTGATTTTGTTTCTTCATCAGAACAGATTTTGAGAAATTTAGCATTACATGACTTGGTCACCAATGAATCCTCTGCAGTGAATGAGTGTCGTCTAAATGAGAGTTCAAACAGCTGAAATAAACAAAGCAAACAAAAAGTGTTTGAAACAAATCCATCATTAAGTTTTTTACCCTAACACCATTGTTCCTGGCCAAAATACATGATCATAATCTAATCTAATTCTAGTAATATAATAATGTTTCCTCCAGTGAAAACGCCATCCTCTGTTGGGCTCTCACATCATAATGCACGAATATATTTATTTATATTGTTTTTGAAACTGGTTTTGTCCATATTGTTTATATTGTTTTTGAAAACGTTTTTTGAAATGGTTTTCACTATTATACAGTATTTTATTTGAACATATTTATCTCCTGGTTAAGACAAGATTACTTTATCACCGTAAAAAGGAATATTATGGATAGTGAGCTTGTATACTAGTTGGAAGCAATAGACTGAAATGTAAAGAAAAAAAAAACATTTTGATTTAATTGTTTCTTATACAAACATACAGCTTTTCCATTAAAAAAACATGAACATTTAAAGACTGGAGTAATATGGATTGCTCATGTATTATTTAAACGATCAATTGACAACAAGTAATTTAATGTTAGCAAGTGATGGAATGAGATTGTGCAATTTTTTTTTTTTAACTACTCCTTTAAGGTGTTATCAAATGTCAGGAGGCCATTTTAATGGCTCATCTGCAGGATGCTCCTTTTCACAGTGTAACGCCCGTTTCACACATACTCCATCTGCAGTACGTATGCATTGTGTAATTCTTTACGCACCCATGTTAACGGATTCCAGCGTTCACACTACACGTGGTTGTGGTCCGCCAGTGCGTTCCAGGAGAAGTGCGTCTGCAGCAGTGCAGCAATCGTTTACGTACCCAGTCTATTTTTGCTGTGCTGCATGCGCTGAATTAAAGTGACAGCAGAACATTGTTCGCGGTAAAAATGAACATGGATTGACACGGAAATGCAGTCATTTCACAATAAATGTATACAAAGTTATTTAAGACTCATTGGATTGTGTGTAATAAAGATTTAAATGCAAAAGGCATGAGAGTCGACTGTTTCTGTCAGTGGTGAGTTTTAATTTTAAATGTTTGTGATAGCCTAACAAGAAAAGTAAGCTAATGTTGTGTTTAAATGTGTTGCAGCTTGTTTTAGCAACTTATTATAAAAACCTAGCAGTCAAATGCATGAGTAATATGTTGTTTATATTTGAATTTAAATATGTATATGAAAGATTGTTACTGTACTGTGATAAAAGAGTATCACAATGCTGAAAAAGCTTTTTTATTTTTTTTTATTATTTTATTTTTTTCAAGATTTGATATCAAAATAATGGACAAATGTTGTGTTTTGTGGCTTAAACAACCGCGGATCAGTAGCAGACTGCAAACGTGTCATGTGTGAAAGCAAAATGAGTCCGTGCTGCTTCAGCACCACATACGTAATGCACACGGACTGCATATGCACGGCAGACAGATTATGTGTGAAACAGGCATCAAGTCAGCTTCATTACACTATGACTTTTGCACCCATTCAATCCCGGGAATGATTATGCCCTGCTGTCTAGAATAAAACTAGCTGCAGCATATGGTCTACTCAGCTTTAGTGAGGAACCAGACTCCAGAACAAACATGCAAACATGCCTACTGCATGCTACAGCCATGTTCCTAGCCTGAACCATAATAAAGTTGCTCTAATACAGGGGTAATGCATCCTGACAGGCTCAATGCAGCCATCAGGATGCGCTACCAGCTTTAGTGAGGAACCAGACTCTTAGTATATATATGAAAATTTTCAGTCTGGTTTTAAGCCCCGTCACAGTACAGAAACTGCTCTTTTAAGAGTTTCTAATGATCTTCTTTTAACCGTGGACTCTGGTAACTCTGCTGTTTTAGTCCTTTTGGATTTTACTGCGGCCTTTGATACGGTCAATCATTCTATTCTTTTATCTAGACTTGAACACTGTGTCGGTATTAAGGGCATAGCCCTTAAATGGTTTCAGTCATATTTGACAGACAAAAGTTTTTCTGTTCACCTTGGTGAATTTTCATCATCTGCCCACCCTCTTTTTTTGTGGCGTCGCTCAAGGGTCAGTATTGGGCCCTATGTTGTTTTCTTTGTATATGCTGCCCTTGGGGTATATTTTTAGAAAGCACAATATCACTTTTCACTGTTATGCAGATGATGTACAGATTTATTTGCCTGTCAATACTAATAACAAAGCTTCGTTTCTTTCATTACTGAATTGCCTGAAAGATTTAAAAATATGGTTGGATCAGAACTTTCTTTGTCTTAATGAAAATAAGACTGAGATTGTTGTGTTTGGTCGTCCTGTGGATTTAAGTGCTTGTGTAGATGCACTTGGTAATTTAGGGTTATATGTTCGTCCATTTACCAAGAATCTCGGTGTGATTTTTGACAGTGCTTTTAAATTTGAAAAACAGATTAGTTCTGTTGTAAAAGCCAGTTTCTTTCAACTAAGACTGTTAGCTAAAGTCAAGCCCTACCTGCCACGTAAGGAGTTTGAAAGTGTAATTCATGCTTTTATAACATCTAGACTAGACTACTGTAACTCTTTATATGTTGGTCTGGATAAGTCATCTCTTCAACGCTTACAGTTAGTCCAAAATGCAGCAGCTCGGCTTTTGACTGGGACTAAAAAGTATGAGCACATTAGCCCTGTCCTAGCTTCACTACACTGGCTTCCTGTCCGCTTCAGGATTGATTTCAAGATTTTATTGTTTGTTTTTAAGATCTTAGATGGGTTGGTGCCTGCGTATTTATCAGAGCTTTTACATGTCCATGCCCCCGTTTAAAGCATTGAGGTCATCAAGTCAGGTGCTCCTCAGTGTTCCAAGAACTAAGTTAAAAAATAAAGGTGACCGGGCTTTTTCAGTGGTGGCACCTAATTTGTGGAATAGTTTACCTGTACACATAAGAACTGCTCAGACTGTTGGAATTTTTAAGTCATTTCTTAAGACACACTTGTATTCCTTGGCTTTTATATCAAGCTGACCTGTGACATTGGTATGTTTTTACTGTATTTGTTTTATTTGTATGTGACTCTCTAGTTTTCTTTTCTAGACATTGTTAAGCACTTTGGTCAACCATGGTTGTTTTTAAATGTGCTATATAAATAAACTGAACTGAACTAATATAGGAGTAACGCATCCTGACAGGCTCAATGCGGCCATCAGGATGCACTACCAGCTTAAACAATTAAATCAAATTCATGATTAATGTGGGGAATTAATTTGAACAGAATGTATGGAGGACAGTTAATGCTTTATCTGAACAACTGCTTAACTCTGCAGACAATGGTTGAAAAGCATTTGTTCCAGTGTAGTGACACACATTTGTGAATTTGTGGATAATTGTGTGTGCATTTATTAATCATTTTGAGTCTAATACCATGCCATAATATTTACACTGAAGTTGCAGGCAGCTAAGGTAAGGGGCATGACATTTCCCAACCAGGTGCCGAGTGCTGCCATTCACAGCACACGCTCGCCCAGCTAACCAAACACAGCACATTTAATATTTCAGAAGGCAGGCCTTCATTTGATACAGGAACTATTTGAGCCGTTCATGCCAGACTGGGGAGAAAGGTGTTGTTATATTGTCAAATATGTGAAAAATAACATGCTTTTCTAGCAACCTAGTATGAGAGCCTGTTCTAGTACACTCCCAAAACTAAATCAAGACTTTGTAAAAGAGCACAATAGGACCCCTTTAAAAAGTGATTTTGTATACACTCATAGCACGCACATACATTAGGATAGGTTAGATGCCTGCCTCCACTGCAAGTCCTTATCAAGCACTTTTGAAACCAAAGTCACTGCACCCGTTTACCAAGAAATTTTGGAGCACTTCATGCTTCCTTCTGCTGATCATCTTTTTGAAGATGCTGATTTCATTTTCCAGCAGGATTTGGCACCTGCACACACTGCCAAAAGCACCAAAAGTTGGTTAAATGACCGAGGTATAGGTGTGCTTGACTGGCCAGCAAACTCACCTGACCTGTCAAGAGGAAAATGAGAAACGAGACCAAAAAATGCAGATTAGCTGAAGCCACTGTAGTAAATTAAGCTTAAAAGGGAAATGTATATAAATAAGTACAATTAATTATGATTAATTACAATTATTTATATGAGCTGCCAGTAGTAACTGTAGCAGAATTAAATTACCATCAACTATCAGCTCAGCTCAATTTCATATAAACTCTAAGAAAGAATATTTTTGTGGCCACCGAAAATACTTGCATACAGTATTGATGCATTAGAGCATGTAGCAAAATCTGAATCATGAAGGGACATGGATTTGTAAGGCAGAGTCATTAACTCAAGTAATTTGTGCAAAAGAGTTTTATTAACTAAAAACTAATGCAAACTAGTCTAACAAACAAACAATCATACATACAATAACTCATACAGGGGAAAGGGCAAATGAGATTTGATGGATGATACCATCAGGAAAACCAGAGAATGAAGCTATGAAAAGAGTCAGTTAACCTCCCAAGTACAACCATAAGCACTGTTTATAATGGGGTCTATAGCTTATACTAAACCTCTGTGTTGTTTAGATAAATATATTAAACTTGCATTTCCTTGGCCTGGAATGAGTGTCTGGATGCAAACCCTTGATGGTTTGATGGTTTGGAGGTTCGGAGTGGTGTAGCAGTCGCAATCATGTTCTTCCGGTTTTGAAAAGTGATGAATTCCAAAGGTGTCCTTACTCGATGGTGATTGGGAGTGTCTTCTCAGTGGAAAGTGAAAAAGTGCCAAAAAAAAACATCAGCTGAGATCCTAAGATCTTTGGTGAATCGAAAGTCAAGGCATGAGGCCTGGCACAGACTTAGGGGTCCAAGAGAGTTCTAGATCACATACTCTTAGCAGAAGAAAAGAAAAGAGATCAAAGAGAGGAGGTGGATCTGTGTGTGGGCCTTTTTAAAGTCTGAGATGGTTCACGCCACTCAGGATGGGCTTGTCCAATGAGAAAGGCTGCAGTTCCAAGCGGAAGGTTGGAACTAATGAAGAGTTTTACAACCCTTTGTGAAAACATGACAATTTGCAAAATATAACTCGAGTGGGGGTTCAAGAGAAGAATCGACAAGATTTTTAGAATACTAATATATTGCATATGTACCAACATAGAATATACACTCTCATTTAGATAATCAGAAGATGAATTCATGGATACTAAACATGGTAAGATTACATATAGATACATATGGGACAAAAAGACAATATAACAGAGCATGCCACACAGAATTAAGGCAGTAATTAAAGCAAAATGAGCCCTACCAAGCATTACGTACATGTACAGTAAATTAACATACTTTCCAGAAGGCTGAATAAACTAACTAAACTAAAAATGTTTGTTTGTTTTTTTATTGGTCTTATGAAGTATTCTAAATTGTTGAGTTAGTGAATTGGTGGATTTTTGTTAAATGTGAGCCAAAATCATCACAATTAATAAAAACAAAGAATTCTGTCTGTGTGCATTGAATTTATTTAATACACGAGTTTCACAATTTTAGTTGAATTACTGAAATAAACTTACTTTTCCACCACATTCTAATTTATTTGGATGCACCTGTAAAGATCAGCATTCTCTTGCCTGTGTAACAGTGTCAGTCACCAGTTGGTGGGTACAACTTTTACGTATTATAACAATGCAATGAAGTGAAAACAACAGTTTTTAAAGAGATTCACTGACATAAGTGAATAAAAATAATATTTTCTGAAGACAAGATCATCGTGATTAGCCTTTTTGTCATAACAACAAGAGCGAATCAGATCTGTGTCATGTGCATCATGTTTTAAAGAGACCATGCTGATTTTAAAGTGAAACCTGCTGAAGTCTACCACTGATGTAAATCAAAGAACAAAAGAAAAAGGGAAATCCTTGGACTGTTCTAGTCACTGATTAACTTGTTTAGCTTGAATAAAGATTAATCTGTATAGTTTATGCATGTACTGTATAATATAGTTTATGTGAAGATTGTTTTAAAATCACTTAAATTAAAAGTTGTCATATTTCAGAGCCTATTATTTCAATTATACTCTAATGTTAAATGGCTATTATTATTATGCAGGGAATAATTGAGGGAAAATGCACCAGCAGGACAAATCAAATACATTATAAAAATGTTAATTGATTGTAGTAGTAATAACTGCCTGTTTTTTGCAAAAAGAAAGTTTCATGCCCGGTAAAAACATTTTTGGCAGTTAAATTTGATCATGTTACAGGCCATTGGTAAGTATGGCAAAAGTTATTTTTTGGCCCTGTGTGTGTGTGTGGGTGTGTATGTATATATATATATATATATATATATATATATATATATATATATATATATATATATATATATATATATTTATACACACACACACACACACACACACACACACACACACACGGGGCCTAAATATATTATATACACTTATGGCAAAGGCCATAAGTGTAATGAATCCCAAGATGTTTCATAATATCTTCAGATGATTTCCCAACTGAAAAAAAGATGTTATAAAACCAAAGACTTTCAGCTCTCCACATACAGACACACAGCTTCCGATTTGTCGATCTGATGGTTTGCCCTTTTCTCCCCAAACTCAAACTTAAAGTCTAATTAACATATGATAACTGGATGTATATAGCAATTTTAGTGTAAACGTATTAATATCATCTCATATGCATCTTTTTTATTGCAGAATATTATTGTTTTGTGTGATTTGGATGAATATCCTTAACTTGGTGGATAACATGTCTTATCCTTTGAGACTGACTCTTATGATGCCCAAAGAATCTAAATCATATTGGCATATATATTTTACTTGTTTTCTTTTCATTTATTTGCTTATATTATCAATTAACATTCGTCTAGTTATGGTCATTATCATGCAGAAATCTCTTCATGAACCAATGTACATATTCTTGTGTCATCTGTCTGTAAATGGAGTTTATGGAGCTTCAGGTTTTTATCCTAAATTTCTGTCTGATTTATTATTGGATTCATACGTGATCTCTGCTCAAATGTGTGCTCTGCAATGCTATGTTATTTACAGCTCTTTACTGTGTGAGTTTACAATATTAACAGTGATGTCTTATGATAGGTATGTCGCCATATGCAAACCTTTAGACTATCATTCCAAATTAACTAAAAACACCTGTGTGAAATTAATTCTGTTCTCATGGATTGTTCCTAACTTCTCTGTGATTCCAGCAATCCTGTTATCAAACCTTAGGCCATTTTGTAAATTTCATATTGACAAATTATATTGTGACAATTGGTCAATTGTAAAACTGTCTTGTGCCTCATCTTTTGTTAATAATGTCTATGGATATATTGTTGCTGTTATATTTTGTTGCTGTGCTGTTATCATCATTGTGTCCTATGTTAAACTGATCTCTGCATGTAAAGCATCATTAGAAAATAGAAGGAAATTCTGGCAAACATGTCTGCCACACATATTATCACTGATAAATTATACTTTTGCTTTGCTTTTTGATGTTATGTATAGCAGATATGGTTCAAATGATATTTCAGAAAGTCTCCGCAATTTTTTGGCTCTAGAACTGGTGTTAGTCCCACCTCTGTTCAATCCTTTAATATATGGACTGAATATTAGAGCAGTGCGTAGAGTTTTTGCCTCATGCATTTCCACAAGAGTGAACATATAGGAAGCTCAAAAAGGCATAAAAACCTTGTAAATGTCTTGATGTACTACAGACATGCAAATGTTATCATTTTATGAATGAACTGTAACGGAAAAACAACCATGAATTTGATTGATTGAATTACAAAAATGTTTAATTGAAATAGTATATATTTAAAAATTACTGATATTTATATAGATACTATTTTGCTTAAGAATTATAATTTGTGACACAAATTATGCAATTATTGCCAATAATCAGACTTAATAGAATCTAATGAAGCAATCCTTTAATGCATTATTCTGATCATAAATTAAATTATAAAATTACTGGTTAGTTATGTGTCTTCAAGCCCTTCACACAAACCCGGGCCTGGTTCCCCAAAACTTTCTTATCGCTAAGTAGTTCTTAACCTATTCCTTAACCTCTCTCTTAACCTCATGGCACAATTCCCGACACGTATGTATGCTAAGTATATCTTCTGTAAGTCACACTTTCATAAGGTTGGGCTGGACCATTCGTAAGCTCTCTCTTAGCGTTGTTTGAGCTCAAGACACTAGTCACCAGCACTGTGCAGCAGTCTTTAGAAATCAGCGCAGGGCGCAGTACAAGTAAAACTATGGTATGACAACAATGATTTAATGGTATGAACATTTTAAGACTAATAATAAAATATGTTCGCAATGGATACAGGCCTATTTATGAAGTTTACTTTATTTGGTATTAGAACTAATACGGTTGTAATTAGCCTAGGCTATTTCGTAATGTCATTAAAGTGTTTACATTGACAATCACTTTTGATTATTAAAATCTGGCAAACAATTTGGCTCTAAATGGCTAAGACTTATAAATGGGTAAGCATGGTGGTGTCCGGTAAGCGATCCAGCGTGTCCTTTTATTGAATCAAAGACGACTGACTATCCATCAGTGATTGATTAGGCGTATATATCACGAAAGGGATATGCGTCCATAAACGTGCAGGTTATAGTGGACCATAGGGGTGTGATCTCTGACCTGGTGGCAAGGTCCAGCAAAACTCATTGTAGATAGGTTGCTTTTTATTGAAAACATTAACCAATGGCAATCAATACCACATTAAACAGAAGTAACTGCAGCTGCTTGCCAATCAATTCTAATTGTAATCATGTGAACATTACAATACTTGTCCACTTGATCCGATCCCCACTCACCTCCATCAAGCGATCTCTTCTTCAGTCATACCTTCGCTTACTCACATTATCAACTCCTCTCTTAACTCTGGAACATTTCCCTCAGCGTCCAAGCAGGCTCGGGTAAGCCCACTGCTCAAGAAACCATCTCTAAGTCCAGCGCTTCTTGAAAACTACAGGCTGGTATCCCTTTTTCCATTCATTGCAAAGACACTTAAGCAAGCTGTGTTAACCAGCTTTCTATGTTCCTTGTACAGAACAACCTCCTGGACAGCAACCAATCTGGCTTCAAAAGTGGCCAATCAACTGAGACTGCTCTGCTCTCGGTTACTGAAGCCCTGCGACTAGCAAGAGCAGCTTCAAAATCCTCGGTACTCATCTTACTGGACCTGTCTGCTGCTTTTGACACTGTTAATCAACAGATTCTCCTGTCCACCCTCAGAAAGATGGGCATCTCTGGAACTGCACTACTGTGGGTTGAGTCCTACCTCTCTGACAGATCCTTCAGTATGTCTTGGAGGGGTGATGTTTCAAAGTCACACCACCTTGCTACTGGGGTTCCTCAAGGCTCAGTACTTGGACCACTTCTCTTCTCCATCTACATGACATCATTAGGATCTGTCATTCAGAAGCATGGCTTTTTTTTATCACTGCTATGCTGATGACACCCAACTCTACTTTTCATTCCAGCCAGATGACGTGACGGTAGCTGCTCGCATTTCAGCCTGTCTGAGTGACATTTCTAGCTGGATGAATTACCATCACCTTCAGCTTAACCTTACAAAGACAAAACTCCTGGTGATTCCAGCTAACCCATTGCTTCATCACAACTTCTCTATACAGCTGGGCTCATCAACCATTACTCCTTTGAGGACAGCCAGAAACCTAGGAGTTGTGATGGATCATCAGCTAAGCTTCACAGACCACATTGCTACAATGACCCGGTCCTGCAGGTTTGCCTTATTACATTAGGAACATTAGGAAGATTAGACCCTTCCTGTCAGAGCAAGCATCCCAACTTCTTGTCCAAGCTGTTGTTCTCTCTAGACTGGACTATTGTAATGCTCTCCTGGTGGGCCTTCCTGCATGTACTGTCAAGCCTCTGCAATTGATCCAGAATGCAGCAGCGAGGGTTGTCTTCAATGAGCCAAAAAAAGCTCACGCTACTCCTCTCCTCATCAGGTTACACTGGCTACCAGTATCCGCTCGCATCAAATTCAAGGTACTGATGCTTGCCTACAAGACGACCACTGGCATGGCACCAACTTACCTAAACTCACTGGTTAAATCTTATGTGCCCTCCAGAATTTTGCGCTCTGCAAGTGAACGACGCCTTGTGTTGCCATCCTAAAGATGTTCAAAATCAATCTCACTGACCTTTTCCTGGACTGTTCCCAGCTGGTGAAATGACCTCCCAATCTCAATTCGTAAAGCTGAGTCTTTACTCATTTTCTTTCTAAAGACTCATCTTTTTCGCCTGCACTTAACCAACTAACACTAGTACTTTTCCTTTTCTTGTCTTTTCATTTATAAAAAAAAAAAAAAAAAAACACCTGACTATGCGTTCTATACTACACTAACTGAGACTTGTCATGGCACTTGTACAGTAAACTGTTGTTGTTCTCTTGTTGACCTGACTGCTTCTATTGTTCTCACTTGTAAGTCGCTTTGGATAAAAGCGTCTGCTAAATGATTAAATGTAAATGTAAATGAACATATTACGGACCATTTGATAATTTAATTTATTGTCTATATTTTACTGATAATTTAAACTATGTTTAAATAAATGTTACTGGAATAATTTGAGGAATGATTCATTTGCAAAGAATGTGTTGTTTTTCTTAATGTTGCAATCCACCTTCGCGTGAAGTGGAAAATCGATTCCTGAGCAATCGATGCCAACTAAACCAGGCCCTGGTATTTGGTGTCCCTAATTTGATATGTAAATGCATTTAAAGTGATAGTTTACCCAAAAATAAGACTTAATCACCCTCAGGCCATTCAAGATTTTGAACCACTCTTTACCTAGCCCACTATGAGTACCCCAGTAGTCAAGGACATTCATAAAAGAGAGACTGAACAATCGGCAATAACACGATTCGGTTGTGGTTTCGACCGTAAGAGAATCAATAGACTCTGTACTGACCCCAGCACTCCGTGATCTACATTTTGATACAAATGACCAATGATTCTTTAAAAGAGCTAAAAGCATGAGTTGAAAAGCTAGCCAACACAGCAAAGCAGACTCCAGAATGGGTCGAGCAGCTGCGTGTGAGGATAGGAAGACAGTCACAAACTTAAAGAGCAGGTCGTATGGTATTTTAAAGTGTCCTAATATTGTGTTGGAGTCCCCTACAACAGTTTTAAATGCCTCTAAGGTCAGAAAACATTGTACTTTTCTAAAATACATTCAACATTAGAGTCATCTGCCATTTATTCCAAAATGATTATTTCCTAGCAAGTTCAGAGCAAACCCCTTTCTTTCTATGAGCCTATTCTGCTCTGATTGGTCAGCTGGCCAAGCCTGTTGTGATTGGGACTGAGAGGAGTCCTTGAGCCAGTTAGCCAGTGCCACCATTGACAAAGCACCTTTACATAAAACATATTATAATGTGCCAATCCGTTCTAATAATAATGAAAAATACAAAGACACTTATGTAAGCGAATCATGCACACAGCTAAAGTTTATCTGCTAAACTGTGAACACTTAAAACAAAATTCTTAGGAAATAGTTGATTCACAGCAAATTATCAGAACTTCAGTAAGACATTTAATAAGCTTCACCTGGAAACCTAAAGCTGCACTAGGTATACATCAAATATTAGCACAGAAACGTAATAATTTTAGCAATCAATTGAAAATTCAAACTTTAATAATAAAATAAACATGAAACAGCATAGCAGCCCCTCACAGCCGACTGCAGCGCACAAACAAATTCAAAACATAAACTAAAACCCAGGCCTGGTCCTCTCTCATCCTTCGCTGTCGTCGCTCCTGTTTTATATCCTTCCATCTCCTCCGTGGGACTCGAGACAGGTGGGTCAAGCAGGTGTCGCTCATAACTTCCACTATGTCCACCTGCCCACTGAAAAGTGCAACCTTGGATTTCGGATGAGTGTCTGGATCTTGTCCAGGAGCGAATAAAGATGAAGCACATTGACTTTAACCATAATCGACAACTGAATTACGCAGTCAGGCGAAGAACAAAATTCGAAATAGAGGCCTACTGGAAATCTGTGGCAGCCGAACTGGAGGATGCAGCATCTCGGAATGTGTACAGGGTCCTCTATTCACTGGCACAATAAATAAAAATGATAAATATACATTTGGCCTGGTTGTGGCCAATTCTATTAGGATCTGAGGACAGATCTCTGTTGTTCAATGGAAAGCTTGGCTCAGAGCATTGCTTCAGCCTCTGGTCCCGCTTCAGGGGAGCGCAGGTGGCAACGCTCCGATTCTGCGACTCCCTATTCGAGGAGGCGATACACTGAGAGGGCTGCTCCCGCCCATCAGCCCCTCCAGTATATATAATTTCTCAGAGTGAGATAAATGTCATTATATTCCTCAGAATTTAATGCAATCAAACAATCAGACGAGTAAAGACGGTCTGGCTTGTAATATAATTCATATCGAAAGTGATATATCTGACTTCTCATAGTCAAGTAAACAATAATTTTAATTCCTCAGAATTAAATGCAGCTAACCAATCAGACAATAAACACGGTCTGGTCTGGTAAGATTCACATTAAAACTGAAAATAATGTAATACACGCATTGCCTCGACAGCACGCAAGCCGCTTAGTCAAACAAACAGTATTAATCTCCTCTGAGTTCACAGAAGGGAAGGAACCGCTGCATGTGCTTCTGAACCTCAAGAACGAACTCTAGATCTAGGGCATGGGTGGAGATAGAAAGAGCCTTCTTCAGCCCGTCCCCAGATATGCGAGAAGCATAGTCAGCCTCCTTATTTTTCCTGAGAGTTAACTGTGCAAGCTGCGCTCCTCATTAATGCTGCTTGTTATAAAGTTTAGGCATAATATGCTTGTGAAACTGATGCTTATGCAGCTGATGTCTGTGCGGAAAGGCCACAACTCGGGCTTCCGAACCCAGAGATTGGGCAGATCTGGCGAGTGAGGTAGGAGATAGGGACGTGCCCGCCTCCATACCCTCCAGCAGATTTATCTGCGAACCCAGCGAATGCAGGCGCTGCTCCGCCTCGGCGAAAGTGGGACTGACACTGCGAGGAAAGCTGGCGAAGACTCCCTCTCGAGGAGAGCCCTCCGGGATGGAAATGTCCACACTGGCTCGTACCAGTGCAGGCATTCCGCTCCCTCAAGAGCCGAAACAGAGTGCTTCGATCCCAGGCAGACCGTGCACAGACTGTGTGTATCCCCACTCGTGATGTAGCGAAGGGAGGGAGGAACACACAATCTGAAACGCAATCTGGATTCGCCTTTCAGATGTCTTGTCTTAGCTTTGCTCTTTGACTATTGCTTACTCTTTGAGGAGATAATAGTGACAAACAACAATAAATAAGACTGACAAGACAGAATAACAGACACACAGAGCGCTTGCTAAAAGACGCGAAGCTGATGCCAGCTGCGCGGCATGTGTTTTTATATGTAGCCTCCTGGTCACTTACGTAACCCCACCTGTGACATCATGCTCTTCCATCAAACAGATTACACATGATATTCAGAGTCACTCAGGCTAAACGCGTCCCCCCCATAGCGTTTTCAACGCAGCTCGAGTTCCTGAAGAGGAATCAGATTTTTTTGTGCCAGTGTAAACATAGCCTAAAATTTTTACTCCAATTCAAGCCAAGTAATGATCATGCTTTGCTAACTGGACTAAAACTAGCTGCAGCAGCAAGCTACATTTTCACAAATGGTCTCTCACCAAGCTTTGTCCTGCTTAACACAAGTGAGGAACCAGACTCTTCCTTCTACATGCCGCAGCTGAATTTGAAGAGTGTGCCTTAATGAATCTGCTCTAAAAGAGGGCTATAGGGCATTTTGATAAGCTCAATATGGCATTCAGGATGCGCTACCAGCCTAAATAATTAGGTCAAATTAATATTTAAGGTGAGGAATTAATGACAACAGAATGTCAGGAGGCCAGTTTAATGTCTCATGTGAACAACTCCCTTTTACAGTTCCCTGTCTGATGCTTTATCAAAAGGTTACTTCTTTTCACATTCTGAAGTCCTTTTCGTTAAACTAAGACTTTTGTACCTATGCAAGTCAGGGAATGCGCACCCCATGCTGGCCAGACTAAAACTAGCTCCAGAAGCAGTCTAGTTGTTCACAATGGCCTACCAGAATGAGCTACCACTTTGAAAAGAAGACAAAGACAAATTTGTAATAGAAGAGGGGAATTAATGACATCAGAATGTCAGGAGGCCAGTTTCATGCCTCATCTGGAGGATTCTCTTTTTCACAGTCTAAAAACTGCATCATTACCCTAGGACTTTTGCACCTATTCAAGCCAAGGAATGATCACCTCATGCTGGCTGGACTAAAACTAGCTGGAGCAGCAAGCTACATTTTCACAAAAGGTCTCCCACCAGTTCACCAACCAGGCTCTGGCCTGCTTAACATTAGTGACTGATATGTACTGATGCAGTATATTTTGAAGCAAATCAATATAGTGCCATTTTAATATAGTTACATTTAATGGTGTCTGGTCATTTAAAATTGGTGCAGGACTCAAACAGTCAGACACTTCTGGATCAGTGGCCACAACAGATTTTATGATACTATTAGTCAATAAAAGTCTTACATAGTCAAGTCTGGGCCACACTGAAGCTCATTCGGGCAAGAAAGCGTTCATGTTTTGTGGATGAGGTTTAATTTTCATGCAAATCAGCCAGCCATACTTTTTGTTTTCACAAGCTGTTTAGGAGCAGGCTATGAGTCAGTTTTTTTATTATTTTTTTTTTATTTGTTATTAGCAACACTGTAAAAGATTACTGTGAAATTTACAGTAATTTGCTGGCAGCAATTGGCAAGTAAGTTGCTGTAATATATTCCACAATATGCTGACTGTTTCCACAATATTCTGAAGTTTAATCAAATGAAAGTGAAAAACGTAATGTTAACTTCACGAGTGAAAACTGCAAATATAACAATGACAAAAAATAAAATAAAATAAGCAACTTTACCTTTCTCACATTGAAGGTCACATTGGAAAAAAAAAAAAAAAAAAACAGTGCATCACGTTGGTAAATTTAGCTGAGAAAAAAATCCAGCTCAAAATTACTGTATTATTATACACGGGAAAAGATAACTTTCCTGTAAAATTTCCCACTATTGTTATTTTACCCATGATGCTTTGCAGATTTACAGCAACATACTGTATACATGTTCTACAGTATGGATTTGTTAATTTTACAGTAATAAATTAATGAAATAAAAGTTACAATAATTATTATAAATAATAATAATAATGAATTAAAAAAATTAAACCATAAATATTTTCAATATTTTACCGTTACATATTTTATATTTAAAGGAAAGAAAAAAAATGACTTTTAAGATCTTGGCTCCAGATTGTTATACATTTTATTATCCTCTCTGAAATTTTTAATGAGTCAGGCAGGTGTTTTTTTTTTATTTTTATAAAGTTAAAAACTTTTAATCTAGAAATATGATAGGAGGGTCAGAGGATGATACAAGTATGTTTATAATGACAGGACAGTATTACTGTGAAAGTCAAGCACCTTTGCAGTGATGCAAAGCAGCTTTTTGGAAATAGAAGGAAAGAGGTTTGAGGTCAAATCCTGGATAGAAGTAGACTCACTTGAGGGATTTCATATGTAATTTTATCAGATGCAAATAGCAATTTTTACATATAATTTACACTTTAAAATATATATATATATAAAAAAAGTAAAAGATGTGCATTATATTTGGCACCTAGATGAACACTTTGCAGTTGTTTTTATGACTGTAAGTCATTCTCCTCAAATGCTGTTGATCCTTAAAAAAGAAACCATATTTTTTTACATATAATTTACAGTTTATTTTAATAAATATAAAAAATGTAAAAGGTGTGCATTATGTTTGGCACCTAGATGAACACTTTACAGTTTGTTTTATGAATAAGTCATTCTTCTCAAATGCTATTGAGCTTTAACTGATGGCATATTTTGCATTTGAGCTTATTCGGTAGTTAAAAATAGCCTATATTATATATGATTTAGAATTTATTTTGATAAATATAAAAAATGTAAAATGTTAAAAATAGTTGACATGAATAGTTTACAGTTTGTTTTATGATTGTAAGCCATTCTCCTCAAATGCTATTTTTAAATTTGCGACTGAGCCCATTGAGTAGTGAACAAAATAGATTTTTAAACAAATGATTTACAGTTTATTTTAATAAATATAAAAAATGTAAAAGGTTTGCTTTATAGTTGATACCTATATGAACCGTTTACAGTTGTTTTTTACGACTGTAAGTCATTCTTCTCAAATGCTGTTGAAAAATATATATATAAAAAAGTTAACAACAATATTGCATGTAACTTTAGAGTAATTTAATGTGCGAATATCGAACATCCTACGTCAAGTCAACTTTATGACAATCAATTACTGGCCTACTAGCAGTTCACAATTAAATCCATATCCTACCTTTCTTGTGAACCCAATAAATAAACCATGTCGATGAACATCGTCAGAGATGTTTAATCCAAAACATTCTGAGGATTCCTGCTTGCTGGCGTTCACATGAATCCACAAGTCATTCTTTTATGTTAGGCTATTTCATTCAAGTCAAAATAAAAGCAATTATGCTAGGTCTAGCATTCTTTTATGTTACTGAGTACTGCAAATAAATTGCTTGCAAAATGGTATCCACTCACATTTAACATTTAATCTGCTTGTTATGGTAAAAAAAAAAAAAAGAATTACAGTACAGTCACATTACTTCATGCAATAGCCTATGAGACAGCCAATGATCTTTAACAAGCATTACTATAACGATAGTAAATTGTGATCAGCAACCAAATAATGTGGAAGTTTACCTTGGTGTGACTTCTCACTTTTTGCAGACAATGCAAAGGCACAGTACAGTAACTTCAAGTTTTAACTCACAATGTTTTTTTGTCTAGATAATTTCCATTTCTAAAATATTTCCAGTGTCCTACCTATAATTAATTTTGCTGGACAAATAAAATTAATTCATTTTAGCTAAGTGAATTAGGTACAGATTTACTAACAGCTTGTACCAACAAAAACAACCTGTTTAACTTGCTTATTTTGCTCAAGTCCATGAACTATTTAACCTCATATGTCATACTAACAAGAAACTATGCTTCTAACCATAGGTGAAGACCTGTATTTCCAGCCACACAACATTTCAGTGCTGTATGTGAATGTTTATTGAAACTATGGATTTGGGAAACACCAAATCATTGAACTATGATAGCAATGTCGAAACTTGCAATGATAGTTAATTATGCTTCAAGGGAACGTCCACATTACAGGTTAAAGGACAAATTCACCTTACTCTGTGTCTACACTGGACGCGAGAGACGTGGTGTGGTGCGACACACAATAAAACCCATTATAATCAGTGATTCTGTCTACACTGGATGCGGCGTGACAAATCCCTGACAGAAAGCTGCTGCTGCTGCATTCTATTTATGATGCATTCACACAAATTATTTCAATGGCCGTTTTGTCTTGTCCAGACAGACTTTTAGAAAGAATCTCTAATGAAAAATATACATATACTGTATATAACCCTTTGGTGTACCCTACCTAAGTGAGCAAAATCTTGGGTTTACCCTACCTTTTACAGCATAAGTAGGGCTTTTTGCCGAAGTATTGTTAGTATATTTGACATTCATTTTAAAGTGTTAAAGTGCAAATTGTTAAACTCTTAATTAATCCCAAGGAATTTAGCATGTCTCTTATATATTTCCCTAATGACAAATCAGTAAATATAAAACCAAACAAGACCTCACTACTTTAAATTGTGACACACCATCTGTGTATACTGTACATTTATTTCACTTTTTTCTGACCGTGGCTACTTTATTTCCTTAGGAAACAATGGTAATTTAAGATTCATGAAATGTATGTGTTAGTTAGGTTGTTTTAGTGACCTTTGATTAATATTGTGTTGTGTTTGGTTGTACTACATGATCTTTGTTCATTTTATGTGATTGGAAGGACTGTACTATGAATAACATGATGGATAACATGTCTTATCCTCTGTTACTGACACTTATGGTGCCAAAAGAAACTAAATCATATAGACATGTATATTTTATTTGCTTTCTTGCCTTATATCTAATTATATTGTCGATTAATATACGTCTTGTTGTGGTCATTATAATGGAGAAAGCTCTTCATGAACCAATGTACATATTCTTATGTCATTTGTGTATAAATGGGGTTTTTGGAGCCTCTGGATTCTACCCTAAATTTCTGTCTGATTTAATATTTGACTCATATGTGATCTCCTCTAATATGTGTACTTTGCAAACCTTTGTTATCTATAGCTCTTTACTTTCTGACAACACAATATTAACAGTGATGTCTTATGATAGATATGTAGCCATATGCAAACCTTTAGAGTATCATTCCAAATTAACTAAAAACACCTGTGTGAAACTAATTCTGTTCTCATGGATTGTTCCTAACTCGTTGACATTTGCAACAGTCCTATTATCAAAGTTGAGGCCCTTTTGTAAATATCACATTGACAAATTATATTGTGACAACTGGTCAATTGTAAAACTGTCTTGTGCACCCTCGTTTGTTAATAATGTCTTTGGATATGCCATTACTGTTTTATTTTTGAGCTTTATAGGTTTTATAATTGTGTCTTATATTAAACTGATCTCTGCATGTAAAGCATCTTTAGAAAACAGAAGGAAATTCTGGCAAACATGTTTGCCACATATAATTTCACTTATAAATGTCACTATTGCTATGCTTTTTGATATCTTGTATAGTAGATATGGTGCAAATGATATTTCAGAGAGTTTGCGTAATTTTTTGGCTCTTGAACTGGTGATAGTCCCACCTGTGTTCAATCCTCTAATCTATGGGTTAAATATTAGAGCAGTGCGCACAAGAGTTTTCACTTCATGTGTTGCATCAAAAGTAAATGTTTCACAAAACATCATAACTTAATTATGTACTACTCAGTGTACATAAAATAGTTTGTCATTAGCTATGAATTTCTGAAAACTGTGAGAAAGAGTGTGATTTTAACAAACATACACACACACACACACACACACACACACACACACACACACACACACACACACACACACACAAACACGTACATTTTCTTGGGTCATCTGTATGTAATGCAGCCTCAGGATTTTACCCTAAATTTCAGTCTAATTTAATATTGAATCTCCTCTCACATGTGTGCTCTTTATTTACTCTTTATCTATTTTTGTGAATTTACAGTTTTAACAGTGATGTCATATGGTAGGTATGTGACCATACAGTTTGTCACCCTTTAGACTATCAAGATCACAAATTTTCCCGTTTCATTTTACATGTCTCCTGCTGCTCGATGCTGTACATTATGTTCAGTGCCCTGCTCCTGTCAAAAAGGTTATGGTGTAAAAATCGCATTGTAACCTGTCATGAAGTGCCATTATTAATTGTCCTGGATAAACACTGTGCCAAATACATGTTGTATTTATACACAATCATTTTTAAAAGTTTGATAATCAAAATCCTAATTTTTTTGTTCATTTTCAGGGTTAAATTACTCTTTAAATAACAGATTCCCAATTTGACCCTACTGAACTATACTGAATGTACTCTAAGTGTCAATATTGTAGTTTGTGTATCACTGTCATTGTGATTTGTGAGGCATATTAAAAGGCTCTACATTATCCAGCTCAATTCAGTTTAAGCTTTGTTCTTATTCAATCACTGGCGCCTGTGCCTGAATGCAAAATTATGGAAAGTGCCTGAAAGTACACTGACACAACTCTGACATCACCAGAATTTCAGTACATATTATGTAACATAATTTCTAAATCATGTATGTCAATAATCATACAAGCCTATGGAAAATTGGCCAATAATCAGTCTGAAGTTTGTTTATGCTGTTTTGCTTTTTTTATATGCCACATTTTTTCTTTTCTTTTCAAAGAAGGTGACACAATAGTCAAATAAATCAGTCAAGCGTATGTTGATATTGAAAAGCATTTTAAAATCATGTGGAAAACAATGAAACATGAACATGAAAACATAATGTAACAACAGTGTAGTCTGTGTTGTTTGTGTGTTTCTGTTGCTGAGTCTGTCAAGTTCCTATGCCTTTCTCCCCTTCGCATCTCTGCACAACACAGCACAGCAGTTTAGGACACAATAATTGGCACATCACAGAACAATCAGCACATCACAAACAGAAGAGAAGCCCCCCCTCCCTTTACACTTGTGTTTGTCTTGGTGTGGAGGTGAGTGGTGAAGAACAAAAGACTAGACTACTGTACCTGTGCCACAAATTTAAAGCTAATTATCCAAAAGACAAAAGGCAAATATAATTCATTTGACTTGCTAACATCCATGACTGATGAGCTAACATGTAATAAGTTAGGAGATATATGTGAGGGAATTACATTTTATTTATTCATATTAAAATGTTAATATATTTAAAGTTTTGTTTATTTTTGTTTTTAAACATATAGGCGTCCCTTTTTTTCCACTTGAGGCCCTGCCCTTCAAAATGTCCGTGCTTCCCTGCGATCCAGTCTGTAGGTTTAAGCAAATCATTATTACTTAAACATACTTTTGCATAATTATGATTTATAGTGTTTTAAGTACACTTATTTTACCAATATAAACAAATAAGATTTTACTTTTAACTGTATGTAGATTTTACTTTTAGTGTATTGTCCAAAATTACACTTGTATAACTGTGTGTTAATGCACTTGGAATTTATTTCTTCCAAACTTCAATATACTTTCTTATACAGTAGGCATTATTCCAGTACTTCTTTTTGAAATTTTCATCAACAGCTCCTGCTTTATGAGCTTGGCTTTTCCACATAATATCGATACTCGAGAACGAGTCAATCGTTCGTTCGTTATCTGGCCCGGCTCGGTGTTCATCTTCAGTTCTCTCTTCACAGCAGTTCAGTCAGTGTACTGTTTGAGTAAATTAATTACTCCGGGATATTGGTTTGTTTTAACTCAGAGGGAGTGTCAGCCACATAAATTATTTTATATTTAGGGATTTCAAACAGGTACTGCAACTATTATTTATAAGTCAGCACTGTAAGGAGTGATACAGTGTAAAGAAAATTAGATTTACTGATGTTTATTTAAATCACTCAACATTAATTATTTGGGAGCTAGAAGCTGTCACGTGCATGTTCCATGTTTAGAGTTCCTGTATGTCCTTATTTGGTCCTTTCTGTTCCTTCCTGTCTGTTGTCAGTGATCCCAGGTGTGTCTTGTCTACCCATTGTCATGTTCTGTATATGAATAGTGTCCCAGTTTTGAGTTTGGTTGTCTCCTGTTAAATGTCTTTTAGTTCCATTATATGGCTGTTGATGATAAAATTATATATCTGAAGGATTCTCCTGCATCCCACTCCTTCCCAAGTGTAACTTGACAGAACAGCAGACCATTAAAGAGGACTTGGGACTCCCTTGGGACTCCCACCTCAGAAGTGTTTTGCTGTGCATACTCCTCCAGCGCCACTTAAGCACATCCCCGATCCCAAGTCCGGCTCAGGATGGGCTACTGATCCCCTGTTAAGTCCAGGGAGGGAACCTGATTCCCAGTTCCTCCCAGGAAGGACCCCAGAGCTTGCCCCAGTGTCGGCTCAAGCCTCAGAGCAAGTCCCAGAATTTTTTTTGGGGGGGGGGGCATATGCCATGGCTGAGCCAGCTAAGGCCACAGAGGAACCACCACGGCAACCAAAACTGCCTGATCCACCATGGCTTCCTGATCCACCCTCTACCAGTCCTGCACCAGCCTCCAGGATTCTCCCCCCAATGGTATTGCTAGAAAGGACGTGCTGTCTGGGAGGGGGGTGACCTGTCACGTGTATGTTCCATGTTTTGAGTTCCTGCTTGTCCTTATTTGGTCCTTGTTCCTTCAGCATTCATCCCATCTGTGTCTTGTTCTCCCATTGTCATGTTCTGTGTATAAATACAGGTGCATCTAAAATTAGAATGTCATTGAAAAGTTCCTTTTTGTCTTAGTAATTCAACTCAAATTGTGACACTCGTATTAAAATGCATTGCGCACACAGGCTGAAATAGTTTAAGTCTTTGTTTTTTTTTAATTGTGGTGGTGTGTATGTGTGTGTGTTTTATTTTTTGTTTTTTTTGCTCGCTTTAACAAACCCACCAATTCACTCAATATATTTTTAGTGAATTGTTGGCCTTCTGGAAAGTATGTTTATTTACAATAGATGTACTCATTACTTGGAAGGGGCTTCTTTTGCTTTAATTACTTCCTCAATTCGGTGTGGCATGGAGGTGATCAGTTGTGGCACTGCTGAAGTGGTGTGGAAGAACGGGTTTCTTTGACCGTTGCCTTCTGCTCATCTGCATTTTTTGGTCTCTTGTTTCTCATTTTCCTCTTGACGCTAGCCCATAGATTCTCTATGGTGTTGAGGTCTGGTGAGTTTGCTGGCCAGTCAAGCACACCAACACCATGGTCATTTAACCAACTTTTGGCAGTGTGTGCAGGTGCCAAATCCTGCTGGAAAATGAAATCAGCATATTCAAAAAGCTGGTAAGCAGAAGGAAGCATGACGTTCTCTAACATTTCTTGGTATAAACTGGTGCAGTGACTTTGGTTTTCAAAAAACACAATGGACCAACACCAGCAGATGATATTGCACCCCAAATCATCACAGACTGTAGAAACTTAACTCCAGACTTCAAGCAACTTGGGCTATGAGCTTCCCCACCCTTCCTCCAGACTCCAGGACCTTGGTTTCCAAATGAAATACAAAACTTGTTCACCAAATGAAATACAAAATTGCTCTCATCTGAAAAGAGGACTTTGGAGCACTGGGCAACAATCAAGTTCTTCTCCTTAGCCCAGGTAAGATGCCTCTGAAGTTGTCTGTGGTTCAGGAGTGGCTTAACAAGAAGAATATGACAACTGTAGCCAAATTACTTGACATGTCTGTATGCCTTGAGCCCAGCCTCAGTCCATTCCTTGTGAAGTTCACTCAAATTCTTGAATTGATTTTGCTTGACCATCCTTACAAGGCTGCAGTTCTAACTGTTGGTTGTGCATCTTTTTCTTCTACACTTTTTCCTTCCACTCAACTTTCTGTTGACATGCCTGGATACAGCACTCTGTGAACAGCCAGCATCTTTGACAATGAATGTTTGTGGCTTACCCTCCTTTTGAAGAGTGTCACTGATAGTCTTTTGGACAACCGTCAGATCAGCAGTCTTCTCCATGATTTTGTAGCCTAGTGAACCAAACTGAGAGACTATTTAGTAGTCCATGAAATCTTTGCAGGTGTTTTGAGTTGGTTACCTGGCATGTCACCATATTCTAATTTGTTGGTGGGTTTATGTTAAATGTGAGCCAAAATCATCACAATTAACAGAACCAAAGACTTAAAGTACTTCAGTCTGTGTGGACTGAATTTATTTGAATTTCACTTGAATTACTGAAATGGACTATTCCATGAAATTCTAATTTAATTAGATGCACCTGTAGTGTTCCAGTTTTGAGTTAAGTTGTCTGCTGTTAAATGTCTTTTATTTCCTGTATATGCCCGTTGATTAAATTCTATATCTAAAGAATTCTCCTGTGTCTCCTCACTCCTTCGCTAGTGTAACATGACTGAAGCATTGTTTTATTGGGTAAAATTACTAAAAAGCTTTAAATGGGTGTGCAGAAACATTTACAGCCTGTGTTGAACTGTTTGCACAGCAAATTTAATCTCCATTTTAACAAATCAAGGGTTTTTTACAAAGTTTTGTCGATGTATGCATAATTAATCCCAAGAAATTTTTGAATCTCTTATGTATTTCCCTAATGACAAATCACTAAATATAAAACCAGACAAGATCTCACCACTTTGTTGCAACACACTCATCTGTGAATACTTTACATTTATTTTACTTTTTTTCTTGCAACAAAATTGAGACTTTATGAAATGCTTGCATTAGCCGTGTGTTTTACTGACATGTGACTAATATTTTCTCATGTTGTACTGCATAGTTATTTCAGGTGATTTTAAGGACTGCACTATGAATAACATGATGGATAATGTGTCTTATCCTATGATACTGACTCTTATGGTACCAAAAGAAACTAAATCCTACAAGCATATATATTTTATATGCTTTCTTGCCTTATATCTCCTGATAATGTCAATTAATATTAGTCTTGTTATGGTCATTATAATGGAGAAAGCTCTTCATGAACCAATGTACATGTTCTTGTGTCATGTGTGTATAAATGGGTTTTTTGGAGCCTCTGGATTCTACCCAAAAATTTTGTCTGATTTAATATTTGACTCATATGCGATCTCCTTTCAGATGTGTGCTCTGCAAGCCTATGTTATCTACAGTTCTTTACTTTCTGATATCACAATATTAACAGTGATGGCTTATGATAGATATGTAGCCATATGCAAACCTTTGGAGTATCATTCTAAGTTAACTAAAAACACCTGTGTGAAATTAATTATTTTCTCATGGATTGTTCCCAACTGCTTTTGCATTACAGCAGCCCTGTTTTCAAACTTGAGACCTATTTGTAAATATCACATTGACAAATTATATTGTGACAACTGGTCAATTGTAAAACTGTCTTGTGAATCATCTTTTGTTAATAACGTCTTTGGATATGCTATAATTGTTATATTTTTTAGCTTTATAATTCTTATTATAGTGTCCTACTTTAAACTGATCTCTGCATGTAAATCATCTTTAGAAAGCAGAAGGAAATTCTGGCAAACATGTTTGCCACACATATTTTCACTGTTGAATTTCACTTTTGCCATTCTTTTTGATAGTATGTATAGCAGATATGGTGCAAATGACATTTCAGAGAGTTTGCGTAATTTTTTGGCTCTTGAACTGGTGATAGTCCCACCTGTGTTCAATCCTCTAATCTATGGATTAAATATTAGAGCAGTGCGTAAAAGAGCCTTTACTTTGTGTTGCATTAAGAGTAAATGATTCACCTGCACAAAAAATTTGTAAAACCTTTTTCTTCCTGGATTTTTAAACAATAGTAACGACAGTCTGGTTTTCATATATATGTATGTATGTATGTATGAATGTATTTGTGTGTGTGTGTGTGAGTGTGAAAAAGAGAGACAAAATATGGTAAAAGGTGTGTTTTAATAAGCATATACAGTAACTAAATATATATATATATATATATATATATATATATATATATATATATATATATATATATATATATCATGATTAAAAACGCTACAGTTGGGCATTGTTTGAATTTTAATGATTCCAATTCTTATCAATTCCTAATTTTGATTCCAATAAGGTAAATAAATGAAAAACCTTAGATATCATCTTATTGCTTAACCCTTTTTTCAATAATGCAGTGCAACTGCACTGCCATTGGTTTAATCTGTAAACTTTTTTAAACCAATGACGAAATCAGGTCATACGACTGAAGCGACGACACTGAAGATGCAGACTTGTGGCATGGCATATAACGCAGTACTCGTTCCGTATCTCAAGGAACCGAGGTTACGTTCGTAACCGAGTACGTTCCCTTTCGATACTTCACTCATACTGCGTATGGGGAATGAATTCAACCGCGCTGTGCCACGGGAGGGAACGACAAAAAACTTATCTTGAACACCTTGGGGTCCAGGGGATAAGTGAGAGAGCCGGAGCCATCGAACCCTTAACACTACACTGCTTAAAAGGGAGCTAGCTCCCTGGAGGTGGAACGGTGATG
Source organism: Carassius gibelio (assembly GCF_023724105.1). Lineage (NCBI taxonomy): Eukaryota > Metazoa > Chordata > Actinopteri > Cypriniformes > Cyprinidae > Carassius > Carassius gibelio. Next base: position 17,540,280 of record NC_068416.1, on the reverse strand, counting down.
GCGTCTGATAGAGGCCGTTGTATCAAACCGAAAGAACCCGAGCATGCAAGGTCGGGATGTCCAGGTTATAGAATCTGACAAAAGTGGACTGCGAGGACCAGCCGGCCACCTCACAAATGTTTTTGATAGAGACACCACTAAACCAGGCCCAAGAAGAGGCCATCCCTCTAGTGGAGTGGGCTCTTACTCCTATGGGGCACTCAAGGCCCATCAAGGTGTAACATAAAGCAATAACATCGACTATCCAGCGCGAGAGGCGTTGCTTTGAGTCCGAAGACCCGTTGGCGCGGCCCCCAAAGCAGACAAAAAGCTGGTCAGATTGCCTGAATGGCTGTGAATGCTCATTGTATATCCTCAAAGACCTCACTGGGCAGAGTAAATCCAGCTCTCGCTCACCTGACAAAGGACGCAGAGTCGAGAAGGAAATTACCTGTGCTCTGAATGGCGTCGAGAGCACTTTAGGGACATTGCCATGCCTGGGTTTTAAAATGACCTTCGAACCATTGGGCCCAAACTCTAGGTATGCAGGGCCCACCGAGAAGGCCTGCAAGTCACCAACATGCTTGACCAATGCTAGAGTAGCAGAATTGTTTTGAGTGTTAGGGGCTGAAGGTCAGCTGACCACAGTGGCTCAAAGGGAGGTCCTTTGAGTGCTCCAAGGAACGTGTGGAGGTCCCAAGTGGGAAAGGTGAGAGGACACAGGGGCTTTAGATGCCTAGAACCTCTCAGGAAATGCACAATGAGGCTGTTTCAAACCACAGATTGGCCAGCGATAGGAGCATGAAATGCTGCAATGGCTGCTACGTACACCTTGAGTGTGGAAGGGGTAAGACCTTTGTCTAGAAGCTCTTGGAGAAATGACAGTATCAGAGATATGTCACATTCAACAGGGTCATCGTTTTGTGCTGAGCACCAGTCTTTAAAATTAGTCCTGAATGATAAGAAAACGAAATACATGGTCTTTTCTAGGAAACACAAGTCTGATTCTTCTCCCACACCTCTTTACACTCTGCAAGGTAACAGTATAGAACTGGTCTCCTCTTACAAATATCTAGGGTTTGTGTTGGAAGAGGACTTATCATTTAAGTTACATGTTAAACAACTGTTGTCTAAGTTAAGGTTGCAGCTGGGGTTTTATTTTCGGAATAGTGCATGTTTTTCACAGTCAGCCAGGAGAAAGTTGGTGGAATCTACCTTCTTACCTATCTTAGATTATGGAGAAGTCTTTTACAGAAATACCACTAAAGCTCTCTTACAATCATTAGATTCTGTTTATCACTCTCCTCTTAGATTTATAACTTGCACAAAATATCACACTCATCATTGTGCACTGTATGAAATGGTATGTTGGCCTTCACTTCATATAAGAAGGTACAAGCACTGGCTCATACTTGTGTATAAGGCATTAGTTGGCCAGCTTCCTCAATATATGAATAGTCTATTAACTTTTAATAGTCAAGGGTATAATCTACGTTCAAGAAGATATATTATTTTAAATGTTCCTTTAATGAAGACAGAGTTTGGAAAAACTGCTTTCATTTATAGCGCATCAGCTGCATGTAATGACATCCAGAGATCATTGAAACTTGATGTACTTATTTCAATTAATGAGTTCAAGTTATATCTCAACCAAACATTCAAATCTGTCTGTACTTGCTCTTAACGTTTAATCCTGCTTTATTGCTGTATATGTGTGTGTTGTGTAACTTTTTTATGTAGTTATGTATATTGTGTGCTTCTACCTTGGCCAGGGCTCACTTGTAAATGAGATGTTTATCTCAGTGTGATTATTTCCTTGGTTAAATAAAGGTTTAATAAATAAAAAAAAAAACAGTCAACGAAGACTGACAGTCGACTGGTGTGTAGCCCGTCCCTGGGGAGGCTTAGAGGCTTCCATCGAGGGACCATACATGCAGAGCCCAGAGTTCTGGCCATGGATGCCAGATTGTCCTGTTTGCCTGAGAGAGGAGGTCCTGCCTCAGGGGGATCGGCCATGGGGCTTTTGTCGAAAGGACGAGGACCAAATTTGGCTCCTCCAGAGTGGGGCCACCAGGAGGACTCTGTTCCTGTCTGCCCTGACTCGTCTGATGACCTGGGGGATCAGAGCGATGGGGGAAAGCGTAAAGAAGGAGGCTGGGCCAGTTTGGGCCAGCGCATCTATGTCCTTTGAAAAATAGGTTGGGCAATGAAAGCTGCTTTCTGAGGTGAAGAGGTCGACCTCTGCCTTCCCAAAAATCTCCCAGATTTTGAGAACCGTCTGGGGATGGATCATCCACTTGCCTGAGGGGACATTGCTCCGTGAAAGCATGTGTGCTCCTAGATTCATCTTGCCAGGTATATGCGTCGCCTTGAGTATCCACAGGCTGGGTAATGCCTATTCAAAGAGGTGCTTATCAGTACGCAGAGGCGGCTGGACAAAAGGCCGCCTTGGTGATTTATGTAGGACACCACTGTCATGCTGTCCAACTGGACTAGGACATGGCGCCCCTTCAGGATGGCCTGAAAGGATTGAAGGGCTCGTTGTACCGCCAGCATCTCGAGGCAGTTGATATGAATATGGCTCTCCTCATGCGACTACGAGCTGAAGGTTGGTCTGCCCTCGCATAGAGCGCCCCAACCCAGGTTGGATGTATCTGTTGAGAGCACCGTCCTTCTGGAAACCACCTGTAGGGGTACCCCATGGCTGAACCAAACAGGGTTCATCCAAGGCTCCAGGGCTGCTAGACAGGCCTGGTTGACCCTGATGCGAAAGCGGCCGCACCTCGTTCATGCACTTCGTGAAAGTGCGGGGAGCTAGGGACAGGGACAGCCCAAAAGGAAGGACTGTATAGTGGTAAGCCACACCCTCAAATGCGAATCTCAAGAATCGTCTGTGATGGGGGGCTATCTGGATGTGAAAGTATGCGTCTTTCAGGTCCAGCGAGAAGAACCAATCCTCGGGGCAAATCTGCGTGAGGATCTGCTTCAATGTCAACATCCTGAACTTCCGTTTCATCAGGGAGAGGTTCAGGAGTCTGAGGTGTAAGATGGATCCGAGACTGCTGTTGTATCACGTACTGTAATACCTAATGCTACCTCTAGGAACATTGTATTGTAAGAAGAGGTGGATTCAACAGGGAAGAAGAAGAAGGGGCTCAGTGAAAAGACGTGAAGTTACTGTTCAGAATAAAGTGAGGTCTGGAAGATAATCACCGTGCTTATTACTTATACAAAACCTAACAACTGCCATCTTTCTTGGGGACAAGGAAATAATGGCTGTAGAACCCCGATCCACTTTTTCCAGCTGTACCAAAGTGGGAATTGGGGGAAAGTGTAAAGAAGGAGGCTGGGCCAGTTGTGGGCCAATGCATCTATGTCCTTCGAAAAATAGGTTGGGCAATGAGAATTGCTTTCTGAGGCGAAGAGGTCGATCTCCCAGATTTTGAGAACCATCTGGGGATGGAGCATCCACTTGTCTGAGGGAACATTGCTCCGTGAAAGCATGTCTGGTCCTAGATTCGTCTTACTAGGTATATGCATCGCCTTGAGCGTCCGCAGCCTGGGTAATGCCTATTCCAAAAGGCATTTTGCCAGTGCACAGAGGCGGCTGGACAAAAGGCCGCCTTGGTGATTGTAATAATATAATCTCCATAATCATTGGGAAGAAGGAGGCGGGAACCGGCAGACAATCAAAACGAAAACTTTAATTACAAAATAAACACAAAACAGCGCATCAGTCCCTCACGGCCGACTGATGCGCACAAATAAAAACCAAAACATAAACTAAAGCCCAGGCCTGGTCCTCTCTCGTCCTTCACTGTCGTCGCTCCAGTTTTATATCCTGGGTCGCAGGTGTCGCTCATTTCCCAATCACTCCACGGGCCTTGCTCTTTCCCACATTCCTCGGCCCCGCCCCACTCATCACAGTGATTTATGTAGGACACCACTGTCATGCTGTCCAACTGGACTAGGATGTGGCACCCCTTCAGGATGGCCTGAAAGGATTGAAGATGATCCACAGTGCTGACACTCTCCAGATGCAGAGAAATTCTGCCTTTGTTGAGGAAGCCCTGACAAGTCACGATCAAGCCCCGGAAGAGACAGTGGAAATGTAACTGGCCCTGGCACGCACTAGCATGCCCGCTTTTAGCCCAACAGTGGAAACGTAGCTATTGTGGAGCTTTAGCCTCATGTCCACTTTTGCATGCTTTCCGTAGAATTCGTTCATGTGCTATTTGGAAACAGTATGACTAATCAACTTGAATTCAATAACTTATCTCTGGCGTGGTGAGAAGATGATCTGGTTCATATTTCATGACAATTGGTTTAATGGCCTGGGACGAGTTTGGAAAAGTAGTTTTTACGAACAATTGAAAATAGCTAGAAGACTAACTTTACCGCAAGCGGTTCTATGGGCTGCCATAGACTTGCGGTGGAAGAAAAAATTTCACGCTAACAGACACAATAGGTACCTAAGCACCTTTGGTGCTTGGCCCCTAATTAGATACAGGTTTACTCAATACTTGTTAGGGGCTCCTTTCATTTATGCTTTAATTACTGCCTCAATTCAGTGTGGCATTGAGGTGATCAGTTTGTGGCACTGCGGAGTGGTATGGAAGCCCAGGTTTCTTTGACAGTGGCCTGCAGCTCATTTGCATGCTTTGGTCTCTTGTTTCTCATTTTCCTCTTGACAATACCTCATAGATTCTCTATGGGGTTCAGGTCTGGTGAGTTTGCTGGCCAGTCAAGCACACCAACAACATGGTCATTTAACCAATTGCTTTTGGCAGTGTGGGCACGTGCCAAATCCTGCTGGAAAGTGAAATCAGCATCTTCAAAAAGCTGGTAAGCAGAAGGAAGCATGAAGTGCCTCAAAATTTCTTGGTAAACTGGTGCAGTGACTTTGGTTTTCAAAAAAACAATGGACTAACACCAACAGATGACATTGCACCCTTAATCATCAACGACTGTGGAAACTTAACACTGGATTTCAAGTAATTTGAGCTATGAGCTTCTCCACCCTTTCATCCAGACCTTCAGACTTATCTGAAAAGAGGACTTTGGACCATTGGGTAACAGTCCATTACTTCTTCTCTTTAGCCCAGGTAAGCCGCCGCTGACATTGTCTGTGGTTCAGCAAACTCCTTGACACGTCTGTGTGTGGTGGCTCTTGATGCCTTGACAACAACCTCATTCCATTCCTTGTGAAGTTCACTCAAATTCTTGAATCAATTTTGCTTGACAATCCTCCTAAGGATGCTGTTCTCTAGGTTGGTTGTGCATCTTTTTCTTCCACACTTTTTCCTTCCACATTAATTTTTTGTTAACATGCTTGGATAGAAGATTCTGTGAACAGCCAGCTTTTTTGGAAATTAATGTTTGTGGTTTACCCTATTTGTGTAGGGTGTCAATGATTGCCTTCTGAAAAACTGCCAGAACAGCAGTCTTCCCCATGATATAGCCTAGTGAACCAAACTGAGAGACCATTTTGACCGTTTTGAGTTGATTAGCTGATTGTCATATCACCATATTCAAATTTTTTGAGATAGTGAATTGGTTTTGGTTTGTTAAATGTGAGCCAAAATCATCACAATTAAAAGAACCAAAGACTTAAACTACTTCAGTCTGTGTCCTTTGAAATATTTAATACACAAGTTTCACAATTTGAGTTGAATTACTGAAATAAATGAACTTTTCCACAACATTCTAATTTATTGAGATCCACCTGTACTTTCCACCTCTATTTAAAAGGATGGTTTCATCAAAATATCTGTGCACATACTGTAGATTTTATAAATGTAGTAAATTATTTGATATCAGGGGATTTAAAACAGGTGCTGCCACTACTTTTTGTAAGTCAGCAATGTAAGGAGTGTTACAGTGTAAAGAAAATTAGATTTACTGATATTTATTAAATCACTCAACATTCACATTTGCTTCCATAATAGTGATATATATATATATATATATATATATATATATATATATATATATAATTTTTTTTTTTTTTTTTTTTTTTTTTTTTTTTTTTTTTTTAACAGGTTATGGAACGAGAAAAAAAAAGATTGTTCAGATTAAAAGTCAAGTTCACCCTAAAAAGAATCTCAAAGATCCGTTACATCACACACACATACATACACACACACACACACACACACACACACACACACATAATGATATCAAATGGGAGCTAGAAGCATTGATTGATTGCGTAAAATTACAAAAAAGCTTTAAAAAGGGGTGTGCAAAAACTTTTACAGCCTCTGCTGGGATGTTTGCACAAGTATTGTGAGCAAATTTGACCTTTATTTTAACAAATCAAGGGTTTTTACAAAGTGTTTTCCATGAGCGTGTAATTACTCCCAAGAAATTTTTTTATATCTCTTATGCATTTCCCTAATGACAAATCACTAAATATAAAACCAAACAAGACCTCACCACTTTCAGTTGCAACGCACTCATCTGTGAATACTGTACATTTATTTTCCTTTTTTTCTTGCAAAAAATTGATGCTTTATGAAACGCTTGCATCAGCTGTGTGTTTTTACTGACATTTGACTAATTTTTTCTTATGTTGTACTGCACAATTATTTCATGCTATTTGAAGGACTGTACAATGAATAACATGATGGATAATGTTTCTTATCCTATGATACTGACTCTTATGGTGCCAAAAGAAACTAAATCATACAAGAATGTATATTTTATATGCTTTTTTGCCTTATATCTCTTGATACTGTCAATTAATATTAGTCTTGTTATGGTCATTATAATGGAGAAAGCGCTTCATGAACCAATGTACATTTTCTTGTGTTATGTGTGTATAAATGGGATTTATGGAGCCTCCGGATTCTACCCAAAATTTTTGTCTGATTTAATATCTGACTCATATGTGATCTCCTTTCAGATGTGCGCTCTGCAAGCCTATGTTATCTACAGTTCTTTACTTTCTGAGATCACAATATTAACAGTGATGGCTTATGATAGATATGTAGCCATATGCAAACCTTTAGAGTATCATTCCAAATTAACTGAAAACACCTGTGTGAAACTAATTCTGTTCTCATGGATTTTTACCAATGGCTTTTGTCTTACAGCAGCCCTGTTAACAAACTTGAGACCTATCTGTAAATATCACATTGACAAATTATATTGTGACAACTGGTCAATTGTAAAACTGTCTTGTGTATCATCTTTTGTTAATAGCGTCTTTGGATATGCTATAACTGTTACATTTTTTAGCTTTATAGTTCTTATCATAATATCCTACTTTAAACTGATCTCTGCATGTAAAGCATCTTTAGAAAGCAGAAGGAAATTCTGGCAAACATGTTTGCCACACATATTATCGCTGTTGAATTTCACTTTTGCCATTCTTTTTGATAATATGTATAGCAGATATGGTGAAAATGATATTTCAGAGAGTTTGCGCAATTTTTTGGCTCTTGAACTGGTGATAGTCCCACCTGTGTTCAATCCTCTAATCTATGGGTTAAATATTAGAGCAGTGCGTAAAAGAGCCTTTTCTTTGTGTTGCATCAAGAGTAAATGATTCACTTGCACAAAAAAAACACTAAAACATATTTATTATTATTATTATTATTATTTATTTTAAAAAATTGTATTTTAAAACAATAGGCATGACAATTTGGTTTTCATATATATGTGTGTGTGTGTGTGTGTGTGTGTGACAAAATGTTGTTAAAGGTGTGTTTTAAGAAGTATGTAACTTTAAATATATATCATGATTAAAGTCCCCTGGATCATAATGATCTCTTAGGAGTTTTCCACTCCATTATGCATTTTTATATCTAGATGTCATTATTGTATGTTTTTACAATTTATCCTTTCATCTAGAATTAAAGTTTGTACAAACATACATTTAACCAGTGTCATTTATAAGAAATGTTTAAAGATGTAATGTTTATTGTTTGTGATGAGATCAGAGTGCTACCAAATCTTTAAAAAATAGTGGTGGAAAGAGTACTAAGAAATTTTAAGTAAAGGTATTGCTATTTAAGAAATAATTTACTAGAGTACAAGTGAAATTACTGAAAAATAATATTACTCAAGTAAGAGTAAAAAAGTTTTCTGCTTTAAAACTACTCAAATTACTGTGTTATAAAGTACTAATAGTATTATTATTCTATTTTTACCCAAAATGAGACGATGTAAGCATTATGGATCAGAGTTAACCCTAACTCTAAAACCCTATAATGTTCACAAGTGAGGCAGGAAATCCCTTATGGACCAATGCATCAGACATCACTACAGCTGAATAACATGCAGATAGAGATGCTTTGACTGATGAATCGTGGAAGACAATAAACACACAATTGCAATGCAATGTTAATTGACATAGCTTGTATAACAGTAAGGATTTTTTAAAATAAATATTTTATGTCTCAGTGTGATAAGAAACAACATGGAACCAAATAAGCTAACTGTTTCAAACGAGACTGATGTTATATAGTGATTTTGGAGCAAATCATGATATTAGTCTCATAAATTGACATGTTTGACACTTATATGTTTAGCAAACTTACCTATCCCTGTTGCCAGGAGCAACTGTTTTATAACTAATTTTGAACAGTACATTCACGTATAATATTATATTGTTGTTTTTAACAAGGGCAAAAGCAAAGAAGGGTAAGTGAAGGTTTAAAAAGAAAAAGGGTCTTAAACAGTGTGAATAGAAATGTGCCAGTAAAAAGTAATTTTGGATATGGCTACGGTTGGGCATCGTTTGAATTTTAAAGGTGCCATCTGTAATGTTTGGCAAAAAAAATCAAGTCATACTCCACATTCCATACCAGATGGGGGCAGTATGCCTCAATAAAGTGAATTGGTCTACTCTAGAGTAACAAATGAGAAATGGCATAGTCTCTATGCTCCGCCCCTACTTTCACAACAACACTACAGCCACAGCCGAAGCCTAACTGTGCGTTCACACCGCCGGCGTCTAGAGCGTCAAAAATCGCTCTTGCCGCTCTTGCCGCTCTGCTCACGACGCTGCAGAAAGATTTGTGAGCGCTCAGACGCTCTGACATAAATTGAATGCTTATTTTGTATTTAAAGCGGCCGCAAAGCAAACAAGGTTGTTGATCTCGTGCAGACTAACCACAAGGAGTTATAACCTCATTAAATATTGTTGTGGACGAAATATTAGGATCCTTTACTTAAAATGAACAATCTCAGACACTTTGGTCCACGTATCACTTTAAAAAAAAAATGTATGTCCCTGTAGGCAAACAGGGACACATCATAGATTAATACAAACGCTAAACAGCAATAATCAACCTGTCCTTTATTCTGCTTGAGAACTAATGTGCCAACTCTCAAGCATTCACCGTGAGACACACGCAATTGACTCTTTTCACACGCTTTCACGCCACACATCAATTTTTTCACGCACAGAAAAACCATGAAGCAAAGAGGACACGGAGACCAACAGACTAGACAGAGCAGGTTAGTTATGATATATAGGGCTGTGCAAAAAATTGAATGCGATTTTCATGCACCTCTCATCTGTAAAGACGCTCCTGTAATTAGAAGTATATCTCCAGCATGTGCATTCAGATCAGGGTTGCCAGGTTTTCACAACAAATCCTGCCCAGTTGCTTCTTAAAACTATTCCAAAACTAGCCCAATTGCGTTTCCGGGAGGTTCCCCGATAAAAATTGCTTCCCGGGGTTAAAATATAAATTTTTGGGAAGGGTTTCCTTGGTAAAATTGCCATTTTAGGGCCTAAATATCACGTTATTGGTATTTGGATTGCTTCAAACCGCGGACATGAAAAACAACCGCAGACTTGGCAACACTGGTTCAGGTGGAGCGGCAGTAACTGCACAGAGCCTTAGTCTACCGACAACTAACACAAAATTGCTTTCAAAATTGACAAAGAATCGCCTGCGATTTTAACATCGATGTTGTGTAGATTGTCAGTGAATTACGGCTCTGTGTAGTAAATGCCAACCAGTGTTGCCAAGTCTGTGGTGGTTGTTTTTCATGTCCGCTGGTCACTGCGACCCCAATACAAATAACATGATATTTAGCCCCTAAAATGCGAATTATACCAAGGCAACCCTGCTAAAAAAACTATATTTTAACCCCGGGAAGCAATGTTTTATCAGGGAACCTTCTGGAAGCGAGATTGGGCTAGTTTTGAGAAGCAACTGGGCAGGATTTGTTGTGAAAACCTGGCAATCCTGATCTGAACACACGTGCTGGAGATATACTCCTAATTACAGGAGCATCTTTACTGATGAGATGTACATGACTAAAAAGACATGCACAGCCCTATATAATAAAATGGGTAACGTTAAGTTATAGCTAGCTAATTATCAAACGCAGCTACGGTTAGCCATCGCTAACATTAGCACGTTTATCGAACAGCCTTCGATACATTTCTATGTTATAACTTCCCGAAAACAAATACACAAACATATAAAACAAACTTCTAGCGAAATCTCAACAGAATCTAACTTGCAAGTTCGGAGTCGAACCTAATTTCTTTCAGGTCCATCAGTTGTCTCCAGCGATTAAAAGCAGTGCCGATGTTTACTCTGGTATTCTTATCGGATTTGATTTGTGATTCCGAGCGCGGTTGTTTCCCTGTAGCGGGTGTTGGTCTCTTGCCAAGGGCTTCAGCTATCCTTCCACTCTTTTCCCTGAACTGAAAGTAGTGGGCTGTACTTTCCACACGATTGACATCAGGTTCAAGTACACGCCCACAAGCCCTGCGAGTTATTCGTGTATTGCAGGTTGGCTGGTGGATATGTTGCCCGCATACCGCCTCCCACGGCCGAAACTGGTATTACAACACCTGTCGGGCCGGGGATAGTAATGCTAATGCTAATTAAGGTTGATATCTCTGCAGCACTATAACTTGACATTTTTTTAATGACATCATCGCCCTTATTTCTTCTCATTCTTTTGATGCGTGTAGGTCATGTTATGGATATTTTTACCTCAATTTCTGCATATGGCACCTTTAATGATTCCAATTCTTGTCAATTCCTAATTTCAATTCCAATAAGGTAAATGAATAAAAAAAAATCTTACATATCATCTTATTGAAAAATATTTCATAGTTAACTGAATACTATGAAAATCAAAAGGCTAAAGAACATTTACACAATGATGTGTGTGCAGCAGAGAAAACGTGAGTCTTCTTGACTTGAATGGTTTAAAATCACATTGAAAGTTAAATTTTTTAATAATTCAAAGGTGGACTCCATGCACATTTTTGGTAGGACAAAAACATTTTTTTATTTGTGCATTTTAATATGACTTTAAACCATTCAGCACAAGAATACTCATGCTGTAACGGGCCTGTTGAGTCGTGAGACGTGCGGATCCATGTGCAAGCTTTTATTAGACAGAGACGTCATAACAGGCATGGGTCAAACACTGGCAAACAGGTATATAGAGGACAAGACACAAGAATAATCCTAGGGCAAGTGTGGGTCTTCGATTAGCTAACAATATCCAGAGCAAAACACGAGTTACAGGTCAAGGCAAGAAAAAGACAACTACAAAAACTAGAAACTGAGACAAGACTATCAAAACTAGAAACAGAGACAAGACTATGAAAACAAGGAACTGAAACAAGAAAACTAGAAACTAACACGGAAAGACTTACATATCGCAGCTATCGCTAGGAGAGGGATATGTGCAGAACAATACTTAGACCAGACATAAAACAAACACGGAAGACTTGGTAAGTAGCTAACACTAGGAGAGTGCTAAACAACACTAGGCAGTGTGTGAGAGGAAGTCCAATGCTTATAAAGCGTTTCTAATGATTGTGCCTAGTGTTTGTAATTGGTGGCAGCTGTGTGTGATAGCTTACAGGTGAATGTGATTGGTGCAATGGAGCATGGGAAATGTAGTCCAGGGTGTACTGTGTAGTGTGAGAGTCTGTGTTGTGTATGATGACCTCTGGTGGTGAATTAACAGGTTCAGTGACCGGATCATGACATAGCCACCCTCCCCCCAAGGAGCGGCTTCCAGATGCTCTATATAATGTAGTAGGATGGTGGAGTGGAGGCGGAACAGGGGGAGGGATGGAGGGCCAAGTCCACATGGAAATGGAGTGGCTGGGGACCGAGGCAGAGCCAGCAGAGCAGGAAGTGCGGGTGGAGTCGACGGTACAGGAGTCCACCAGGCCAGAACTAATGGAACAGGAGTCCACCAGGCTGGAGCAGCGGAAATGGAGCCCACCAGGGTGGAGCAGGCAGAATTGGAGCCCACCAGGGCAGAGCAGGTGGAACTGGAGCCCACCAGGGCAGATCAGGCGGAACTGGAGCCCACTAGGGCGGAGTTAATGAAACTGGTGTCCGCCAGACTAGAGCAGACAGAACTGGAACCTGCCAGGGTGGAGCAGTTGGAACTGGAGCCCACCAGGGTGGAGCAGAGGACACCCACAGCCGAGCAGACAGAACAGGACAGAACAAGAGTTAATAAACGGTCTCCATAGCCATGACAGGACAGAGTGAGGATTTGCAGATGACATTTATTGCTGCGACAGGACAGGACGGAAGTTCATAGATGGCCTCCATAGCCATGACAGGACAGGACGAGAGTTCAGAGGTTGATACCACTGACACCTCTGTAGGTTCTGCAGCAGATGCAGCCACCTCTGGAAGTTCATTAATAGTCTTTTTAGCAGGGCAGAAACAATGTTCATCAATGATTCCTTTGACCACACAAGGAGCTGAAGCGAGCGCTGCCTTAGGGAGGTTCTGCCGCATGTGCTGCCTCTGGAGAAACTGCAGCGGACGCCATCTCCTCTGGGGACACGGTGGTGGTGTACACGGCCCAAACGCAACATAAAACAAACCCCATCATGGGAAGCACTTCAGACTAGGGAATCAGTTCCTGCACAGGAGGGGTTAGACGTGCTGGTTAAGGGATATCAGCAGCTCTTACTGACAGCAGCGGTGGATCCTCCATGCTGGATGCCAGTCTGAGATACTGAAGAGCTGACCTCCAGGCTCTGGTTGCAACAGACAAGATGTGATGAGCCATGAGTTTGCTAATCAGTGTCTTAAGGATCATTAGAAAATCACAGGCAGGTGTGTTTAATTGGAGTCGGAGCTAAACTCTGCAGGAAAGTGGATCTCGCGAGCCAGATTTGAGGATCACTGCTCTAGAAGATCAACTGTGAAGTGATGAACCTCTGGAAGTTCAGCTGAGAGTGACGAGACTCTGGAAGTTCAGCTGAGACGTGACAAGGCTCAGGAAGATCAGCAGTGACTTGACTGGACTCAGGAAGGTCAACGGTGACTTGACTCGTGAAGATCAGCGGTGACCTGACTTGACTTTTGAAGATCAGTGAAGATGTAGTTTGACTCATGAATGGCAGCAGTGACATGACTCTCTGCTTTGCCTGCTCCTCACAGGTGCTCTTCAGTTTCACCCTGGCTTCCTGCTCTGCCGGCCCCGTCTTGGCTCTTTGCTCCGCCTTGGCACCCTGCTCCACTTGCTCTGCCTTCTTCCCTGGACAATCCACGTCCACATGGACCTGGCCCTCCATCCCTCCCCCTGTTCTGCCTCCACTCCACTCCACCTCCCACCTGAACTCTAGTGTGTTCTCAGTTAGGAGCGTCTGGAAGCCACTCCTTAACGGTTGGGGATGTCATGATCGATAGCTGGAGTGCCCATGAACTCCAGTAGAGGGCACTCCACACAGGACTATTGCATTTGGGGTCTGAACTCCATTTCTCATGATCCCATGCCTAGGGCTAATCACCGCCAGGTCCAGGGTCACATATATTACTACTAATGTACCATTCTGGACTTTTTTCACAAGATCGCCCTCCCACTTCCTGTATGAATGAAACATGCACTGCATGTTCACATCGTCTTGTTTTGGATATTAATAAATTATATTTTATTTATTTATTTCACACACGTCATCATTTTAAAGACAAAATGACAATAGTTATAGAAAGCTTATTGTGTGAAAAAAGGGGAAACCCCTAAGAAGCTATTGAAAGCTTTTACGAGGGGGCCCAATAACACCATACAACATATAAAATACAAGAACAAAAAACTCAATCCATAAACACAAATAAATATAAATACAACAAGACACAAGCATTACAACAAACAGACGATCCCAGCAAAAATATAACACTTGATCAAAAAAAAAAAAAAAAAAAAAAGATCATAAAGTATATGTTAAAAGCAGTTTTTCCTTAAGATTTTACAAGGCTCGTACATTTCAATCGTCTTATTTTACCAGTAATTCAATGTTTTTCCCTTGTGTGATATGTATGCTGGGGTCGGCTGATTGGGGCAAGTTCACACAATCTGTTATTTAATATTCGGTAAGTCTTAATAGAGCAAGGCGATGAAACAATGGATGTGAAGGGGTATTTGGCTCAGACCACGTTAATACCTGTATAATTTTCTTTCGGGTAAAGACTGTATTTCTGTCTGGTCATACACACATCCAAAGCACGTGCACAAAAAAGTGATTTCAAATACAACTGATTGACAGATAAATCAATAGCAGCAAAACAAATAAAAAATACAATTTGAACACAATAAGTACATGTATTTATTTTTTGATGTAAGTACATAGTGGTTAAGGCCACTTAATATAAAGTGGGACCACAATTTATTTATTATTAAGTAGAAAAAAAGTAAAAATGTACTCAAGTACTGTAACAAGCGTATTTGTAATTACTTTCCACCTCTATTTAAAAAGATTGTTTCATCAAAATGCCTGTACACACACTGTAGATTTTATAAATATAGTAAATTATTTGATATCAGGGGATTTCACACAGGTGCTCCCACTACTTTTTATAAGTCAGCAAGGAGTGATACAGTGTAAAGAATATTAGATTTATTCAAGTTCACCCTAAAAATAATCTCAAAGATTATTATATACAATACATATAAACCCTATAGTCTACATTACATATGTATATATATATATATATATATATATATATATATATATATTAGGGGTGTAACGATACGCGTATTCGTATTGAACCGTTCGGTACGACGCTTTCGGTTCGGTACGCGGTACGCATTATGTACCGAACGGTTCGTTGGAGTAATTAATTATATTTGGAAAAAAAAAAAAAAAAAAAGAGAGAGATAGAAATATAATGATATGCGTTCAACAAGGTAGCCCAATAACCCAAACAACGTAACAGGCAACGCCCCTGACACTCCCGAAGAAGAAAAAAACACCATCTTATATGTTTATGTTAGGCTACTCAGCAGGCGCTCGCTCACTCAGTACGCGCTGAAGGCTCGTTGCAAAATAGCCAATGCGTTTAACAGACTAGAAATGAGAAGATCCCCCAATAACCAACAGGTCTGGTGTTTGGGTGCACTTTGGATTCCCTTTAAGCTATAATGGTGATGGCAAGAGAGTGGTGGATAAAAAAACAACGGTATGTCGCATCTGCAACATGACAGGGTACACCAGCGGGAATGCAAAAAAAAAAAACACCAGCGGGAATATCTGGGATATATGCGTCAGTACTATCTGGGAAAAGACGAAAAAAAGGAGAAACATGCACGCAGCAAACTATCCCTGCAGCATTTAGACACTATAGCTTACAGGGAATCCAACCCAAACACCAGACCTGTTGGTTATTTTAGGATCTTATATTTCTGGTCTGTTAAATGCATTAGACATTTTGCAACGAGCCTTTAGCGCGTGCTGAGTGAGCGAGCGCCTTAGGGGCCGTTCACATATCGCTCCTAAAAACGCGTGGAAAACGCTAAGCACGTCTTTCTCCTCCTTTCCAAAGCGCTCGGGCAGAAGCGCTCATGAGGCGTCTGTCTTTGCTAAGCAACAATGACGTGCTCTCTCCATGAGACGCGGAAATTTCAGCGAAGGATAAATGGATTTGCAGCTCTAAAAATCGCTTGCAGTAGCTCTGCTACTAAATTTATTTCAAAATTGCAATTCATATACAACTACGATCAGCTGTTCCTTCATCTTGGCTGAGCTCTCAACCTTGTTACGGGAAAGGATGAAGCTGATTGGTTGGTTCTTGTCACATGACCCGCGGTGCGCTTGCGGCATTCTGAAAAGTTGAGATGTTTTTACATTTTGCTGTATCTAAAACGTATCGAACCGAACCGAACCGAACCGTGACATCAGTGTATCGTATCGAACCGAACCGTGAATTTTGTGAACCGTTACACCCCTAATATATATATATATATATATATATATATATTAGGGCCGTCAAAAATAGCGCGTTAACGACGTTAATTAGTTGTTTGTCGTTAATTACGTCAAATTTTTTAACGCATTTCACGCATGTGCAGTGTGACATATTATTCAGGTCAGGAAAGTCTCGTCGATCTCTGAATTCTCAAGATAGTAAAAAAACAGCGGCGAGCGCCGCGACGAAAACACCGAAGAAGCTTAAGGTTTTAGCCCAGTTACTCTCAAAAACATTAATGCCAAGCTCGATAAACAGAGACGACTTTGGTAGTTGATACACTGGAGCTTCTTCCTGTTCTAGCGTCCTGTGTTTCACACTGCGCATGCGCAGAACGCCTACATGCAATGCAGCGAAAATTACAGCTGTTTGGAAAAGCATATGCATTTTTACTTGGTTTTACTGGCGCTTGAAGCCTTCAGAACGTGAAAATATCGATCCTAAAGTACTGTGGCAGAGCAAATGAACACCTCCCAAAAACAAGAGTGCCCAGAGTGCAGAGGGCACATGTTTGTGTTTCTGAGTTCATTCTTTCGAGTTTCTCTATGCATAATTTCATAGATATGTAGCTATATTTAACCACTGGTTCACCTAAAACTCTTACACTACCTGTAGTTAAATGGCATGGTTAGATATAGTGCTCAGGCAAAATTGATCTAAGTAAATGTTAAACTTTTGAAATTCTGAAAAAAAGAACCACATATTGATGAATCAATACATGAAAATTATGTATCTGTGTCCTGTTATTTATCTTTTGGTATGCATCTCAGAAAAAAAAAAATGGTTACGATTCAGGTGTAATTGCAAATAGTGATTAATCCTGATTTATCCACTGAAAATTCTGATTAATTTGATTAAAAAATTTAATCATTTGACAGCCCTAATATATATATATATATATATATATATATATATATATATACACTGTAAAAAATTTCACGTAAAATCAACAGTAACTTACTGGCAACAAATAGCCAGCAAGCTTCAGTATTTTATTCCACGGTAATATTACTGTAAACCTGACTACAGTAGTTCACAACATACTGTATAATAACTTACAGTATATTTATACTGTAAAATTAATTACAGTTCATGTTTTTGCACTGTATTTTAAAATACTGTAAAGTTACTATGCAGTATAATTGATTATGGTAGTTTTTATATTCACATATACACATATATACACAACATATAACTAACTACAACCTGTTACATGCTTAAAAAATAATGAAATATAAAGGCTTGTATGCAAAAAAAATTCACACAGTTATATTACTGATTATTAGATGTCACGTAAATTATGACAACACTCAGAAGTCCATTTAAAAACTTTTATTACAATTGAATTCATTAAATGGTAAAAAGACTCTCCAGACTTGACAAGGCCAATGCAGATCCCAGGTTTTTGCTGCCTATAGAGAACAAAACACAAAAATTATGTTGCACTACAGCTTGACCGACATCAATGTGATAAACAGACTTGAAAATGACTTACCTCTTTATTAACTCATCAGCACGCTGCAATGTCGAACAACATACACGCTGAAAGAAATGAAAAACATATTCAACACTGCATAGACCTACACAGAGATATTCGTTTCACCATGCATCCCCAGATGTGGAAGTGAAAGAACATTCCATAACCTGGCATGTCATATTAACACCACTGTGTGATTTGTCAGCACTTGGTGTAATCACTGCATGGTTACGATACATATGTGTACGAAGGCCACCGGCAGTTTTGAAGTTACATGGACACTGGAAAAATCCACAAGAGAATCTATAGTTTGCAAGATTCCTGTGTTCCTTAGCATGTCTGACAAATTCTGGAATAGATTTTACTGAGTACTGACACACTTTGCAAGATAAAGGCATTTCTAATCTTATTTCCAAACAATTTTAACTTTAGATGCAGTACTTACCCATCCATATCTGGTGACTTCACCAAGGATTTTTACCTGTAAGACAAAGAGAAACATGGATCAGTTAAAACATAAAAAGGTTACAAAATAATTACAATATATAGAATCAAAATAAATAATTTGAAAAGAAAACAAATTTCAAAGACCAGAAATGACAAGCTATCAACTTAAATGCAACTTAAAAATAGCACAAAAAAACTTAACATATAATTTAAGTAAATTAAATAATTGAATGCTAGTATTAATTATTCAACCTGTGCATTTCATTTATTACTTGTAAAAAATGGCTAATCTATTAAATTATTATTATTTATTTATGTACCTATTACAATTAATTTGAGATCTCTGGGGGTCCTAACAGAGACCCGATTTCGAGGGAGAACCTGATTTGTCACAAATAAGAAATGAGAAGCACCCAAAGTGACAAGAATACGGAGATTATAATAGCCATTATCGTGAATATCACACAATATCAAATATACAACTAAATTATCCGCAGTGCGTTGGCAGTGGCTGTATTCAGATATTAATGCACTTGAAGAAGTTAATGAAAACAAGTGAGCAAAATCATGTGAACGTCTGGTCTGAAGAAGGACTATAACGAGACGAGGGAATTAATCCGGCCCGACTTTCACTGCCTGTGTATTCACTTTAAATGTATACATCGGTTGTACTCACGCAATAAATGTATAATATGACTGAAAACACTGTGATTGTCCCTTCAAGTCGTGCATAACATTAGTGTAATACAGTAGGTCGATTTCGAACATAGCTTTAGGTTTAGGCGCGTAAGGCCTCGATCGCGACAGGACACACGCACACGGTGTAAGTTACACACAAATGTTCAGAAACAAGAACATTTCGATTACTTTGTTCTAAACTTGAAATTATTAACTAACATTAACAGCAAACCTTGTGATAATTAATATTTGGTTAACGTTAGAATGTTTGTGTTACAGACTACTATCAAACTCACGACCGATTATTTAGTGGTAACGTTAAAACGAATATCTTCCCTTTGGGGTGAAATTTTTTGAAATACACATCTTTAAGATATTGAATAAAATTGTATATCTCACCTGAATGGTTCTCGTTGGTCTTGTTCATCCTCAAAGGCTCAGAAAATGAATTGGAAAATGAGTGCAGGCTGACGGTTTAGATGATTGGTTGCCAGGTATATCGCGTATGATTCCGCTCTTTTTGTAATTAGCGTGTTTAATAGAAAGCAAAATAATAATATAAAAAATATATCATGGGAATTGATTTTATCTATTTACCTAGCCTATATTTTTGACATCTACATCTCTACAACTACCTCCCACCCACAAAATTGTTGGCTATAACCTATGAGATTAGGTGGGTTTTGTGTCAAAATCTGGCAACCATAAAGATACGCAATTAAAAAACACCCACATAAATCATTTAACTTTTTTTAACTATATGCCAAATGCCTTAATATATGGGTTACCTTATGAAATGATGTATTATAAAATTCCTTATAAATAAATATATAATTAATAAATAAAATTCCTTGTCAGTTGGATTATTACTGTCATCAATTTAACAGTAATATGAGGATTACTGTAATTATTTTCCCACTCTATTTTTTTTTTTCAAAGAATAGCATAAATTGACAGCAACTGTCCTGTAAATAGTTTCTACAGTAAGACAAAGCTGGAAATACAGCAATAATACTGCAAAAGTTATAAAATTGACAGCAACTTACTGTAAACTGTTTCTACAGTAAGCTTTCTCTGATAATACAGCAATAATACTGTGAAAACAACAGAAATCGTTTACAGTGTATATATATATATATATATATATATATATATATATATATATATATATATATATATATATATATATATATATATATATATATATAGTTGTATTAAATAGGGGCCGGAAGCATTGTTTTATTGTGTAAAATAAAAATAAAAACTGTAATGGATGTGCACAAAAGTTTACACCTTGTCTTGTGTTGAAAACGGCCTCCATAAGTATTGTTTGCAAATTTTAACTTTAATTTAACAAATCAAAGGTTTTTACAATGTGTACATGAGCGTGTAATTAATCCCAAGAAATTTTGAATATCTCTTATGCATTTCCCTAATGACAAATCACTAAATATAAATGCAAACAAGACCTCATCACTTTCAGTTGCAACACACTCATTTGTGAATACTGTACATTCATTTTTATTCTTGCAACAAAATTGAGGCTTGTATTTGAGGTTTTATGAAATGCCTGCATTAGCTGTGTGTTTTACTAAAATTTGACTAATATTGTTTTATGTTCTACTGCATAATTATCACATGTGATTTGAAGGACTGTACTATGAATAACATGATGGATAATGTGTCTTATCCTGTGATACTGACTCTTATGGTGCCAAAAGAAACTAAATCCTACAAGCATATATATTTTATATGCTTTCTAGCCTTATATCTCCTTATTCTATCAATTAATATTCGTCTTGTTATGGTCATCATAATGGAGAAAGCTCTTCATGAACCAATGTACATATTCTTATGTTATGTGTGTATAAATGGGGTTTTTGGAGCCTCTGGATTCTACCCAAAAATTTTGTCTGATTTAATATTTGACTCATATGTGATCTCCTTTCAGATGTGTGCTCTGCAAGCCTATGTTATCTACAGTTCTTTACTTTCTGAGATCACGATATTAACACTAATGTCTTATGATAGATATGTAGCCATATGCAAACCTTTAGAGTATCATTCCAAATTAACTAAAATCACCTGTGTGAAATTAATTCTGTTCTCATGGATTTTTACCAATGGCTTTTGTGTTACAACAGCCCTGTTAACAAACTTGAGACCTTTCTGTAAATATCACATTGACAAATTATATTGTGACAACTGGTCAATTGTAAAACTGTCTTGTGTATCATCTTTTGTTAATAACGTCTTTGGATATGCTATGACTGTTATATTTTCTAGCTTTATAATTCTTATCATAGTGTCCTACTTTAAACTGATCTCTGCATGTAAAGCATCTTTAGAAAGCAGAAGGAAATTCTGGCAAACATGTCTGCCACACATATTATCACTGATAAATTTCACTTCTGCATATTTTTTTGATATCTTGTATAGTAGATATGGTTCAAATGACATTCCAGAGAGTTTGCGTAATTTTTTGGCTCTTGAACTGGTGATAGTCCCACCTGTGTTCAATCCTCTAATCTATGGGTTAAACATTAGAGCAGTGCGTAAAAGAGTTATCCCTTCTTGTGTTGCAGCAAGTGAAAATGTTTTGAAAAGGGTGAAAATTTAATAAAAAAATTTTAACTGATACTTACAAAAGATTTGAATTGTGACAAACTGAGAAAGAGTGTGATTTTAACTGGCATTTTCTGATCTGATATATGTACAACCTGTAAAAAAAAAAAGAAAAAAAAAAGAAAAGAAAAATCTGTTGCATATCTAATGAACACACAGCCTGAATGCTGTCAGTTGCATTTGATCTGATTGTTCAAGTTGTTTGACTATTATGTTGGAACACTGGATATATTAATGAGTAACATTTTATTAATCAAACCTATCAAAAAGCCTTTTAAAATAGGGAACAGTAGGCCTAACCTAACACTTCACTTAGGGAGTATTTCTTTTTTTCCACATTAATTACACTCATCTAGTACAAATGTTTGGTCTTTTTTTTTTATCAATACAGTGTACATTTTCTTCAATTACCCTGGGAGAATGGAAGTGAAATGTGAATTGAAATTATTATACCTCAGGTGTCAGGGTGTGAATTATTTTTCTAATAATTCATTGGCCTAGAGTAACCTTCCATTCAGTCAGTCACATTCAATGTTACTGACATCTGTGGTCTCAATTTGTACAAAAGTTGATTGATCCCTCATGCATAGGTTATGGATCATCTTAGATCCACAAGTTTTGAAATCTGACCTTGCACCAGCTCCCATTCTAGATGATGATGCAGAAACACATTTTAACTTACATTTGCCTCCCAAGATTGGTTCACAGTGATCAACCAGAAAAATGCATACTTCCATGTCTCGATTTTGCCTTGGCATAGACCGTGTCTTTGGTTTGCATTCAAGAACTGGGCATATCTATACAAGATCTTCCACTTCGGGGCTGTCCCTATCTCCCTGCGTCGCGGGAGTCATGGAAGTAGGAATCCATATTTTCAACCATATTAACAGCTGGCTCCTCCTAACTCACTCTCAAGAACCCTAATGTCAGTATCATAACATTGAATGTGACTGACTGAAAGAGAACATATGCATTTTTACACCATGTCATAATTACATTTACATTTACATTACATTTATTCATTTAGCAGACGCTTTTATCCAAAGCGACTTACAGATGAAGACAGTGGAAGCAATCAAAAACAACAAAAAGAGCAATGATATATAAGTTAATTACCATAATTACAAGGCTCTAACTTGTAAAAAGCATTCCCATCCTTGTAGAACTTGTAGTTATAACTTGTAAACTAAATTTACTGAGAGGTACCACTTGTATCACACGACCACAGCAGATTTATTTAGACGTTATGTTTAGGCATTGACAGTGTTGCATAGAAATTCATAATTCTGATCCAAAGGACATAACAAGCTTACAGTAACATGTCACATGTTGTCATCTCGAAACTTTCACGTATTGTCATCTGCAGAAACTACGGCATGACATGAATGCCGTTTGCATGTGAATTACCTTAAGTTGCACAGTTCTCAACAGTGTTCAGTAGATGTAATTTTATCTGCTTCAAGAGCAGTGACATTACTACCCTGCTACTGAGAAGAGTCATGTAACGTAACTAGTTGTTAAACAAATGTTTTTGACAAAGTTGTGTGCAGGCGCTGACAACAAGTTTTCATGGGCATATATGTTGTGGTCTGTGTGCATGTATGTGTCTGTACTGTATGTATGTATTTGCATTTGTATAGAAGACAGACTGGGAGAAAGAGAATTAGAGCCTCTGTAGATAATAAAATGCCATTAAGTGTGAAAACACACAAATAGTAATATAGTGTGTAATATAGTAATAGTGATAGAAAAATAATTAGTAATTTTTAGCATACTTAATGTTATATTTTGTAGTGAGGCCTATTAACATATTATGGTGTGAATAGGTGATAGTTTAACAGTTTCCTATCATGTTTAGAATCTTTTAGCTCACCATGATGTTAGTGAATTATTTGAAAGAGGTTCTGTGAAGAAATTCTGCATGGATAACATGTTAAAGACACTGTTTAACTTTGTACTCCACTATATGCAAATGAGTTTCACACTATGGCGTGCAACACCATGGCCACCTCAGACACAAGTGGCCAATAACATTTGTGGAATGGAGAGGCACCAGATTCAAATCTCTTCTTCATCAGAAAAGGATGAAAGTATTCTTCCAACCGACAATTCCTGTTCTTTGTTTCTGACCTGTGAGGGGAATCCTGCATGGGAAAGGACAGCACCACATACAATGTTCTAATATTTTGGTCATGACGAGGAAAGAGATTTAAAGACAGCTAAGGTTCAGCTCAGCTCCTGAGTGCAACCTTCTATATTGCATTCAGCTGCCATTTGGATGCAAAGGACCCAGCAGTGATGGACCCCGTTTGACTTTTACCGCTCCGAAAGCAGTGCAGCTCAGTCTGCAAATGACATCTGTACCTTGACCAGACACTGCCCCAAAACAAACGGCTCCTCAACGACGCAGCCAAGCTGCAAAGAAACCCGTGAAGACCGATCTGACCCAGCTGCCTGGTTCATTCTCTAAAGACTCATTTAGCTCAACAAAAGGTCACCATCCTCCAGATCACTGCATCTAAGACTACCAGGACTTAACTTTGTGATCTTCTGTCACAGTGTCTGGTCTGTGTTTCCCTGGGCCTCCACTAGTGGTCTCACTTCCTCATAGACACCTCACCGCAGGCACTACAATTCCCACAAGGCCTTGTCCCTTCATCACAGTAACTGCACACCTGTTAATTGCACTCAGGTGTCTTCACTTACTTTCCGTCACCTGGTTTCCTCGCGTTCCTAGTATTTCAAGTTCCTGTTCTTGTCTGTTTGTTTGTTTTTGGACTGATGTTTGGTTATGACCCCTGCTTGTTTTGATTCCGATTTTGGATTACCCAATAAAACTCACACTGCTCTTGGATCTCTCGTCTCCTGTGTTCTAGTCATTACTGAAGGACTCCATCATGTCTGTATCCAGCGGTGTGTCCACTTTGTGTCCATTCCCCATCCAGTGTGGAGGAGCAGAGGGCGAGATTCCTCAAATTAACCACCCTCCGTCAAGAGGGGAATGTGGTGCATGGTGTGTTCTGTTCTGTGGATGACGAGTAATTTTTTACAGCTAAATGAGGATAAAACAGAGTTGTCCGGCAGATTCCTTTCCCGCTCTGAAAGCCCAGTTAGGTCTTCTCTCAACAAATGTATGCAAACAAATCAAAAACCTTGGAGTGATCTTTGACTCTTCCCTATTCGTTGATAAACAAATTAGTGCGGTTATTAGAGGAAGCTTTTTCCATTTAAGATCTATTGCAAAGTTGAAGAATATTCTTTTAAGCAATGATTTAGAAGTTGCAATTCATGCTTTTGTAACATCATTATTAGACTATTGCAACTCTATTGTGGTCTTCCTCAGTCTTCATTATCTCGATTAAAGGTTGTTCAAAATGCAGCTGCAAGACTTTTGGCTGGGTCTAGAAAGAGGGATCATATTTCTCCTGTTTTGGCGTGCCTTCACTGGCTTCCCATTAAGTTTCAAGTTGATTATAAGATCCTTATGATTGTTTATAAGGCATTGTCTGGCTGTGCACCAATGTATATTTGTGATCTTATTGTGCCTGACTGTCCTGCCAGGGCACTTAGATCTTCAAATCACTTGCTTTCAAATGTGTCACGAAGTCGCTACAAATTAAAGGGTGATTGGGCCTTTTCTGTGGCTGGGCCCAAGCTCTGGAATGCTCTCCCTTATCATGTGAGGTCTGCTCCTTCGTTGGACATTTTTAAATCTACTCTGAAAACAAATTTTTATTCTTTAGTTTTTGGAAATTTGTAATTGTTGTTTTTTTATAGCGTAGTCCTGCTATGCACTATGAATTGCACTTTGGATCAATTTTTATTATGTTAAATGTGCTTTATAACTAAAGGTTATTGTTGTTGTTGTTGTTGTTGTTGTTGAAGATATGAATAAATACCTGAAAATCAATGTGTGTAGCTTGCACTGAGTAAATGACAATTTAAGAATATTTCTGAAGTGTTTCAGCCAGGGGCGTAGCAACCGGGGGGGACGGGGGGGACACGTCCCCCGCACTTTTAGAAACAGGTGATTCTGACCCCTGCTAATTTTTTTTTTTTTTAGGATCCAGCGTGAATATTTCATGTAGTGTTCTCTGATTTGTTACTTAGATTTGAGTGAAGTAACATTCAGCCAATCACAGAGCGAATCATCTCCTGGGCGCGTCTGCTAGCTTCAAATCTCTTGTCATGGTTGCCAGGGTAGCGGTTTTCCCGCACAATTGGGCTATTTTAGAAAAGGAGTTGCGGGAAAAAATACAGAGTTGCGGGTTGCGGTTTTTTGGGCTACATTTATAATGTACCGTGGCCGCAAAAAAATAAATAAAATAAAAGAATTGTGGACAAAGATAAAAGTGAACCTTTTATTAGTGGGGGTTGATCCCCAGGAATTAATACTTGCGAGTAGTATTAATACTTGCGCGCGCGCCACATGTGCTTTGACATCACAAATCAAGCATCATCATCACGTCACTCTCATCATGAGAGCATTGTAGTCAGAAGCGTCGGTTCGGTTGTCTGTGGATGTACAAGCAGCATTCGAAAATGTCAGGTAAATGGGGAAAGTATGGAAAGAAGTATCGCAAAGAATGGGAGACAGAGAAAGGATTAAAGGAGTGGATTCGAAGTGTTCCAAATGATGATAGAATAGCGTTCTGCAAATATTGCAAATGTGAAGTAAGAGCTCACCACGGTGATCTGGTAGCTCATGCTGCGACTGAAAAACATAAAAAAAAAAAAAAAAATGCGGCTCCTTTCTCAAATGCCAGAACATTATTTGACACAGGCAGTTCCTTTCTAAGAAATAATGCACCTGAGATTGTGTATTAAAAAACAAAAACAGTGTGTGATATTAATAATTTGGGTAAGACAAAAGGCGAATACTTTAAACTTAAACTTATATAAATTTATTTTAAGGCCCTTTGTGGGAATCCAGCCGTTGTCTAATCTGATTGGACACTGAAAAATTGGGCTAGTTTTCATTCCATTTGGGCGGGTTTTGAGTTGCCATTGGGCTGGAAATATTTCTGGGACCTGGCAACCCTGTCTCTTGTTGCTATTCTGAATTTTCGTTCGTTCGTTTGTTCACTTTGCTATTAGGCCGTCTGGGATAAAATGCACCCCATCCTTTTTTCAAACACACACTGTAAGTATTTTACAGTATGTCGCGATGACACGAATCGCGCGATAAAGTTTTCATGTTATGATTTAACCTATTGAACCCGTATGGACCTCGTCACGTCGCGCTAGATTCAGTGTGTTAAATGCTCTCCTAATTGTCGCTTTGGATAAAAGCGTCTGCTAAATAAGACGTAACAAAATTATTGGTTTCCGCTGTCTTTTGTTTGTCTACGTGCTGCTCGCGGAGTAAAATTATAATTTCACAATAAATCATATTTGTTTTGCAACGAATATCTTAAAATACTTTATCAAATTTTGTTCTTTTAATTCATAGCTGTTACTTTATGTCCTAACTGGTCTGTAGGAAAGGCAGGCTGTGACGTCACTGGCAGAGAGAGGGGGCAGTTGCTCAACCTCTCCAGAATGTGTAACAGGTGAGATTTGTATAAAAAAAAAGCAGATTGACTATCTTAAAGCTGCGGTAGGGAACTTTTGATGCTCTAGCGGTTAATAAACAGAACTGCTTGCGTCTTGCGGAAGAACATCGTAGCCGGAACTACTTCTCTCTGTTTATGTCTATGAAGAATCACAAAGGTACTGGGTTACTCTGCTGCAGTATCCCCGAAGCAATCTAAAATAGTCTGAATATAAAAACGTATTATAGGTGCACCCTAGTGATTCAGGACAAGCTAAAAACACGGTTTGGAAAGTGGATTCATGGTGTACTCGCTTATTATATAAAATTTTCTACATTTTGAACACAAACAAAGTTACGGACTGCAGCGCTGATTGGTTATTTTTTTACCGGGAGTGATGTATTTCTGCAAATGGCAATAGGACCACTGGGAGGAGCCAGAGGAGCTTGATTTTTTTCACAGATTATCTGTCTCATAATTTTCATAAAATGTATGTTGTATAAAATTACTGTAGATGTAATCTGTATACTCATTTAACACCTGTTTTTGTCCAACTGTTAAAAAGAAAAGTTATTGTTCAAATGTAGTGCAACTGAAATATTGTAAATGTCATAAAATATCTTTATTTCATAAAAAATATAAAAAAAATTATAGATGGTCTTCCATTGGTCTCAAAGTCCTGCAGTATTTTTACATTTTGAGTATGATTTAACAAAAATAGGTTCCTGTAAGCTATCATGTCATGTTCCCAAATTTGAAAAAGTAAAATGCCAGTTGGTATTCTATTTAGAATTTATTATGAACATCAGCTGTCCCCCCCACTTTTAAAATGGCTGCTACGCCCCTGGTTTCAGCAAAGCAGAAATTTTCAAGAACAATGTAAAAACAGTTTGTTTCAGCACACATTTGACTAATGAGATTTATGCATTTAAGTTCACATTCTGATATGAGTCAACATTCATTCAAAGATGGCAAAGAAACAGCAAGCAATGCATTGAATTAAGAGTAAATTTTGCAAATAAAAAGACTAAAATATTATTTTCATGTAAATTGCACTCCTGAATATTTATTTATAACATTTGTTGAAGTCATGGGGGAAGTTGTGGCCTAATGGTTAGAGTTTTGGAATCATAATCCCAGGGTTGAAAGTCTGAGTCTTTGGCAGCCATTCTTGGCTGTATGTAACATCACTTTCACTTTCAAAATCTCTGGCATTTAGAAGAGTCCCTGAGAAGCATTTAAGGGTCCTAATAGTATCATTTAGTTCAGCTACAGTTAATCTAGGATAAATGGCACTATTTTAGTAAAATAGCTTCTGCTGGATTTCCATTTCAGTTGCTTTAGAAATACAAAAGGACAAAGTAATCTAAAACATTTCAAGGTCACATTTACATTCAATAATTATTTATGAATTGTCAAAGGACTGTTCGATCATTATGATGTTGCGTTTCTGACCCTATATAAAGTTTCCTCATTCAGCTGTCATTAGAATGCAGAATGGATCTCTAAAAAAAAACTTCACAGCCCTTCAAACCATTTTAATAACATACTACTTATAACTCTGTTTTTAAGATCTGAAGTCTTCCACCAGTACAAGATACGTACGACTAAACACAAGAGATATTCTTGTTTGTGTCGGCCTTCTTTGATCTGGAGTCAGCTTTGGTATATTTACTCACGGAAACAAATACGATTTCAATGAGGAATGTATTGTACAAAGTCTTGTTATTATTGTTTATGCAGTTGGTGAATTATCAAATTTAAGTGTCATGGCAATTGATAGGTACGTAGCAATATGTCAACCTTTACAATATCCTGGTATTATGTCACCTTTTACTGTGAAGAGCCTGGTGACTTTTATTTGGATGTTTCCTTGTTTTGTGAGTATAATTGCCATTTTGGTGGCTATGAAACATCCTATTTGCAGACATGACATAGATAAACTTTTCTGTGAAAACCTGTCCTTGGTTAATCTTGGTTGTAAAGAAGATATTTCATATGGGATTTTTAATGGGTGGATGTATGTTTCGATAACTGTCTTTACTGGTTTAGTTCTGATTTCCTATTTAAAAATAATTCTAGCTTGTAGAAAATCTAAAGTAAATCAAGAGAAATTCTTCAGCACATGCATGCCACACTTGATTATCTTTCTGAACTACATCGTCTGTTCTTTTTTTCTTTTTTTGATTCCTCCCAGACAGAATTAAGAGCAAAAACCTTGTCTCGTAAGTTATATACCTTTTTGTCTATTGTATACCTGACTGTTCCCCCTGTTGTCAATCCTATAATATATGGAATTAAATTAAGGCATGTAAGGGCAAAAATATTGTATATATTACAGTTAAAGCATTAATATTTTGTAGTATTCGCTATTTTAATTAATTTTTTTAATTAAGTTTTCTTTTTCTTGTCGAATGATGCATTTCACTTGTGACAAGTTTTTTTTTTTTTTTTAAACAGGATTTTATTTAATTCTTTAAGATGTACTAATAACGTTATGAGAAGTATATGTATATTTATATAAGTGCTTGTGTCTTAGCATTTGACACTGGATGTCGTTTGTTTTATTAAAGCCAACAAAGCAAGTCTGTGTCACATGCATTAAAACATGCATAGTGGATCTGTATAGGATGTTATGAATAATGAAATACTGAAACTATCAAACATATCAAACACTTTGGTGTCATCTTCTGATAAAAAAAAAAACCTATATGCCACCCCCAATTTCTGTAAGATTACTGGCAAATTAAACTCTAAAATATTGAATACTGACCCATTATTGTTATTTGCTAATGCCTATGATTGATTAAACTGAATCTGAAAATTTAGTGCAAGAAAATTACATCTTAATAATGTATGGGTAGATCACATACAGTGCATGCAAGACATAATAACAACACTGTAAAAGGGTTGCTGTAAATTTTACAGTAACTTACTGGCAGCTGGATGCCAGTAACTTACTGTAAAATAGTTTACAGTATCATTACTGTAATTCCATGTACAGTAATAATAATGCATACTGTATTACTATTTACAGTATGAGTACTGTATTTTTCAATTACAGTACAAGTACTGTATTTTAATATGCAGTAATAATACTGTATATTGTATTATTATTTACAGTACAAGTACTGTATTTTTATTTACAGTACTAGAATTGATTTCATATTACTCAGACTTTTTTTGTAGATTTGGGTCTAGCTTCATTTGCTTTATTGTTACAAAATTAATACAATTTTAATCTACATGTCACTGGTAAGGTTGCAATAAAGTTGGATGAAACTGATCTAATCGCAGCAGTCAAAGTTTTATTTAATATAGAACTCAAAATACTCAGAAAACAAAGCAACAAAACCAAACACAGAGTATAAAAAGACGAACCAATTAATGAAATTAACAACAGGTGTAACTGATGTTTAACGAATGAAAAACCACTAGCTGTAAACTATACGTTTTTTAATTTTTTAATTAGTTCTCATGAACATTTGTCATTAAAATGTGCTGTTTTATTGTTTAACTATTTCATTACTTAACATTTACTTTAAAAAGTACATTCTACAAATGTGTTTGAATTCATCCTGTGTATTTGTAACATGGCTAAACATTTCTGAAAAACATTATCAAACAGAAATCAAACAAATCAAACAGTAAAAACATGTTTTAGTCGTGTTTTCTTTCAATAATTTGGCCAATCGAATTCAACAAGCTCTCTGATGAAAGATGTCACAAGAGGATTCAGGCTGGCGATTTTTCTCAGCACCCTTTTTCCAGATGCCCGGGTGATCTGTGATTTTGATTTTGTGATTTAGGCATTTGGTGCCATCAGGGTTTATTCTCAGAATGAACCTGCAAGCACAAGAAAAAACACATTTATCAAACCACTGATTTCCCAACAGTCATAACATGGTGCTGTATGCAGTTTTATGTTAATAAAAGCAATATGTACTATATAAATAAATAATTAATTATACATTGTAGACAGATTATGAACAGATTAGACAGATTATCATGAACCTTTGTGAGGTTGCAATTAAAATGAGGGACACTTTTTAGTGATTATAAAGAGACAGCTCTTTGCGTGCTTTCTGCCATGCCAAATCAAACATAGTAGTCTATTTTTGCTTTTCTGTTTAAATTAACAGTGGTTTGGGAATTTAGATAATTTATTGGGAATGTTGATGCTGGGATGTGATGTCTCTAGGCTCTGGTTCTCAAACATTTTAGAGTAGTACCCCCTGAGGCTTTTAACATCCATCTGCGTAACCCCTCTCTGCAGTTACACCTTTTTCACTAAGGGTCAATATTTGCTCCTAATATTTGCTTTTTTTACATTTACAAATACTTTTATAAAATAAATAATGCTTTAAATAAAAAATATAAAAAATTCAATAGAGAAATATGCAATGATGGTAAAAACAAAGTGATGCTTTAAATATTAAATTAAAACCCCCAGTACGTCGCAACAAGTCACTATTTTTATTTGTGAGGCATTCATTCATTCAGTAAGGAAGCAAATGGCTGTAATTATCAATGAATCATTGAATTATTGGCTCTCTTAATTTATTCAAAGCCGCAGATTCATTCACAAACTCTGCTGTGTTGTGCTGTTCTGCAGTAGCTTTCGTTGGAGCTATTTTTTGTATCGAAAAATACTGACTATTACTCTGTTTAAAATGAACATCACTTAATATTAATACCTTTTGTTTTTTGAACTGTTGTATAAATCAAAGTCACATTAGCAATCGAGTGGATATTCGTGTTAAACACAGGAACTCACACAGGGAATGTTTTTGTATTGAAGAGATTTTGAATCTTAAATCGTCAGTAGGGTTGCCACCTTCAATACAGAAAAATAAGGGTAAATCACAACTTAAAACATGTTTTCATAAAATATTAATTGCTAATGAACTTTAGTAGGGATGCACCGAAATTTCGGCCACCGAAAATTTTCGGCCGAAAATGGCCTTTTCGGTTTTCGGCCGATAGACTTTTATCACCGAAACAACACGGCCGAAATGTTGAGATGACGCAAACAAGAAACCACGACCTGCACAGCAAAGACCACGAGCTCCCCGCGACATTCACTTAACACCAGTGAGAACATTCTCTCTCTTTGTATTCCTTTATTCGCAGCACTAAAGCGTCTCCTAACAAAGAGATTAAGACGGACCACGAAGTAAAAACAAAGAAAAGTACAGTCTTATAGAGTATGTTAGCACACGTCTCACTGAGATCTTTTCGGATCCTCTGCACTTCATCGCGAATGTGCTTGATCCGCGTTATAAAGACCATTACTTGGATGCGGAAATAAGGCAGCGCGCACGAGAAATGATCCAGGCCGCGCTGGATGCGGAGAACCCGCGTGGAGACGGAGAAGCGCCAAGCGCAGGAGACAGATCAGAGCGCAGAAAAGACTCGTCTCTGCACCAGATGAGTGGCATGCACCATCGCTGTCTGATATGTTCAGTGGAATTCTGCAAGAAAGTGCCTCAAATAATAATAATACGTTGGCTATTTTGTTCTTATACACACACACAAACATATATACATACATAATATCAGACTGTAGCCATATTTATGCTAGATTTTCTGCTAGATTTCTGCTTTAATTTGATAAAAATGTTTATTTATGCCCTGGCCCTATTTAAATACACTCTCTCAAATATTTCTCAAATGTCAGGCAGATGACAAGCTCAACTGCTCAACAGCTAGATGGTTATCTGTCTGAAGTCCCCATCCCCAGAAGTGATAACAGTCTTGCCAACTGGAGAAGTAATGCACTTTCTAGTCCTACATAGAAAAATTTCAAATGCACTTCACCTAAATGCACTTTGTTTTTATGAGAGAACTGTTCATTTTAAAACCTTTCTGCAGGCCAGTAGGCCTGTACATTATTATTAAATATACACATGAGTGGGATCAATTTTTTGTTTGAATTTTATTTTATACTGTGCATTGTTGCAATGTGCTTAATAAATATTTACATCATTTGTAATTACGATTTTTATGTTTTTTTTTTTTATAAGTTATGTAATTGTAATTATCTTTGAAACTTTAATATTAATTTATGCAATTGCAATGTCTTAATTTTAGTAAAGTTAGTACACGGTCATAGCAATAAATGCAATGGTACTAATAATTGGCATAATTTATTTCGGTGTTTCGGTTTCGGTTTTCGGCCTTGGTTTTCTCTTTTTCGGTTTTCGGTTTCGGCCAAGAATTTTCATTTCGGTGCATCCCTAAACTTTAGTAATTGTATAAGGTGGCGTGAACACAGATTTTGGATAAAATATTTGTCACTGTTTGCAGACAGTAACACCATCCAAACAGTGAAACCACATAATAAATAACTGATCTACAAACATTTCTAAATTCATGTAAAACACACAATTATTGTTATTTTCTTTTTCTTTTTGGTAAATTAATCTATTTTATATAGTCTATTCTTAATTGTACTATAGCCTATTGAAGAATGCAATTGTTTAAATTAGTTAAGTTGTTTATTTGCTTCACATAGGCACTGTATTTTAATTATTAAATATATCTCTCTTATCTCTTATTATAATAATGCTTATGTGTCTGACTGTACACCTTAACCGTAATAAACAAATCGGTAAAACTTTAAAATGTGTTTAAAAAATAATCTGGAGCAGCTTCCACCATTCTTTCAAATCGACTCTCTGCCAAGAGACCCGCCCTCCACTGACTCTGATTGGCTGTGAACCTGAAACAAACCAATCAATCTAATGATGGCAGTGAGTATTACCCAATCAGGGGCAGAATAGGACGAGTCTTCACAGAATGCCGGTGGGATGATCTGCATGAGATGCTGCATTGAAGACAACTCGGAAAATACGGGACAAACCACGTCCAGTACTGATTCAAAATGGGACGCGCTATTTTATTCTCAAATGCAGAGACGATTCCGTATATCAAGGGACGGATGGCAACCCTATAAGTCAGTCAAGTCAAAATTTATATATGAAAAGCTCTTTTCCAAAACGTGATGAATGCCATAAAAAAAATTTGTAATTTTGCAATGTTTTGTAATTTTGCTGTGTACTGACCCTATTTGCTGCTCCATCAATGTTTCTTGCCAAATCGCTATATTTCCATGTTTAAAATGTACTGCAAGATGCAGGTTCTTTCCAAACCGCGACAAGCGCTGAACCTATTTTTAGCCTAAACGCGATATATCCTCAGGACTAATCAGAATTATCTTTCTCTCTTCACGCTCTCAACCTTGAATCACTCGCACATATCGCGCCAGACGCTCAGTTCGCCTCATTCACGCGTCCGTACCATGCTAAACGCCTCGCGCCAGAGGACCTCCAGATGCACGTAAACGGCGTCTTTGCATTGACTTAAAGGGATAGTTCACCCAAAAATGTAAATTATGTAATTAATAACTCACCCTCATTTTGTTCCAAACCCGTGAGTAGTCCAAAGTAGTCCGTGTGACATCAGAGGGTCAGTTAGAATTTTTTAAGCATCAAAAATACTTTTTGGTCCAAAAATAGCAAAAACTACGACTTTATTCAGCATTGTCTTCTCTTCGGTGTCTGTTGTGAGAGAGTTCAAAACACTGCAGTTTAGTGGAAAAAAAAAGACCATTAGACAGCTGCAGCTCATTCAAAACCTGCAAGGATTCTGAGTAGAACCAGAAAATCTGAGCATATCACACCAGTCCTCAGGTCCTTAAACTGGCTTCCAGTTACATTTAGGATTGATTTTTAAGTACTTTTACTCGTATATAAGTAACTAAATAACCTAGGACCAAAATATATTGCACATATGTTCACTGAATATAAGCCTAACAGACCACTCAGATCATTAGGATCGAGTCAGTTAGAAATACCAAGGGTTCACACAAAACAACTGCCGTCTGCCTTTAGTTACTATGCTGCCCGCAGTTGGAATCAGCTTCCAGAAGAGATCAGATGTGCTAAAACACTAGTCACATTTAAATCTAGACTCAAAACTCATCTGTTTAGCTGTGCATTTATTGAGTGAGCACTGTGCAATGTCCGAACTGATTGCACTATATTTTCACAGTTTTTTTATTCTATTTTATGTAAAATCAATAAATTAATTTTAAAACATCTTCAGTTCTCTCTTCACAGCAGTTCAGTCAGTGTACTGTTTGAGTGCATGCATTACTCCGGGATATTGGTTTGTTTTAACTCAGAGGGAGTGTCAGCCACATTAAAAAAGTGAACAGCTTTAGTCATTTGTGGATTATGCATACTGGAACCATTTAAAAGATTCAGTTCGATCTGGTGAACTGGTTCAGAAAGATCTGGTTACATCGAATGATTCGTTCGTGAACCGGATATCACAAACTGCTTTGTTTTAAATTCTCTCTCACAACAGACACGGAAGAGAAGACAATGCTGAATAAAGTCATAGTTTTTGCTATTTTTGGACCAAAATGTATATTCGATGCTTCAGAATATTCTAACGGACCCTCTGATGTCACATTGACTACTTTGATGATATTTTTCTTACCTTTCTGGACATGGACAGTATACCGTACACACAGCTTCAATGGAGGGACAGAGCTCTCGGACTAAATCTAAGATATCTTAAACTGTGTTCTGAAGATAAACGGAGGTCTCACGGGTTTGGAACGACATGAGGGTAAGTTTTTAATTACATAATTTAGATTTTTGGGTGAACTATCCCTTTAACACGAAAATCACTTGCGCCAGACGCTCTTT
The DNA here is from genome assembly GCF_023724105.1 of Carassius gibelio. Classification (NCBI taxonomy): domain Eukaryota; kingdom Metazoa; phylum Chordata; class Actinopteri; order Cypriniformes; family Cyprinidae; genus Carassius; species Carassius gibelio. The sequence continues at coordinate 17,504,612 of NC_068416.1, read as the reverse complement.
TCGCATTTGGTGTGAACGCCACTCACTCACATACACAATGTCATGTCATGATGTGTATGTAAAGTTGAAAATGGATATTTTACTTGTTTAAAATGTGCTAGAGAAAGACATATGACTACTACACTCAAGTCTTTTGCAGTGTCTCACACGCGTCAAATTAAAATTATTGTTTTTAATTTTAATTTAAATGTTTTTTGAGCAGAAAGTCAACATATCGCCCCCTTGGAATTATAAGGTTCTATCTGCGTTCTGAGCAGTTCTGAGATATTGAGCTTTACATTTTTTGCATTCCATGTAGAAAGCACCTTTTATTTTCTAAATAAAAAGTTCCAAAATGTACATAACTTAAAAAAAAACGACATCATATAATGTAAAGAAGTGGCCACAGAATAAAAATATGTAAATAACTAAATTTTGACAAAAATGTCAGATAGAACCTTATAGTTCCAAGGGTACGATATTACAAAGATTTCTGAAGAATCAAGTGACACTGAAGAATGGAGTAATGAAAAAAGGAATACATAACATTTTAAAATATATTTCAATACAAAACAGTTATTTTAAATTGCAATCATATTTAAAAATATGACTGTGTTTCTGATCAAATAAATGCAGCCTAAAAGCTTTAGGATAAGAGCTTGTGATGTACAGCCTGGTTGGATTGGCTGCTGCCTAAAATAATTAAACATAATTTACCACTTTATTTACAAAATATTAATCTTCAACACATGTTCACAAGAGCACCGCGATGCATGCATGTTGTGTTGACACAAGAGCAGACGTTCAGTCAGCTCTCGGGTATCTGTCTGCTGGTAGATGTTGACCAACTTTAATCTCATCCATAGTATCAAAAAAGCTTTTTAATAGACTTACCAAGTGCAATCAGTCTTGGGGTACTGGGCAGAGAGAGGCTTCTCTCTGCATCTGCTGGAGTTGCAGTGACCTAAAAGTAGAGCAATTAACAAAAGGTTGGGAGAAATTAATTACATATATAGAGAACATACTTGCATCTTGTTTTAAAATACTTCTCAATGTGCTTTATAAGCATATGTCACTCTGTGATATCTTTGTCTGCCTATCTTGCAAAATAGAAGTTTGATCATAAATGATGATGAAAATTAAAGTGTACCTCAAATGCATGACATATGAATACAAAAACAGTAATAGTCTTTTAGAAATGTCTTAAGAAACTATAATCCTGCGATCTCTTACATCCTCCAGTAAATGTGGGTCATCTGATCTGTGTGTCTTTGCATCAATGTACTGTGCTTTGACTGACTCAAGGGCTCAAAAGTGCTTTGAGGGTCTCATTTACTGGAACATCCTGCAAAAAGCAGTCCTTTCCTTTGGAATTTTTACCTAGATACACCTGTTCAGGTGCCACATAATTAAAATTCCTGTTGAAATATGTCTTCTGTCAAAAATGTTTCTTTAAAATGGTAAATGGACTGCATTTATATAGCGCTTTCAACAGACCACATGGCCATCCAAAGCGCTTTACAAGTTGCCTCACATTCACCCATCCACTCACTCATTCATACATCGACGGCGGTGTCTGCCATTCAAGGCGCCATCCAGCTCGTCGGATGCTTGTCTTTATCATTGCAATTATCATCAACCTCAGAATGCACAACAATGTCATCATGGATGTCATTGTCATCATGGATGTCACTGTCATGTCTACAGTTTGATGCATCAGCATCTATTATTACAGGGTTCTCCAAAGATTGTCTGTGTTTTCTGCTTATGTGAGATGTGAAAGATGATTTTACATGAAAATGTTTTTCACAGTTGTGAAAGGGGCAGGTAACGTTTTCCCCATCTCTTATATGCCAATTTAAATGGTCGCAGAAGCTAGGAAAATTTGGGGATGTACAGTATGCTCGCATCCCACAACCTGACAAATCACAGGATCCGTTTGAGCAGGTCTGCAGTTAACCTTATTTGGTTGTGTGTGCTTACGAAGCATGTGTGACTTTAGTGCAGACAGAATCTGAAAACTACAAGGACAAGTCGGCAAACCACCATTGAACCTAAAATTAGACAGGTTCCTATGCATTATGATATACGGTGGTAAAATCTGTAATGCGTTCGCACAGATAACTTGCAGTGTTCGCACACAAAACTGCACAACCATCTTGACTGCTGCTTTTTTAAACAGTATGTTAAAGATAGAAATGACAGTTTTCAGATTATGTTAACGTTTTAATATAAGAGTCAACGTTGGTATAATAATCACCAGCTTTTCCTCATTGAATTATTGTTAGCTTACCAGTTTCTTCAGATGACGGTAACCGCCAGAAAAGAACTCCAAGCAACTCCAAACCTCCGACGTTCCGCGGTTCTAACAGCAAAAAACTAAATGAAAACGAAATATTCACTTCAAAATAATGTTATACAACCTCCGTCTTTAGTGTTGCCTCACGTTTTCTTTTTGTACTTCAAGATAGTTTGCTGTTAACGTAAAGTTTCCACAGAGTCCTCCTGCTCAGCTAATTTACATTAAAGAGGCAGAGGAGCATTAAAAAAAAAGCTTATTTTGTTTCTGTGTCACTAAATATCAGTCAATGTAAACTTTATTCACCCCGTTGAAGTTGTCATAATGATAACGGCAGTAACAATTGTAACATTACCTCAGGCCTTGACAAACAGGCAGAAAAAAAGTCTTGATTACAGGAATATTGTCCTCACAACTGGTTCGTGTTAGGTTGCTGTTAATAAGTGACTGCATTTGAAAATATCTCGGTTTTATATAAAATAATTACAGAAACAATACTAACCTTTTTGTTGAGTGTTTCCTCAGTTGTCCCAACCAACCGAAAAAAAAAACCGTTGAAAAGAAGTCTCCGTTGTCATTGGTCAGTTTTTCGCGGGCATTGTCGCTACTGTAAATCGATTTACAGTAGAGAATAATTACAGTACTAAACTTATATTTTCCCATAATCCTTTGCTATTTAGAGTATTATACTGTTGGCACATTTAACAGTATTATACTGTACATATTACAGTAAAATACTGTTCAAATTACAAAAATCCGTTACAGTGAACTGTGCCATTTCTTCATTCCAAAGAACTTTTGTTTTGCCTTTTATTTAATTTAAAATTAAATATACATTAACCACATTATTGGAAACATTGGATATTATATTATTGTAATTTTTGCTTATATAGTTGTACACAGCAAGGCAGTTTTCAAAATGGCCATAACTATAAGGTTATATAAGAGTCAAAATTCCAATTATACAAATATGTTTCTATATGTTCTAACATATAGATTATTATTTATTATTATTATTATTTATTATTTTTTTTGTGCAAAAATATATAAATATATATATATTTTTTAAGTGTGCACTTCCATAATATACTTCTGATAATTTTAAAAGCATTGCTATTTTGGAACACCATGAATATGAACTAAAATGTGCTTTTAACATAATTTCTCTTTATTAAAAATGTATTTAGTCCCCACTTGTATACACTTAAATCAATCTTTCAAACACTGGTGGGTTCAAGTGTACTACATTATCTTAAGGAGTACTAACAAATATTTTTTAGCATATTAAGTACAAAATTAGTGTGTGAAAATAGACCACTTTAAGTACATTATTGAAGTGCATTTTCTACTGGGTAACATTAGGATCATTTTTGTGAGTATTATCATCCAATCTAAAATTTCAATATCATAGTTTTTTTGTGTTTCGCCACATTGGCATATATTCAGACATTAGTTAACTATAGAGACTAGCATCTCAGCAATGTGAGGATCCTCAAGATTGTTAAAAATTATAGCTGTCAGGAAAACCTTGTGTTTCAGATCAGGTGATGATTTTTTTTACAATGATAATTTGTTGCAGCCTCAAACACGTGATGGTACTCTTGTGTCTTGGTATTTTCTGATTACACCAAATAGGATTAAGGACAGTATGTCCATTCATTCTGCTACATACTTAGTTGGGACACTCCTCCTTCACTTAGAAAATAAGACTGAGCCCGACCAGAGTACTGCACAAACGTCCTGGGAGTGTCATCATCATCCGAAGATACCAACATGAAACCTCAGAGTATACTTGTCTTGCTTGTCCTTGTCGTATTAGCATTGCACTGTAAGTTTGGGATTTTTTGCATTAAGTGATAGAAGTTTTTAAATTGACAAAATTTTTATTCAAGGCATAAGTGTGTAAACCTAAATCTTGAACAGCAAAACTCATGTATAAAAATCATGGATGCATAGCTCCAAATCACTTTTGGCTCATTTTAATGAATCATTCAGTGATAAAGCATTTTATTTCTGTCTAAGGCAAAGAGAATGAAGCTGTGTCCTTTCCCTGGAGCTGTGCAAGTCTCAGTGGAGTTTGCAGACAAGGAGTGTGTCTGCCTTCTGAGCTTTACTTTGGATCCTTAGGCTGTGGCAAGGGATTCTTGTAAGTTCTGGTTTATGCCTAATATCACAGCAATGATCTGCAATATCGGTTATGAACTATATTAAAATATACTTCTATTTTTTTCAGGTGCTGTGTATCACATTTCCTTTGAGAACTGGAAATGATGTTCCTCAAAATTCCGCTATGTGAATCCAGCCTTACCGATGATAAATCTCTGCTTTATTTAACTCATCACATAACTGCATGTTTGATTTTGGATCATATACATGGAGATGCCTTAAGGATTAACATATTTTAAATGGTCTTGTATATAACACTGGTTGTCATCTAATAGCATCTGATGATCAAGAATTTCAAACCATCATGTTAAGGCGAACCATTGTTTATTACATGGAATAGTTGCCTTTTGGTCTTAAATGTTGAACCGATGAACTGTTATTTTGTCTGAATATATAAAACAACAATCATGCAATAATAAAACTAACAGGCTATCGTTTACCTCTATGTGAATTTGTGATTCCAAGGCTTTCACAACCTGTTTCCGAAGACAACGAATTTGTAATTTAAGATAGAGGACAGAAAAAAAAAAAGACAGAAAAAAATAATTTATGGGGTTGTCAACTATTAACTGAAACCAAGGATGGACAATCCATACTTAAGTGAGTTGATAAGGTAATAATTTATTTCAACTATAACTATAGATAAATATTTTAAACAAACTTTTGATGAAAAAAAAAAAAAAAATCTTTGTTTCAGTGCAAGGCACCCATAAACGGACAAGATTAACTTGGGTAAAAAAAAGTGCCATTTTGAATAAAACATTAAAACTTTACCATGACAACCATATAGATTTATATACATAACTTCAAATAACTAAACTATATATTAATAATTTTTATTAGATTATTATAACTTATAAATAATAAGATTAATAATAATAATAAAAAATGTTCCAACAGTTATTGTACAATAATAATAAAAAATGTTACCGCTGTAAAATAAAAAATAAAATAAAGAAAAATGCAATTAAAAAAGATAAACATTATAAAATTCTTAAAAATATGTATGCTTTAGCAACAGCAGCAACAAAGCTGTTAGTAAGTTATTTAGTATATATATACATTTCAAGTTATTTAGCCTATAGGAATTATTACAGGTATCATGCTTACCATGGTCATTTTTCTGAAGGGTTACAAAAAGAGCTCGTGGAATAAAAGGAACATACGAGAACCTGCAAGCCTACTACCAGTCAATGATAAAATAGCCTACAGGTGGCGTAAGCATGATAAAAAGCGAATACTCATGTTGTTTTGTGCAGTGTGTCTCTGCTATTCGACGCTCCAACCCACGTGACCGGAAGTAAATACTATTCAGCAGCAGCAGTTCCCGCGTTTGGCGACTCTTTCAATCACAAGCGTAAACTTGGAGTAGCAGTCAGTCGTTCCGGATATGGATGATCTGTATTTAGACAATATCGACGAATTTGTCAATGATCAAAATAAGATCGTAAGTCGTTTTAATTATGATGTCGTTCTTGTCATGGTACGTTAAATGATACATGTCGGTTGATGCCAAAATGCTTACAAGTGGCTGCATGCTTGTTTAGCTAACTTGACCATTCAGGGTTGGGGACCATTAGAAATACCGCTACCAAATGATTTTCATGCATTTCCTTTACCTTAAATTTATTTAGTTTTTCTGTGCAGTCTCCCAATTTAGTTTAGTCATTTTTTTTAGTGTATCAACCACATGCGCGATCCCATCTTAATGCGCGGTTACATCTTAATTCAATAAAATCCGACACTATTATAGTCCTAATCCTTATCTAAACGAGCGCTATTCGCACGTGATTAGTATAACGTTAACCTGGTGACCTCCAATCATTTGTAATAATTGCGGATGTTGTCTCTGATCTTAATCCCGTGCGAATGTTTTTATTTGTAAAGTAAAATTATCCCATCAGTGACCTAAAGTTACCATATTTCGACGAACACCGAGGTCCTATGATAATACTAATACCGTGCTCAAAGGTTTTATACGAAAAAAAAAAAAATACTGTACTTCATGCTAGCAAGCAACCAGTTTATTTACTGACCGTCTGTCAACGTGTACCAGCTTTATAGTAATCAAATGCCATTATTCGGTCTTCCTTAACATGAGAATAGTTATTAGCTGCATTATCAACTATTGATTTTTGCAGGTCACCTACAAATGGCTCAGTTTAACACTTGGAGTCCACGTCAACACAGCAAAACAGTAAGCCCTGTCCTTTTTTTCACGATACTTTTAAGGTATTCAAGCATCTGATGATCTATTGGAATCACTAATGTTCATGTAACATTTTTACAGAATGCTGTATCATTACCTGCAGCAGAAACGCAATGAAAGTTCAGGGACTCCCCTTCATGCCACCTACCTTGTATCTGGGAAGTGTGTTGAGAATGGTAATACGGTAAGGGTTGAGATCTGATAATTGCTTAATTTTTGTGAAATTAATGTTTCCCAATTAATAATTATTATTTTAAGATCTGCAGTTGAATGTTTTCCATTGCTTTTAGTGCCACAAAGTGTCAGTAGTACGAGAGGACAAGCTTGATGGTAAGATTACCATATTTATATCTAAATAATGGGCAAAAATGCATTAATTCTGAAAAAAAAAAAAAAAATATATATATATATATATATATATATATATATATATATATATATATATATATATATATATATATATATATGTATGTGTATATATATATGTGTGTGTGTAAAAGTACACTATTTTAATATTTTTATATAAAAGTGAGAAATATAGGAAGGAAAAATTTTTTTTTAGATAACATTTCATGTAATTTTTTAATATTCAGTATAGGATTGATTTTTTTTTTTTTTTTTTTTTTTTTCAACAGCTGTTAAAGCAAAGATGGACGTGACAATCAGTGTGCATGTGTACAGTGTGCAGAGATCCGAGCTGAAGGACAGTTCACCACTTTACAACACCGATTATGATGCTGTTAAGGAAAACCTAAAAAACTGCAACAAGTAATACTCCTATAACCTGTAATGTCAAGTGCATGCATCATATGCTGTGCCACATCCAGTATTTCTGGTCTTCTCTCAGGTACAGCGCTATACGTTGTGCTGCGGCGGTCCCCATGTCATCTACAGAGCTGCAGAGAGCTCAAGTGATGTCTTCGGTCCCTCCAGTGGAGAAGGAAATCAGTAAACCTGGCTTCAATGAAAAAACTTTAGCTACCTCCAAACCCAGTGCTAAGCAGCCAGCAGGCATCATGGGAATGTTTGCAAGCAAAAATGCTTCTAAGAGCCAAGAATCCAGCAAGGAAGTGAAAACAGAGCAGAAAGAAGATTCTTCTCTGGTAAGGGTGTAACTCTATACTTTAATGTTGATGGAAGGAACACAAGACTGTGTGTGAAATTTATAATGGTTTCATATGTTGTAGGTTGAAACATCAAAAAGCAAAACAACCTCCAAAGCGAACCCGATGAGTAATTTCTTTGGGAAGTCTGCCCAAAGTGAGTGTTTTTATTTCTTGTCTGCCAAGAAAATATGCAAGAAACAATCCGTAACAAAGTAAACCAAACACAACATTTTCCTCTGAAATTTAGAAAAGGCTGATGAAAAACCTAACAAAAGCATTAAAGAAGAGATGGACGGCAGCTCAACAGCATCGGCTACTGCAAGTATGAAACCGTCACAGACGTCTCCCAAATCTGAGATTAACATTAAAGAGGAACAATCCAAAGTGTCCAGTGCTTTGAAGGTTGAATCAAAAGACACTCGGAAGTAAGGCTTACTTTTTTTCTTTTTGAAGTTAATTTTTAGTGTGTGTGTGTGTGTGTATTTCATAAATGTGGACTAAAAGGTACATTTGCTTCCTCCAAGTAAAACAAAGCGCCCTGAGGTTGTGGACAGCGATGATGAGAAAATGGAAAGCCAGCAGAAGAAGAGACGTCGGATAAAGAAGCCCCGGCCAGACAGCAGTGATGATGAGGGTAGGAAAGAGATGCAAAAAAAAAAAAAAAAAAAAACTCATTCTTGGCAGATTTGAATCAGTCCAGATGAGGCGCTCTGTGACCCAAAATGAAGAAAAACAAAGAAATGGGTTCCCCCCTCTGGGCAGTGCTGAATAAAATATCAAAATTGCTCTGACAAACAAAAGCTAATTGATAACATTCAATGTTTCTCTCTCTCTGACTTTGTGTGTGTATATATTTGTGTAAAATATATATATATATATATATTTAAACAGACTTTTATACTTGACATGTCTCTTCTTTCCTCTTCCAGTTGTGCCAGATTCTCCACCTGTGCCCAATGTACACACTCCCAGCCCTAAAAAACAAGTAAAGAGGGAGCAAGTTTCACACCAAGAAGTAAGCATTACCAACATCAGTAATCACTAGCTTTTTTAGAAACAATTTCTTAACACTCCTACAGGAAGTCCATCTCAAACTTGACATCCTAAAGTGCCAGGTCAGTCAAACCAGTAGGGTCAAGGTCAACATGGGCAGTTAGCTACTGCAGATAGATAGTTTAAGAGAACTCCTTCATGACCATCTATTCATACAAAATGTTTTTTTGTTTTTGTTTTTTTTCTGCAAAGAAACTCACTGTGTGCTATTCTCTTGTGACGAACAGATAACGATATACAAGTCATTAATTTCCATACAGTAAAATTGTCATTATGTTCAGGAGAGTTCGGAGGTGAAGAGGAGGAAAAGAAGGCGTGTTTTGAAATCTAACACATTTGTGGATGAAGACGGTTCCTTTGGTAAGTATGATTTCACTTGGTATTTTCTCCAGTATTGATTAATGTTCCACAAACTTTTGGATTGCTGATACCAGTATCTTAAGAGAGCTGGATGAATGTACGATTTTAAACCTTAATAACAACTGCAGCAAGAACATTTATATATTTTTTGACATTATTTTATCAATCAAAATAATATAAACAAGCATTCATAGTACTCTGAAAATAGAAGTCTAGTCCGTGTCAAAATAAATGCTGGTCGAATATGCTCATCTGTTTTATTCTTTTGTAGTTACAATAAAGGATTTACATTAGAACTACACAGGGCCAGAAATTAAATATGACAATGCACAGTGTTTTAAAGGTTTATTTTCTGTGCTAATTCACATTACCTTTTTTGTTTCCCGTTTAACCTGAAAGATTTCTTTTAAATAGGTTGGATTGACTGAACTCTCTCTCCTTAAATTTACAAGCACATCATTTATAAGCACTGAAAGAAACACTTAAACCATTGAGTAAATCATAAGTTATGACAGAAATACAGACAGCTGGCAAACGGTTTTTGCTGAAACAGTTTATTTCAGATTATCTTTGACATTATTACTTTATGTGGAGGAAACTTTCGTGTTTGAAGACCAAAAGCACAAATGTGTGTTTGATTCCTATAACTTTGCACCACTGGTATTTTTGTATTTAGCACAGTGTCTAATATTACACATTCCTTAATGCCAGTTCTCTGTTCAGTACAAAAACTCTTTGAAGTGGATTTTTTTTTTTATTGTATGGTAACCAAATTCATATGTTTTTTTTTTTTTTTTTTTTTCTTAATTTGTTTGTTATTATACATGATTGACCAGACCGAGATTTATAGCATGGACAGGAATGTGTATTGTTCTTAAACCTAGTGTGTTGTCTACAGTAATTTAAGACATAATAATAATAATAAGCACAGTGTGAAGGCTGTTAATATTAATTAATGCAGCCTAAGGAACTTTCTTTTGGCCAAAAAGAATGCCAGCTTTGCAAAATCACTTTGACAGAATAAATCTAAGTGTACAGAGCCCATACCAGACATTTATATTCACCGCCACTTGTGTCTTGACAATGACAATGAATAACCAATGTTTCTGTTTTCCTAGTGACCGAGAAGGGTTATGTGAGCGAGTCTTACTCTGAGAGTGAAGAGGAGCCTGAACCCAACAGTCAAGCCAAAGACTCGAGCTCACTCAAGCAGTCATTTGAAAAAAGAAAGGAAGAGAAAAAAGAAAAGAGTCAGAAGAAGACCTCTACTGCTAACAAACCTACAAAACAGCCATCTATAATGGGATTTTTCCAGAAGAAATAACTTTTTCTATTATTCGTTCATGGGATTTTAAAGGAATAGCTCACCTGGAAATGACAACTGTCATTAATTGTTCATCTTCATGTTGCTGTATGTCATAAAGAATCATTGCATGGGTCTTTTTCTGTTCATAAAATCTGTCCATTAAGTAGGGAAAAAAATCCAGAGAAATAACACGAGGATGAAGAAATAATGGCTTCATTTTTGGGGAGTAAAATATCCCTTTAAGCACTTATTTTCAGCAGTGACATTCCCATGAACCACAACTGATGCTGTAAGGAGGAAATCAATCTTCATTGTCACTCTTCAGAGACATTGATTTCTGCTTCAACGTGAACAACACTTTTGTGCTGACTAGCCATTCAACTGTATGCTGGATTTCAGTTCTGGGCCGGATAGGATTGCCTGTGTATTAGTTTGCAGATGTATGATCCTGCTGATCGAGCAGATTTCTTTACTAGAAGCCAACTAGCACATATAGCCAACCACCAATAGTTCCCATACTGCAAGGTTTGTGGAGTCTATTTTTAGTATGTTTCTGGATATTAAATCCAAAGAAAAAATACTTTTTTTTGTGTGTGTGTCTGCATTAATATTCTGGTAAAAGAAACCCCAATTGGTATAGACAGAAATTTATCTGGCATTAGTTAAGTCCAATATTACTCTGCTCAGTGGTCAAGAAAACGTTTTTCTCTTGCTGTCTTGGTTGGTGCCTGTGAGTCAAGTTGTTTTCTCCGAGCTTCATGTTTCTATATGACATCAGTTTCTGGCTCCATAGTTGTGTTGATCCTGGACATTTCCATTTATCAAAACTAAACTTACTGTGTGGAAAGGCATGCCTCTGGAAATGCACATCAAAATCAGTCCAAGCTCTACTGATCCAGTGCCACAGACGTGAAATTGAGCGTTTTGTGCCAAGACGTCATTCCTCATGAACTCATTTTTTTCCCCTGAGGAAAGGCTCCTAAACTTAAGCCTGATTTAGTATTAAATTCAAGAACAGTGTTCTTTATATTGTTGTAAAGCATTTGTAATTGTGCTTTCAAACCTGAGGTCTAGCAAAGTGAGAATTTCTGATTGCTTTATATATTGAATAATCAATATGTTTGTGATAATTTGGTACGTAAAAAGAAAAAAAGAAAAAACATTTTTGACACCAATTACCTTATCCAGCTGCATTCTGTGAAGGAAAACAATTTGTTTTTGTGCAGTTAGTTGTTTGCTCGTTCCCTTAGCTTCACCCTCGCAGGCCTCTCGCTGGGCAGTCAGATGTAGACTGGGGTGAGGCGCCTGTACTGGATACCTTATCAAACAGCCGTTTAAAATTTGAGGTGCCTCGTTGTCTGAGAAAATCTGTTGCTCGATCGCATAGCTGTCGTTGGAAAAATGCAGCAATGGTTTAGGCTCGTCGTCGCTTCGAGTGCAGTTAACTGTTTCCAGGTTTAACTTCTGTCTTCAAAGGTGCACTTGTTCAGCTACCTGTTTGGTTTCCATACAAACCACTAATGCACTACAATAAAGGAACAATTAATGAATTTTTCAAATGACAGGCATTTTGAGGACCTGTCCCCTTAAGAGCACCATCGTCTGCTGAGGTAGGATATTACACAATGCTACTATAAAATGGGGGGGGGTAAATGGGGAAAAATCATAGACAGTAAAAGAAAAATGCAAGGCTCAATATGGCCGTTCAATCGCAGGAAGCCCCGTCTTCTGAATAAAAGAGCCAATTGGTAAAGTCAGCGCATCACTTCCCCATTCTAAGAGATAGGAGCTGAACTTGGATGCCCGACAGGTGCCGAGTGACATGAATCATGACTTGTCTGAAAGAGACTTTGTATAAAATCACAATTCTAAAAAGAAAGAATTTTAAAATCTAAAATTCCAAATTCTAAGCTTATATTTCACAATTAAAGATTTTTTTTTACCTCAATAGTGTTTACTATTCTGAGAAAACGAAGTCCAAATTGTTGAGACATTTTTTATTCCACAGATGAATTAAACTTCTATAAACATGTTTATTTTCCAATAAAGAAGAATAAATGTGGCAAGAGTCATTATTTACCACATTTATTTGTGTAACACTCAAGTTCTTCTCTTCCAGCCAATTTAACACTTTTGGCCATCATACGATTTCAATTAGATTGGTCTTGCATAGCCGCTCAGAAGTGGAATGCATTTTTCAGGCCAGGTGGAATAAATCAACAGGCATTTTCAAAATATATCAAGTGAACCCACATTATTAAATTCAAACTGGCCTTGGGCACTCTGCAAAGCCATTAAATATTGTTTGAGTGCTTCATATTTTGCTCCACTGTCTTTTCTGCTCATGTAAAAATACATGTCTGACGGAATCAGAAGGGCTTTTGTAGGTTCAGCCTACAAGATTTTTCTGTCCTGTCATTCCTAACTCACAAATGACAAACACTATCCACTCAATACTGAATATTCATATTTTAATTAGTTACACATTTACCCATGGCTCCTCCCGCTTCCCTTTTGCACATTGACACTGTTTGTGGTTGAAATAACACATTAAGCCAGATTTTTTTAAGTTCCTTTTGAAATTTTTACGGACCCTCATTAAAGTTCATTAAGTGTAAAACAATTAATACAGAGAATATGCATCTCTGAAGAAGCCTTTTAAGTCCGGGCAGAGCTCGCAGACATGAGAGAGTCTCGCTTTGTAGATCAACGCCAGCAAAATACATCAAACAGCAATAACTCAAACTTTGAGCAGTGATTTATTTTTCGAATCCCCCTCACTGTTCTCATGCAGAGCTCTTAAAGAATAAATCATTGTGTATTAATTGAAAGCAGATTTTTTACGCATGCTCATGATATAATTGCATTTGGCTGAAGGACCACTGTTCTTTGTCAAAACAGGAAAATATGCAGAACATGATTGGAAAAGGCAGCACATGCATCACCTTTCTGGGATTTGATGTCTTTGTGGTTATTTTTAGAGCGTGGGGTGCCTCACATCTGGATTTGTCTTGTTGAAATCAAGCAAAAATTTGTATTTTTCTGATTCTTATTACCAAATAGAGCCTGTGATCTTTTTACAAATGACACTGAATGCACTGAAACACTACACATGTGCGAATCCTGGCATGAATACAAGCCCTGATTATCTCTAAAACACTTCAAATCATCATTCATCATTCTGTCATATTAGTTAACCGGCCATATGACACCCATCCATCATGGGTTGATGTCGCTTAATTACTGTTTTCCATGGCAAAGGCCATGTAGTCTGTTCTCAGTTAAATTAGTACTGTTTGGAAGTACATTTTTATTATATTCATAATACTTTAATTTTTGGCAGAACTTTTAGCAGCATTTATTATCCTTAGTGAAGGAATAATCATAAAGGAATAGTTCCCCCAAAAATTTTAATTCTGTCATCATGTACTCACTCATGTTTTTTCAAACCCATATGACTTCCTATTTTTTTGTCAAACACAAAAGCAGTTATTTATAGCAGGATCCAAGCTGCTCTTTTCCATACAATGAAAGTGAATAGTGACCATGAGCACGGCATGAAACTCTTTTAGTGATTTTAGTCTGTTCCTCACACAAAATTAGCATATATTTAGTGCATTTTTATTATGGTAGATTTTTTTTTAAACGATCGAGGACAACTCAAGTAAGCAGAGAGAGAAATGGGGTACAAAAAAAAAAATTCTGAAGTATTTGGATGGCACATTAATTCACAGGTTACATGAACACCTTAATCAGCTATGGAAAATAACCAATCCATCAGAGTTAATTAGCTTAACCCAGTTTAGCTCCCTGTGAATCTTGTTTCAGTTGCTTAGAAACTGTGAATATACAGGCGCCGTGCAGAGCAGCAGTTCAGAGGCAGAAACATTACATATTCACAGTGGTGGACAGTTTTTATAGCAGCACAATTTCAAGTATTTGCACTTTATCAGAGTATTTTTATTTTGGGACATTATCACTTTACTACATTATGCTTTCTTCACCACATTTGATAAAAAACATATCATTCCATATTATTTTGAACAGTGGAAATTACCACACTCACTAAAACAAGATATAAGTATAATAATAACCTGTTGAATCAGTTTGCAAATAGCATTGAACAACAGAAGTTCTCCAGTCAATAACTCTAAGATTTCATGATCAAGTCAGAGCGAGTATCCAGTCGCAATCACTTGTTCATGACTGACTCAAAATGTGCAAGCACAGGTAAAAACTAAGTAACTTTAAAATAATGCAAATTAATGCTCACACATCTGTCCCGTTGCTGTAGCATTTTAAAATAATATAGAAATAGTGTGTTTGCTCAGTGTGTGTTGAATTTTTGAAGTCACTTGTTAAGTGATTAAAGAACTGAGTCAAGTTGAGTCCTTGTAAAAATCACACTTTGCCCCACGTGACTTCCATCCATTTTCTTAATATATGTAAACACTTGTCACCATACATTTACAAACATCTTCATTAATTTAAATACCATATTTTATATCTTGTTTTTTGCTTTATAAGTTAAATGTATATTTTCAGATATTGAAGTGTAAAGGGATAGTTCACCCAAACATTTTAATTCCATCATTAATTACTCACCCTCATGTTGCTCCAAACCTGTAAGACCTTCACTGATCTTAACACAAATTAATATATTTTTTATGAAATCTGTGAGCCTTCTGATCTTCCATAGATAGCAAGGGTCCTACCACGTTCAAGGTCCAGAAAGTTACCAAGAACATCGTCAAAATGGTCCATGTGACCATTTTTTTTTTTTTTAAGCAACTGCTTTATTCAACAATTTTTCCACAGTTTTTCAACAAAGTACCACAATGCATGCACGTGATTTTCTCTGCACGTAAACATGCATGTTCTATGACAGCAGCAACACACATATGCGCTGTTTTACATGCAGAGAAAACCAAATGCATGCATCATGGCACTCTCCATAATGGCAGAACACCGTCACCTATCCCTTTAAGTAATATTTTTCTTGAGTAATATTTTATACTTCATCAACTATTGCATATTTGTCTGGTTTTGTCACCTGCCTTCATATAGGATGTTCTATGAGAAGAGAAAAAAAAGGCAAATAGCTCTTTTAAATAGATGCTGGACATCACATTGGTATAAAGTGTAAGTCCATTTACACTTTTACATGCAACAATGGGAAGAAAAGCTGAGCAGGAAAACTCACACAGAGAACTGACCCATTCACCTGATTTATACCCAGTGACTGCCTCCAGCTGTTCAGATGGCCAGAGCCAAGACTAAGCATGCATAGCTGAAAGCTATTTATTGGGAATTCAAAACCATTAGCCAAAAGCGAAGGTGCCAATAGAGCTATGTTTAAAATAAAATTCACAAGCGTCGAAACCCCACCGAGCTGAAACCATTTCAGACTCCATCAAATCAACACAAACATAACAAATTGAAAGGGTTCTCAACATTATAAAGGGTTCTTTTTGTGAAACGATGGCCTGCGTATGGATCAAACGGGATGTCCGACCATCCCCTTAAACTAACATACACAAAGAGAGAAAATGAAATAGGAGCACACAGTAAAATCCCCTTTGTCTCCCTCCAAAGCCGTTCAAAGAGAACAAATTGCCAGAAACTGTTAGATCCAACAGCCAGCGGAAATAATTCACAGCTTCATTGTGTGACTATTAAGGTCTGCAACTGAGGGGCTTCTGTTTCAAAATATTTTGTCAGGCCTTCAGTGAGAGATGACCAGCACCGTCTGGCACTTTGTGTGCGGCCAGCACAATGACTCATTGTGATAGAAGAAGAAAGTGGGCTTTTGGGATCTAGAGAGAGGGGATATTAGTCACAACTCCCTGAACTGCCCCAATCTGGGTTCGACAGCCCGTCTCGGTTCATTGTGATTAACACGACGGAAGAACAAACGATGTCAGGAGTCCGTCATGATGACGGGCCGCAACAGGTTTCTTCTCATTTATGCCGCAACGGATTATTCGTTCCAGCCCAAAGTAAACATCCCATCATGTCTGCTTCTCATTTACAACATTATGAAAAGTTTCTCATCAGTATCAATGATCATGTGAACTACTGACCTGCACATGAATGTTTGATACCTAAAAACCAGCATACATATAAAAAAAAAAAAAGATTTCCTATTATAATCATTGCATTTGGCCATAATATGGAAGCCTATTTATGCCACAGAATAAAAATAATTAAAAAGGTACTTACGACTTCATATCTCACAATTCTGACTTTTTTCTCTCTCCGAATATAAACTCATATTTGCAAGAAATAAAGACTTTATCTTTCAATTGCGCAGTGTTGCAGTTGATTTTATAACCTACAATTACATGGTTTAAACTCTGAGAAGTTAGAACTGTGAAATAAAATTCACTATTCCCTTTTTTTATTCTATGGTGAAATAAAATCATTGCGAGACATAATCTCAGAACTCAGAAAAAAAAAAAAAAAAGTTAGCTTGTTTGTAATCACATGATTCTGATGACACGCGAAATTCAGATGGAGGGCAGGAAATTAAAAGCAGAATAGATGAAAAGGAAATGGTTTAGACACTATTACAAGGGAAACAGAAAATCACAACATATGTTGGACCGGATCCTTATGCTATGAAGAGGAGCAATTTTTCAGCTAAATTGAAATATTTGCCTGCCATCAAGGCGGTGGATATAGGTTAAGCAACTAACCCTGATTGAAAACCGGCTATTTTTATTATTATTTTTTAATCCCACATTTATGTGAGGGATGTGGGTTATATTTCATTACTTTGCTGCATGTCTAGTGTATGTGGCCCTTGGTCCTGATAGCAATATGTAAAACCAAACTTTTATTCAAATTGAATTGATTATAGCCTAGAAAGCGAGCCAGTAGTGCTACCATATCAATTTATCGCAATCTCACAATGTTCCATTATAATCAATGAAGCTCTCTAAACTGCAATTATAATATCTTATTTACATCGTGTCTTCATGTGGCATTTAGCATTGATTTTATCTTATATTAACCATTTCCAAACACAAGCATTATCCGACTCGGCTCCTCCTGACCACAGGCACACATTTACAAGCTATTATTTTCCTGTGTTTTTTTGGCAGAAACAGACTTCCATACCAAAATAATGCTTGAAAACAAGAGAATAAGAACAGTCTGTTAAATAAATCTTTCAATACAATTTTATATTAGTTAGTCAGGACACCAGCCCAATATATTTCTCATCATTTTAAGTGCATACAAGTTATACATAATCAGATCAATACACACGCTACATACATACACTGCAAAACATTTTCTGAATAGAAGATAGGCAGAAAAATACTCTATTGAATTAAAGAGGTTGGCTGTTTTGACTTTACAATAAATAGTATATTTTTAGTTTATCCACGTTACATATATGAGTAGCGTATAACTAAGAAGAGTGGCCTACATCAACTTTATAAAAGCATTCCGGCCAATATGCTGTCTACATCATCCTTAGTTTTTCCTCTTATGTACATACAGTGGATGCTTGCTAAAATTACATACATCATTTCCTTTAATGATGATGATTGTTTTAAACTCATACTTCCTTATAATTCCAGCCAAATAGCATATATTCACTCACTTTTCTCATCAAACGTGCATTTTTCAACTCGAAAAATGACTGTCCTCAAGGCCTCTGGAAAAAAAAACAAGGTCTCAGAAAGAATTCTGGGATGTCAAACTCATAAAGACTTGCGCTAAACTGACTCATAGTAATAAACGAGATCTTTAGACTACCTGCTGCCAGCATCTGGTTTTGTACTACATGCACATTGTGTGAGTGTGGGTGTGTGCTCTTCTAGTTATAAAATGAGTGTCAGACTGGGATGGCACAGTGTTAGTGTGGGGAGGAGTCTAAGAAGTGCAAAGACTGTCCAGCTGTTCAGGGTTTAAGTACTTCACCACTTCCTTGATCCCGTCTTCACAGCTCCTAATCTTACTCAAGTCTTTCTGCTTGTCCTCTTCTTCTTTGAACTTTCTCCAAGTGTCTGTGCAAACATAAAAAGGAAAGGACGATCCAAACTGGGAAAAATTAAGTTGCATGCCGAAGTTTTACAGCTAAGGCCTGTTTCATAGCGAAGAATAAATGCATTAGGGTTTTCGAAAGTTGCATCTGAATTGTACTGAAGCTTGTTTCTGCCATGCGATCGAAACATAAAAAAATACTCTTTTCCCAAATTCTGAGCTTTTATCTCACAATTCTGAGAAAACTGCGAGATTAAAACTTGCAACTGTGAGAAAAAAGAATAGTTGAGTCACAATTACCAATTTTAAACTGTGGCAGAAAAAAAAGAATGCGAGATATAAATATATGTATATAAATATAAATATATACATATAAATATATAGTCAGAAGTCACAGAAAAGGTCAGATTGGGACATATAAAACAGTTGTTATTATCATTTTTATTTTTTATCCTAGATTGGAAACGGACTTCCATAGCACTGCATTTCTATTTAGAAAAAATTATTTCTGAGAATACTGTAATACATGTGGCAAAAATCATAGGGATTTCTTTAGTGTGCCGTGTCAAACAGGCTTTAGTCTGTCTGGCAATTCAACATTTAAGCTGAAAGACAGCCAATGCACACCAAAATGCATTAAGAGTGACTTGCTGAAATAGTTAAGACAGAACATTTGTAAAAAGGAAATCAAAAACCTTTCTTTAATTTTCATGTTAGACATGTTCAATTTCCTTTGGTCTCCTTCACCTTCTCATATTTCCTGGCAGCTGTAAATACTCTAAGCTCAAATATTTAGTTTCGTCCCTGGACTCTGTGTTTTCAGGGCTGTTTAAATCATACTGTAGGTTGAGGAATATGGAATATCTCAATTTTAACAAAACACATAGCTGAATGTTTAAAATATGTGGTACTGTGTATTGCATGACCTTCTGTGTCTCATAAAGCAATAACTCTTAAACTAATGCAAAACTCATTTGGTGAAATGAAAAGAATTAAACATACCCTCATCTAATGTAGTCAGCAAAATGTAATTTTCCGGATGCTCTATGAGGTCTTTCTTTTGAACGTCACCTGTCTCCATCAGATGCAAAACACCTGCAAAGGTTAGAAGACAGTTTCAAAGTATAAAAAACTAACAAAAAACAAGGTAAAACTTTAAAATAAAGTCACATTTGTTAATGTTACTTCATGCATTAACTAGCATTAACAACCATTACATTTGTCACAGTATTTATTAATCCTTATTCTTATTAGTTAATAAAAAATACAAACGTTCATTGTTAATTTGTTAGCTCAGGTGTGTTCAATAATATTAACAGATGCAAGACGTACTTTTCACTGTTGTATGTTGATTCATTTATTTAACAAATGTTAACAAAAAGAACCGCATTGTTACCTTCACATTACAAAAAAACATTCCAGTGCTATAATACACAACCTTATCTTGCAGCTGAGAACTGGCAAAGATTTATATAATTGATTTATAAAATCTAGGTCAGTGACTAAGAATTTAGATGAAATCTGGTAAAGTGAAAGAATCTTTTCTTCTATTTTCAGCCTAAACGATAGGTTGTTCCGGGACTTATAGAAATGATGTGTTTCATACTGTAAGTCTGAAATATTCTGTAATGAATGCACAACAGTAACAAAACCTGTTGATGCTCAATATTAGAACTTGGTTGAATCACCTTCAACCGTTTTCCAGACTTGCACCTCTACTTCCGTGGCTCCTTGTCTCTCAATGGCAATCATACGTACTTTATCCTCTGACTGAGCAGCTGATGTGGATTCAACTTTATACACCAAGAGACTGTTATTGTCGTGAGCAAGGTAACACTCCGTCCTGTTGTTCTCTGCTTTGAGCTCTGGAAAACAAGTTGAAAGAAACACACTGATAAACCAACAAGTTTAAATCATTGCACATATAATATCAGTCATACAGTATGCCTACCTGGACAAATCTTACAGCACTTCCCCTCTATCTTTATGGGATCTTGGCATGGATACTGGTTGGGACATGTGATGCGCCTGCATTCTTGAAAGCCATCCCTGCAGGTGCACAGGATACACTCCAAGACCTTCCCCAGCACCGGGTGCCACACGTCACCATGAGAATACGTCTTGCCGCTGTATACACAAGCTTAGACAAAGTAAGAAACCCTACATTACTTTGACAGGACATGACTTCATTGGATTTTGATGAGCAGTTCTTGATATTTGGAAAGAGTGGTGCATCACAGTTTACCTCTCTGATGTTTGCGCTGTAGAAGAATTTTAACAGTAGTTTCAGAAGCTCCTTTGAGGTGTAGGGTCTGTAGGTTGAGGCCTCGGGGAGACCCCCGCAGTGTCGACGGCGTGGCCCTAACTGAGCGACCCCTGACCTGTTCTGCAGCACACTGATCCACAGAATGCCTCTTGTGTTTCAGGACACACAAAAAACAAATGTTGTAACTCCAGACTAATATATAGATTAGTATGGAATTATACAATAAAACAACCCTGTGAAACCTGACATACTAAATAATTAAAACTAAACAAAATCTAGTATACACATCAGGCTTTAATGGCTCATATATTATGATATATCAGAATATGAAAACTCATACTCAAGGAGGAAAAAACACCTCAATTTTATTTAGAGGTCCAAATAAGCAAAACAATATGCAATTTGTTGCAACTGATGATATTTACATGGCCACAAAGTTAGATTTTTAGCACTTTTTAAATATGCTTATAAATATCAGTTGTCACTATATTTTCAAATAATATGTATTTGTAAGATGATTTATTGTTATGCTTAGTTTTATAAACAAAGCACTGTCGTGTTTATTATGGGGAGGTGGGGGCAAAACATATATACCAATGCAATACAAAAATGATTGAGAGATTGTACAAATACATGTTCCTCAAAAGCCTGATGTATTATATTTGATACTCACATTTAATATATATATATATATATATATATATATATATATATATATATATATATATATATATATATATATATAATTAACGGCTAATGACATAAGTTGTTACAGTCCAGTTAGTGTTCCTCATTAAATACTACCAACAAAATAAACGTTATTCTTACATTTGAATAAAAAAAAAGAAAATCAGTAGAAAATTCAAAGAAAAAAGACTTTTTAGAATTATATATATATATATATATATATATATATATATATATATATATATATAGATAGATAGATAGATAGATAGATAGATTATATATAAGCTATCAATCAGATCACAGAAGGCATGTAGTAGACTGTGCAAAACAAATCAAGTTTTGATAAGTTTTGATCATTTAATAATTTAGAGATATCTGTTACCGTGTCTGAGAGTACAGTTAGTCCCCTGAAAAATGCAATACGTACAACTCCTCTGTTCAGTTGTTGTCCTCCGTCCTCAAATGATGCAGAATTGATATCAATTGCACTTTCTGTTTATTCAAATGATACAATGTTATTTAATCATCACAATCAGGGGTGAAATTAAAACATAAATACAGCTTGTAACATCCAATTAAAAATATTAATATATCTCAGTAGCATTTACCCCTAAAATACTCTAAATTGCACATATATGCTCACCTTTGCATACTAAGCAGCAAGTATCTGGGACTGACACTGGTGAGGAGCATGTAATGGGCTGACAGGTTTTCAACGCACAGAATATATTCCCATTCTTTAACAGAAAAGAATGAGATGTAAAAAAAAAAATTAAGTATCAGAAATTTACAAAATTATTAAAATCTATGCCTGCTCTGTGATGCCGTCTTTCAAAACACTTTTTAAAAAAAGATTTCACTGTTTGAGGTTAGATCCCTATGTTTAATGATGTTCTATGATGACAGCAACAATAATTCTATAAAAAAAAAAAAAAAATACTTACAGAGCAAGTACACATGACACACTGGTTTGACTGACGGGATGGAAAAAGCTCAAGGTTTGCAAATGTTTCCCCAGTTTGATAAGTGCTTCCATTATACCTACAGGTTTTAATGGGGGCCCGCAGACCAGCAGGAGTTCTGTGCTCATCTGTGATTATGAGAATAGCCATCAGACATTTCAAATAAGAACGTATTCGAATCATTCATATCAATTTACATAAACAATAGGATCTGGAAAAGAGTGATGTTTTACCTGCACAACGAGGGCAACACTGCTGTGAGTTAGTCACTGGATTTTCACATCGCAGAACAGGGCATTTGATGCTATTGCATTTCACATGACCAGACTATATGTACACCCACATGAAAGTAGAAAGAAACACTGACATGTTACACATTGCTGACATGTGCATGCACCTACATGACTGTATGGGAATTTAATATTGCAACATTAAATCCTATGGGAATGTACAAAAAAAAAATGCATATGAAACCTTTAAAAAGTAATTTTTTAGACTTGGAAGTTGGATACGTACCTCTGTGCAAGTACAGCGCATGCAGAACATGAATCCAAAGGGCTCCAAAAAGGGGTGCCAGCTATCTCCTGGCCTGTATGTCTTCTCTTTAAAAGTGCAGAAAACACCTGACACTGAATGCAACACAAACATATAATTATTTGATTTTCAAGAATAGCATTAATTATAAATGGGTTTTTTTTTCTAGACATAAAACAGGGTTGACAGTTTTGCAGTTTATTTAGCCATTTGTCTCAAAGTCATGACACTAAAAGATGACACCGTAACATTAAACTGTTGTCTACTACAGATAACGGGCTCTTACTAACAAAGCTGGCAAAATACAAGATAGTGATAAATAATTAAAACAAATGGATGATGAAGCCAATATGACAGTTTATATATGTTATATTTTAAATTGTGCATAATTTTAAGGGCAAGTTATGATTATAACATTTAACTTGGAGACATTTTTTTAAAAGAATTTTCTATTTAAAAAAAAATATGTTCACTGAATTCTGCAAAATATAGTGAGGGAGACTAATTACAACATTATTAGCAAACATGGGCTAGGGAGACAAAAAAAAAAGTTACTGGGTTTTGTTGTTGTCCTAATGAAATTAACTACAATAATAATATCGTTGTTTACACATATTAATGAAGGATATAAAAGACACCTTTTCACGCAATGACAATAATTTGAATGACTTTGAAACACTTAAAGCGCCGTAATAAATTAAGTTGTAATATATAACTTCATCACACAACATTTTCAATACAACTGAATCGTGTCGATGGCAGAATGATGCAACGAAGTGTGATGCCCATTTACCAATAAAACATTTTTTTGATGGAGTCACTTACTTTTTCCTGGTCGTATTGCCTCTGTTTCACCCTGAACGAAGCATCGCATTGTGACCAAAATGAAAAGATGTTTCAAGTAGGTCATTCTTTTCTTCATATTCCAGGAAACTGTGGACTTGCAGGATTTGTCTTCTCAAACTTCTCCGCACTTTATAACTACGACTGTCTGTGGGAGTTTCTGTGGCGCTTCTAGGTTTTTATCTAAAGCGCCTCCTACAGGAAAACCAACTTGCTCGTTGTGTTGAACAAACATTATTTTAGAAACATTACCAAAATAAATAAATAAAATTGGGGAAGAATCAATTATGGAAAATGTGAACTGCTTTAAACTCATCAAATCTGATATAATTCTGATATATGTTTATTTAGAAAAATGTTTTATATAAAAAAGTAATTAAACAAATTGTGCGTAATATTGACAGTAGTTAAAAAAATACTAATTGAATTACTGCTGCACGGTATCAGTATATGTTATATGCAAATTTTTTATTTTATGCTGATAAGCTTTTATGTAATAAAAATATGTAATTATTTTCTGGAGCAGTTAACAAATTATTGAATTTAATCATGTTCTAAATATATTAACATTATAATTGACGTTGTAGTTCAAATACTTTTTTTGAAATTGTTAAATATATATATATATATATATATATATATATATATATATATATATATATATATATATATATATATAGGGCCAACAGCACAAGTGATGTCATATTTAAAAAATATATATATAATAATAATAATAATAATAAATTGCTAAAAATCATTTTAAAAATCATTTGGAAAAATGGATGGATGGATGAATGAATGAATAGTGATTTTGATGTGAAAAGGTGTTAGAGGCCATCCCTCAGGGAATATACCATTAATTTCAGAGAAGAATGAGACATAAAACACATGCCCATCTAGATAAATAAACACTTAGCACATGATGAGAATATATTTATTGCAAACTCAATATATCTGACAGGAATGATATATACTGTTTATTTGTAATCAACACAAAGATCACACAATTTGTCACCATCTCTCCAATATCTTAATAGTGTTTTATTGCAAACTAAAATGAACTCATTCATGAAAAAGCAAAAAGTAAAGCACCTAGTTTAGATTACACATCTTCTCAGTCTCAATCTGAGCTGCCCGTTCCACTCTGATCCTTTTCATGTCCTTCAGTAGAGTCAGTGCTTCCTCGTATTCTCTCTTACAGATACCATTCCCTCCTCCGAGTACATTATCTGGATAGAGAACACATAAAAGTGCATTTAATTAATATCATTCTATGAGCAATGATGTGTTTAATTTCAGAAATATCTATTCATATTAGTTTGAATAGTAGTTCGGAGGTTTTCCTAAATGGCATATCTACAATCAGTCCACTGAAGTTCATGCATGTAGCGCAGTCCTACACACTAGCAATCTGTTAAGTGTTGAAATAATAGAGGAACAGCTGCAAAGCCAAATAGAGCATTTCGAAGTAAACAGTGCTGAACAATCATTATAACATCTCTGCAGTGTGCTTGTTAGTTGACCTGTAAAACATGCTAGTTTGTGCTAGTTGATGAAATTTATTTGCTGCTCAGTTGGAAAATATTTCCTGCTGGAATAGCATCACTAGGCTTTCCTTCCTTAATTACATTGGATTCCATCATGGTTTTGTCATTTTAATAAATAAGTGACTACGTATTATTTCAAAGCCTGCTATAAAATGACAAAGGAAGTATCTGTTACCTAATGGAACTTTGATTATCGTTTCCCCCTCCTTTATTTGGGCAAAAAGTTCCTTAACTTTTTTCTCCCTTCGACTTCTTTGGTCCCAAAGGAGGCAAATTTTTAATCTGTGAAAAGAATGTTTCTGCCATGTTATTAATTGCACATGTTGGGTTTTTATGCTGAATGCACTGTATATAACTGATGAATGACTTTTTTCTTTCTTTTTGGTGTACAGCTTCTGTGGAAGGTCCAGATTTGCTTTAGAATCTCTAAACACAAGCAGGTTCTTGAGCATGTGCTCCAAAACACTAATGGCTTGTTGAATTCCTGCAATGTGAGAAATCAATGACAACACGAAGGAACACACGGCAAGAGATCAACAACAGAGTTTAGGAAAGTTCCTACCAGAAAACTCAGGCATTTCCAGCTCAGGTGTGTCATCAAGTAAGATTTCATAACCAACCAGTTTTTCTGGACATGCTTTGTTGCATTTTCCAGTTTGGTTTCCTTTGAATCATCTGGATCTTCTTGGTATTCAGATTCATTTGAGCCATTAATCTGGATAATTCAATAAAACAAAAGTTTTTTAACATACATTTCATTCAAACTTCTAGTTTCTAGGTGTAAAAATATTACCTCTGTAACAAAGAACGGCTCTGCATTTTGATTCGTCTCAAAGAATATGTCTGCACTTGTCAAGTCAAAATGATCCTGGCTTATGTCTTCCTTGTCGTCAATGCTTGTTTGAGACGAGAAGCCGAATGCACGAGTTAACCCATACTCTAAGGGTAGAGGATAATCTTGTCCAGAGCATTTCTTGAAGAAGAGCATTTCTGTAGAATGTTGATTTGCTGTGATCGAAGGAAATTTTGGAAGTGTGGTTTTCACCTGAAAGTTTAGAAGGTAAATTGTTTCTGAAAGGATTTACTTTAAAAATATTAAGGGCTAAATCCAAACTCGTGCATTTATGTCACCTTTCTTCTAGGAAGTATATGTCGCTAAATGAGATTAGTTGTTTTTTTTGTGCGTTATCTTAATACCCAGCTTGTCTTGAAGAAAACAGGACAACATTGTTGGAAAGCCTATATTGGAAAAACACAAAAATATATATTATTATTTTTTGTCAGATTTAGTTGATTTAATCCATTAACAATGAGCCTGCCTGAGGATGTATGAGCTTACCACTTCTCTCAGTTGTCATGGGGTTTGAGTGAATAACAAGCTCACTGAGCTTTGGAAACAATGCCACGGGCAACAATGCCTCTTCCTCAGCTATCTAGAGGAAAGAAGTGGCAAACAGCTCTGCTGTCAATGACTTCATATGGCTGTCTATGTTTGTAGCAAACCAAATGCCTTTTAACCACAAGCAGGTGATACACAGACCTCATTGTTGGCCAAATTCAGATGACAAAGTTCTGGAAAAGGTAGACCCTGAGCGCATCTATCCTCCTTTCTCTGAAGATAGTATTGTAAGGGACCAGAATGCATTTCGAGACATGCTTTGTCCTCCTATTTGGGATGCAAGTTAGACTGTAAAACACTGACAAATATCTCTGATAAATTGAAAAAAATTTTTTTTATTGATATTACATATGTAAACAGGAGAATAAAAAAATAAGAGAGAAAATCCTACTTTCAATATTTTTTCTGGTTTTCGCTGGCTCATTGTGATATAGTCTATTTGACAGAGAAAGTACATAAATTAACATGTAAACAACTTTTTTTTATTTTAATTAAATATACTAACACTTTATCCTCTCGTCATTCCCTTTGTTCACATTATGTCCGATTCTGTCTGTGCATCTTGTAATGTTGCCATCTGTTCTAAGAATGGGACTCCTGAGATGTAATATCCTTGTAAGTTGAGATGAAAAAGTCTAAATACACAATAAAGTTATATAAGAAAACAAAAATTAAAGGAGAGTGAAAGAATAACTCATACAGTTTCTTAAAAATAAAATTTCCAGTTTGAGCTTTGAGTTTATAATTTATGACTTAAATTTTCTAAAAAAAAAACAAAAAAAAAAAACAGGGCCATTTAATTAATACACATTAATGTTTACAAAACTAAGACTACAGCATTGTTTTGGTTAAAATTCTATTTGAACATTTTGTGGCTGTGCCTCAAGAGGGCAGTCTATACCAAGAAGATTTGATAGACTACCTAATGTTACTCAACTGCTTGTAATGACTGCACCTTTTGTGCAGAAAACTAAAATTTGTATTTATACATACATAAATAAGTTTAAAATTAAATTTAAGCACCTGTAAGCCAAATGTAATGCAGGCCTAGTGAGATAATGTATCTTGTTAAATGTGACTTTTATGTTATTTGACTGAAATTCATTTAAACATTCCACAAATACCAGAGAGAACTATTCCTCTAAAAAAAGCTTACTTACTTCTTTAAGTTAGCGAGGCTCATAAACACTCCTGGAGAAGATTTTTTGTCGTCATCAAGCATCAATACCTCCAGAGTTTGAAATAGTGAGACATATTGTTCTTTGCTGATGAAAAATATAAGATTATAAGATACAGACACTGAAAACTACAGCGAAATCTATGCACTATGGATTCTACTTTTGTCTTGTGAAGGATTTAGAGTAAACATTTACTTTTCTCCAGGACAGGTACAAGGTCTAGCCATATTGAGTGGAGGCATCTGCAGTTGGTTTCCAGTCAGATGGAGCACCTTCAGATGTGGTACCAGGACTATATTTAATATACTTTCTCCTGTAAAGTTATTGAAGGTCCAACATCTGAAACAAATGAATAATGTCAAACTTCTTTGATCATAACAATATTCTCAGTGACATATGCTTAAAGCCTTTAAGGTTGAAATGTGATCACAGCCCATTATTCAAGCAAACTGACCTCCAATTTCTGGAAGTCTTCAGCACAAATTTTCAAATCATGGAGACTGTTCAATGACAGCTCCAGTTCCCTCAGTGCAGGGAGCCTGGAAAAGGGTTATAGAAACAAATTATATATGTGAATGTATTTTCTATTCAAACAATTTTTGACTATAAATCTCATATATATATATATATATATATATATATATATATACATGAGCATTCATGTTCTCTTTTCATGTTTCCCAGAGTGCTCTTCACAGCTTGATCCTGAAATGTTTTTCCCTTTTGATGACCTCTCTTCCAAAGTATTTCTGTTTGCTACAAGCCAGTTCATAGGCATGTTTTCCACAATAGTCAGTGAGACTGTTAAAAGAAATTAAAACTTTTATTCAGCAAGGACACATTCAACTGATCAACTTACGATAGAGTCTATTATTTCAAATGAATAGAATGCTGTTAGAATACTGGGAAAAAGAAAATACTACAACGAGGAAACAAAAATATTAAGCAGCACAAATATTTTCAACATTGATACTAATCAGAAATGTTTCTTGAGCCCCAAATCAGCATATTAGAAGGATTTGTGATGGATCATGTGAACTTTATCATCAAAGGAATAAAAATCACCTACGTTTCTTGGATGAAAAAATTATCTTATTGGGAAACAGTTTGAAAGGTAACTTCGTCCATTGTCCAATTTGTAAATCCCCCGTCCTGTCATTTCTTTCAGGGAGCCTTTCCTAGACAACATTAAGTTGTGAGCAATAACAACACACACACACACACACACACACACAAATAAACCAAATAAACCGTTAACCCCAAACGTTAAGATTAAATACTTCAGCAACTCTAGAAAAGTAACTTACATTAACTTGGAACTACCGAGCCTCTTCTACAATGTGTTCTGTCTCAAATATTTTTACAAACAACACAAGGCTATGTCTTGTATCCTATCAACCGCAGTTACGTGATATGGTACATTTAGTATTTATTCCACGTTTATTTATTCTTTGAGAACTCAATGAATAAAATTTTTTAAATGATAAATTAATTTGAAAAAGTTACAGCAGAATTTATACAAGTGAATGAAATACGTGTACAGCGTCCTTGTTAGTTCCGAACTACGTTTCCCACAATGCACTGAATTAGTTTCCGCTTTCGTCTTTCTCAGCGGTCTGCAGTAGAGGAAGCTGGAGACGGAGAGCTACATCAAACAGTACTGTACGTTTAAACGGAATATTACACGTTATATGGAACGTAAAGTGATTGCACGTTGTAATGTCAGTTTTTTATCTTAATATCTTTAATTTAAAAGGATATTATTGACGCAGTATCAATTGATCATGTATGTCTATCTATATACCGTGTATGATCAGGACGTTTACGTTTGAATGAGTTTATATGATTTATATTTATTTTATACTTTTATTTATTATTAAAAAACAAAAGGGACACCATTTCCTGAAGACGTCTCAAAGAAATGTCTAGATATCTGTGGATGAAAATGCCTCAAGTTCAAAGTCCAAAGTCCACTGCATTCCATGTCCAGTATTCACATATGTTTACCTACTTTTGTTTTTCTAGGAGTGATTGGCCTCATGGCATCAAAAAGCCACCCAGAAGCCCAGCATGCCCTGCCTGCACGAACAGCATTATTCCAACAGAGGGATGGTAAAACATATAGGATTCCTGCTCTAATCTACATCAGTGATGCTCAGACATTCCTTGCCTTTGCAGAAGAGCGCAGCACTCCACGTGACAGTGATGCAAAAGTGTTGGTCATGAGGAGAGGATTACTGCTAAATGGATCCCTTCAGGTAGTTTTTTTTCATATACTATGTATTATTATTTATCAATATATCTGTAGTTTACAAGGTACAGATGAATGCAAGTTTGGTTAACATAGAAACTTCAAAAACATAAAAAAAAACATACCTCTTACTGACCACAAACTTTTTAACAATAGTGTGTAGTTTTCAGCATTTATACACAATTGAATGAATTGTCATTGTTTTTAGTGGTCTCCTGCTCAAACACTCTCTTCTGCTCGTTTGCCGGATCATCGCACCATGAATCCATGTCCAGTCTATGAGAGGAAATCCAAAACCATCTATCTGTTCTTTGTCTGCATATTGGGCAAAACCACAGAGTTTCACCAGATTGCTACGGGTAGAAACCAAGTACGGCTGTGTTATGTTACTAGTACAGACTATGGGCAAAACTGGAGCAAGTTAACAGATTTAACAAATATTGTTGGAGATGAGATTTGCAACTGGGCTACTTTTGCAGTCGGACCAGGACATGGTATTCAGATGAAAAGTGGAAGACTAATCATTCCAGCTTATGTTTATTATATACATTGTAGGTGTTTTCCTTTTCATTTTCCACTCATAGTCAGGCCTCATGCTTTAGCTTTCTTTAGTGATGACTGTGGTGTCACCTGGAAGATGGGAGAAAAAATCCCAATGAAATCCTGCGAATGTGAGATGGCTGAGATCATAGACCACTCTGATGGGAGTCATCTGTACTGCAACGCCCGTAGTACATGTGGCCACAGAGTGGAGGCTTTAAGTGAGAGCAGGGGGGAGGCTTTTGACAACCCTCATGTTGCTCAGAAACTCGTGGAGCCCCATCATGGCTGCCAGGGTAGTGTGTTGAGCTTCCCTGTGCCCGAGCCATTGGAAGAAGTGGAGAAGAGCCCAAATGATTGCTTGACACAGTCAGACACAAAAACATGGTTACTCTATTCCCATCCAACAAATAAAAAGAAAAGGAAGGATCTTGGAGTTTACTTGAACAAATCACCCTTGAAAACGTCTGGTTGGTGCCAACCATGGATCATCCATAAGGGTCCCAGTGGATATTCAGATTTGACACAGTGTGAGGAGGAGCGATTTGCCTGCCTCATGGAGTGTGGAGAGAAAAGCGAGATTGAGGAAATAGCCTTTGTGGAATTTAAACTCAGCAGTATATTGTGCACTTGAAATGATGAAAGTACTTTCTGTGGCAAGTTTAAAATGAATAACTCTCCCCAAAATGAAAATTTGCCTAAAATTAGTACATCCTCAGGCCATCCAAGATATAAATGAGTTTGTTACTTCATCTGAACAAATTTGGAATAATTTCGCTTAATATCAATTTGTTCACAAATGGATCCTTCAGTAAATGGGTGCGTCAGAATTAGAGTTCAGACAGCTGATTAAACACAATCATTCAAAAGTAATCCATAACACTCCAGTCCATCAATTATTATTTTGTGACATGAAAAGCAGTTTGTCATAAACAAATCCTTCATTAAGATGTTTTGACTTTTAAACCATTGAATCAGTCCTCTTTACTGTATCAGAAGAGAAATTGACTTGCAATGGTTATGAGAACAATTCTAAATGATTGTTTAATTTAATTAATACTTCATCAGCTCTTTGGACTCTAATTCTGATGGCACCCATTCACTGAAGATGATCCATACGTGAAAAATGTAGGTAATGCAAAATTTCTCTGAATCTGGTGCAATGAAGAAACAAGCTCATCTACATCTTGAGAGCGAGGGTGAGTACATTCTGGATGCAAAAAAAATTTGAATTCAGATAAATTTATCTGAGGTGAAGTCCCAGCATCTCTTAAAATATGGAGCTGTTATGGCTTAAAAAAATTAAGCAGTTAATGTCATAATTAAATCATGCCTTAATACATGTCTTAGGAATGCTTAACCTTGTATGTATGTATTTATTGTAGGCAAATGCCTATTATTTGCATGTTGACCTTTGTTAAAGGACTGTATGATGGTCACTACTCATTTCTATGTCATATGGGCAGCTTAATTATGTTGGATTGTGTAGACTTATTTTGATTCAATATTTCACTGATACAGACTAGCGTTATTAAAATATATAGTATGATTTAAGTTTAATCTGGTCATGCTTTTAATCAAAATTTACTGATTGTGTTGCATGATATAATCGGCAGCCAAATAATACTGTATACTATATTTTTACTATTAAGTGTGTCTTTTGGCCTTTTTATGGCAAGGTCATATATATATATATATATAGTATTTTTGTCACATATATTGATAAGATCGCAGTGTATATAATATTGATATAATTTTAAATTGTTTCACAACTTGTTCATAATTTAGCAAAATTTCAGGAATTTTTTCACTATTTATCTTATATTTTGTTTGTCAGTAGGATGCGATCTTAAATTGTAAGCCCTGTAACCATGACTTTGAAAAGTATACAAATCATTTAAAAACTGGATATTTGTTGAAATATCATTTTAATAAACACCTTGAACGAACAAACTGGTGTTTCAAATGTTAAAGACATTCAGTTAAAAATAGGAAAGCAGCTATTTTGTGGAATGACCCTGTAACTAAGTTACCTCTGACCTATTACTCTTGCAGTCGCAACGAAATAAGAGTCTGCATGTGTTTGGTTTAGTCAGTGGTTAAGTAGCCTGCAGCCACTTTATTTTTCATGTAAGCAAATTAAAAACTATAATGTGTCAGATTTCCAGTAAAGCACTTCTGCTAATAGTAGTTGTATTGTGATTCAATAGTTTCACGATGATTTTCACGATTACTAGCTATCCTGTGTCATTTATAAAAGGTTTAGTTTGTATGTAGCCAGTGTTTCTGTTACCTAAATAAGTCACATACATCAGTGAAAATGTTAATATTGTAATCAATATAATTTGTAATTGGTTATATTACATAAAATGGTGCATAAACCTTAAAGTAGTGTTCTGATGCAGTCTTTTTGGACATAGGTCAGCAGCTACTCCAAGAATATAATTTTTACATTTGGATAAGAAATCATGTGTCTCATCGTCACCAATGTTATATGGCTTTGATTTGCTTTTGTGATGTTTTCACATATATTGATGATCATGTAAAGTCACTGTCTGTTTCAGACTGGGTGAGAGAGCTGAAGTCACTGGTACAGTAGCTGATCATTGTATGAACTGGACATACATGTAAGCTGTTCTCATCCAGAGACAATAAATATCTCAGACACTCACCTCATTTTGCATTGCTTCATTCCATGCATACTTTAACACAACTTTCCTTGTCTTTTCAATTTGAGTTATATTTATAAAGCAATTACTTCTGTACTTGTCATAGTAACATTTAATGAATAATATTTATGTGATCTACAATATCGTTTTTTGAGTATAATTTGAAACAGTAAAAATACTTAAAAATAACATGTTATTTGTTAACCTGCATGCCCATGTTACTATTAATACACATCAGAGAACTGTCTGAAAAATTAACTTTAAATGTTAAACATTATTTACACAATGGATCACTATTCACTATTCTTAAACAAGACATGATGAGGTTGTTTTTCAGTGCCTATGGTCAAAGAACAGACACAATGTATGCTTATGATATTCATTATTATTATATTTATTATTAGTAGTTCTTACTCAGATTGTCTAAACCTTTAAGCTCTGTATTTGACAGTTAACTCAATGCAATAAAGAAAAATGTGTCCATTTTAAAAAGACTGTTCATTTAAATATAACAGTTAACTCACATGTTGTTTCAATGTTGCATGACTCACTCTGTAGAAGATGCTTTAAAATCTTAGTAATAGGATAAAATATGTGACAGAAGTAAATGTGCATTTATAATAATAAATACACTGATGGGGCTGTGAAGGCTGGTAAAAACTGGTAATTAAAAAAAAAAGATTAAAGAAAGCATGACACAGGATGCTCACACCGATTTTATTAAGACACAGATACATTTGTAGTGGTTTGTTTCAGGTTGTGTATACAAATTGTACTAGTCTCTCTCCAATGACAACTACAGTAGGTAGTCTAATCAAAGCAAACTATTAAAAATAAAGCCCCACAAATGAAATATATAAAAAGCGAAATACACCAAACAGTAAAAACTATATTAGCCTAGATAAAATAAGTTAAATTAGCTTATTGATTGTTTTTCTGTGTGCCTGTAATCAATCAAGCAAAACATGAAAGACAATTTATCATATTACACAAACTATCCATTGTTTTGGCACTGTTGCAGTTAATGCTAATTAACACTTAACTTTGACACTTCGTTACCTGTTCAAAATACGTTAATCCATTAAATCAAATAGAGATTTGACGAGCGTGCACTGATATTTTCAGTTCCATTCAATTGCACGTAGTTTCAAGGACACGCCCACTATAAGGGAACT
Organism: Carassius gibelio; assembly: GCF_023724105.1. Taxonomy (NCBI): domain Eukaryota; kingdom Metazoa; phylum Chordata; class Actinopteri; order Cypriniformes; family Cyprinidae; genus Carassius; species Carassius gibelio. The sequence continues at coordinate 17,470,088 of NC_068416.1, read as the reverse complement.
AATGAATATTCATGTTAACTCCACCCACGGGAACAGTTTTTCATGGGAACCGAATATTACACATAGACAGTAAAAGAAATATTACACAACACCGGCTGGCGAAACGGAAGTTTAAAACATTACAAGGAAATACGTCATCACATTAACTGCCACTTTGCAAAATAAAGTGGATACTTTTGGAGCAGAAAATAACACTTGTGTAAGTATAAACTTTCGTCGCAGGTTTAGGCTGCTGTAAAGCAAGATTTACTATAACGTAAATAACGCTTTAAGAGGCAGTTAGCGGCAGGGGCGTAGCAAGCTTTTCAAAAGTGCGGGGGATGGATGTGGTTTTTTCATAAACAATAAAAACGATGAATAGTGACAGAGGGGTACAAAATGCAGGGCTTGTGCGTTCAAGTCCTCCTGGAAAGTTCGTACGCACGAGGTGGGAAGTCGTGCTTATGACGGCATGTGCGTTCAAGTCACTTTGGTCGGAGCATGATGGCGGAGTACTTTCTCTTAATTAAAAACACAAAAATACAGCAATGTTCTTAAACTCTTGTTGTAGAAAATGAAGAACAAAGAAATGCGCATTAGGCATACTTCGTTTTTTTAATGTTTTAAATTAATTTATGAAGCCGCTGCCAACTTTATTATTACAATTTGCATTGTTATATTATAATGCCATCATATTATGCGTCGTCGAGTACTGCGCTGTAATTAGAAAAGCCTGACAATATCACAGCTAAATACCTTTAATTATTGTATATTCCGCCGTGTTAATCACTGACACGCCCCCAGAAAATCCCGAGCTCCCCACTGGTAACGTTATTTACGATATTGTGGTGGCGTTCATGTGCATTCAACTCGTAAATACGATCTATACGAGATGACTTTAACGGACCATAAAATGTTCTCCGGCACTGTGCCGGATTTTCGGCTTGCAGCGTATGGCTGGGAAAGAAAATAATCCTACATTTAAAAAAAAAAAATCTGAAAAGGGGAGAAAAAAAAAAATCATTTGCACTGGCAATGAACCCATAAATACACTGCTTAACAATGGCAGTTTGTCCCCCCCCCCACAGTTATGTTATACATTGCATACCACATAACGTTACATAACCGAATTTAGCTAACTTAGCTGCGGAACAATATCCCAATAATAGCAATTAGCATTAGTCTAAAAAACGAAATATAATACCGAAAACATGACATGTCAACAAAACGATAACAGAACATCTTCCCAAACACATATCAAGCTTATTTAAAAACTTCGAATGCATGAACACTCATTCAAAGTACATGGAAAAGGGAGATGTAAATAACCATAACCATAAGTTCCCGCCTCTTCAGCACGAGCTGACCGATAACACCCAAGAGAGGCGGGACTTAAGGCAGAACAGCCAATCATCAGCCGGTCACACTCAAAGCCGGTGTCATGTTTGAGAGGGAGGGGGAGAGGAGACAGCCGCAGCCAACGCACGCAGACACAGAGCGGCCAGAGAAACGGAGGAGCGACTGTAGTAAGGCGTTTGTGGAAAACTTCGGAAAAACTGCAGAAAACGTGCGGGTGTTGAACCCTCTCACCGGGAAAAGTCGGGTGCGACGCCCCTGGTTAATGGTACAGGTAACGTTAGTCTCTAATAAAACAACACGCTCAAGTTTTGCTAAAAATTAAAGTGGCAGCCATCGAACCGTCACTTTCACTCTCATGTTATCATTCACTCGTAGGCTATAATCTGTTGTTCATGTGCTTCGTTTTGTCGTTTGCATTGGACCTACGCTTGTAATTTGATCATTGTAAGGGAAATACACACTCTCTAACTTAGACTGTAGACCAAAGAAGGAAGGACAGGGTACTACGGTGCCCGGGAGGTGACATGATAGGTTCACTTTGTTTTATCATGGCCGAGACATAATAACCAGGGGGGCAGGGTTTCATATTTTTTTGAAGCACCCCTGGGCGCCGCCACTGGCTTGCGGACCCCCACCTGCTGTTAGCATTCCATTGACTCCCTATTCATTTTGGTGTCACTTTGACAGTGAATAACTTTACATCTGAGGTGTTTAAAGAGTCCATTTGTCCATTAATTATTTCTAAAGAAACACGAAAATGTATAAAAGGCTCCCTTACCTTGTATCTTACGTTGGAAAAAATAGACTAACTATTGCGTCATAACCAGTGACTCTCTGTCGCACAGTAGAGAAATTACCATATGGAAAGGAGGAGAAGCTCGCAGGTAATCTTTTACTGTCTTTGAGGCAATCAGGGGGACGTGAAGGCAAAAAGTCAAGGGAGATAATTAATCAGAATACTTACCAAAATTTGCCCCTGTTCATGCTCGCCTTCTCTGCAAGATTGTGGGTGATTCAGATTTCTCTGGGCACAGCGATTAGAAGACTTACAGGTTGCTCACGTGACATCTACGCAGTACGCCCGACCCCCAGGAAGTGTGCTTCTAATTGACTTAATTTTTCTCCATTGAATCCAATGGGCTCGCTGTGTCCATTTCTTTTACTGTCGGATAGATCGCATTTACGAGTCGAATCGCCACCACAATGTCGTAATTATGAGTGGGAAACTAAAAATTTTGTTTTTCAGCCCAGATTTTCCGAGTTAGGGTCGTGTTAATGAGAAACATAGCAGAATCTATGGATGCAACACCTATTTAAAAACAAAAAACAAACAAAAAAAAAAACCCTTCATAATACTTATGGGGGGGTGAAATGCTCGTTTTCACTCAATATCCTGTTAATCTTGAGTACCTATAGAGTAGTACTTCATCCTTCATAACTCCAAAAAGTCTTTAGTTTTATTATATTCATAAGAGAAAGACAGTCTGTACCCTTTTTTCCCGGAAAAACACGACCGGCTGGAGGCGTGACATGTGGGCGGAGCTAAAGAATCACGAGCGCGAGTAGGCTTTTGCGTTGAGAACGTTTGGAAGCTGTGACATTACCATGAGGAAAAAAACATCATCCCAAACAAACCATGCCTAACAGTCAGATTCAGCGTATATTTATGATCCAGAATCAGATCCAGAGGCTGAAATTTAACAAGAGCAGCATCAGCAACGACGTCTCTATGTGGTATGTACTGAAACTGTATATATTTGCTTAGCGGTTTTGGAAAATGATAAAGTTTCACTTTATGTCGTCTTTTTTTTTTTTTTTTTTTTTTTTTTTAAGCTGTACATGTGGAAAGTGCAGTTTGATGACAACATCGCATGTTGTTTACTTGATGTGCTTACACGCCGATAGCTAAGTTAAAGGTGCTGTAGGGAACTTTTGTAAAAAAATATTTTTTACATATTTATTAAACCTGTCATTATGTCCTGACAGTAGAATATGAGACAGATAATCTGTGAAAAAAATCAAGCTCCTCTGGCTCCTCCCAGTGGTCCTATTGCCATTTGCAGAAACTCCATCGCTCCCCATAAAAAATAACCAATCAGAGCTGCGGTCCGTAACTTTGTTTGTGTTCAAAATGTAGAAAAATTTATATAATAAGCGAGTACACCATGATTCCATTTTCCAAACCGTGTTTTTGGCTTGTCCTGAATCACTAGGGTGCACCTATAATAAGTGTTTATATTCTGACTATTTTAGATTGCTTCGGGGATACCGCAGCGGAGTAACCCAGTACCTTTGTGATTCTTCCTAGACATAAACAGAGAGAAGTAGCTCCGGCTACGATGTTCTTCCGCAAGACGCAAACAGTTCTGTTTATTAACCGCTAGAGAGTCAAAAGTTCCCTACCGCAGCTTTAACAACACAGAGATATTTGAAGCAGTTTTACTCACCGCATGCGGTTCCAACACACGATCGTGACCCTTTTTCGTTGGGACTGCATTATCCTTAAGAAATAAACGATGTGCAAATCCGGCGTCAAACTGGGCCTTGTTTCTAAAACAAGCATCTTCGAAATGCAGGGAACAAACAAAAACACTTGCACAACTCCATTGATGCTCTGTAAAAATAAACTCCATCCACTGGTCCCTTAATGCTGTTTTTTTTTTTTTTGGTAATCTGTGCATGGTTGTCTTGTATGGAAGCATATGGGTAGCATTATTCAATTTGGTATGTAATATGCAAAATGACAATGCAATATGTAAAATGGCAATGCATTTCTTTATTTACATTTACATTTTCCAATACATTTGTGCAACGTTTGGTGCAAAATGAAAATGAAAATTTAATTACATAATTTTCATTTGCCATTTACTAAACCAGTTTTAATATGTAATATGAATATTAATTTTAACGCTTTATAAGTTGCAAAATGAAAATGAAAATGTATTACAGAAATGATTAGATATGTCTAACATGTTAAAGCAAAAACTGTGGCAAAATGATCATTTAAATGCTATTTTTCTTAAATGCATTAACACTCACAGTCAAGACACTTACGATTGCATTTTCATTCGGTGTCCCGCAATGAATGTAGCAAAATTCAATGTGCACATTGAAAATGCATTCCGAGCCGATCACGTGTCCCCGCCCTCGCGCCACGTCAATCATTGTGTGAACAAGGCGGGGCTTGCAGAAGGTCAGAGACTCAAATCTCAAGAAGAGGATTCAATCAAGTGAGACAACATGGACAAGACAGTTGGTCCGTGTATGTTTTGATCATTTCGGTTTATGGCTTCAATATTTCATTCGGACTTGTGGGCGGAGCTGAAACGCTGCTTTCATCTGATTGGTGGAATCGGATCGGTTTTCATCTGACAGCCTTCAGCTCGGTCTTTTTATTCTTTCAAGCAAAATAAGAGTCAGTGCGAGTGAAGCACTGAAATGTCTGAAACTACACTCACTGTTAATTAGCATAATATTTGAATCAGATGTAGTTGGGCACATAATTCGTGCTGCTGAGACCTGCAAATTATTTCTAGGTTGTAGTATTGTATGAATATTGTCCCACTGATAAAAACAGTGCAAATAGTTCTGTCCCTTTGGATAACAGTGAAGTGGAAATAAATATAGTTACATTTATGAAATAAAATTAAATAGGATTTTTTTGGGAAGGTAAGTCTGGCCAGTTATACAAGCAACACGAGTCGGACGAGTCTAAAGATATGAGCTGAATTGGGTGAAACATTAAAGTTCTAGTCTGTGTCAATTACTCTCATAATAAATAATAATAATAATGTTAACTGTATTTATCGGTATAAGTTGCATCAGTCCAAAAATACGTCATGACGAGGAAAAAAACATATATACGTTGCACTGGACTATATGTCACATTTATTCAAGACCAAGAGAAAACATTACCGACTACAGCCGCGAGAGGGCGCTCTGGGGTAGGCTACAGGAGCACTGAGCAGCATAGAGCTAATTTTACAATTTTTATTTAGAAATGTAACTATATTCATTTTTACAATTATTTATTAATGTCACACACACACACACACACACACACATACCTAGTGCCTTATGACTTAAAAGATGAGAGTGGTAAATGTTACAGACATGGAACTGTTCAGTCTATTATTGATTTTAATTTCCACTTCACTGTTATCCAAAGGGACAGAACTATTTGCACTGTATTTATCAGTGGGACAAAATTCATACAATACTACAACCTAGAAATAATTTGCAGGTCTCAGCAGCACGAATTATGTGCCCAGCTACATCTGATTCAAATATTATGCTAATTAACAGTGAGCGTAGTTTCAGACATTTCAGTGCTTCACTCGCACTGACTCTTATTCTGCCTGAAAGAATGACAAGACCGAGCTGAAGGCTGTCAGATGAAAACCGATCCGATTCCACCAATCAGATGAAAGCAGCATTTCAGCTCCGCCCACAAGTGCGAATGAAATATTGAAGCCATAAACCGAAATGATCAAAACATACACGGACCAACTGTCTTGTCCATGTTGTCTCACTTGATTGAATCCTCTTCTTGAGATTTGAGTCTCTGACCTTCTGTAAGCCCCGCCTTGTTCACACAATGATTGACGTGGCGCGAGGGCGGGGACACGTGATCGGCTCGGAATGCATTTTCAATGTGCACATTGAATTTTGCTACATTCATTGCGGGACACTGAATGAAAATGCAATCGTAAGTGTCTTGACTGTGAGTGTTAATGCAATTAAGAAAAATAGCATTTAAATGATCATTTTGCCACAGTTTTTGCTTGAACATGTTAGACATATCTAATCATTTCTGTAATACATTTTCATTTTAATTTTGCAACTTATAAAGCGTTAAAATTAATATTCATTTTACATATTAAAACTGGTGTAGTAAATGGCAAATGAAAATTATGTAATTTAAATACCTCCATCTAACGTCACACAGAGCCATACTCGAAAAAGACTTTCCGAAACTTGTGACAAACTGGAAGAGGTATTTTTGGAACAAAAATACTCCTTCAAACGTACAACTTAATTTTTGAAACTTTGTCCATGTTTAGCATGGGAATCCAACTCTTTAACAGTGTAAAAAACTCAGTATGCATGAAATAGCATTTCACCCCCCCTTTAAGGTATTAAGCAGTGACATTGTCAGGCTTTCTATTTACAAAAAAAAAAAAAAAAGAATTGCAATATAACAAGTTTTTATGGGATACAGATTAAAGTGGCTTCATAATTTATTTATTTATATATATATATATATATATATATATATATATATATATATATATATATATATATATATATATATATATATATACAATTAAAAACGCAAAACATAAATGATGTGATTTCTCTGCTCTTCATTTTCTATAAGCAGAATTAACAAACCCTGTTGTATTTTCTAGTAATTTATTAAAAGTTGGTACACTGCCATCTTTTTCCGACTAAACTGACTTGAACGCACCCAACGTCATAATTACGATTTGTCAACTTTTAAGTACGAACTTCCCAGGAGGACTTGAACGCAGTATATGTCATGGCCATGAGATATTAATTTGTGGGAACATGATATTATGTCGTGGCCAGGAGATCATTTTGTTGAGGTAATGACATCCTTATGTTGTGGTCTCAAGATGCTATGTTGAGGGATTGACATCCATTTCTCGTGGCCACGAGGTTAATGTAAACAAACCAGAGTGACCATATCAACCTGGGATTATCAGAGATGTATAATATTTGATTATGAATTAAGAAATTATGAAATTTGTAAATAATTATCAGTGTCATGACATTTTATCCTAGATTGTCCTACTAGGGGAAGTCGTGGCCTAATGGTTGAATTGCTAATAATTATCTCTCACAAGTTGCGGTCCCGACCGGAAATGTCAGTGTCATTTTATTTTGGCTATTTAATAGACCGTAATTCTAAATACAAAACTTTATTGGCATAATTGTCAGGCATTTATTTGCAAAATATATGGTTGGCTAGCAAGTACTAGCATAATTATACAAAACGTTAACTAGGTAAAGAAATACACAAATTGAAAAAAGGAAATATGCATATATATCAACAAATATAAAAATTTACCACTAATAAGGTAAGGTAATAATAATAATATTAAAAAGTAAACCAAACATGTCACCTCCTGGGCACCGTAGGGTACAACAACAAAAATAATCGTTCCTTTATAAGTAACTTAAACCCTCTATTGGACCACTTGATCTTGCCTTGTGAGTTTTTTGTTGTTGTTGTTGTTTGGCTAATAATATAAATCTACTTATATTTTCAGGATTTAAATTTAACAATGGACAAAACACATCCAGGAAGCAAATCAAGACCCTTTCCAGTAACAACATTATTCAAACAGGAGCCTCAGAAATCGAACAAAATGCAAGTGACATACAGAATTCCAGCTCTCATCTATATCGGTGACAATCAAACGTTTCTTGCCTTTGCTGAAAAACGGAAAACAGCAAATGACACAGATGCAGATGTCCTTGTGATGAGGAAAGGAATATATAAGGATGGTGAAGTTGAGGTGAGTCTTGCTACATTAATATTTACTCACTATTGTACAGTGTTAAAGGGGGGGTGAAATGCTCGTTTTCACTCAATATCCTGTTAATCTTGAGTACCTATAGAGTAGTACTGCATCCTTCATAACTCCAAAAAGTCTTTAGTTTTATTATATTCATAAGAGAAAGATAGTCTGTACCGATTTTTCCCAGAAAAACACGAGTGGCTGGAGGCGTGACGTGTGGGCGGAGCTAAAGAATCACGAGCGCGAGTAGGCTTTTGTGTTGAGAGCGTTTGGAAGTTGTGACATTACCGTGAGGAAAAAACATCCAAAACAAACCATAGCTAACAGTCAGATTCAGCCTTATATTTATGATCCAGAATCAGATCCAGAGGCTGAAATTTAACAAGAGCAGCATCAGCAACGTGTAGCAGTCGATTCTGTTCCCCTCGGAATGTCTGTTCCCCTTTACACAAACATACTACAATTCTTGCGTAGTTGCCGAGTTACTATACGTACGATCAGAACTAGCATGCGCAAGAAGCGTGACTGGATGTACGGCAAGTCAAATAGTTCAAAATACCGTCCTAAATCTTAAACTTGAAAATATTTTAAGACGAGAGGGTTTTCAACCTGAAATGTGAAAACATAATACAAAAATAACGGAACAACTGCAAGATGAATAAAAAAATAAATAAATAAAAAACATAAACGGGAGTGTGAGAATCATTTTACTATGCTGCAGTGTAGCAAACTCCATCCACTGGTCCCTTAATGCTGTTTTTTTTTTTTTTTTTTTTTTTTTTTGGTAATCTGTGCAGGGTTGTCTTGCCCTGGCAACCAAAAACGCACTTCTTTTGTGACAATTCGGTCTCTCGCTCTGATCAGTGAATGCCTGTTGTGCTCTCAGTGCTCTGCTATACAGGAGCGCGCGCTCTTCCGGCAGAAGTGCCCTTAGGACCCATATAAGGACATTCCGCTCCATCTAACGTCACACAGAGCCATACTCGAAAAACACTTTTCGAAACTTGTGACAAACCGGAAGAGGTATTTTTGGAACAAAAATTCAAACGTACAACTTAATTTTTGAAACTTTGTCCATGTTTAGCATGGGAATCCAACTCTTTAACAGTGTAAAAAACTCAGTATGCATGAAATAGCATTTCACCCCCCCTTTAAACAGTTCTCTGCAGGGGATCTGTTTGGTCAGCAACTGATGTAATGCATCAGTTCTACATCTTGGATGGCCTGAGTGTAAGCAGATTTAGCACATTTTCATTTTTAATATTAAGCCTTTTTTTTTCAGTGGGATAGTAGTCATGAGTTGCTCACTTCAGCTTGTCAACCAAACCGCCGCAGCATGAATCCATGTCCAGTCTATGAAAGAGAATCCAAGACTCTCTTTCTGTTTTTTATCACTGTTCCTGTTGGGGTCTCTGAAAACAAACAAATACACAATAATAAGAATCAGGCACAACTTTGTTATATAACCAGTCAGGACACTGGCAAAACCTGGAGTGATTTGACAGACCTGACAGCAGATGTGATCGGTGAGCAGGAGAAGGACTGGGCCACCTTTGCTGTTGGACCAGGACATGGTGTTCAATTAAAGAGAGGAAGACTGATTATCCCAGCATATGTGTACCCTTGCCACTCTCACAAAAGTGTACTCAAATCACATGCATTTACATTCTACAGTGATGATAAAGGAAGTACTTGGAATTTAGGAAAACGTCTGGACGGTGAGTCTAATGAGTGTCAAATGGCTGAGATCTTTGATGACAAAGGTAACAGTAAACTTTACTGCAATGCTCGAAGTATATCCGGCAACAGAGTCGAGGCTCTTAGTGAGAGTAATGGAGATGCTTTTGACAAGCCTTCATCTGCATGTAAGCTGACAGAGACCGGACATGGCTGCCAAGGAAGTGTGTTGAGTTTTACCCCTGATCAAGAAACTGAAAAAACCTGGCTACTCTATTGTCATCCAACCAATCCAAGCAAGAGAATGTGCCTTGCCATCTACTTGAATAAATCGCCATGGGATGAATCAGGATGGGAGGACCGTAAATTGATAATCTATGATGGTCCAAGTGGATACTCAGATCTGGCTCACTGTGGAGATGGAAAACACTTTGCCTGTCTTATGGAATGTGGAGAGAGAAAGGAGACTGAAGGGATAGCCTTTGTCCTTTTTAAACTCAGTGACATCATTTAGGCCAGAGTGCTAATGGAGACTGCAAAAGTCAAGATTTTCTTTTTGTTTTGCAAATTATTAATTTACTGCTTAAAATAATGGACAAGTACATCATAAGGGAATAATATGTAAAAAAGGGAATGATATATAAATATATAAAAAAAGAATGATTTTTGAAGGATCATGGGACATTGAAGACTGCCATCACAGGGAAAAATCACATAAAACTAAATAGAGAAGTTTAAAATTGTAATAGTATTTCACAGTGTTTCTAATAAATGCAGCCTTGACAAGGATAAGAGACTTAAAAAATAATTTTACCATCCCTAAACCAGGGGTTAAGCCAGAAATGTTTAAGTGGGTGGGCTAACATAAAACAGGGTGGGGAAAACTTATGAAAGCTGCATGTCAAATTGCTAACAGAAAATACACCACAAAGGCTCGATACACAATTCTTCTAATGCACTGATTAGCAATCATGTTTATTTCAACATTTACTTAATTAAAATTAAAAGTTGTATCTGTTAGCATTCATTCCTGAGATAAGAATTATAATGATCAGCTGTATTTTTATTGACTAAATGTAAGGTTAATAAATATAGTAACAGATGTATTGCTCATTGTTAATGTTAGTTAACGCATTAACTAACATTAATTTCCAAGGAAGTTTACTTTAAAACATTACCTTAGTCTGAGACAATGGGGCTACATATGTTCTCATTATCATTATTATTTTTATTTTTTGTTTTGTTTAATAAATTGATCTGGTTGATGTTAGTTTCACATAGGCCCATCTGTAGCTTCACCACTGTCTCCAAACTTTTGATCAAACTACTTCCTATATCCAAAAATATGCTTTATGCAAAGTAGTTCTGTGCCATTATTCCATTTTTATTGTAGATGTCAGTTTTTTTTCTATTTTGCAAAAATATATAACAGCATGCTTTCATCGCTATTATGACAGCTCTTCCTCCAACCATGATTTATTTTTTATTTGTTGCAAACTTATTTGAAGAAGTTCTTGAATTGCATCTTTCATGGAGCTTTTTTTTTTTTTTTTTTATATACCTAATTTTTATAACAATATCAATGTTTCTGTTGTTTTTGTCAAATATTTGTAGATGGATGCTGCACACTGGTGGTGGTTGAGGAGATTTCCCCTTCTCCGTAAGGTGCTTTTAAAACTGGCCGAGGGCTCTGTCCCTCTGTACTCCAGTCCATTGTGTTGTAGATGTGCACTTAGTGTTTCATCAAACCCTTCCAAATTCAAGAAAAATTAATTGTCAGGTCATTGGTTACCGGAGGTCTTCCCATTAAGGAAGATGAACATGACATTTTGTATTTAACAATCTTACAAACCTAAAGTTTTTTTCTTTCTTTATTTGAGACAGGACAAATGGAAGCATTCTTTACTTACCTGACACAGTAAGACATCTGTTGAGAACAGGAGCGGAAGAAACATTCAGAAAATCATTCTTTGATGTGCTTTGTGGGACATTTAATTTTGTTTGACAAAACGGACTCTGTAAATCTCTTAGATCAGACAGCAGCATGAGACCGGGGGATGAAAGTCGAAGGTTCGGACTGAGAGGTGTCACTCCTCAACCAAAGTGAACAGTGCAAAACACTTCTGTCTTGCAGAGGATAATGACAAGTTAACATGAAATGTTAAGAATTCGTAAAATGCTCCATGAATTCTAAAATATGTCAAGATTATTAAAAAATAAATAAAAATATAGTACTTTGAAGTCTCTTTCTGTACAAAGACCCTATAGAGTTGTGACCAATAAGCAGTTATTTAAATGAATTGCACATTCAACATACATGGACTACTAGTTTCTTCATTCACCTGGTTTTCTCCTGCATATACAGGTAGAGGTAGAAGTAGCCTAACTCTTTGCTCTAGTGTATCCTGCAGCAACACAAATACATGGAATACAGAATTTAACATTTCTACTTTAATGATTCAGAATTTTAGGAAATTCAGAGAATTTTTTTTTTCTTAATCACCAGTCATCAGCTGTCTATGCTTAATAACGTTCACTTATTTAATAAATGAATAAATATATCCAAAACATTACTCCTCCATAAGTTAATTCATAAGCATATATTTAAAATCAGTTAATATTTCAGGAACATTATCTTCTGTACTTCTGTGTTTCTAACATTCATCTGCCGGCATAAAGTAAAGTAAAAAAAAAAGTTAAGAATTAATATAAGACCACTCTTCTTACCTTAAATGTAATATTTACCTTGAACTTGACATTATGGACTGGTATTTTAAAATCATATTATTATATTGTATTGTCATAGCTATAAACACTGGTTTGTTGAGCTAATAATTTTACCATTTCCTGTACTTTGTTTGCCACCCATACTGTGCTGGTGCTGATGAATCAGAGGCATTGAACATTCAAAGAAAATATTTTACTTCCCTGTTACAAGAAATGTGGATATCATCTTTTGGTAATCCACCACTATTACATAATACAAATATTTATTTTAACCATTAAATTCTGCATGAACAGCAGATGACAACATAAAATCAAGATGATTTGAGCACGTAGGGAATGGCTACTGACTTGTGTAATAATGTAGGTAAACAAAAATCTGTAGATAGTGAATGAGTAAAAAAACGTCTGCCAAATGTTTGATTTATAAAAGCTGCATTCCACAACATCTATTTGGGTCAGAGCTTTCATTGGATGTGTTATTGTCTAGTGGCTGTACAATGCAGAGCAAAGCTGGCTCCACTTAAACCAGAAAATCCTTTGACTTCCCTAAACACAGAGTGAATAGAGTTAAATGTTGGAAATGTGTGGCATGCCTCTCTTGAAAAAGAACCATGTGTTAATTGTAATCCAGGATTTATGGTGGTGACATGCTTTAGCTCTCACATCACCTTTACTCAGTTTGTGATCTGCCTCACTTGTGTTGTATGCTTAAATATCATCCCCATGTGTAATGCCAATGTTTCACAGCTCATTACTTCAGCAACTTTTTATTTTAAGATTCTCACACACTACTTTTTTTTTTTCAAACACAAACCATTTTACAGGAACATTATTTTCACCTCTAGAAAATCATTAGTATATATGAATTAGTTATATAATGATAATTAAATGAATTTGCATTTGCTTCATATCAGTACTATCTAAATAAAGAAGTCACTCTTCAGAAAATGGACTTTTCAAACCAGTTAGCAGTCAAGGCCTGCTAAGATTTTTTTTCCCCATTAATACCGCACAGCACAGCATCTGAAAATAATGAACAAAAGAGTTATGATCTTTACATTTGTGTTTAATAAATCCTAAAGTGTTATATATTATATTATAAAGTTTGGGTTGAGTAAAATTATTCTTTTGTTATTTGAAATATATTTTTTTTTAATTCAGCAAAGATGCATTAAATTGATCAAAAGAGACAGCAAAGGCATTTGCAATGTTATAAAAGATTTCTGATTAAAATAAATGGTGTTCTTTTCAACTTTTAACTTTTCTTTTAAATGTTTTTTTCATCAAAGAATAAAAAAAAAACAAAAAAAAAAAAACACCAGAAATAAGCAGCACAATTGTCTTCAGCATTTAGAAAAATATGAAAGGTTTCTTGAGGCAAAAAAAAAATCCTTATTCAAATAATTTCTAAATTCAGCTTTGCATCACAGGAATACATTTTACATTTATAAATTGAAATTGTAAAATATTTTTAGATAGAAAATATGTTTTTACTGTATTTTTGATCAAATAAATGCAGCCTTGGTGGGATACTTCTTTCAAAAGCATTTTTAAACTTATCAACCCCAGAGTTACACATATGTATTAGAAATGTATATATATATAAATATATATATATATATATATATATATATATATATATAAATATATATATATATATATAAATATATATATATATATATATATATATATATATATATATATATATATATATATATATATATATATATATCAACACACCTGTATCTGCGTGGACAACCATGGTGACTAACAATGTATTCTTGATCAAAACAGAAGCGACGACAGAGTCCTCCATAACCACATGTCCAATTCTGAATCTGTACTTCAGCATGATGCACTGAGACAAAATAATATCCACAATTATCCAAGTACTGTTGTGTTTGTATATATTGAATTGAAATGTCAGTAGCATCTTTGCACACAAGCTTTAATGCATTGGTTAAAACAAACACATACACTTCCAAAATAACAAATCCAATATATGGATGAATATTCAGATGAATTAACTTGTCAAATAAGTAAGCAACACATTCACCAATTAAATAAGAAACATTAATGAATTTGTAAATTCAGTATTTTGTTTTCTAAATGTAAATATTGCATCCCTCACTTCCACAAACACACACAAACACTCCATCCATGCAGTAAAAATCTCCTACCATTCCCTGCAAAAAGTGCAAGCAATGCAACAAACAGAATCATGCCAAGTTTCTCCATAGTTTTACAGTCTCATCCTTTCAGGCTGTGTTGATGGCCAATGCCAAGGTTTCATTTATACAACATTGATGCAAAGGGGAGGAGTCCAGGGGAGCTGAATTAAAGCTATGTATTTTCTATAAGAGGATGTCTTAAAATTAGGAAAACCAGAGGCTCATAGCATCTAAAACAGTGCAATTTCCTTTGCACTTAAAGTTATGAACAATGTGCATTAATAAAACTTTTTATAAAGTTGAAATTCTTTGAGAATTCAGAAACAATATTTTCATAACTTGAATGTTACATATTTTTGTTAGCTAGGGAATGAAAGTTATTGACAAACTGTAGTATAGGATACAGGATTACTACAAGTATTTTTTATTATTCTTCCAAGGATTGCAATCTGATAGTTTTTCCATTCTAAATGTTCTGATGCAAAATATTTAGCAACCATATTCATTCTGCCGTTAGCCTAAAATATTTTTGCTTAGTAGGTTTGATGCACCTCATGAGGATAAATCCTACACGTCACAAAAATAAAAATAATAATAATAAACTGAAAGTATTGCTAGATTTCGCAAACAATTTCAAAAAAATGGGAAGAAACACACTGAATTGAAGACCACATTTTAGAGAAAAAAATGAAATAGTATTTTATTGACATTTACATCTTTGACATTTTTGTACTGAAATATCATTATAATAAGCCTTCGATCTTTTTAGATTTTATTTCCAAAAATCTGATTTATGAATGAACCAGCAGATGTCGCTGTAGCATTAAAAGCCATGGAGCAAAAATCCTTCAATGACACTAAATAATGAATACAGCTAAATGAATTTCCTTTCTCTAAATTCACCGTAGGTCCCAGTATGTTTCATAAAATCAATCCTTTATTGTAATACAAATTGCTTGAGTACAAAATATGTTCCTTAATAAAGCTGTATTGATATATTTTAAATCTAATCTTATAGCACACCTTCCATTTCTTTTTCTGCATGAATTTCAGCTTCCTTGAAGTGTTCATGATAGCAATCAAACAGTCTTATCTGTTATTAAAGCAGATTATTCACGGTTCTCACGTTGTTCAGTGGAATGAGGTTAAAACTACGTATCCTTTAGAAGACAGAGTGCAGCTTATGGGGAATTGTACAAAGCGAGTTAAGTTGGTAAAATGAGTGAAAATGGGTCATGGCATTATTAGCCTTTTTCTAATGTGCGTCATCTAATGCATCATAAGGCCATTATGGAGGGGCCAAATACAAAAACATTCCCCCTGGAAACAGAGGGGGACATTAGAGAGATTTCAAATTGATCTCACTGTATCTAGTTTTGGGTCTAAGGACTGAACCTCATTCAGGTTCTGGTTTGAAACTTCTCTGTGGTGCACATACATGTGGTTACAGTGGTTTCTGACTTTGCCTTAGTGCTGTAGAAAATTATACATAATACAGACAATTATGCTTTGTGACAGGCTTTTAAGCTGTCTGTTTCTGCAAATGGTCACATTTCTGTCTGTTTTAGTCCACCTTTATCTCAGAAGAGAGAAACCATGGCGACTGCATCTGCCCGACATTAAAGAAAAACACAAATGGAGGCATGCAGTGGCTTCCTGATATACTGTGGTGAAGGTTGAAGTGCCTTGTGACAATGAGAGCACGGCTGACCTTGCTTTTGAACTTGAAATCCCCCTCAAATCTGTGAGTAGATGCTGAGAACAGTCACATGCAAATGAGGACATTTAAATGACATGGTAATAAAAAAAAAGAAAGAGAGAGAGAGGGCTTTTCTGCTAATGTCACCATAAAGTGAAAAGAAATCACAATGGATTTGAAAAGGATCGTTGTTACTGCATTCTTTGACAAGATGTTGGATGATGAACCCGTAGGGAGACTGAGGCGACTGTTTGTTCTTTCTCTCTCTCACACACACACACAAAGCCACATTTGAAGAGAGACATCCCTCCTGTCAGTCATGCTGTAATTATGACTGTATGAAATGATGTAGCTCAGAATTGTTTGTCATATATTGTAGTTTTGGCTCTAGAGCTTCCTGAAGCAGATGTTTAATGTCACAACAATGATGAATGGGTCACAGTTCAAAGTTCTCACACAACATGCTTTTATGCAACACACAATAACAAAATTGCTCTGGCGTGTTCTCTCATGATAATTGTCTCTTTGCTCATTTTCAGTCTTCCCACATTTCATGTAATAATTAATCAAATATTGATTAACTGCAATCTACTCTTACTATTTTTATATACAGGTGCATCTCAGTAAATTAGAATGTGGTGGAAAAGTTAATTTATTTCAGTAATTTAACTCAAATTGTGAAGCCCGTGTATTAAATTCAGTGCACACAGACTGAAGTAGTTTAAGTCTTTGGTTCTTTTAATTGTGATGATTTGGGCTCACATTTACAAGATTTTTTATTACTTTACAAGACCAATAAAAAAAATTGTCTAAAAACCATGTACTCAATACTTTGTAGGGGCTCCTTTTGCTTTAATTACTGCCTCAATTCAGCGTGGCATGAAGGTGATCAGTATGTGACACTGCTGAGGTGATCTGGAAGCCCAGGTTTCTTTGACAGTGGCCTTCAGCTCATCTACGTTGTTTGGTCTCTTATTTCTCATCTTCCTCTTGACAATAACCCATAAATCCTCTTTGGGGTTGAGGTCTGGTGAGTTTGCTGGCCAGTCAAGCACACCAACACTATGGTCATTTAACCAGCTTTAGGTGCTTTTGGCAGTGTGGGCAGGTTTTGGACTACTGGGCAACAGTCCAGTTCTTCCCCTTAGCCCAGGTAAGACGCCTCTGACGTTGTCTGTGTTTCAGCAAATTCCTGGCTCTTGATGCCTTGACTCCAGCCTCAGTCAATTCCTTGTGAAGTTCACTCAAATTCTTGAAGCCATTTTGCTTTACAATACTCATTGTAAGGCTGCGGTTCTTTTGGTTGGTTGTGCATCTTTTTCTCCCACACTTTTTCCTTCCACTCAACTTTCTGTAAACATGCTTGGATACAGCACTCTGTGAACAGCCAGCTTCTTTGACAATGAACGTTTGTGGTTTACCCTGCTTGTGAAGTGTGTCAATGATTTTCTTCTGGACAACTGTCAGATCAGCAGTCTTCCCCAAGATTTTGTAGCCTAGTGAACCAAACTGAGAGACCATTTTGGAGGCTCAGGAAACCTTTGCAGGTGTTTTGAGTTGATTAGCTGATTGGCATGTCACCATATTCTAATTTGTTGAGATAGTGAATTGGTGGGTTTTTGTTAAATGTGAGCCAAAATCATCACAATTAAAAAAATGAAATGAACTTTTCCACGACATTCTAATTTATTGAGATGCACATGTATTTAGGCTATTTCTATGGCAGTGTAAGCTGTAGTATGCTGTCCCCAGTGCCAAATCATAACATATACACTACATCTGTTTTGTAATACATCACCTGCCCTGGAGAGGACAGCACATTACATCATCTTTCTATTCTTGAACAAACGCCATTACCTTCATAGAATTTGTGGGCCTTAATTATGTGGCAGAACAAGCCTAAGGATTGACTGGCTTGACTCTGGAATGCATGAAGTGAAAATATTTTATCAAACCAGGCATTCTTGTCATTCACACTGCTAAAATTCCACATTGGAATTTTGCATGGTTGCATCCATCCTTGTTATGTTATGTCATTTAATTTCAATATACATTTTTGAAGCACAGTCAGTTTGGACTGTTTTATAATAGAGTGAAATGACACTTTATTGATCAGGCAAATAGAAATGACATATGCTGTCCTTGCCATGAAACTAATTTAGAGAACTAGAACTCAAGGGTCAAACCTATTAAAACTGGTCACATAATTATATGACGGAATGCCTGAAACCCGTACAGAAAATGTTCTTCATAGAATAAAATGTCAAGTGTCTATCATGCCATAGTGTTTTCACCGGGGTTACAAAGAACTGCATACTGGAGACTTAAAACTATGTTCAGAAACATTCAAATGGTTTCTAAAAGGTCTATAATTTTGTATTCTTCCAACGGTTCAAATTTTAATTTCAGTCAGGGCCTCAGAAAAGTCCCAGCGAAAATAATGAAATGGCCCGCTTAAGGACACACACTTTGGGAAATGCTGGTTACATAGCAGGGATATTTAGGAAACAGTGGAAAAATCAATTAAGCTCCATCCCTTTTCACAAGTAATTTGTAAGATTATTACCAAAAGCTATGACTAAAAATCCTTCATTAAATACATAAAATAATATTTTCGAGATTCACCAGTAGCGATGTAAATGGTACAGAATGAGAAGTGTTCAGCTAAAACTGGATTGTCCGTGTGCAAACTCATTCGCAAATCAAAGTGAAGGTCTCTGATAAAAAAAAAAATTAATATTGCACCACTTTGATGTCTCTCTCTTTTTCTCTCTCTCTCCCGTTAAGAATGCGGGTATATTAACAAAGTGAAACTTCCATTCCTTCATCCACTGAGATTAGCCCGCAAACTAATTCCCTCTCTAACCCTGATACTTTGAAGTCTTCAAGGGAGCCAAGAGCTTTTCTGCATGATTTACATAATCTGACAACTGCATCCCATCATAGAGATGTCTATTAACAGGAAAGTGTTCTAATTTCTTACCCAGATAGCATCATCATCATCATCACTACTGTTATCACTTTTTTTTCAGTTCGCTTGTCTGCATCTCCTGCTATTGGAATTTGCCAGAAAATCTCCTTAGATTTAATAACTGTTGAACCAACCCAACCAACCAACCCACCATCCATCTATCTATCTATCTATCTATAGTCCGATAACAATCCACTCTTGATTTGTAATGTAATCATTACATTTAAGATATTAAGCCACTCTCTTCATTAGCAATGCCTTGGTGGCAGGTCAACAGCAAATAACACCCAGTACAAATGAAATCAATTTCACCTTTGTTATCCACTTCTCCATCTTGGCCAGTGCTGTTGAGTCTCAGGAATGTTTAACAAACTTCAATTTATGGCCAATTTGAAATAGGCTTTAAGCAATTTAAGTATGGAGAAATTAGTTTCTGGTTCTCGGAGGGCAGAAAAGAGCTTTGATGTTTCTTAGTGAGCGGTCTCTTTTTCCTTTCTCACAAATTAAGGAGGGAATTTGAAACACATAATATGGAGTTCAAGGTGTCAAGGGGCATTAGTCAGAAGAATGCTGGCTCTTCGAGAGGAAGAGAGAGAAGATATTGAAGGAATTAAGCAGTGCTTGGGTTCAGAAACTCGGCCAACAGAGATATTCTCAGAGGTACTTATTGGAAACTGCCATTAGGCAATAAATGCAAGTCAGGGCAGGGTACTGGGGATCATTTAAGGGTTTGATTTTAAAAGATATAAATTACAGAACAGAGTCATTCTTTAAATAATAATAATAAAAAAAAAAACATGAAGGGAATCCCTGTACAGATTTACATGCTCCCTTGCAGTTCATGAGTTTAAAATTGAAATGAATTGGCCACACGCAACACTCTAAAGAATAAAGGTGCTTCACAATACCATAGATAAAAGAACCTTTTTGTCTAAATGGTTCTATAAAGAACATTTAACATCTGAAGAACCTTTCTGTGTCACAAAAGGTTCTTTGTGGTGAAAGAAGGTTCTTCAGATTATAAAAAGGCAAAAAATAAAATAAAATCCAAAGAATCTTAGACTGAATGGTTCTTCAATGGCATCGCTGGGAAGAACCTGTTAAGCACCTTTATTTTTAAGAGTGAACATGAACTCCACTGAACTCCATTTCTTTTATTTTTTTACATTTGTTCAAAAAGTAAGTATCTATAAAATGTAATATATAAAATATGAAATATAGCATCTTAATAATACATTATATTATAATTATATAATTATATAATGATAACTAATTAACTGGTTTTCAAACATAATATTTTTTATTGAATAATGTTATATTTTTTATATTTTATATTATTTTTTCCATTTGATATTTGCAAGATAATAATAATAATAAAAACTTTTTTTTCTTTTTATTAATCACTAAATTAACATGTTAAAATTGATGGTGTTAATTTCTTTTTTTATGTTCACATAAGTCCCACATGTTCTTGTTTAACCTTAATGATTAAAAATGCTTAATACACTGTCTGACAAACTGCATCTTTGATTGTCCTTTTCAGGTGAATCAGCTGCAAACAACAAACAAATGAAAATGCTCATTGTCTCGCCAGCACTAGTAAAAAGCTGTATTTGTAAAATGGAATGTGGTTTGTACCGTGTCCAATGCAGAGGGTACAGCTCATCTCTGGCTTCACCAATGGCTGCATGGTGTTTGATAACCCCCGGATTTGTAGGAAGACATGGTTTGCATTTGTAATCAGGCCTCCGGCACTATGTCCTGATTGCTAATTGTATCCTTTGGGCCATGCATTCTTCATGCATGGTTATTACTGTCCTTACTCCCTCCCTCTCTTCTTTCTCTATCTCTCACGTTACTTTTCACTCTTAAAACCCCACACCCCCTACTATGCTTTTTTATTCCAGTAATTCTCAGCTATTTAACAAACCACCATGCGAGCTGCCAGTCACACTGGGCT
The DNA here is from genome assembly GCF_023724105.1 of Carassius gibelio. NCBI lineage: Eukaryota > Metazoa > Chordata > Actinopteri > Cypriniformes > Cyprinidae > Carassius > Carassius gibelio. The sequence goes on along the minus strand of NC_068416.1, from coordinate 17,448,997 downwards.
TTCCCCATTCAGTAATCAGAGCGGTTCAGCTGCACATGATTTTTACTGATGTGTTGTAATGGTGAGTTCTCAGCAGGATCTGAGTCTTTTGGTAAGGCGCTAAAAGCTCATGTGCAAAAGTATTAGCCTAGGGTTTTCACAAACATTTTAAACAGAAAACCAACTATTATTATTATTATTGTTATTATTTTACTATTACAATAATAACTGAAGACTGAAATAATGATTGCTGAAAATTCAGGAATAAGTGACATTTTAAAATAAATTCAAATAGAAAAAAGCTATTTTAAAATGTCATATTTCACAGTATTACAGAAATCAAATAAATACTGCTCCTTGGTGAGCAGAATAATCTCCTTTTGAAAACATAATAAAATACTCTGACTTTTGACCGGCAGTGGATTTTTCTTCATTTTCGAGTCATAAAAATGACTGTGACCTACAGATGCATGTGGATTACATTTTATTGTTTAAATGCAATATGATTATTATTGTTTTTGCCGACATCTATCTAAGTGGCTTTGTAATGTCTTATTCCCATTTCTGTTGAAAAAAAAAAAATGAAGACAGTCATGCATAATAATAAAGAAATTATTAATTAGAAAGAACAAACTAGCCTATATTACAGTTGTTTAATAATATTTAATATACAATATATTCTCCAGTATTTAATATGGTGATATTCAACAGACCTATTTCATGGATTGTAAAAAGGTAAAATCTGAAATTTTCTGACAAGCAACCATCTTAAAAGACAGAAAAAAGTACAGTGAGCGTGAAAGCATGTTGGAGTTATGCTGCAGCGCCACTTACAGGCTGCTTTTGCGTGCATTGTGTGAAATGGGCCTAAATGTTTTACAGTGATTAAATGTATAAGGAGCTGAATGTTAGACTCAAGGGATTTGTTTAGGCTTCTCTAGAAGATGGCTATGGCTGTATGTGCTGATGCCCTGTCTTTCTTATTTACTCCTCTCCTTTAATCGGGAGAACATCCAGAAGAAGCATGACAGGTTGGTGGAAACAGCTCTGGACTGCTCAGGGACTCTGTCAGCGTCTTCAAAAGGGCACACTGTGCATTTCCACCGGCCATGCTGTGAAAACGTCACTCAGGCCTCCTCCTTCAAAGTCTTACACAACATTTCTGCAAGACACTGATGCAATTTGATGGCCCATCAAATCTAACAGAAGCCTTTTTGTCCCTCATTTAAATATCAATGGACTACCTTTTCACCACGCCTCCTTCAGGAAAGAAGGGATCATTTAAATGGATGACAAGAACCTTGTGAGGTTGTTTATAGGCCATGAGATATCAGTCTTGGCTTCATAGCCTACACTTAAAAAAATTAAATAAAGGTTCTTTATCGGCATCTATGGTTCCGAAACACAACACACAATTCTTTATGTAACACAAAAATCTACCCAAAACTTTGCCTCTTTAAAAAAAAAAAAAAAAAAAAAAAAACTTTACACAAATCCAAGAATTGCACATACAAAATGCAAAATGCATCACATCTCCTGTAAAATGAAACACTGCATTCAAAATATCACAAACACAGATCACTGAAATATTTAGAAATAGCTGATTCCAGTGTCAGTTGGAGGAATGGTCAGGTGTTGAAGCTCTTTCCATTACATAAACATAGAAATACATCAACATAAAAAATACCTCTTTGAATCGGTTTCGTGGATGCAGAACAACACAGAGAATCAGAAAGAGAAAAAAGCTCATGTCTGTCAGAAGGAGAGGAGTAGTTGGATCAGAGAAAGGGAGAAGAAGAGGTAGGGAAGAGGAGTAAGAATATGTGCTGGACTGTGCATATTTTATTAACTGTGCATATTAGATTTCTGCCATAGAATATAAAGGGTATGGAAAGTTGTGACTTTTTTATCTCACAGTTCTGATAAAGTCTGAATGTGGAATGTGGAATGTGCAAGGTGTAAACTCGCAATTCCAAGAAAAGAAGTCTGAACTGTGAGATAAAAAAGGTCACAGTTACCATTATTTTTTATTCTGTGATGGAAACAAGCTTACATATCAACAAAAGGCCATGTATATGTTGATCACTGGCACTAGCTACCATGTGGGCACCAAACCCCACCCACTGGAAAGCAATTTCAATCAAGGTTTCATTTGAATTTCTGCATAGTGGACCCTATTTTTTTTCTATTGTGCATTTTATAAAGTAATGTCTCATTCGGTTTAAATAGTATGTTGTAAATGTTCTTCACACACACAAAAAAAACATAGGTTATTAAAATAATCTTTAATTTTTAAGAGTGTAGGGGTGAGTATTATTATAACCACAATCCATACACCATATATATATATATCTTAAAAGATGCAAGATGCAATACTCAAAACAATAATAAATTATAAATATGACTGTCTGCATGTCATTGAACCTTGATATCTTCCATAAACTGCTTGCAAATGCCACATTTTTCCGCTTTTGGATGCAGTCATTGGAGGCATTGTGTGATCCTTCCAGTGGTTGCATCCAAAAGCTGACAAATGTGGCACAGCACTATTGAAATCCTCCCATATCAACAAAAGTGATTTTTTTTTTTATTGTCCCATGGATATACCACTCTATAAATGGTAGAATTTCAGCTGCTTGATTTATTTCACTGCCTCACAGCACATGAGTCACACAATCCAGTCCTACTTTCCTCTCCTTGGACATAGCATCAAATAATATGAGCAGCATAGACAATAGAGAAAAACAAAGGTTTAACGTCTCACTCGCGGTATACTGCCAAGAGTCTTATGTGTAATTTATTATCCTTGACAACTGAAATATTTCCTTGATGGTGTTCGGGTTGAATGAGAACCGAAACGTCGGTCATGTTGAACCCCTGTTTTGGCGCTCCTCGGCACACATTTGCATCTCCTCACAGGCTTCTGATTTCCCTCTACTGGAGCAAACCAGCTTTTGTTGACAAGTTCTTTGCTGAATCACAAACAGACAATACCAGGCTCTTTTGCATACTGATTCTCATTTTCCTTCAAGTTCTGATTCTTTTTTATATTCTGTCTCTTGGGGGATCATTATGAGAGGAGAGCGCAGAAACAAAGCAGAGAAAGGAGGGGAGCACTGAAAGGAATGGAAGGGCATAGTGTTTGCCCTCGAAGACAATATTACAGCCCTGCAGCCAGGAGTGAGCAGTAATATTTGTATTATAATTTGAGGGAAGTAATATTTCATCGAAATATGAATTTATTTTTAACTACATGTCATCATATAATGAGTCAGTAACAAAACTGATTTAACTCTTCCAAGCCTTACGAAAAGTACTGACTTATAATAGTCATATTTGTTCAGGAATCGGACCTAAACATATTTAAAAATGCTGTTTCCTTAAGTCAGTGGAGTAGTTTTTGTACCTACCAGAAAAGACATTGAGAGAGAAAGAGTTGTCAGTGATGTGTGATAAAATCAATGACGTGAACATTCGTGCATTACCTGCCTTCAGAGCAGGATGTTTTCCACGAATACTGGTTCCCTTCCTTTCCATAAGATTATTATTAAATCACCTCCTGAGTAATGGATCTTATCTCACGCAAATTAAGTGACAGCCAGAATCCCCTCAGTTCAGTCATAATGAATGTTTAAGTGAATCCACAAATGTACTAAGAGACTGGGTAGAAAAGGAACAGATAAAGAAGCAAGCCGGCAGCAAATTAGAAGTAGCCATGTTTAATTTAAAATGTGTGCTAGCATGAAATCGGTTCAGTTGCGGTGGCGAACAAGCTTAGAAACCAGCATAAATCCAGCCAGTGTTGGAGCGCCTTGCCAGCCATATTGTGGTGCACCTGGTGCAAGCAGCTGATAAGGTCACAGAAAAGCTGATAATAATTTCAAGTGAATCAGTGAGTAATCAGTGTTGCTGGCTAGAATGAAATGCCTCTGCAATTTCATAATTTTAAATATTTCGAAAGGTTACATATGAATCTAGCTGGTCATATGACTCATATGAGTAAGCTCATTGGATGATTTGGTCACACTCATAAAAGGAATAATTCCCAATACCTTATTAGGTGAAAATGAATCCATCCAAGTGGTGAATGAATCCAATAGGTAACGTGCATTGAAATTGATGTTGTCACAATAACAGATTTAAACAAATCATGCAATATGTTCCCTCTGAACAATTTCCATGCTGTCTTATTATAATGAGTTAATCTTTCCAGCCACTGGCTCATTGAGAGATCTGACTTGGCATTATAACATCTGGCTGTTAGACCAAGAATCATTCCATTTTAGCTGGATAGAGTCAATGGTGCCAACAGCAAACCCCATCGCCATCACAAAAACAATAGATTCCAGAAAAAAAAAAAAAAAAAAAAAAAAATCCTACATTTATTAATTGAAACCATTAAATACTTCCATAATATGTTTATAAAATATATTTAATAACATATAGATAGTATACATGTTTTTTTTGTTTTGTTTTTTTTTTTGGTTCTCTGAATAATTTATTGTGAGTGCATCGGAAAACTAAATGAAAAGCCCATTTTTAGGTGTAACTTAGGAACATAGAGCAAATATATCATTGTTTAAATCATAAAATGATTTTTTTTTCCATGCACATTAATATATATATATATATATATATATATATATATATATATATATATATATATATATATATATATATATATATATATATATATATATATATATATATATATATATATATATATACTGTATATATACTGTATATATATATATATATATATATATATATATATATATATATATATATATATATATATATACTGTATATATACTGTATATATATATATATATATATATATATATATATATATATATATATATATATATATATATATATATATATATATATATATATATATATTATTTGCTATCATTTGTTATCTGCTCTGACATGACTATTCATATTTTTTTGAATAAGGTATTCAGATTGTGCACATTCCTAGTTGCTATGAATAATTGAGGATCTGCTAGTTTTACAGTAGGTCCAGTATTAGAGTAATATTTATTGATTAAGTACTTGCAGATAAACATGAGTATACAGTATATTCTAGAAACTATGTCTTCATAAATAAAGGTCAAACACTTTGTGGTGTAACTCACATCTGTGGTTGTTGTCCTGACCTTGGCGTTCATACTAAATGTATAGCTTTTTCATATTTGCTTCACACGTGCATTAACATACAGAGCAACTTTGCCTAAAATTCCTAATTAACTTCCCAGCTGTGCAGCGAGTTCATCTGAACCTGCGTGTGTATCTGTAGACCGTGGAAGTGATGATTTCTCCAGGCTACAGTTACTCAATCATTACCCATACTGCCACGGTTTTAACGAGGTTGGGATTGTTGGGATTTCTCCGAAGTGTACATCCCCTTGAGGCAGTATAAACCTTTCCAACAGTTTTGTATTCTCGAGAGACTCGGAGGCACAGCTGTTTCATCTCAACAACATGAGCAGAGCGGCAAGTGCAACTAAGCTCAGAATAATCAAGGTCTGACTTACACGGAAGGTCTGGTGCCTCCTCTAGAGAGAGACAGCCATTTTTAACTGTTACTGATCTTTTGGCGGGACAGTTCACACCTCCCTGTAGAGATTTAATTCTGGGCTTTAAGTTGTGATGGCTTACCTGATCTGTCGGTTCCCCCTTTGTGAGCGCCGCCGGTGTGTAATTGGTCCATCTGCTCGGCGTGTTTGAGGTATTGCCTAACCTGGCAGGAGACTCAAAGTTAGTTTTCCCCCACGCTCTACTGGGCTATTTGACCGACAGTAATGGGAACATTTAGCGACAGTTTAGGACTTTAATCACACTGTGTATATTCATAACACATTACAACGTCATTGTGATATAGAAAAGAAAAAGAAATATGGGCACAGAAGGCGAAAATACTAAATTAGAAAGTCCATTGTCAGAATTTGTAATGCTTGTGTTGTCATCTGTCTATGTATGCTTTCCAATCGAAGGTTCTTCAATCGAAGCTGTTTCAGGGAACTGATTTATAATTGGTTGATTTACATTCTCTTCATTATGACAACTAGATCAACCATTTTGCATTTATTTGCTTATACGATAAACTAATGACTAGATGTTTAGAGTGGAAAAAATATTGCACAGAGAACTATATAATACATTCTGAGCAACAGGACATTAGCAGTTGATAATGTAGGAAACCGCAGACAAATAGACATTATCATTTGCATGAATCAAAGCAATCACGACAAAAGAATGAGAAACTGCTGTTATGATGTGCACAAGTGACTAGATGATGTGGAGGTTGAACAAGTCGTTTTGAGAATTTCATTTCTAAATTAAGGAAATGCACCAAAGCGACTGAGAAAAACTATATATTGAGATCATGACTAAATATTTAGACATTTTTGTGTCTTGTTTGTGAACAATGATACATTGACTTTTCATTCTGATGGCACTGATATGTTTATTGGCATAAATAAATTTGTTTTGAGAAATTCACATACTTCTTTGCAAATATTATGGATTACTTGACAAATGCACTAAAACGACTGAGAAAAACTGTAATATCAACCTCTACCATCACTGACTGAGAACAGTGAAGGAACCCGGCAGATCGATTGTGCCTTTGCAGTTTTTCCAAGGTCTCTGTTGATGCACCATCATAAAATGCTGGCAGTTTTGTTATACTGTCATTCATAAAAGATCTTCGCTGTCAATGTCACGTTTTCTCCACAGGCATTGTGATGTCTGAAAGCAACATGACACTTTGATAACTGGGTGTCTCTGTTTTCATTTAGTGCAAAGATGAAATTTGAGATGAAACAGAATATAGAATACAGTATTTTGCCTCCTCATTCCTTTCCTATCACTGTTGCCTCTCTGAAGCGTCCATTTGTTCTAAATGCAGGGTTTTTTCTGCGATGCGAGCCTGGGAGAGCATCATACCAGCAGTCAGAGGCGCTCGTTCATTGCTGATAACACAAACGCAGGGCTCGGACCCCCTCCGCAGAGCTGTGTGTCTACTCATCAAACTGCAACATCTGCTTGCTGTTGTTCCAATCATGCTGGGATTGAATGAAAGCTCGCTATGCGCAAAAGGAAAACAACTTCATTTTTGTTTAATTTAGCTTTTTAGACAGTTGCTGTACAAAGCGTTTTTACAGGCATAATAAATCTTGCAGGTCGTATCATTTCAGTCGGCTTGCTCAAACAAATGCATTTCGTATCTTAAGCTGAATTCGCCTCTACTCAATAATTGCATGTTCAAGACTGCTCTCTTTTTGATGAAACTATTTAAATTAATCTCTTTGTAATCACACTGTAATGTTCTGGATAAAGCAGTTAAATGTGAGATTTATTGGAAGATGAAAGTTATATAACCTTTCAGTCATGCTTAGGTTAATCAAATGTAAGGCCAGAATTACATAGAAAGTTTACATTAGCATTAAGTCAGCACCTCTGTTATCTGATTCTTGAGTCTTTGCTTTGAAAGGCTTTCTCGGCTGTGTTGCCATTACCCAGGGCCAACTGCAGTCACAGCTCTATTTAAAGAGCGGCACAGTGCCCTGGCAATGACTATTGATTAATGCCCTTGAAAACCAGTGCACTCGCAAGGAAATACTGCATGTGACAAGTGAGCAGGATTAGTGTTATGAGTCATCTTGGGAATGTGCAATTTTAATAAAAGGAATCTAAAATAATAGCATACATACTCCATGTGACAAAATGAGTTAGAGGATCATCAGAATCCCTGTCTAAATGGTTACAATGGTTAAACACCCCAAAGGAGTAGCTCCTTTTAAATGATTAATGAAAGGACTCAAAGTACCTTTTGAACCCAAAAATGAAAATTCAGTCATAATTCGCTCATCTTCTTGACATTTGAAACATGTATGATTTTATTTCTTCTGTTGAGCGGAAAACATTTTGCTGTAAAATGTTTTTTTAAGGCTCCTAAAGCGTGAAAACTGAAAATTTTGTCGACAATTACCCACAAGACGATTACTTTATATGATGAACAGATTTAATTTGTGCTGTTATTCAGATATAAATAATGCACATCAAATGTGGCAAACAAAAGCTCAAACATACTAGAGTTTGTTTTCGCAAAAAACAATGAGACTTGTTCTTGTGCTTTTTTGATTTAGCTTTATTATTTAAATCTGTTAATTTAATGCTCTATGTGTTGATGAAAACCTTTGTAAAGTTGATGAAGTTGATATGTGAATTTACTTCATCATGTAAAGTGAATGTGTATCTTCAGAAGAAATTGAATCGATTCATTCATATCTTTACTTTGACTATTTCTTCATGAACATTTTAAAGCATCAACATTTTGTTTGTGTTGGCTTTCAGTGGAGGGCCAGTTATTGCTGGGGATAAAAAAAAAGGGTTTAATTTGTGTTGAAAGTCTTATGGGAAGTGTTTTTCCCTGAGGCTAGCATATTTTTTTCAGTTGGGAGTGCCGCATTTTTTAAAACAGCAGCGCTGAGCGTCTTTTTCACGCTGAGCCCTCATGCATTGTTTTTTTGCCACCAAGAGTTAAAGAATGTTCAACTTTGGGTAAAATCATGTGCTCTTCTCTTTAGTCAGCTATCCAATCACAGTGGAGGATGGGAGGGTCAAATTCCACACTGACCAACCACCACATCATACTTGTAAAATAGCAACAGTCGACAACAAGAAGCACAACAATGGAACTAAATTATTTAAAACAAGGCAGAGCAAGTAATTTATATTGTGTCAACATTTGTATATTAATAAACTATCTGTGAAATCAGATACTAGTTACATTTCCACGGATATTTAACTAAAAAAAAAAACTGCTGCCCCTCTGAAGCGCTCTCACGCACTCACAGCTAGGCATTTTCAGCAGGGCGCCTGTCGTCTTCAGCTGGCTACAAAAAGCACTTTGGTGGACAGGACGCACAGCCTAGAGTTCCAAGTAGTGCTTTCCACTACAAAAAGTTGACATGATCGCATACCCAAGTGTCAGGGCTTGGTTGGTTGGCATGGCTCTATAAGTCCCTTCTGGTAGTTATTGTAAAAACAAAATATGACAGGAAAAAGAAATTCTCTCCATTGACTGGCATTAAGTATAAGCCATTCTTTATTCTATATATTGCTAATATCTGATTTAATTTAATACGTGTTTTTTTTTTTGTTTTTTTTGTAAAGCATGACATTTTTCCTTTTTTTTATGCATTCTTGTGATGCAATCAGTCGGTCAGTATTGTCATTAAAGGGATAAGGCCTGTTTACACCACGATAACTAATAATAATGGTTACGATAAAGTTAGATTTTTTTTAAACTGATATAATTTTTTTTTTTAAATTCCAAATATAAAAGAAAAGATCAGTCCATGCCACAACTATAACAATAATGCTACAGTGGAATAATATAATAATCACTTTCTTAGTGATTTTTTTTTTTTTTTTTTTTTTTAAATCCATCAGAATTCATGCTTACAATCATACAGCAGACAATAGATCTGCAGTGTGTGCTTATAATAAAAATTATTTTATTGTGCATATATTTTCATTCTTTTTGTGAACAGGGGTATAGTCCACCCAAAATATCATTTACTCACCCTTATGTTGCTCCAATCCTTTTTGACTGTCTGTGAAGCCAAACCGTTTTGATAACCATTGAATTTTACAGTATTTTTTTTTTGTCAAAGGGAACTGAAATGGTCTGGTTACCGAAATTCTTCAGTATATTTTCCTTTATGTTTCACAGAAAAAATAAAGTCATACAGGTTTGGAATGACATAAAGTTGAGTAAATTGTGACTGAATTTTCATTTTTGGGAGCAGTCAATTTCCAGTCTCTCATTGAGTCAATATCTCACCTCAGTATTTATTTCGAGCATGTTGAATTCAAATGTTAACTGTTCTGCCATGTGGCATTTCTTTATGTTACGACAGCTTTGTTTAGCCTTGCATCATGCCAAAATATCCAGAAGCAGTAATAATCAATCTTTCTAAGCTTAGAATAGAATGGCTCGGCGGCTCTTAAGATCCGTGGGAAGGATCTGTTCTTGTGGCTTAAACTGTGAAATGAATGGCTTAAATGGTTACTGTCTCAAGGGATGATTACAACAGACCTGGAGCATGTGTAAGTGAAAAGAAGAGAGGGCTCTTGTATAGTGTTACCAGCACACTCTGAAATGTGATGTTGTGTCTGCGTGCCTTTCTGAGCTTTAGGAACTGTGTTGTTCATAGCTGTCAACATCTTTCTGTTTAAATCATTTCCCTCCTCTCGGTACAGAAACTTGGAGATTAAACAGATGAGAGGGGCACAGCAAAGGCAGCGAAAGTCCCCTGATAGGCTGAACTTGGTCCTCAGAATGGGCTGGCACTAGCCATAGAGCCTTTAGCTTATTAGAACCGTTTGATTCGTGTTTGAAGGTATTCATAAATGGAGAAAGCTAGCAGCCCTTCATAACACTCTGCCACTCTTGAGCATTTCATCCTCGAGCAGACTTATTGACTTCAGTTGTGGCCTCTAAAAGAAAAGATCAGTCCATGCCACAACTATAACAATAATGCTACAGTGGAATAATATAATAATCACTTTCTTAGTGATTTTTTTTTTTTTTTTTTTTTTTAAATCCATCAGAATTCATGCTTACAATCATACAGCAGACAATAGATCTGCAGTGTGTGCTTATAATAAAAATTATTTTATTGTGCATATATTTTCATTCTTTTTGTGAACAGGGGTATAGTCCACCCAAAATATCATTTACTCACCCTTATGTTGCTCCAATCCTTTTTGACTGTCTGTGAAGCCAAACCGTTTTGATAACCATTGAATTTTACAGTATTTTTTTTTTGTCAAAGGGAACTGAAATGGTCTGGTTACCGAAATTCTTCAGTATATTTTCCTTTATGTTTCACAGAAAAAATAAAGTCATACAGGTTTGGAATGACATAAAGTTGAGTAAATTGTGACTGAATTTTCATTTTTGGGAGCAGTCAATTTCCAGTCTCTCATTGAGTCAATATCTCACCTCAGTATTTATTTCGAGCATGTTGAATTCAAATGTTAACTGTTCTGCCATGTGGCATTTCTTTATGTTACGACAGCTTTGTTTAGCCTTGCATCATGCCAAAATATCCAGAAGCAGTAATAATCAATCTTTCTAAGCTTAGAATAGAATGGCTCGGCGGCTCTTAAGATCCGTGGGAAGGATCTGTTCTTGTGGCTTAAACTGTGAAATGAATGGCTTAAATGGTTACTGTCTCAAGGGATGATTACAACAGACCTGGAGCATGTGTAAGTGAAAAGAAGAGAGGGCTCTTGTATAGTGTTACCAGCACACTCTGAAATGTGATGTTGTGTCTGCGTGCCTTTCTGAGCTTTAGGAACTGTGTTGTTCATAGCTGTCAACATCTTTCTGTTTAAATCATTTCCCTCCTCTCGGTACAGAAACTTGGAGATTAAACAGATGAGAGGGGCACAGCAAAGGCAGCGAAAGTCCCCTGATAGGCTGAACTTGGTCCTCAGAATGGGCTGGCACTAGCCATAGAGCCTTTAGCTTATTAGAACCGTTTGATTCGTGTTTGAAGGTATTCATAAATGGAGAAAGCTAGCAGCCCTTCATAACACTCTGCCACTCTTGAGCATTTCATCCTCGAGCAGACTTATTGACTTCAGTTGTGGCCTCTGGAAGAGGTAGAAAGCTTTGTAAACTCTTAAAAATAAAGATTCTTTATTGGCATCTAGGAAAGAACTTTTAACACCAATGGAACATTTCCATTCCAAAAAAGGTTCTTTAGATTATTAAAATGTTCTTCACACTAAGAAAAAAATGGTTCACTGACAGTTTCTTTGGGAAAACCAAAAAAATGGTTCTTCATTGTCATTGTTATGAAAACCCTGCTGTTGGAAGCTTTAGTTCTAAGAGTATACCTGGTAAGTAAATGCTTTTATTTTCTTTCTTTTTGTTTTTTGAGAGCGAGGGGGGGGGGGGGGGGGGGTTCTGCAGTTTGTGTGCTTGTTATTTCACAGATTGTTTGATGTAACCACTAAACAGGCTTTGTTCCTTTTATGGCACATGTTCAGACAGTCATCGTGAAACTGAAGGAGTTCAACAGAGGACACATCCTCTTGTACTGTGACAAAATGTGTTTCATTAGGAAATGCAGCATAACCATGTATTATGGTTTGGTTTATGTAGTTTAATGATGTACATAGCACACTGCAATGTGATTTTCTTGAGAGTGTTTGATAATGAAAACTCTTTTATAGCAGTAAAATAGGCCTATGCCTTGTTTTTTTGTCGTTGTTGTTTTTTTCTCCTCTATTTTTCATTATGTATCACCATTTAAAAGTTTGGCTTTTTTTTTTTATTAAATTTTTGCTTACCACAGTTGCACCTACAATTATTTAGTCAAAAATACACTATGAACTTAATACTACAAAATAGTATTAGTAATATGAATGTTTATTAATATATAATAATAGTTACATTATTTTAATGTTATCATGTCAGTTATTCCTGTGATTGCAAAGCTGAATTGTCAACAGCCATTCCTTTAGTCTTCAGTGTCACATGATCCTTCAGAAATCATTCTAATATGCCGATTTGCTGCTCAAAAACATTGTTGAAAAATGTTTGTGGAAACCAATAATAATCTTTTCCCCAGAATTAATATTACAGTTTAAATGATAACCTCAAGATTAATGCATCTTGACTATGGACCACTAATTTGATATGTCTGTTGTTATGTCTAAGTTAATCATGTCTTTTCTCAACTATAGGTCACAAAGTGTGCCAGGACTGCCATTAGTGCCCTCTCAAAACATAGGTGAATGACACCCCTGTGCATGATGCATTATTAAAGGAGGCCATTGTACTGAAACTGAAAGACTGTTATTTGTAAAGGCTTTCATAAAGGCTGGTGAGTCATCCGGCATGAGCTTTGTGGGTTCAACCCATGGAAGGCCTTTAAAACATAGACTCGATGATTCAGATTTAAAATGACAGCATTTAAAAGAACAGATATTCAGGGGCATTACATTTTGAGGAAGTGTATTCACTGGCTTAAACATCCTTGGCCAAGTGACACAAGGTGGAATGCATGAAATAAAGTTTCTCTTTATAAAGGCTTTGATAAAATTGGTATTGGTTTTAACTTGGATGTTGTTTCAAGTTTTCAGTCACCTGTGCAGGATCAGATGCACTGAAGAGTGGGTAAATACACAATGTAATAAGGTATATAAAAAAATCCAAATCCAAAAACATAAACAAATGTAACTGTAACTTGCGTTTTTGTTTTCCAACTACATATATATATCGATATAGAGCCCAGAATTCTATATTGTACCTTTAGCTACTAGCTGAGATAACATGAAGCTAAAAATAATAAAAATGGTTAATATCTGTCTGAAATATGTTATTGACTATGACTTTTATGGTTCACTATAGCCAGCTGACAGCAGAAAGTGTGACACTTTGAATTTAAATGCATTATTTTCCATTTTTATTTTACAGTACAATTGCAATAACAATAATTCTTTGATTTAATTTTCATAATTTAAAATAGTTAAAATAGTTGTTAATATCAATATCATAAATGGGAAAACAGGTTTTCCTTCTATTTTGTTCTTAAATGACCACATTGCAGAGTAAAAATAATTGACAATAAGATATCAAAAGACCTGAAACTATATTCTCCACCAAACAAAATTTCCCTGTTTCTTTGACTTGTGAAAATGTTTCACATCTTATGAAACTACTGCACTGTTTTTATAATCTTATTAGGATCAATAAGGTCTTTGGGGACAGCTGTTTGGGACAACAGAAAACAGTTTTGTTCATTTAATGAGGCATTGCTCTCATCATTTCACCTTCCCCAGAGGATTTTATAAAGCAGAACAATTACAACAACAAAGCAGAGACAAAAACAGAAAAATAAATCATGTTATCGCTGCTCTAATAGCACATCGATTTTGAGTAATGATGCACTTCTGCATGTTTGTGCTTGAGTTTTTAAGCAATAGACAATTATTCGGCTACTCTTGCCAAGCTCTAATCCCAGTGCACTGCGGATTTACTGATTTACTTCTTCCAGAGCAACAGAATTTTCTTTTTTTTTTTTAACCACCCTGTTTTTGTTTGAAGGCCCATTGATGAGTGTGCAAGAATAAATGCCATGGAAAAATAATGTTGCATTCTGGTTTTCAACAATTTCATATTATTTAAGTTTTTTTCTATTTATAGGAAAATGTAGCACGTTAAGATGTAACACCTCAGCAGATCTGGGTCCTGTTTGTTCTGCCGGAGGCTCCAGTGCAGAGAGCTGTGGTTTCTCCCTTTCTGTTGTTATTCTCTCTAAGGACATGACTTAGGGGTTTTTATCCATTTTAAGTCAAAATATGAGGTGATACAAGGGGTGTAAAGTATTGCATTTTAGCTGCAAGAGGGGAATATCTTGAGGGGAGAAAGCAATTTAAGTGACAATGAAATATTAAACAATGCGGATTTAGCTTTCCCACTTTAATGCTTTGTCCTATTAATAAAGAGGGGTCCCAGGCTTCTTAACTGCACAGTCTTAATTACCTCAAGCCACATTAGAAAGACCTGGTAAAAGGGGCTGGCTGGTATAACAAGTCATCTTCCATCAGAATGAAAATATTCAAAAAGCACTTAATTTAAGCTCATTACTTACGCTCGATAGCACATTGTGTCTCATTGTGGGATAGTTTGCTGATTTACAGGCAACTTATCTTAACACATACATTATACCAAACATTTCATAAAAATTTAAAAATGTGAATAGAAACCATGTGGTGGGAACCATAGCAAAAGTCTGTTGCTCAGTCATGTAGGGCTGTTTCGCAAAAAATGTAGGAATGCTGGTGAATGATGTCAACCAGGTGGTGAAGTTATAAATGTAGTCTTGTCATGAGACTCTAGATGGAACAGGCCAATAAATTCTAACTCAATCTTATATTATCCCATCATTACTCACATGGCACAGCTGATTGCTTTCTTTTCACATCAGGAGCCAATGTGTTTGCTGCTCAACACTGGCTAGTGCTTGCTGTAGCAGCTGTAGTGTGCTCCATCTTCCCCAGCTCCACCTGATCCATATAAATCTGCTATGGGGTGATTTCAAGTACTGTATGTTTGCTAAAGTGTATTGTACATTTAAGTCCAGATGTCACAATAACAGGAAACTATGCTTGTAACTACAGGTCAAGAGCTGGACTTTTAACCACAAAACTTTACCATGCTGTTTGTGATGTTGATGTGATGTGGTGTTTGCTAGAAATATGGATTCGGGAAACTCTGGGAAATCATTCAACTATTTTTTAAACAACATTACTTGCGACCATAGTTAGCTCACTATGCTTTCAGGAAACAAATCCCCAGATCAGTATCAGACATTGCAGCAAACTAAAGGAGCAACAAAATGAGACAGACCATGCGCTGTTTTTTCCTTAAAACTTATCCCTGAAGATCAAAAAATAAAACTTAATAACAATCAAATCTAGTCAAGCAAATCCCTGAAGCAGAACAGGCTCCATTAAATCCCTAATAAATGATTCTGTGGAGCAGGGAAACTCCTCCCCACATGCTGGGAACGCACATCAGCATAGAGAAAGTAAACATTATTATAATTTCTTATTCTCAGAGAAATTTGAACTGCTTAAAGGTTAGTGGATTTAGGATTTATATTATCAAGAGATAGCTTAGGTTTTATTAAGTTATAGCCATCTAAATCAAAGACAAAATATATTGTGAATTATTATTAAATTCTTGGTTTTGTTACCAGTATGCCTTTTTCCCCTTAAAATAAACATTTTACCATTCGCAGTTGCTCTAAACTTGCTGTTCTTGTTGCGAAAGTGCAGGGAACTTTATAAAGAGGTCATGCAGGTCAATAATATTTCCTGCCATGGCCAATAGATACTTCATTTTATTGGCTTTTCCTTCACCGTTTGTCCAGCTCCATATGTCTGGCTCGTGGGTTCTCCTCTCTCTCTGTTCCATCCATCATTTACTCAGTGTAGTCAATTTTCCCAACCCCATCCAATTCAGCCAGACCATACTCTCTCTCTCTCTCTCTCTCTCACACACACACACACACACAGACAGACACACACACACACACACACACACACACACACACACACACACAAGTAAAGGACACCTTTTAATTCTTACCTCCAGTTATACACAGAATTGCGTCACATGGCAGTACTGATAGATATTAACTCAAGTAAATGTCCATTTTAAGTTGTCTTAATATAGTTTCCATTAGATGGCTAGGCCTTTTTAATGAAGCTTGGGCTTTTCAACAGGAATTCAACTATATTGTAATCTTTTAATGTTTTTTTTTTTTAACAAATACATTTAGAACCATGAATGCCATGTAACTAATTGCTATTTAAATTCAGGCTCACCATCGTCTCTAAAGGACTCTTTGCTTTCTGTGAATGTGAAATGTGTACTCGATCTGGATTTGTATAGTATGAATAGGATGTTTTTATTTTTTCTCTATGCAAACATGAAGCGTAAATACCCAGGAGAGAAAATCGAAAAAAAAATTGTAATGACTTACAAACATTGTCAATCCACAAAATCCACGGCATACATATTTATCTTCTGTATTGCATTTAGAATGCATTGAGAGTGAACAATTCTATTTCAATGCAAATTGAAGCTGCTCTTAAAGATGGGTTTATGAAAAATTACAAATGGGCACTCTATGCTTTAGCAACACTGCGTCTAACAAATGACTAGGGATGTTTGCATATTTTAAAGCAGTGTTATTGTTGAGTTGAAATAGGTATTTTAATACAGAAAAGAGAGGAACGCAAACTCACACTGAAAAAGAGGTTCTCGTGTGTTGTGGAACTGTTATCTGAAATGGATGGCCTCTTCATTTTTTGCTGCAGTACTCCTCTATAGATCAGCAAGACTCAATTTTGTCCCCTCAAATTTGTCCTCGACACATAAAGCTCTGCAGTGTCGGACAGCTCCGATATTTTGCAGTCAAGGTGACCCAAAATTGTCACCAATTTATCACTCAAAAAGATGAGACCATATTCAATGAATTGAAACAAAAAAAACTTAGTTCCTTTCTTTCTTATAGCATCTTTTTTCTTTGCCTTATGTTTAAGGCAATATATCAAACAGTTAACATCTGATTTCTTTTAAATTAGAAACCATCCTATTGTATTAACGTCTTACTGAGAAAGCTGGGAAAGCAGTGAGAGATCAATTCAAGGTGACTTTTTTAGACCAGCCCTGGATTGGTGTAGTCAAGCACTCTTTCTTCAGTGATAAGAAAAATATTTGGCTTTCTTTTGAAACTACCAATAATTATTCAGTCAAGAGTGGATGAACTGGCAGGAATGGATATGCATATGTTTGTACGCTTGCGTTCTGTTGCGGTCTGAATATTAATGTTGTAGTACTGGTGGTGGGGGAGAATAAACCTGTCCTTTATTGACCAATTTGGATATCGTACTCCCCATATTATGCCTAAGAAAGAGAAAAGAGGAAGAAGAATGACTGCAGGGCTGACTTCTCTCTGAGCAGGACCACTCCTGTGCAGGGAGCATGCAGAGGATAAAGGGGAATAAAACATTTTCATTTGGTTTAGCAGGATGAAGGTTCGTTTCTATGTGTTTCGCTAAACTCTGTTGAGTGATTTCTTACTGTATTTCATCATGAGTTAAATGATCTCATCTAGCCAACTGTCAGGTCATAAACCGAGCAATATTTCAGAATGAGATTTAACAGTGAGCTGATAGCATTTTAATAAGTGCTGAGTGCGAATTTTGTCTATAAATATCTGATATTTTAGAATGAGTGCCCTATATGTTAATTTTCATAATTTTTCTAACATTTTGTTATGCCGTTGCAGGTCTGGAAGATATGCAGAGCTAAAACCGAGCTCACCGTCTCCGCAGGGTTTGGACTGAATCAGCAAAATTCCTTTGAATTTAAAATGAACGTGGCAAATCCACCTCATTTTAATGCATGTCCTCCTGTGTGCATCCACAGTGTATTTCCACACGACTGTAGTTCATGTTTTGAACATGAAAGGAAAGAGAAAATTCTTTGCAAGCACATTTCAGTTTAGAATGTTAATAGAGTGAGTGAATAGCAATGAGTGATTAAAAAAGAGAAAGCATGCTAACATGAGTATTTAGGCCAGGAATACAAGGCACAGAAGAGAATGTAAGAAAAACACACTGATGATAACAACTATAACAGAACTTCAGTAGATTCTGGCCTGATCTAACAAGTCAAGCCACAAAGGTAGTAAGGACATCATTAAAATAGTCCACGTGACATCAGTAGTTCAACATTCATTTTATGGAGCTACAAGAATATTTTTTGTGCTCAAAGATTTTTTCTCTTCTGTGTTAGTTTCCACCGCACAGCAGGGAAGAATTGATTAATAAAGTGTTTTTGTTGTTTTTTTGTTGGTTTTTTTTTTTTTTTTTTTTTTTTATGTACCAGCCAGTGCTGTAATGGATAATGGTGAGAAATAGAATTTCAGAACTCTGGATGACGAGACCGACCAATAAGAATCAAATATTCCAGAGATCTGTGTATGTAATATAAAATAGCTAAAAAAAAATAGCCTTAATTAAATCTGTCACTGGATAACATGAACACTCTATCTGACTTCTCCTTGAAATACATTGTCAAAGAAAACATAAAAAGCCCAGACAGAAGAGAGATGGTTGAGGTGAACAGAAACCCCGACTAAACTGTCTGCTAACCTGGCAGAAGAGCGTCGGTGAGCCAGCTGTCCGCGATAAGAAAAACTCACAGAGAAAAACATGGATGTGAAGTAGTGCCAGCAGATCTCACAATTGTTCTCCTCTTCATCCACCCTGTGTTGTATCTGGCAGTCTTGGGAGATATGAGAACAAAAAGAGAGGATTGAAGGACCTGAGAATCATGAAACACACTGTCCTGTCCTGCACATGCTTGCTGATTATGTCAGAAGGTCATTTTGGAATTATACAGTACAGGGTGCCCATGGGATTTGCTTTTTAGTCGTGCAAGAAGTGCGTATCTGTTATCAGAGAGAAAGAAACAGAAAGGAAATAAGAGAAAAAGTGACAAGCGGAGGGAGAGAGAAAGAGGCTTGCCTTTACTGTGCCTGTGACTTGCAGAGGTTAATGTGTCTCTGCTGCATTCTAACACAAGGCTGCCTCATTTTCTCTTGCGCATTATCTCCTGTCTTCAGAGGCAACACAGCTAGTAAGCTTCTCTGACAGGCAGCAATGGTAAGGCCTTTATTTTCTTTCATTGTGGAAAAACAAGGCCACAGAGTCGTGTGAAAATGGAAATTAGCGAATGTGAATGAGGAGCTCGGTTGCTTACTGCAGAGCTCAGGAACAGCAGTGGCTTCCTGTAGCTTGTGTGTGTGTGTTAGTTTGAGAGAGAGAGTGCAAGAGTCTAAAAGACTTCAATTAAAATGTTACGCTTCACAGAAGTACACTGCCTGTATAGCAGGTGTTAGCCTGTGGGTGTGAGACTGAAGCAATCAATCAGTCAGTCAATAAATCGTTAAGTGTGCCAAGCAAGTACTACTTTAACTCTACTCACACACTCTCTCAGAGATCCAAAGATGAGAAGGGGTTAGACATCAGTACAATGAAGATGAATGAGACGATTCATACTGACAACAATTTGTAATCTCTGTGAATGTTTTTTTGCTGAGTAGAAATTAATTTAGGCATAAATATGAGGTATGTAATATTGATAATAATTGTGATAGAACAATTTGATATACAGTCATTGTTATATAGAATAAATTCTACTAAACTATATAGTAATATATATCAAGTATTATATTTTAAGAAATTCAAAAGCTATACTGTTTGTATTAATTATGTATACATTTATTAAAATATTTATGTGAAATTAATGTTTATATTTGTTTATTTTAGAGAAATACATTAAAAAATGTAATTAAAATATTAACTGTTTACTAATTATTATGTATTTTTTAATCAATTTTTTAAAATCTGAATCTGTAGTTATACATTTGTTTATTATATAAAATCAATCAATTTTATTATTAAAGAAATTACAAATATTAACTGTTTATTAATAACTATTATCTATATTTTGTATTTATTTATTCATGCTGTTAAGTATTATTTGTATATTTATTTAATTCTTCAAATGGAATGTTTATTTATATATTTGTTTATTATAAAAAATTTTTTAAATGTTATCTACATTTAATTATTTAGCAGGCACTTTTATCCAAAGCGACTTACAAATAAAAGCAATATAAGCAAATTAAACCAATGAGGGAACAAAAACAGTATACAAGTGCCATGACAAGTCTCAGTTAGTCTAGTGCAGTACACATATTTTATTTATTTATTTTTTTTTCCTTTTTTTTTTTATAATAGTATGGAATAGAACAGAACAGATGTCACGCCCCTGGACTCATTGTGTTGTGTTTTTCCTCCCCATGTGTGCCGTGTATCCTTTTAATTAGTCATTCCGAGTACCTGTGTTTTCTCAATCATCCTGTGTTTATAAGCCCTAGTCCATTCAGTTTATGTTTTTCCAAGAAAATATGTCTACCCATGTGTCCTGTGCTCATGATGGCCTCGTTTATTCCCTTGAAGGTTGGATTAAAGTATTATTGTTTCATGTATCCCTGGCTTCCTCGTTCCTCACACCTCGCTACACATAGTGTGACAATAGAATAGAATAGAAAAGAATAAAACTGAATACGTAAGTGCTATTATTAATTGGACAGGTGCTATTAATTGGTTTTTATGGCTAAAGACTCAGCTGTTCAATTTGTTATTGGGAGGTCATTCCACCAGCTGACCACAGTCCAGGAAAAGGTCAGTGAGAGTGATTTTGAACTTTTGGGATGGCACCACAAGGCACTGAACGCAAGCTTCTGGACGGTGCATAAGTTTGAACTAGTGAGTTGAGGTATAATGGTGCAGGGCCAGTGGTTGTTTTGTAGGCAAGCATCAGTACCTTGAATTTGATGCGAGCGGCTACTGGTAGCCAGTGTAACCTTATGAGGAGAGGAGTAACGTGAGCTTTTTTTGGCTAATTGAAGACCATTCTAACTGCTGCATTCTGCATCATTTGCAGAGGCTTGACAGAACATGCAGGAAGGCCCTCCAAGAGAGCATTACAATAGCCTAGTCTGGAGAGAACAAGAGCTTGGACAAGAAGTTGTGTGGCTTGCTCTGACAGGAAGGGTCTAATCTTTCTAATGTTGTATAAGTCAAATCTGAAGGACTTGACCATTGTAGTTATATGGTCTGTGAAGCTTAATTGATCATCGATCACAACTCCTGGATTTCTGGCTGTCCTGGAAGCAGTTATGGTTTACAAACCCAGCTGTATAGAGTATAGCAGTTGTGATGAAACAATAGATTTGCTGTAACCACAAACAGTTCTTTCTTAGTAAGGTTGAGCTGAAGGTAATGATCCTTCATCCAGCTAGAAATGTCTCCCAGATAGGCTGGAATGCAAGCAGCTACCATCAGATCATCTGGTTGGAATCAGAAGTAGATTTGAGTGTCATCCGCATAGCAGTGATAAGAAAAGTCATGCTTCTGGATGACAGATCCTAATGACGTCATGTAGATGAAGAAGAGAAGCGGTCCAAGCACTGACCCTTGAGGAACCCCAGTAGCAAGAAGTGGCTAAGAAACCTCACCCCTCCAAGACACTCTGAAGGACCTAACTGAGAGGCAGGACTTAAACCACAAGAGTGCAGTTCCAGAGATGCCCATCTTTCTGAGGGTGGACAAGAGAATCTGGTGGTTAACTGTGTCAGAAGCAGCAGACAGATCTAACAAGATGAGTACTGACAATTTGGAAGCTGCTTTTGCGAGTCGCAGGGCTTCAGTAACCGAGAGCAGGACAGTCTCAGTTGAGTGGCCACTTTTGAAGCCAGATTGGTTGCTGTCCATGAAGTTATTCTGTGCAAGAAACATAGAGAGTTTGTTGAACACAACTCGCTCAAGTGTCTTTGCAATAAATGGAATAGGGGTGCTCCGATCACCATCGGCCGATCGTTAATGCGCATCTCGTCAGTAAAGCCGGTTTTCTAATCAGCGGTTAATTGCATCAGGTGCGTGGTTTCACATAGAGCAGCTGTTACTACACAGAGCCGTTGTTAATAGAGAAGATGCACCAAAAAACGCTGAAAATGAAGTGGATTTGCGCATCTTCTCTATTAACAACGGCTGTGTGTAGTAACAGCTGCTCTATGTGAAATCACGCACCTGATGGAATTAACAGCTCATTAGAGAACCGGCTTTACTGACGAGATGCGCATAACGATCGGCCGATCGTGATCGGAGCACCCCTAAAATGGAAGAAGGGATACCAATCTGTAGTTTAGAGAGAGTTTCTTCAGCAGTGGGCTTACCTGAGCCTGCTTTTAAATGCTGTTGGAAATGTACCAGTGTGAAGAGAGGTGTTGATAATATGAGTAAGCAAAGGTATGACTTAAGTAGAAATGGCCTGAAGGAGGTGAGTGGGGATAGGATCAAGTGGACAATTAGTAGTATGATTGGAAAGGAAAAGTTTGGAAATGTCCATCTGCAAGAATGGAGAGAAGGAGGAGAGAGACTGTGTATTAGTTACGAAGTTTTCATCAGTTTGCAGTTTGGGGAATTGGTCACTATTGGTTCAAATTTTATTTGTGAAGAAAATCGTAAAGTCATCGGCTCTAAGAGTTGATAAGGAGACCAGTACCTCCAGCCCTCCCAATCACATAAGGGGTTTGGGAAAAAGTGAAATTAGTGGATTATTGTAAATAATTACAATTTAGTTCACAAAATATTTGCTACGGACCCAAAATATATGCATGGTTTATTTGCTAACTGCCAAGATAAGCAGATTGCCCCAATGTCCTCCTTTGTTTTCAGAGAAAATGTATTAAATTAGTGGTCTTAGTGTATAAATTGTCTAACTGTTCAACCAAGCCTTTAATTTCGTCTGCACCTCCCATCCCACTCTATTATTCATGGTGTTATACTTTACCCGTGCCTGTGCATTATTCCTTTCTTTGTTATTTGACTGATAACTGTTCCTCCTTTCATATACATCACTGTTAGTATTTCCTCCCATGCAGGTGCTGATCCCTGAGGTGGGTGGTGGGTAAACAGTAAATGCCATCTAAAAATACCCCACCCCCCAATCCCTCCCATTACCTCATCTGACTCAGCTTGTCCCTTGCAGCAAAGATGAGTAAGGCAAGTGTGACAATACTGGTACAATTACACATTCCCAGGGAAAATGTCATGTGTTTGAAATGCTGCTGGGCCTGCCTGGCTCTCTAAACACAAGGAATGCAAGAATTTATTGTTTATGAAAGTGGAGAAAGTACTTCTGCATAGAGGGCAGATGTGAAAACACTCACATGCATACACACTTTTTCATAGATGGGGAAATTCTGTGCTATTTCAATGAAAGAATGGCTTGTGGCATTTATGAGGCAGTCTGTGCAAATACAAAAGCAAAATAAATAAATATTCACAACATATATTATGTATTTTGACTGCCAAAAATAAATTGAATTATTCTAACTTTTATATCAGCCTCCCTTGTGGATGTTCTTACTATGAATATTATTTATATGCGTATAAAAAAAATTTTTATATGTGTGTGTGACATTCATAATATTAAATTATATTTTAGCCCTCTATACATATTGAATACAGTTATTTTAAGGTTTTATGAAAATATGAAGAGTGTAAGCTTCACACACAGGCTGAGAGGGTTAGCTCTGGGGTTCAAATTAAATCATTCACCAGGCCGACTGTCGCTGGAGCAAACTTAAAGTTCTTTATTTGTCATAAATCAGGGTTCAGGGTAAAGGGGAGAAAACGTGAACTTAGGTACTTCTCTCTCAGGTTGCTCCTTTCTGCATCAATTTATTTCTGGAAAAGAGGCAGAAGAGGTGTAGGATTAGTCAAGGAGATTCGCTGTACTCACGCCGTCGATTAAGCCTCTATCTTCAAGAGGATAGTTGGGCTGGCTGGGCTTGAATGCATCCAACACTGAGTCTGTCCTCTTCCCCTTCTTCTCCCTCTAATGTGGCTTCTTTGTTAACTTTTATGGGATTACTAATTGGGCCCAACAGCCTGCAGCTGAGGCTGCCTGCCAGAGGGGAATGCTGCACACCTGTGTTAGAGCTGTCCTTGGTCCTGAACACCCCTGTTCACCCAGACCTTGTGTCCTCTGATGGTGCTATCCATGGTGCTGCAGGTGACTGTGCTGCGCTGTGATGGACTGGTCCTTCTGGCCACCACAAGAGTAAATTTTTTCAAAAACAGATAAAAGATAATATTTCATGTTTCAAAATCATGTTTTTATTTTTTATTTATTTATCCTGCGTTCCAATTAATAGCAAACTGCAGTTGGGTTGTTTGGATTAAATAATAATAATAATAATAATAATAATAATAATAATAATAATAATAATAATAATAATAATAATAAACTTCATATGCTGTTTCACTTTTTGCATTTGATTCAGCATAGAAAAATCTAAAACATAATAATATTGTATATTATTAAAAATAAAAATGTTATGTTATGTTCTTCGTGTTATGTTTCTGTAGCTCAGTGGTAGAGCATTTACTTAGCAGTACAGAAGGTTGTGGGTTCAATTCCTAACACATGTACTGGCAAAAAAGAAAAAAAAAATGCATAGCACAACCAGTTTTTAACTACAGCAAAATGTTTCTCATCTGCAATTGTGGTAAAACTTAAATTTTGACTCTCTGTGTGAGTGTGTTTGGTTACTAAATCAGTAGTAGGCTTCAGTTGGACATGGACAGAGATAGCAGCAGCGGATCAATGCGTGAAATTACAGCGTTTGCCCTTTTCCCTATATTAGGCTGCCCTATGTCCGAGAGAAGACCCCTGAGCACCAATTGCTGATCAAAAGCCCCTCGCTCCCCCACAGGCCCCCGAGGGGCCGCATAGACCTACAACAACATTTCTCATTCAAGCCATCTGCACTGAGAAAAACCTCATGAGGCTCAAATCAATCATTGATCTACTTTTGTGACTGTAATTCCAATGAATCCATCTACGGATATGAGTTTACATCAGCGCACAAACATTCCACCTATCAACTGGTTTGTACAAATTCAATTGTATTATCCATCTCTACCCACCTTGAATCTGGAAGGTTTGTGCCTTCTGTTGTGCTGGAACTTTTTCTGCATCAATACGTTCTGCTTCAAAGGGATTTATAAGAGAATAAGCAGGCAGGGTGGTGTTCATAAGACTTTTCCACTCTCCCTTCAGCACTAGAAGTCCTTGTACCAGACTAAAGCACACTTGACATTGCACATAAGCCTTTAACAAGCTCCCAACCCATCATGCATTCACAACAGGGTGCTGTCAATAGATTTACTCAAGAATTTTTAAAGACATTCCTCAAAAATGCAAGGAAATTCAATTAATCATTGATCCATCCTTCTCGGTGCAAACTGACTGATCTCATTTCAGTTCTGGGTTTGTCTGCAGGCTAAATATTATGAATATGAGGATGTGAAGATAGGAAGACTCATTGGGCTCACTGTCTCTTTCTCTGAATGCCTTTGATTTTTAGTCGAAGATGCAAGTCCTTAAACAGTGATTCATAATACATCGTTTGGATTCAAGAATCAGTCTCAAGATCAAACAGAACTTTGATGCAATGCCATTCCCGAGCCATAAGACAGTGATAGAAAGATAAGGCACTGTGTACATACGAATGGCTCCAAAATGAAGCAGGTATCTTAGTCCGAGGAAGCCAGTGTGATGCCAGTTAGTCACCAAACTGAGGAATCTAATATGAACCTTCAGCAGTCTCTGTGATGTTGTATTGACCCATCTCATGACCCAGTCGAGCCAATTTAATTTTGTAGTTCAGCCAAACAGGCGATGCAATTGACTGCTTGAGAGTTGCTGAGATACCAGCATCTGGGTATATAAAAAAAGGCAGAGAGACTAATGATTTAGGACACCTCATTTACCACCAGTCTGATAAAGACGAAATCTTGTTTCCCTGATCTTTAGCTGCAAACAAGTATAATACAACCTATCGTGGGCAAAAATATTATGATGACCTGCAGAGAATGCTGTCACAATGGGATCATGCTTTAAATAACCTTCTCAGGTTAAACAGTAACCAGACATAAACACAGAGAACACAAAGTTCATTAATTAAAAAACGGGAAGAGTGCCCAAAAATCAAAAACCACTTCAGACTAGCAATTAATAAATAATGCAAAATTACACAATTTTACAAAAATTACACAAATAGATTTGTTTTTATGACTGTACTTCACTAAATATGTGTCTGTTTTGCCTTGTCAGTTTTGAGTCGCTTCATAATTGCTCATTAAATGTTGTGAAATGCATCTGGAGCGTTTATATTCAATATGAAACCAGAGAATCAATTTTAAAGGAATAGTTGATCCAAAAAAATAAATTTCTTTGTTCATTGGATTTGGGGAAATTTAGCATTACATCACTTGCTTACCAATGGATCCCCTGCAGTGAATGGGTGCAATCAAAATAAGAGTTCAAGCAGCTGAAAAAATAATCTAAAAGTAAATCAGTCGACTCCAAATCATCAACATCTTGCAAAGTGAAATCCATCATTAAGTTATTTTATCTTTGACTTTCCTTAATAATGTTTCCTCAAGTAAAATAGTCCAACAATAATCAAAATCTACCCATATATTTGTTTAGAACTAATTTATGGCCAGCAATCATGTTGTTTGTGGATTATTGTGATGCTTTTAGCAGCTGTTTGGATGCTTATTCTGATGGCATCCATTCACCTCAGAGGATCCACTGGTGAGCAATTGATGTAATGCTCAATTTCTCCAAATCTGTTCTTGTGAAGAGATAAACTCATCTACATCTTGGATGGCTTGAGGGTGAGTAAACAATTGCTGAGTGAGCTATTCCTTTAAAATATAAAAGCTTGTCAAAAATGTAAATATTGACACTTCTTTATGGAGATAACATAAGTTTAAGTTAATTTTTCTTGCGCAAACTCTGTTTTGAATTTAAATAGGGCTGCATAGATTCAGGACCTTGGACAGGGACACTGCAGCTGATGCCACTCTCCAGAATGTCTGTTCATGCACAGTGAATGCCATGGTTGGTTAAAGCTGCCTAACTGATTTGCCCATTCAAATATCTAAGGGAGAACAAACGGCTGCAAGTGACATTTAAAAGTCACTTTTCAAAGATTTACTCATTTAAAGCGATCTTAGATGGTATATAAGAAAACACGGTCAAAGTGTCTCAATTGACTTCATGTACTCTCTTAAAAATGGTTACTTGCTTCACAACCATATTCACCGGTAAAACCTTTTATAATAAAGTTATATGTTTTTTTGAACATTAAAAAGTTTTGTTATAGGTTTGTTAAAGCACCAGTGAATTCTGAAAAAACTGTGGAACTTAACAAGTTGTGGCATTCTAATTGGAATCTTTGTACAAAACCTAATGTTTCTAACCCTTTGCTCATTTTTCACAGACAGCATTCCTTAAACACTGGAGGTTTTACTGAAGCAGTAAGACTGATAGAGAAAATGAGGTAATGGAGATTGTGATGAACAGTATGATTTATGATTTATGGGACTAAAGAGAATAGGGAGTTAAAGACCAGAAAATGAAAAGTCAGAGGTCATTCATAAAATGCCAACAAAATGTGTTAAATGACTTTAATCTATTTCAAACACTCATGTCTGCCATTTGCTTTCTGTCCTGTAACATTTAGTTTCAGTGTCTAAATTTAGTATTTCTGATTCATTTGTCTCGAACTTTGATATAATGTCTAATAAAAATACACAGGAACGTACCACCCTCAGTCATGATTTGTGGATGTTATATGTGACCCTGGACCACAAAACCAGTCATACTGCAAGTAGCACGGGAATGTTTGTAGCAATCGGCAACAATACATTGGATGGGTCAAAATTATAAATTTTTCTTTTATAGTAAAAAATATTAGGATATTAAGTAAAGATCATGTTCCATGAAGATATTTTGTAAATTCCCTACAATAACTATTTTTTGCACCATCAGATTCCAGATATAGTTGTATCTCAGCTAAATGTGGTCTTATCCTAGCAAACCATACATCAGTGGAAACCTTAATTATTCAGCTTTCATCGCATGTAAATCAGAATTTCATCAAATTGACCCTTATGACTGGTTTTGTGGTCCAGGGTCACATATGAAAATTCAAACAAGAGAACCTACTGATTCAGATCACACCAGTTCTGATGTTTAACCTCCATCAAAAATGATCACAAATTAAATAGCCTAAAAAAAAATTAATTATACTTTCTTAACCAATTATTGTTTTTTGTTCCATAAATCCGATTTACTTTTTCCAATTACTTTCACTTCATGAGGGTCAATGATAGTGATTTTAGCTCATTTTCAATAGGTTTAACTCATGGAATTTACTGTTTAAATTGGTTTAACCTTTATGAATAGCCTAAGCCTACTATTAGTCAGTGTTTGTTATGTCACTCATTTGTGAATTTCAAAGCAAAACAACGCATTAGTGGAATTAGTGGGAAATGTCTGGACTGCACAGCAAACAGCAAAAATTCCATGTTTCATCCTGTATTCTAGTGTAACTTAGCTGT
The DNA here is from genome assembly GCF_023724105.1 of Carassius gibelio. Lineage (NCBI taxonomy): Eukaryota > Metazoa > Chordata > Actinopteri > Cypriniformes > Cyprinidae > Carassius > Carassius gibelio. The sequence goes on along the minus strand of NC_068416.1, from coordinate 17,420,350 downwards.
TTCATCGGGACAGTCCAACCAAATGGTTAGTCGCGTTATAAATGAGCTTTCGCACGGCTGAGGACGAGTCGCCTATGCGGTCTCAGAATACGGCACTGAAAGAGAATGAACACACGAACCCCTGCGAGAAAGAGTGCGTGTGTGTGTGTGATGGAATAGAGAAGGCGCATGTGTGATGAGTGTGTATGTATATGTAGACACTGCCCACCGCTGTCGCGCTCCCCCCATCTTGCATGTCTACCGCCGGACGGAGTCGCACCAGCGTTCGTGCCACTGCAGGGGAAGAATCCCGGCAAGAATGGATTTCTAACAACGTTTTCCTTTCTGTCCTTTACCCAACTGACGTCATCCTCAATGTCTCTCACAAATTTGAACTAACAAAATGAGGATTTCTTGTAATCAGCTTTTACTGCTATTCTCTTGCGTTTGGGGACTTACTATGGGTGCTTTTCCGAGCAGCGTTCAAATCGGTAAGTACAGCCATTCATCTAAAAAAAAAAAACAAAAAAAAAAAAACACGAGTTTCACATTAAGTGCGTTAAACTGTGTCAATTGAGTGACAAAAATAAGACCGTCTGCACTGGGGTCAACTGCGAATGTCAGTGCGCAGATAATGCGGTTGGAAGTAGGTTTTGTTGCATGACAGCAAAGGGTAATTTTGGGAGGAAATAGCTTTTTGGATACTTTTTGTTTGTTTGTTTGTTTTTAGCTGTCAAACTGATCCTTCTGCCTCGTTTTGGTTAAGCCACCTCTGCAGTGCTGTCTGTGGTACAAACGGGATGTTGTTCTGAAGGTGGATCATCAAAAAGGGCATACGCGCAGTGAAAGTTTATTTATTTATAAAGAAATGCTTGGTAAAATGAAAATAATTTGGATATATAATTACATAGCGACTTAAATATCACTTCACCACCTCGTCAATGGAAAGTGGTTTAATTTATTCCAATACTGCATCAAGCCCTATGTCATAAGCCCTGAGACTCTTGTTGCCTGTGAGATACTTGATCTCTCATATTGTTTGAACGAGAATAGCATATAGTACTGTTATTTGAGGAATAGAATGCCGTAATCACACTATAAAAATATATCAAATCTGCGTTAAAAAAAAAAAAAAAAAAAAAAAAAAAAAAAAAAAAAAAAACGGTCAGCTGTGCTTGTGTGAAATTCAATGTGGTGACGTTTCAGGCATTAAGGGAGGTGTTTTGTTGCCTTATACATTTTGTATGTTTAGACATAATGTTTGACTGATTATATATATATATATATATATATATATATATATATATATATATATATATATATATATATATATATATATATATATATATATATATATAAAGATTAATACTGAGTAACTTTGACAGAAAATAATAGTTAGTAAGCTATGTAAGTCTTTTTAGTCAACGAAAATAGTTCCAAAAGTGGTCATAATTTAAAGCTTTTTGTGTCACCCAGCAACGTGCGGATTAAAAGCCAGAGTGGAACTGGAATGGAGCGTTATATAGTTCCTTGCTCTAAGCATTCTGTATTCACTCAGTTCTAGCTACACTCCGGGTTTTCTATTTCACGGTCCCCGCCCACTATAGTGAGAGAAACCCACTCTGGAATGTGTGGGAAAATGTATTAGCCTATATATGTATATACAGAGAGAGAGAGAGAGAGAGAGAGAGAGAGAGAGAGAGAGAGAGACTATCTTTTCCCACATTATTAGGCATCTTAGAATACAATACTATATAAACTGTAGCTTCATTTTTGATGTCCGGCCCAATGTTCCCCTTTTTACAATAAATGCTTCATATTATAGCACATTATAGAACAGTTTAAAATATAAATAGTTGGCTACATACATACGTTTAATATAAGTGCACTTCGAGCTTTGGATAGACCGTGCGCTTTCTCCTCAGCAGTTTGCTTGCTCTGTGGCTTCAATCACTGTTTTTTTTTTATATATACATTTTTCCATTAAAATGCATTTTTGTAAAGTGACTGCAATAATAGAGTTTCTCCGTGCACGACAAGTAGTCGCAGATCAATAATGAAATTTGACGAGTATTTTCAATATCGATTAGTCGTCGAAGACCTAATTTTGGCAATACGTTTAAGTGAACTACATGCATTTTCTTGGTGAATGTAGTATGGATTTTTACCGTGAATAATCATGGCATTATGGAATTATGGCTTTCTCTACTTTGCTTTTTCAACAAAAACATACACATACACATATAGAGCAGCTTTTATACAGTAAAAATTGACATGTGGAAATATGATTTTTTTTATTACATACTTTTTATAATGCACAATCTTCATTTGAATCTTAATCATATATGTGAATAATGGGGTTATTCGCCTGTGAAAGCTCACTGGAGGGTGCAAGTGTGCACTTGACTCATCTGATGTGGCAAGTTACTTCCATTTCAGTATCCTTGAACCATTTTTTTTTTTTTTTTTTTTTTTTTTTACTCATATCTCTTTTTCTTCTTAATCAAATAACCAGTTTTCTATTTGATGTTTTTGTTGCAATGTGTTATTTCTCCCTCTCTTACACCTCTCTTCTTTCTTTCTCGCAACACACTCTCTCTCTCCTGCAGGTGGGCTGTTCATCAGGAACACAGATCAGGAGTACACTGCCTTTCGGTTGGCCATTTTTCTACACAACACAAGCCCTAATGCATCTGAGGCCCCCTTTAACCTGGTACCCCACGTGGACAACATTGAGACTGCCAACAGCTTTGCTGTGACCAATGCCTGTGAGTGCAACCTGAATCTGCATACTGGATTTATACATTTTTGCTGTTTAAGCCATAGAAATAGAGAAAGTACAGTAGGTGATTTTGTTGGTAGACCTTGAGTTGGTTTGGATTAGTCCTATTTGAAAAGCACACCATTTAAGCCAATAATAATCCTACCTGTGATGTGAACTAAACAGAAGCAGCACAGGATGCCTCCGTGCATTGTGATAGGGATTGCCTGGCCCCCATCCAGTCAGCACTGGTGTCTCTTTGTGAAATCTGTCCTCCGGCTCTCATCTGGCACAAATACAGGCTAAGTGCATGTAGTGTACGATATATTAGTGTATGCACCCTTCCCCCAATGCCCTGTGCAGGGGGTTCTCACTGTGTGTTCATGTGTGTGAATGTTCTGTGTTCTGCTGACATATGTGCTGGCATTGCATAAATTGTATTTGTGTTCAGATTTTGCAGTAATACAGACTAGGTCTGTCATAGTTTGTTTGTAAACCCCTTCTGGTGTTTCTGCTGTGTGGACCCATGTTCAGGCCTGTGGGCCAGAATGGTGATTATCCATCAAGCCAGATCCATGATGATGTCGTATAAAGGTGGACCACATTTCCCAGAATGTGTTTTTACCACTTCCCATCATGCTTAGTGGTTTTTGGCATAGGGTCAGAGGTTAATAGTAAAGATCAGCCACGGTTCTTCCTCCTTGTGTCCAGTTCACTTGCTATTTTCTTCATGTTATTTTCAATGCTCAGCTCTAACCACAGCATAGTGTTCCTTATTTTCTTGTTATCTACTGTGCTCTGATATGAAGTGATACGAGGACCTGTGCTTCCCAGACAATTGTGTTTTGTGGAAAGAAAATATGCTACACAAGAAATGTGTTTCTTTAACTTCTAGCAGAGACAGCGTCATAAACCCCATGCAATCAAAATTGGAGTTTTGCAGCACTTCTGACTGAAGGAGATACATACATTTAAAATTTACAGTCACTCTCTTCCAAGAAACTGGAGGAATATTTTGATGACTCATATTGCACTACACAGTTCTGGTCGAATTAAATGCTCTTTAGAGAGAATGATTGTCTTTGAGAGATGTTTTGCAATCTGTGCTATTGTTTTCCAGTTGAATTTATTTATTAAACTAGAGTTTATGCTGTGAAATTTTCATAAAAAAAAAAAATCTTTCAGTAAATTTTCTAATAAATATATTTGTATTTTCATTACATTTTATATACTTGTTCAAGTATTTTAGTTAGTTTTCTAGAAAATCTTTTTGTCACAAAAATGTTTTGTAAAGAAAACTTAAATATATAAATTTTAAATATTTCTACAACGTTTCTAGAAAATATAGAAATATATTAGACCTTTTTTTTTAATCATTTTTAGTTATTTTTCACACAAAAAAAACAGAAAAGGTCATGAGAAATATCAATCTTTCTAGAAAATAAATAAATAAATTACTTCCTGTTGTGCGCATGAGCTCTCAAGTGGCCAAAACCGCAAGTGTGGGTATTTGGAAAAGCCATATAAATGGGCTACTGAATCATTGGTTTACATGATTTGTTAAAAAAAAAAAAAAAAAAGGATTCATTCAGAAACTAAACAATGCTGTGTTGCTGGAAGATAGATAATATTTTTGTTGGCAAAATGTAACAAGACTCACAATATTGTGTTCACGTTTTGCACAATATTAGCTTCTTATTTACTGAACTGTGGTATAAAATCACATTTGCACTCGTGTTGTCCGTGACAAAAACAGCACTCGTGTGATATTGCTCTCACAGCTGGTGTGATATTGCTTATCATATGATATAAATATGAAACAAAAACTCATACAGGGGAATTTTTTGGTCCCAATATCTAGGGTATAACTGCATTTATGGAGTTGTTGTCCTGCGACATATTTGTCAATAGTCAACTATAAGAAATTTATGGACAGGTTTGGGGGCGGGGCCAGTGCGTAAACTGTGTAAAAAATTATTGCATTATTTTCTCATAACTAATTAATTAAGTTATCACTTTAAATCCCTAATATGTTGTTGTGGTAAAATAAATCCATAAAATAAGTAAATATTCTTAAGGCCAGTGAAAATCAGAACTACAGAACCAACTGTGAAAAAGTCTTTACTGTTGAGCCCTGTTACTACCGACTCGTAGTAAATCATATTTTATAGCTGTGATTAAAAGTATTGTGGCTGTTAAACAAAAAAGACAATACTTCCAATGTCCTGCCCACAACTTTCTTTTTCCCGCTGTTAATAAGTGATTTCATATGATCTTCGTTTTCCTTATTTTGACATTTAGGTTATCAGATGAGCTATTCTTTCCGTCAACACTTCCTCGCCGCTACACAAATTCTTACACTCCTCATCCGGTGTCATAACATGCTGTGTTCTTCACACTCTAAGACTTGTCCCTGATGATAGAGTCAGCCCCTTGAGTGATAATGATGAATTTGTCTGAAATTTATATAGCCCATTTAACCTTCTCAGCAGATTAAATGCACACGCTGCCATCGTGGTAATTCGAGCCAGCCTGATAAGTTCCTGTCCTATTACTGTGTATGAACAATCGGTTTCAGTTAAACAGATTAATCGCCGGTCCGTCACTTGCCATTTTGAGCTTAGTGTAAATCACTGCATAGGAGCGGCAGCCCTGCTTGTATAGTAGACATCAGACTACCAGCGGTCTGATGTGTAGTGCCACATCCTTGTCATCTCTCAGCCTTTCCTTCCTTCCTCTGTGGCTGTCTGTAGCTCTGTTGCACATGATGGCTTTTATTCCTCACTGGGGAGCCATCGCTGCCACGGGAGGATGAGTAGAGGACAGATTATTTGCTCCCAATGATCTTTCTGCTTTCAGCCTCGTGTTTCTTTCCCGGCATCCTCTCAGTTCTGCAGTGTTATTTTACACAGTCGATTGTTAAATTAAGCAGGGAATGACAAATGTGTGTTTCGGGGGAGGGTGAGGGACAATTTTGCATAGTAGAGATTTGTGTGACCTCTAGGACAGCCGTGCAAGTGAGTGTGTTTTCAGCATCTCAGCTGTGGGTATGTCAACTCAGCAGCATAGTGCTGATGAAAGCCTCTTTTTGTGTAATTCAGTCATAGCCGAGACAAGTTTGTTTCCTGCCGTCATATCAGTGTGCATGATAGCTTCGCCACATGGGCATATGCCCCTCTCCACAGATCTATGCTCAACCTATTTACTCGCAGCACCACATGAGTAAATGCTGCTTTATAATATGAGCAAGGCAGCTGGATGAAGTGTTATTGGTGCTTGTATATGTTTTATAAAGAAGTAAGCAAGTAAAAGTTTTTCTTGTTGTGGTTTCCAGTTATTCTTGCCCCATAGTCTTAAGCTGTATTAGATCGCTCAAATATCGGAAATATTGTAATACAAGAGCAGGGCATGGTGTAAAATGTTCAAATTTGTGACAAAAAAAAAAAAATAATAGTACAAATAATTAAATTGAAATTCTAGACCTAGTTGTTAAGGTTTTGTGAAAAATGGCAGGACTTGTAGGTGGAGGGAGTGAATTAACAGCACTCTCTTCCACCTTCAGTATCCACAACTGAGGTACCCTTGGGCAAGGCACCAAACCCCCTCTTGCTCCCAGGTGTGGGAACAAGTGGCTCCCTCAGCAAATGGCCACCCACTGCTCTGGTTGTGTGTTCATGGTGTGTGTTTGTTCACTACTCACTTCTGCTGTGTGTGTGCACTAGTGTGCACTAGGATGGGCTAAATGCAGAGCACAAAAAAAAACAAGACTCCAACAACAAAAAAATATTTTTATATATATTTTGGACGTTTGCTGTCTGACTTGAGTGGAAAGGCTTTATGCTAGGGCCTAAGTGAAAATCTTGTATTTGATTTTTTTGATGCACCGTAGTGTTCATATTTAGTATTTCTTTATATGACTTCTTTATAGGATCTTTCATTAAAAATATCTTAACCCAAGTCTAAAGGTCAAACAGGCACCTCATCAATTGTGTTGAAATTAGTGTCAAATGATTAATTGCGATTAATATGTTGTGAGATATTCTGTCTAAATGTTGTGAATGTGTGTCATCTTCACTTCCTGGTGTGGATTTAATCTTTGTTTGGTTTTAATAAAAGACCGTGTTTGCTATTCTTAGTCTCCATCGTTCCTTCTGGCAGCGTTATGTGACGGAAGACCTGACCAGGTACCGTTAACCTTGCATTTTTCCCTCTGTTTTTTTTTTCTAATTTTTTTCCAGTGTTTTGTTTTCTGTGTTCCTATGAATGATCTCGCCTGGAAGTTTACCTCCCTTGCCCGAAAGGAAACTCACTGTTCTGGATCGCGGCAAATTACAATCTCCACATTGACCTTCCAGACACCACTGGAATGAGCTGGTGGAAAGCAATCGTCAGGTGTCTGGAGAGTGTCTACCCCCGATCCGGAACACGACCAGATCCACATCCCAGCCCAGAATCTGCCCACTGGCTGGAGCTCAAGCCCAAGCCCACCGCTGACAGAGAGCCATAGCCTGTCGCGACCGATGAGCCATCGCATAGGAGTGCACGGAGCCAGAGCCTCATGGATTGTCAAACCAGGTGCGAGAACCGGCTACAACCCTTGCCACGAGGGAGAAAGCCATAGACAGACAGAGCGCTGAGAGGAGCTCTACCCCCTGCGCCGTGGCTAAGGGTGAGCTGAAAAGGGATTTGGAGTAAAACTTAATTGACTGTTTACTGACCTGTGCCCTTTCCTTCCTCCTCCGTTGGTGAACTCTGTCCCTACCGTTCCTGAGTTTAGCCCAGAAAAAATTCCGGTTCCCACGTCTAGCCCACAGAAGGCTCCTGTTCCCACGTCTAGCCCTGAGATTGCTCCTGGTCCCAAGTTAATCCCGGAGGCTCACAAATTAACACCCACCCACTCTCTCCTGCCTTCTCCACCGCTGTCGTCTGGCAGTCCCTCTGCTCTTCCTCAGCCCACCATCAATACGGTGAAACTCTGCGGGTCTGACATCCATCCTCCATAGTCACTGTGGCAGCCGTTGACCCAGTGGCTACACCATGACTCCTAGCTCCTCCTCTCCACCATGGCCCATCAGTCCACTGGCTCCACCAGGCTGCTTCGTCCCTCTGGCTCCGCCTTGAAACTCCACTCCTCTGGCTGAGCCTCGTCCTTCTGGCTCTGTCATGCTTCTTTATCTCTTCGGATCTGTCGCTCCGGCTCCACAGTGGCCTTCTTGATCCCCACCTTGGTCGCCAGTGCCATCTGCCCTCCAGATCCTCCCCATCACCCTGGTTCATCGGCTCTCCATCTCTGACCTCTGGCTCCTCCTCCACCTGCTCCACTGCCTTTAGTCATCCCCCTGCAGTCATCAGCCCTTCCTCTTCCATTGCTCCTCCCTCCATCGGCTCAACTGTGGGTCGACATTATGGCTGTGGCCTGGGTCCCACCTGGCACAGCATGCTCCAAGTCCCTCGTGTTTCCACCCTGGCTCCTCTCTCCGTCTGATCCTCCCTGGCTCCTTTAATTTCCCCTTTGGCTCCTCCCTCCATAGTCACCTCCTTGGACTCTAGGTGTTTCTCAATGTCAAGGAAGGATCCTCGGAAGCCAGTTTTTCGAGGATACTACGTCATCGACATCCGTCGAAGGACTGTTCCAATGTCGAGGATCCTCGGAATTTCAACCAAGGACTGAGTCCTTCGTTCGAAGAATATCCCATACACAGGAAAGGATGCATATGTGTATCCTTCGCGCTCTTCGCACTCTCAAATCACCCACAATCCTATGCGCGCAGCTTTGCTATCTAACGTTAGTTCAAAAATTCAAAAATGTCGAATGTTAACGTAGTCGGAGCGTTAACGGTTTCTATTTACGTTACCAAACATTTGTTATAACTGTAGTAAATATAAGTAAAGTTTGACGTTTAAATGCCAGTACAAATTACTACCGTATTGATATTGTAAATTATACAAATACAAATGGTTAACTGAACCGGACCTGTCATTTAACAATTGGTTACGTCAACGGCATTTCTTTTATAAATAACTAGTTTAGTTGTCCAAAGTAATTTAATGATACCATTCACAGCGTTATTCAAACAGACCTTTTCACTGACGTAATGACGCAATTACGTGCACTTGCTAGCCTGTTCCATTTACGTGTTCTCCGTATGCTAAAGAGGAGTCTCACCTAGCCTCTGAAGGAAGTGACTTGGAAGGATCAGTCCTATCAAAGAAGTATCCTTGACATTGAGAAACGCCTTCTGTCTGCCGACCCCCTCTCAGGTGTCTGTCCTCCTCCTGAGCCTCCTCCCAAGTTCCCACCCATCCCTACTTCTGTTGTTGTTACGTTGTTACTGTCTTTGTAGTGTTTTACCTCCCCATGTGCTCCATGACCCAGTTTCTCCCCTGTCCAATTAGTCATTCTGTTCACCTGTGTTCCTTCCAATTCCCTCCTTATCCTGTGTAATTAAGCCCCAGTCTGTTCAGTCTGTGTTTGTCGGAACTATATTTTGTGAATGTGTATCATCTTCCTTCCTGGTGTGGATTTACCCTTGTTTGGATTTAATAAAAGACTGTGTTTCCAATTTTGCATCTCCATCGTTACTTCCGTCAGCATTACGTGACAACATACAGTATATATATTTAAAATATTTACGTTTTTATATGTATATATTTATATTATTTATACTGTATTACAGATAAATATATTTAATATATAAACAACATATTTTTCTTAAATATACACATGTATATGTGTATTTATATAGACACAGTACACACACAATTTAACTTTTATTTAACTTATATATGTTGTAACTTCATTGCGATTAATCATTTGACAGCACTAGTTGAAATGTATAAAAATTAGCTCACACAAAAGTCACTTTCAAACCGAACAGCTTTTCTGTTCTGATCAGTGCATGACCAACTTGAAGACAAGGGAACATAGCATGTACTGTAACTCCCGAACGTCTGAATTCATATTAAAATGAATGGATTTTGTTCACAATATTTCACAGAATAACAGTAAATGTGACTTCACCTTTATGGGTTTGGTATCACGGTTGCAAACACTTGCAAGACAAATAAGCAACCTTAAAATACCAATAAATGAGCTTGCAACATATTGAACTGAAACCACTGTTTTATCTGAAAAGCAAAAACAAGCTATTTTACAAAATTCAGCCAACTGCTACAAAGGTGGGAACGAAACTCATCAATCACCTCTGAGCAGAATAGGACTGGAGAGTTGGAAAAGGAGAAAAACACAAAAGCTTCAAAGGGGAGCTGTAACGTAGCCACATATATTTATAGCCTGCTAAAATATAGGCTATTCGAACCATATTTACTATTTAGTATTTTTAAAGGACTACTTGTTTTTTATTAAAGTCAGTGATAATTAATACATTACAAAAACTTTGTAAAAATTAAACATCAGGCTAAAAGAATGTCATCCCACTCCTCTGAGTCTACTGTCATTGGATTACATCGTCATGCGCCTTCTTTTTGAATGTGATTTTCTCCGATGAGGGGAAGGAGGGGACGGGACATTTGGCAAATTACGCTGCAGCACTTATATTATTGCACTGGTTGGATATGAACTGTGAGCAGACAGAGTGCCATTCAATGCACTGGAGAATATGGTGAACATAAATTTAAGAAACAAAGTTGCATGTCAGATTTTCCTAACGAGCAATCATATTTTTTTAAAATAAGCCCCAAAAACCGCAACCTGCGGTTTACAAAAATAGAAGCCCAAATTTGCGTATAATACACAGACTTGACAGCTCTGTTTGGTATGACATGATGGTGTGTAAACAATGACAGAACTGTAATTTTTGGGTAGGGTTTCACTATTGGAAACTAACAAGGTCATTTGACTTTTCAGTTTTTCATGTGACAAGCATGTTGCTCCCTAGTAATTCTTTTTCAGGAGCACTGTAGACTGATTCTGGCTTTGTTTTCATTGACCTTGATGTTGTTTGAAATATTAATATCTGCACCACTGCACTTCATTACAAGCTTCCTGACTCTGGCTCATACAATGGCATGAGTTTGGGTTGGGACTACTTGCCAAACTATGAGACATTATTTTTCAGGCCCTCTTGACAGCCTCTAAGTGCCCATGAGTTGGCCTTTTTCTTATTATGTGCAGTTTTGTTTGGTACCGTTAGTGGTACAGAGACAAAGAACTTCATGTTTAGAGTGCAAGTATATGCTCTTTCATTTATTGTGCTCTTTCATTTGTCAATTCAGATCAGAGACACTCTGAACAGATTGTTAGAAATTAATGGGAGGAGCTGTAAAACTATGGAAACAGTGTGCAAAATAATATCTTCAACAGCGACTTTGTTCTGCTCCATCTGGTTTTAAAATGTATGAAGCTTTCAATCCGGCCCTTTATGAGCACCGCAAGAGTCTCTTGCTTTGTTTGGTCTGTCAACAGAGAAGATTATGTGCCAAACAGATAGGACTGTGTCCATGTGTGTGTTTAATGCCACGATGTCCCTCTGTCCCCATCATTCTCTCAGAAGGCTTTCTCTTCCAAGGGGTTTGGCTAACCGAATAGATAAAAAGAGAGAGAAACCGCACAAGCCAAACAGTGACGAAAATAGCCAGGGGCTTGTGGGGACTGTTTCTCCAGATTGTATCCCTCTGTGAACAGAATCCATCCCATATCGCTGTTCCTCCCTCTGTCTCACTCTTTCTATATCATGCATATAGTTTCTCAACATGGTAACTCTCTGTCTGTCTTTCCTCCAACTTGCTCATTTATGCGTGGGTCTAATGTTTGCATAAGTCTCACTGTAATTCCTGAATCAATAGTTGTTTCCTGCAGCCATCTGCAGTGAGAGCGAAGGGGGGAGGGGGGTTGGGGGGTTGGGGGGTGAAAATCTCCAGTGAAAATCTCAAGTTGTTTGATGGAGAGTCATGCTTCCTTCTTGCAGCTCCAATTCTCCATTTATTGACAGAATGATATGTGTATTGACAAAGATTTGTCAGTAATTTAAAGCTGTATCAAAATAGGAAATTCTCCTTTTGTCTTAGGTATTTTTTAACTTTTTGATGCCAGGGAGACATGTTGATCTCCTTGATACGTTGAAACGTACAATTACAAAGGCAACGTGAAATTAAATGAAATAAACCTAAAATGAAACATAAAATTATCACTGTCAGTAGAATACAGTAATTATGATTACTCTTATGACTTACGACAGTCTTTAGAAAACTTGATGTTAAATATGATTATTTTTTGATAGGTTTTTTTTTAACACTGAAAATAATAAACAAACAAACAAAGGAATGAATTAATTAATTAATTAATTAACAACATCAAATCTGTAACCCTTTGCAGCCTTCGTGGTGTCCCCGAACCCCAGTTTGAAAACCCCTGCCCATGTTGTTGTTTTACAGAATATCTGTATTTTGTATTCATTACTTTCTTAGTCTGTCTTCATCAGAACTCTGCAATGTGTCGACATGCCTTAATAAATGTATGGTAGAGTCTCTTTTTGCACTCTGCTGAGCCATTTCCTCTCTTCTTCCCTGGAGGCAGGGCTCTGGACACTCTTTAAGTGGTTGGGATTCACCTCGTGATTTAAAGTCTCGGGTGGCTGGCTCTCTGAGGATCCTGGGCAGTATTTTTGGGTTTGGTTCGATTCTCCTCCTGCTTCAGTGGGCTCCGCCGTCCATCTGAATGAGTTCCAGTGAGGATCTGTAAATAATGAAGGGATGGATGTGACTGTTTGGGCTATTGGGAATGTTGGAGAGGAAGGATGGGTATGTAGTGGTACAGGGTTTCCTCGAACAAGACATTAATATGGCCAGACAGTGCAGAGAAAACACAGGGATGTCCAAAACACTACAAAATACTAACGAAAATGCAAACTGTATTGAAGCTATTTAATAGAACGGGATATTTTAAAATATTTATTTATAAAGATATTATTTCTTATTTCTAATTGTTTGTACATTTTATAGAAAGAAAAACACAGTTAATGAAACTAAAACATTTTGTTACAAAAATATGCAGAAACTTATTTGAAACAATTTATCATTAAATTATTTATTAGATTAATTACTCATTTGTTTAGACAAACTATTCCAATGAAGTAGTTCACTATGGTAAATAGGTTTATCAGCTGTATATACTGTACACTACTATTCAAAGGTTTGGGGTCAGTAAGTTTTTAAGATTTTTCTTCAGCAAGGATGCGTTAAATGTATATTTAAAAAAGGACAGTAGAGACATTAATAATTTTACTAACTACAGTATTTCAAATAAATGCTGTTCTTTTTAAGTTTCTATTCATCAAAGAATCACGGAAAACCTATTCACAGTTTCTACAAAGATATTAAGCAGCACAACTCTTTTCAAAACTGAAAATCAAAAGTGTTTTATGAGCAGCAAATCAAAGGAATGATTTCCGAAGGATCATACGACACTTAAGTCTGGAGTAATGACACTGAAAATGCAGCTTTGCCATCACGGTAATATATTTTATTTTAAAATGTATTAAAATATAAAGCAATTTTTTTCACAAATTAAAAAAATTGTACAGTAAATACTACAAATTGACTGTGTTTTTAATCTAATAAGAGCAGATATAAGTGCATAAGATACTTTTTTCAAAAACAAAAAATCTTGAGAAATCTGTTAACAAGTGTGTTTGCCAAGGCCAGTTATTTTCTATGGATTCTTTTCAGTGGGCTCTACTGCATCTATCTTAGTGCTGCGCCAATATCTTCATAGATTAGAGCCTTTGTATACGTCTCAAAGTGTTCGCTTCACTGAGCAGCTGTCTCCGTCGAGGCCAGGTAGAGCCGATAGATTGGAAACCCTCTGAACCTCTTTCAAAGTCCCTTTCTCTCCCCTTGGGATTCGTACCTATGGCACCTTCCTCTGTCCTTCAAGCTGCGCTTCAGAAACATGGCTGGGCTGGAATGATGGATCACCTTAGACCCACGCACAAGGACGACAGGCAGGCAGGGATGGGTTGATGCAGGGGACGGGGTGGCTGTCTGTCAACTCTCCTCTGGCAGGTCCAACGCTTTGTCAGTCTCCTTTCATGATTTTTGCCAGCAGATCAGACTGACGCTACAGGGAAACACAGATGCACACTCCCCTTGCACGTGATTGTGGATATTAGGACGGGTTGGGGTAGACTCATGAAGATAATATTTCATGCTGGACCACCAAAACGTCACTCTTATGCATTCCCAGGTCAGTAGGAGAAAAACCTTTAAAATGTTCGGATATTATCACCTCTTTAAATGTATAAATTTGCTTGGAAATTGCTCAGTTTATTTTAGTATGATACTGATAAACAAGTATAGATATTTTTGTCAAGGGCCAATGGCAATACTTCTTAAAGGCATAGTTCACTCAAAACTGAACATTCTGTCATTATTTACTCACCTTCATGTTGTTACAAACCTTGACTTTTCTTCTTCTTCTGTGGAACATAAAAAAAGTTGTTTTGAGGAAGGTCGGTAACAATTTTGGTGACCATTGTATGGATGAAAACACACTGAGAAATTTCTGAAATGATCTTTTATGTTCCACAAAAAAATGTGGTTAAGTAAATTGTGAAAAAAGTAATGTCCCTTTAAGATGGCAACTTTTCAGTGTTTCACTAAGTAGGAAAGAGATTTTAGAGCTTCTGTGGAGGTGAAGAATTTTAGCAAATAACAAATAAATGGAGGCCTGTTTGCACAGAGAACAAAACTATAAAGATAAATATAGTAGTATGTTAGTATGTTTAAATAAAAAATGTACCCACACTTGCATCAATAATCAAAAATGAGGCCTTTATAAGTAATTTAATCTTAAATAATGCATTTGCAGGACAAAAGTCCCTAAAGTGATGTTTCTAAGTATAGAGTTGAATGTTACACCAGGAATCTTGGCAGAATCAGTACAAAGAGATTGGTAAAATCAAGTTTGATGAGGTCTCTGGATTGTCATCAATGCAATTAAGAATCATCCTGATTATGAATACATTTGCCATGACTGATTATGACTTTAAAGAAGATGGAGTCTCAAAGTATTTCTACAAAATATGGCCTCTGCTGGCTTATTTCCATTTGTGTCGCTATTCTTCAGAGGATTTGGAAGTGAATATGATCTCCTCATCCCCAGCTGTCCCAATTTGCCCCGTGCTTCAGCAGCAATTGATAGTAAGATATATCCATCATCTCCTGGTTATTTTTATAACTGAATCACATTTCTTGGGTAATGAGAGAACAGCATGACAAATGCATTAATTTTTGCTATGAAGTAAGATTGCTTTTATTTGTTTGTTAGATCTGTCAGTTGCTCTATGGCATGACCAGAATGTTTGATCGGTCATGGCCTGTAGCCCCAGCCTCGTCTGCAGTGACTGTATCTGCACTACACACTTCCATCTTGATATGAGTCACTCAGCCACCTCTGCGTTTGAGCGAGTCAGAATGATGGAGAGGTGTAGACAGCGAAATGAAAAGCTATGGATGGAAGGATGGATAATGCAACAAAGAGCTGACACGGGAGAAAAGATGAATAAGTGCCTGGTGGTGAGGAATGGCACAGAGTACAGCACCAGACAGGTTTATTATTCCAGGCATCATTTGGATTTTGCAGTTATGTGCACTGGAATTATAATATTTCCCTTTAAAACTTGACCAACAAAGAGTAACAACAAACAAGGATGTGATATTGACTTCTTATGAGAGAGAGAATGTAGAAAACTGAATGGGAGAAATTGTAACAGCAATTCACTCTTGTGGGAGTTTCAGGAATACAGTATTATTTTGTCAAATATAATTTTTTTATATTTGTATTTAGCTTTTTTTGTGTGTGTGTTTTATACTGTTAGTATTTCAGGTTTTAATTTTAGTAAGTCAGTTTCAGGTTCAGTTACTTGCCAAGTCGACATTTCTACATTTGCAAGTTTATTATTATAACACATTATTATCAATTGCTTTTGCCTGTGCAGTTCTCTTTGCATCTATTATTCATTGTAACCCCTAATTATGGCTGGCGCAATTTTTGATATTCTTATCAAATGTTCAATTGTTAGCCAGATTGCGTAAGACCCACTCTTGTTTTCTTTTATTTTTTGGGGAAATAAATGTTTAATTTACTCATTTTGTTATGTTGTATTATATTCCACCTTGTTGAGTTGGTTATGTAACTAACCTTTCCCTTGACACTTCTAATAGGGGAGGTGTAGATGGAGAAAGGACTTGTGTGAACTCTGTTGCTTACTGTTAATTACTTAGATAGTTAGACTAGAAGCCTCTCTTGTGTACATCCCAAATCTTCCTCAGTGCTGTTTCTCTTTTTTTCTTTTCTTTGGCAGCATCAGCTCCTCAGACAGGAAGATGCAATGAAACAGTAATTTAAAAGGAGATACAAAGAGGTCGACACATAATTCAGAGCTTCTAATTGAAAGAAGCAAAGCAAAAGAGATACAAGCTGCGATTTGATCAGCGATGCTGTTAGTGAAGTTTCGTGTTTCAGAGATCAGGCTGAACAGAAGTCCCTGTTCCTGTCTGCTCCCTGAGTATGAGTCATTTAACATGGCCCTTTCTGAATCGCTACTGAAAAAGAATCATTATACAACTGTTCCTGTCCTTGAATCTGATTGGTTGAGCTGCTTTCCAAGAGCCCTAATGTGGTCCAACAGCACTAGGACTTTTCACTGTCATTCAGGTCATCTGTTTTTGCATGTTACCGAGTGACTGTCTAGCCAGTGTAGGAGTGGTGGGGGTTTTTAGTGACTCTTTCTGCGGTTCCATTGTTAGTAGGTGGTGACTAGGGAATGTCTGTATGAGTGAGTCAGGGAATCATTCAAAAACGCATATTCGTCTAGGACTAGCTGTGTCTAAAATTGCATACTGTCTGTGTTTTCAAAAGTACTGGTACTTTGGTACTAAGTCAATACATTTTAAAAACATAGCAATATCAACCTTTCCATGTTGTTATTTGTATGGAGTACCAGGTCGATCCAGTACTCGCTTACAGTTGGATACTTTCAAATGTTCCTGTATTTGTGTGAGTGCTTCATGAAGAGCATCACATTTTTCTGTTTCAAAGATGCCGTTTTTTTAGGGTTGATAATTGTAGCCAATCACGTGCATGTTTTTTGAACGCAATGGCCAATCAGAGGCTTTTAGGTCAGAATCTGCTCATGTTTGATCAGCATGAGCTCTCTTTTTTGCTATAACTAACCAATTATGAACACAATAGACAATAAATAAGATATAAATTTTGCAATGTAATCACTAGGGATGTAATTACTAGGGATGTAACGATACACCGCGAGCACATTAAAAAAATTTTTTTTTTAAATATGTGCATACAGAAGTAACCAAGGAAATGCTATATTGCCTGTGAATTTGCGTCTCATGAAAGTCATCAACAATACAGATTGTGTCAAAGCAACTGTAAAGCATTAATTGGAAAATAGTGTAAATAATGCAAAATTACAATCGTAAACACACATTTTTCAGTTAAAGGCAGTTCATCATTGAATTCAGTGATGTCAACATCCAGCCTTGTTCAGTTTAATAAGTCAACGATATTGCTGGAAATGAAGTGTCCCCAACTAAGCAAGCCAGAGTCAACAGCAGCAAGGAACCAAAACTCTGCTCATCTGCTGTTTCTGTTTCATGCAGATATTTTTCTATTTTATATATATATATATATATATATATATATATATATATAAAATTAATGTAAATTTGTTGCGTAGCCTATAGTTTCACAAAACTAAAGACCATTCTGTTTTTGATTAAAATTTCTAAATTATACAATCTAATTTAAATTAAAAACTGCTCATGTTGCATTTATGCTGCATCTTTGTTTGGATAATTACTAAAATGAAGTGCCTCTAATTTTTTGCCTCTAATTTTAAATGGCAAGACAACAGTTAAAGTCTTGGTTTGTTTATACAAAGAGATTTCTTTTTTGTGTGTTACTTAATAGATTTAAATTTTGTTATATTTTCATTTCACAAAGAAATGAGCAAAATTTTTCCAAGCAATAATAAAAGTCAAAATTTATTTACTTTATTTTGATTTGTCTTAAATCTCAATTTTGTTAGAAAGAAAAATTTATGAATCATGAATCATGAAATCAAAATCGTGAATCAAATCGTGAGTTGAGTGAATCGTTACATCTCTAACTGTAACAGGAGTTTTTACTCAGTCAGTAAGCTTGTGCTGTGTGTGAACTGAAATTGATTATAAAGGGAGCGCTCTTTCCTCGTTTCCTGTATATTTTAATAATATTTATTTTTCATGCTGCTAAGAAGACAATGACAAGTTGGAACGACAGCCGTATTAAATTGTGGAACTGAATATGAAATTTCAATGTTTAATATAGAAATGATTGGGACAAAAAATGACATGAAAAGTTTTTGCAGTGCAATTGACATTTGTTCTATATAGTAGTATTCATTCATTGAATCATTTGCTGAAGCAATTCATTCTAAACATTGATTCATTCAAGATCTAAACACAATTACTGTGTGCTGCTCATAACAAACACACAATAATGTTCTGTGTATTATAAGCGAATCCTGTAGTTTTGTCGACTGCCGCTTTAAATACATGAACTCTTTAAAGTCGTTTCTTGTCCATTTTTTTTTTAAATCATTCAACAGCTTGAAAAACATCTTCCTGAAAGTAATTCAAACAATATTGTTCCTCTGTGTCATTATTGTTATAGCTGTGGTCAACGTCCTTATTCCCATAGAATTTGGATGATAATTAAAAACGTTATAGTTATCATTATTGGTGTAATTGGCCTCTCTCATTGTTAGCTTTGTGTTTACTGAACTGTTATAGAAAAGCAATACCATTTAGCATTAATGTGAATTGTAGCTTAACTCCCAAATGTGGCTGATTGATTTGGGTTTAAGGACATTAAAATATAGTGATTTCAGTCCATCCCCCAAGTTGACTTTTAGCTGAGCTTTCGGCTTTATTGATCAAGGCATTAATACAGTAAATACACACCCACTGGATATTATAAGGCCAGGCAGGGATATTCCTCTGGAGTTTTCACAGCACTTCAGTTGCTAATTATCATCTTAGCTTATTATGACTTATATACTAGATTAGTTTAAATAAACCTTAGGAGAATGGACATTTATAGCCTATGCTCAAAGTTGGCTAGATAAGCTATCAGGGGAGATGCTTGATTTGCTGCATCGTGTACACAAAGCAACCAGGTGTCTATTCTGCACGGTAATCACGTCTGATATAATGCAGCATAGCCAATCCTAAATATAAGCATATTAAGGCATCTCATGTTTGATAAAGCTTACTTACTTCTCTTACATTTTCTGCAGTGGTAAATGCAGATGTTTATTAATCCTTTCTGTGGTCAGTGTCGTCAGTCATTTTATTGAGCGATATGAATTCATTTGTTCTTTTGAAGATCCCACAAATTGTACTCCTAAATCATCACGCTTCATTGATAAATGGCCCTGTCCACTATATGGTTTTATCTCATAACATGCAGAATGACTGACGGGATTTCCTCAGAGGCCTGCCGCAAACCCCAAGTGTCCTTCGGTCATTAAATCCAGACAATAAATAGAGGCACTGTAATAAATGTAGAATGTGGGGTCTAACCTTTGACCTCAGTCCCCGTGCAACCGCTTTCAACCCTTGTTGTTTTATTACTAGTCGTTAATCATTGGTTTACCTGTAGGACTGTCAAATTAAAAAATTTTAAGTCATCCAAAACAATTTTTTTTTTATTTACTCCAGGCCATCTAAGATGTGTAGATGTTTTGTTTCTTTATCAGAAAAGATTTGTCCATCAATTCATGTTTTGTGAAGTGAAAAGACATTTAGGCTTTGAGACATTTTTAACTTTAAACCATCCCTTCTGACCAAAATTCCAGTAAAAATTCTATAATTTACATTGAGTTTATTTTCAATAAAAACTTCAAATTTTATGTAATCTTTCAGCAAATTTTCATTTTTGGATGAACTATTCCTGTAATTTAATGCAATAAATATAAAAATGTGGTAAAATATATAGCCTACATAAAATCTAATAGTATCCTCAAATGCTGAAATGCTGAAAAACAAAAATGCAATGTTATGATGTGTTCATGCCAAAAGTGCAGCGAATATATGCATTGTGGTACTCGCTCTAGATTACCCGTGGAACACTTTTCGAATCACTTGCATGCATAAAAACATAAAAACAATTAAAAAAAAATAATATTCTGATACAACCATGTCAATAAGCTCTGCGAATTTTCAGGTGTGATTAAGGCAAATATCGCACGCGTTGCCCAATTTGGGTCTATTCTCATATTTGCATTGACTTGCACAAATAATTACAGTAATTTTACTTTTGGTGTGCACACACCATAACAATTAAAAATATTGCAAACTTGATCGGAAAGTGTAAAAAATAAAATTCTAGAAGACAGATCGTATATTTTATATCATGTAATGCCTTTGAATTATTTTTCCTTCTTTCCTTTCCCTTTTTATGCAAAAATTCCTAAAAGGGGCTAATTCACTTAATCTACATGTCATGTAATTAACCTTTGTTTGTAATCAAAGAGTTTGGGCTTTTGATTAGTTACATCACTTTGTGTGCCCTGTTGCTATAATCTGTTTAAAATGTACAGTGTTATGAAAAGCCATTATCTTTACACATAAATATGTAATGTGTGTACATACGGACAAACTATATATATGACTCTAGACTGCTGACTTTATGAGTCCACATATCAAAAGGAAGAAGGATGGCCTCCACACGGTCCAGGTCCACAGTGCTTTGTCATTACGGTTCAGGCAGACGAACAGCTGCTGTGAGAGGCCTGTGTTCCACAGCCATGCTGGACTTACGACGCACAGCACACTTTCAATTATATGGGCCGTGGGCAGGGTGCCAGGCTGTGTAGAGATGGGTGCTTTCCAATTACACGGCAGGGCTCGGCTGCAGAGTGAATCAGCCGTGGCCGAATACACAGACATGCTTGCATTTTAGCCCACACACAGACTTGCACGCGAGGGTGCTGTGACCGATAGCACAACTGGCTTTATAGGGATACGTTTCATATCAGGAATAACTATGTGCATTGTAAGACTCTCAGTATAATAAATCGCTTTCTCGGCTAATGAAGCGTATGTGTCAAATGAAGGTTTGTGTTTGAGAATTTTAAAGCCTTTCTGATTCTCTACTGAGGTTTGTCTAGGGAGAAACTTTATAGAGTGCTTATTGATTTGTTTAACATAAGGTCCTTGCTCCCTCCCAAGATCTAATCCCATGTTTTCAATGAATTTTAAAAGTCGACTTGGCACTGGTTATATGTTCTTTCTGGATTAAAAGGTTACTTACAGGGTTGTCAGTTTTACCTCATTTTGTTCACTAAGTGAGATAAATTATTTGTGAAAATTATTTGTGTTATTAAAAACTGTACATTTCTGTAATATTTTTTGGTTTGCATGTAGGGAGACCCAGGTTTAATTTCTGACCTTATAAAATATATTTTTTTGTTCAAAAGTTTGGAGTCTTTGAAAGAAGTTTGAAAGAAGTTTCTTATGCTCACAACGCTGCATTTATTTGCTAAAATTATTTGCTATGAAATGCTATTATAATTGTCTATTTAAACATTTTAAAATATATATTTTTTGGATGGAAAAGCTGAATTTTCAGCATCATTACTCAGTATCACACGATCCTTCAGAAATCATTCTAATAGGCTGATTTGCCCAACCATTTAACCATTTTGGATTAAACATTTTTTGGTTATAAATGATGAAAATGATTGTGATGCTTAATCTTTATGTGGAAAAAATTATTTGTTGAATACAAAATTCAAAAGAAAAGCATTTATTTGGAATATAAAACTTTAGTAATTTATAAATGTCTTTCCTGTCACTTTTGATCAATTTATTGTCATTGCTGAATTTAGACATAAAAGTGATCACAACAATAAAATTTAAGAAAAACTAAACGGCTATAATTGTGTTTTGTGAAACAAAAGTATTATTAAAAATACTTTTGTTTCACATTCTCCAGTTGACACTTCTGGTTACTCAGAACACAGTGAGGTCATAATGGGGCTTCTTTCTTTTTTGGTATGCGGTTCCATTCTGCTCTTAGAAAAGAGCTGTCAAACAAAGCCTCCTTGTAAAACACATTTGTACAAAAAGACTTGACCTGTGGGACAAATGACCCTGACAGATTGTTGTATGACTTGCAGTCGTTCTTCTGCTTGTAAGCATTGACCCATGGGTCACCACAAGGACCAGTCCCTTCTAATTTAAGGGGATAGTTCACCTAAAAATTCAAATTGTCATCATTTACTCACCCTCAAGTTGTTCTAAATCTATATGAATGTCTTTCTTCTGTAGAGCACAAAAGAAGATATTTTGAAGAATGTTGGTAATCAAACAGTTGATGGTAGCCATTGAATTTAATCAATGTTTGGTTACCAGTGTTATTTAAACATCTTATGTTCAAACAGCTGACAGTAGCCATTGACTTCAATAGGA
Source organism: Carassius gibelio (assembly GCF_023724105.1). Lineage (NCBI taxonomy): Eukaryota > Metazoa > Chordata > Actinopteri > Cypriniformes > Cyprinidae > Carassius > Carassius gibelio. The sequence goes on along the minus strand of NC_068416.1, from coordinate 17,398,113 downwards.
TATTTTTCTATTGTACTCAACGTCAATAGATACAAAAGAGTGTTACCTACTTTCTTCAAAATATCTTCTACTATGTACAGCAGAAGAAAGAATTAATAAAGCTTCGGAAAAACTTAAGGGTAAGTAAAAGTGATGACTTTTCATTTTTGGGTGAACTGCACTCTTAAATATAAAAGTTTCAAAAGGGTGTTAGATGCCAAAGAAGAACAATTTGGTTCCCAAAAGAACCTTTCACTGAACAGTTCCTAAAAGAACCATTTTGAAAAAAAAAAAAAATTGACTACAAAAAATAGAACCATTGATGCCGATAAAGAGCCTTTAAGAGTGCATATCTTAATTTTATGACAAATCGCACTGACAAATTGCAATAAAATTTCCATTTATTAGCAACACAAATATTATTTCAGATTTTTAAATATAAAAATTATATAAAAAAAGTAAATTACAAAAAAAGTAATTTCCTTACAAACATCATTCCTTTCTTCTCCTAATTATTTATCTCAGCCGTAGCTTCACAGATGTTGTGTCTAGCTAGACATGCATGTAAGAGCTCATTTAGCAAAAATGCGGTGGAAGACGCACGGCAAGGGAGTGTGATTTTTCTATATTAAGACAGTGTTATGTGAATGTGTGAGAGAGAGCAGCTGAACGTGCATAATGATGTAAGTGTGCAAGTGTGAATCTGTGTTTGTGTGTGCTTTGGGGCGCATGCACACGGGGAAATTACAGGTACAAAAAGCGCTCCTTTTAGAGCCTTAAAAAGTGTTTCCATGGTGATGAGGTCAGGACTAAAGAGGCAGGAGAACGCTAATTATTCCATCGGTCACCTCTCGCCAGCCTTGGGGACTGAAGTGCATGTGTCCTTAGGTAGTGCATCTCTGTATGAATGCTATTTTCACTCTTTCTTGTCTTTATATTTATATTTATATATTTAATATTTATTTGACAGGGACAAATGCATAGAAAATTGCTTTGTATTTTAAAAATACAAAGTAGATGCCATACATACAGGTTTATAGTTATGACTAATTTGCAACCCCTGTCCCTAGTTGGGCTTGTAAAATTAAAACAGAAATTACAGAGTATTGAATTAAAAATTATAACTCTTAAAATACATACAATAAATACATCCCATACGTAAAATAAGATATGCGCTTAAATAGATGTAGAAATCTCTATAAAACAGAGTCTAGACACATTTAACAACACAAAAACACGAAAGTATGAATATGTCTGTGCATGCTAACATATGCAACTTTATGTTTGTATGCATTGTGTTGTATCCTGTACAGTCAATGTTCACAGAGTTGTTTCAGTTTCAGCCATTGCTTTAAATGTGAATTATAAACCTTGAGTTCTGTCAGTGTTTTAATTTCTTATGGTAAGACGTTCCACAGACTCCTGAACGACTAAGAGGAAGTGGAGATGCTATGTGCAGCCTCCCGTTTCTTCCATTTCAGAGCGGCAGGAGTCTCACCATGCTTCATGTAATCAATGGTTATTTTTAGCACAGCTCTTGGTTTTCGAAAGAGTAAAGGCCATTCAGATAAATGGGATTTTTATCATTAGTCACAGACAAAAGAATAGGCAACAGCAGGGCATGTCTCTTGCACGGTTAGGGGTTGACATAGTGCTTTACTGGCTCAGTGGAGTTCCAGTAAAGGCTGACTTACACTCCTCGGTCTTTGTAAAGCTCTGGCGTTGTGTGTGTTTATGAGCTTAGGCCAGCGGTACAGAGAGAGATAAATTCCGGGCCCAAACGGTGTCGATAATGCTCGTTACAGTCCATAATGAGGTCACAGGCGCTCTGTCGGGCCCTGATAAAGATTTATAGAGGCTGTGACTCATTGGAGTCCCTCTGTATGCGGGGCCGTGCCACGCAGCCCTGCCACCGCTGGACACAGGAAGTGCGTGCTGAGACGCCCTCGGCACTATGCTATTGCTTTCCATGAAGAGGGTACAAATTAGTGTCTCGTCAATTTATTCTAAACCATTAGAGGCACGCAACACTTTTATTTGTAAGAACTGGGTATGTTAGATAGTAGATGACAAAACATTTATTTGCATTACATTTAGCTGGTCTTAAACTTGTTGTTTTAGGCTGTAAGAACTTTTGCATGTTGAACAGATATTTAAAAAATAAAATAAATTGAATTTTAAAATATTACATATTGTTGATATTAGTACTTTGGTAAGCTTTTATTCAATATTTTACTAATATCAGCACAATGATCTGTTCAGTACAGTATATACTACATATTAGTTTATACAGTTTAAAGTATGCCTGTAAATGACATATTTAAATATTTAAATAACCTAGTACTGTAAGTTTAAGAATTGTACTTGTAAAAGTCTCTTTGTGTTCCATAATTAAAGAAAAAATGAATAAATCTTCATTGTGCACCCAAAATTTTAAATGTTCTCCTAAATTTTTTAAGCATCAAGCCTTGCATATGTAAATATGGTAAATATGGCTTTGTAGCAGACATTTGACAGACATATGCTTTGTTTTCATGAGCTGAACTTTTTTATGTACAGAAAAGGCCTATTTCTCTCAAATATTTTTCACAAATCTGTCTAAATCTGTGTTAGTGAGCACTTCTCCTTCGCCGAGATAATCCATCCACCTCACATGTGTGGCATATCAAGATGCTGATTAGACAGCATGATAATTGCACAGGTGTGCCTTAGGCTGGCCACAATAAAAGGCCATTCCAAAATGTGCAGTTTTATAACACAGCACAATGCCACAGATGTCACAATTTTGAGGTTGTGTGCAATTTGCATGTTGACTGCGGTAGGACCACCAGAGCTATTGATATCCACATCCAGCATCTTCACCTCCAAGTTCGTCTGAGACCAACCACCCAGACAGCTGCTGCAACAATCAGTTTGCATAACCAAATCATTTCTGCACAAACTGTCAGAAACCGTCTCAGGGAAGCTCATCTGCATGCTCGTCATTCTCATCGGGGTCTCGACCTGACTGCAGTTCATTGTTGTAACCGACTTGAGTGGGCAAATGCTCACATTCGATGGTGTCTGGCACTTTGGAGAGGTATTCTCTTCACGGATGTATTCGTGTGGGTGAACTTTTTGCTGATGTCAACGTTGTGGATTGAGTAGCCCATGGTGGCAGTGGGGTTATGGTATGAGCAGGCATATGTTATGGTAACACAGAACACACTAACACAGATTAGACTCTGAAAAATAGATTTTCTCTATTTGAGAGAAATAGACCTTTTGTGTACAAAGAAAAACTCTTAGATCTCAGAATTCAGCTCATGAAAAATGGAGACAAAAACAAAAGTGTTGCGTTTATAATTTTGTTCAGTGTAAAATAATACTTTTTATTTTAATTTCCTTAAAAAATGTATAAAAAATGTTTATTAAATTAAATTTATATTTTAAGTTATTTATAAAATAATTATGAATATAATAAATACACAAATATATATAATACATGCATTTTGTCTCTTTAAATTTGAAATCTGTAGTATCAAGGTTTCAGAAACTGCAAAACATCATATAAAACCAAACAGAAAGCAGCTCATGGAATATTTAATTTGACCTCTTGTAGTGGTTGCTCAAAATTTTCTTGAAGGTTAAGTGCCTCCTTTCACTGACCTTTCACTGAGTTTGAGGCTTTATTTTGTACCCTATTCGTGTAAAGTGTCTGCCACACTATGAGCTGAAGTGTAAGTGGTCCATCAGTGACTAAGAGCAGTCCGTTTGCTTCAGACAGCTGTCCTTGACCACACTTTTTTTTTTTAGCAAGTGCTCTGTACAAAACCTGTGCATGAAGAAATAGATGTGATGGAATAATGTGTTCGCATGAAATCTGTTGTAAGTGTCTTAACAGATTCTCAGTGTACCAGCCAACCTAAAGAACATATTTTGAATGACCATATTCTACAACTAATCCTTTCCAATACCTAAACTTAACAACTACCTTACTTATTAAGCAGCAAATTAAGAGCTTATTGAGGCAAAGGCTGTAGTTGATTGGTTTGTTAATAATGAGAATTGGACCTTAAAATAATAATATAAAGTAAAAAATAAAATAAAGTGTGGCTGTAAAAAAAAAAAGTCCCTCAGTTTTATGAAAATGAAGGTCATAAAAAGACTTAAATGGTCTTTAGCATTTAATCGGTTTTACATTTTGGTGATGGGAAAAAAAACAGGAATTGTGAAACACCCTTTGATTATTTAAAAAAAAGGTTATGATTTTATGAAATAAATAAGAGTACATTCCATCATGTAGCGATTTTAGAGCAGTTCACAAGCAATTTTATTCTTAATATGTAGACGATTGTGCATATTTTTTTTCGTTCTCATCAAAATAAAAGTCCTAATGTACTTTGGGCTTGTTTAGAATTAAAAGTTTTTTCCCTGGGTGATATCAGTGCTTCAGTTACACAGTAAACTCTATCTAGTATCTAATACAAATATTATTCTAGATTTTACTAATATTACTAATGTTACGAGTGTTAACTAGGACTCAAGTACGAGACCAACAAAACTCTATTATTTATTAGTATCCTAACATTGTTTTAACCTTTACAATTAGAAATACGCAATCTCCATTTCAATGTAACAAAAGCAAACGTCTATTGCATCTTGCCATTTAGATTTTTGATTAATAATTAGTGTCCTGCTTTGCTTAGCAAACTTAAAGTCATGTAACAGAAGTTATGGCAGAATTGATTTATGTATTGTGACATATTTCAGAATGAAACAGGTTTTCGAATGTGAAAAATTAAAGGGTGGGACTTGACTTTCACTCTTAAACGTGTTGTATGTATGATCGACTCCGAGTGGTTGAACTAGGTATTTCAGTCCAAAATTCAAAATATTGGAGAGGCTTTTTTATCCCCAGCCCATTCTCAATTTTCAAAGGAGAATAACTGACTGTAACATTGTTTTTCAGATAAATAAATGTTAACTTAGCATGTTTCTTAAATATCTTTAAACATATTATGGTATTTTTATGGTTTAGTAGAGTCAAAAACTTTTGTACCTTTTATCTAAAAAACAAAAACAAAAAACAAAACAAAAACAAAAACAAACAACCGGCTGGGCCATATTCAGGTTTGTGCAAATGCGTTGTTTTATGTAGGAAATGCCCTGAGCGCTGCTTTTAGAGGTGATCAGCAGTGTACACTGCCAGAAGCTGCTCCCCACCTTCTCATGCACATGTACTACACACAGGACCAAGATCAGCAAGAGGAAACACACACAGTTATTCACCCATGGGGCAAACCTGTTGGCGCGTGGTAGAATCAATCATATTAATGCCATATCCTCAGACTCGCACACACATAAATGTACTACACAGTATTATTTACACACATATACACACATAATAAAATACAGAAGACACTATGCTGAGAGAAAAAATATAAAGATGAACAATGCAACAAAATGTTTTGGGGGGGATTTTGTCCTCATTGGGTCATTGCATTGGCCTAATTTGGTGTTCCAGGAACACCTGATTTATTCTCATTCCTCGGCTCAAATTGCCAGTAGCTAGAAACCACACATCGGCTTTAGTTATGCTGTGGTGGCATAGATAAACGAAATATCTCTGTTTTCTCCTGCAGAGCTGCTACATAATTAAATCCTGTGGAGATCATGTAGCTAATTAGACACACATGCAGTGTGTTTAACTGAATGATGAGAGGAACAATCAGGGCAAAGACTATTTGAGTTTAAAACCATGTGTTTAAGAGGTTTTCATTTCAGTATATGGACAAAATGAGTAAAAAATCACTAATGATTTATCAAGGATAGTCATCAGTTACTGAAAAAAAAGTAATTTAATTTTTTTAAGGTTAGTGGTTGTAATGGATCCAATTTATATTTGTTGATTTTGTGAAGTGAATTTTTTTTTTCTTATTTCTAAGAAGGTAAATTGTATAAATGGCTTTGTTTTGTCTAAATTGTTAACATACTGTATAAACGGCTGGCAAATATGTGTTTTCAGCAAAAGTGTTTCTGTGAATTCTAATTTAGCTGTCATAGAAATACATTGTGGTGGCATAAGTTTTATCACAAATTAAAATCCTTTTTTTTTTGTAAAGATAACTGAAATAAAAAAGGAAAATAGATTTTAATGTTTTTGAACGAAAATCTCTTATGCTGTCCAAGACTACATTTATTTGATCGAAAATACAATAAAACTGTATTACTGTGAAATATTATTACAACTTCAAATAACAATTTGAAATTTTAATATATTTTAAAATGTAATTCATTCCTTTAATGTAATTTTCATTTAATGTTCTCTTTTCATATATATAATATATACGACCCAATACTAAATATAACAAATACCTTACTAACTATTAATAAGCAGCAAATTAGGAGTTTATTGAGTTATATATTATATATATATATATATATATATATATATATAAATATATATATATAAACACACACACACACACACACACACACACACACACACAAATATAAAAACATTAAAATGCAGTTTGTAATTTTTGGTCCTAGAAAAATTTTAACAGAAAAAAAATCTGAATTGAATTTTGAATCCAGATCCAGCTCATGAATGATACACGCTAGTCTGGATATTCAATTGAAGGTTTTTTTGCAAATCTTGATTGCAGCCCTTTGTTTGTAACTGAAACTCGTCACCCAAAGGAATCTCAAACATTTATTTATCTTGATGCTGACTGAGAAAATTCCTGTAATAACAAATACAATACAGCCTTATCTTTAATATTTTGTTGTTCTTTCACCACTTTTCGAGAGCAAAACATTATGGATTCAGATATTGAAACAGGCATTGAGTCAGAAAGTGGAAATGTTGGAGATTAGAGCCTGCCGGGCTCTTTATAGGAACACAGGGGTGTTTTCGGCTTTAAATATATTCAAAACGTCCTCGACAATGCCTCTGTCTAATGTGGTAATCTGGTGAATGCAGGAGTGCATATTGTTCTACAAAGGCTGCCTTGAATCAGAAAGAGAGCTGTCAAGGGATGCAGCGCTCTCTCTCTCTCTCTTTCTCTTGTGTCTGTGTACAGTGTATTATTGGCTATGCTCAGTCAATAGGCTTCATTCAGTGTTCTCTCACTGACTGGGATCAAATGATGTGGGAGTCTGTTCAGTCAGTAGCACTAATGTCTGCAGTATCAGAAGGCTGGTGTCAGGCTATGGTCACGGTTCTTTAGTCACTGGGCTCGGTCCAATATGACTAGCTCCATCTGGTCCAGCCAACATTAGGTCTGAAAAAATAAATAAATAAATAAATAAAAACACTTTCAGATCTTTTTCCCCACACTGTAAAAACATTGCAGTAAAAAAATGTTTTTTGACTGTACATAATTTGACTGTACGATTATTATTATTATTGTTATTATTATTATATTTTAAAAAAATCATTAACTGATATAATATTAATATGACAACCTATTGAAATATTGAAATCTGTTTATTATATGTGTATAACACACCACCAAAAGCAGTAGGTGATGAGAAAGTCATACGATGAACCAAAGCTCATTACAAACAGCCTCTCCACAATCTGAGAAAGAAAATGCTTCCCTACTAGAGTTGTGACGTTCGCGAACGAACCGATTCTTTTGAACGGCTCATAAACATGAACGATGGGAGCCGAGTCGCGACTGGAGAGGAGCCGTTCTTTCTATCGTTCTTTTTTCCTATGCGTGTTCATACAAATGAGCTCCGCCAGGAGACAGAACAGTTATAGGGGGAGGGGCGCACCCAGCGCAGGCCAACCCTTTATAGCGTGATGATATTAGTTATTAGTTGTGCATGCATTTACATTGCATTTTGTGTTCATTTAAAACTTATTTTAAAATCATTAAAAATGTTCTTTTGTGATACTGTACTTGTATAGAAATGTTTCACTAAAAGCTGTTTTCCACAGACATTCATTGCAGCCCACTTTGTTATTGTTCATTGACTTGAAGGGGCTGATGTCCTATTTGCAAAGTTTACAGTAGTAATAGTATGTAGTATGTAGACATTTCCATTTTATTTATTCTAATTTTATCTACTTAAAAAAAAAAATTAGTTTTCTATCAAAATGTTCTTGTGTGATAACAATGTTCTTGTGTGGAAGTGTTTGTAGTAAAAGCTGTTTTGCACAGAAATTCATTGCAGCCGGCTTTGTTTTTTATGTTTATTTGTGAGTAGGTATTGTATGAATAACATAAGTCAACGTAGTTTTACACACACACACACACACACACACTTTGTACTAAAGGTAAATCAAAATAATGATGTCACTGTCTAAGCAGAGGGATTTGTGCAACCCTATGGAATATAGTCGACACATGAGAAATGAGGTAATAATCAATATTTCAGAATAATTCAAACTCAGATATTGGTGTGTGATATCTGAGCTTTAATTATTTGACTACAAATCTCACCTCATAATACCTCCCAGTGATTATTTCCAGGATAAACTGAGATGCTCCCAAGCTGGCTTCTTAAAACTGACTAAATATTTAAAAAGAGCCAAAAGAGCCATTCTTTTGAACAGCTCCGGATCCCCTCAAAGAGCCATAAATCCCATCACTATTCCCTACATCCAGTATATCATTCAAACAAATACTCAACACCATCATGGTAACTCACAAAATACTGAAATAATATAAACATTCATTTAACAACATTAAATACAAACCTCATGAATATAACTGGTAGGATAAAACTAAGAAGAAACATCAAATGCGTAATGTAACACAGGGAATTCTGGGTACGTCAATTTATGTTTTTACACTGTAAATTATCCATTCTTTTTTTTTTTCACTTTCAAAAACTGTGTTTTACCATAAAATTAAATGTCCATTATACTTTTTCAGCATATAGTAAGGGAACGTACCATGTACCAATTAATGGGTTTTAACGTAGCATTATTCTCCTTTTAACCAAATACATAATATTAAGCTTTTTCCATTACATTAAATTAAATCTGAAGCCCAATCAAATTTTATTTTATTTTATTATATTTTATTATTAATATTATTATTATTATTATTATCTGTATTTGAATGTTAAAACGTCACAGGAAATGCATTGGAGATGGACTTGTAGAAATTTGAAGATGTTAAAAACAACTTTGATTTTTGTTGGCCGACCTGAGCTTATATTTCTATTGTCCTTCTAGGCTAATATAGTTTCTCTTTTTCTCATTGCTGTTTTATTTTGGCTGTTCATCTGCTGTGTCATCCAGGATCATGCATCCTTTAGTCTGACAAATGACCTTACTTGAACGAGGATTCTGTCTGCCTCTGCTGAGTCCTTAAGGAGTCTGTGTCTCTGTTGTTCTGTCTATCACTCCAACGTTCTAATATCCAACCCATAATTAAATCTCTCGTTCTGTTCTGTTCTTCTTATCTGTCATTAAATCTGTTGTCCTTTAGTTCTGTCTGTCATTATATCATTCCATCATTTATTGTTTATTCTTCCATTACTTTGTTGTTTTATCTATTGCGTCATCTACCATTCTATCTTACAGTACGTTGTATCGTTCTATTTTCTTATGTTCTGTTGTTCTGTCGTCAATGCTCGGTAACATGTCAGACTCAAAGGATTTATCTATCTATCCACCCATCTGTCCATCCATCCATCAGTCTATAATATTGTTCAGTCTGTTTGTAAGGCTTAGCCTACACTTCAAGAGTAAATATTCTGTCACAACATTGAACAAACCATTTTCTACTTCTGTAAGTGTTGGCACAGTGAACTCCTGTGAAATCAAATCTGGATCAGTCGTGTAATCTCTAGCACTTGATTGTGATGCATCACAGAGTTTACAATTCCTCTTCCTGCGCTAATTAGAACAGGCAGTGCTAATCAAGCTAAGTGGGACCGACTGCGTTGAGTGCCTGTGTGGCCCTGAACATCAGTAGTTTGGGGTGGTGTGTGTCAATGGGACCTTAATGATCCGCACAGAACAAGACAGGCCTGGATCTCTCTTTCCATTGCCATCACGAAGTTCTCTCTCAGAGCGAGATCAACAGGGGACCATTGAATGGTTTAAGTTTATAAGAGGGTTGATGACAAGGGCTGACGTGGATTGTCATGTTTATCTCAACTTGAGAGGTGGAAATGGAAAACAAGAGAGTACTGAAAGAGAAAAGATGACAGAAAAAAGAGAATATAGAGGGAGGCAAGGCCAAGAGATGGATGTTGAAAGAAATGTATACCGTCTCAGAAATGCTTTATAGAAGACTAGCAGACTGGACAGAAATAGGGCAGAAATTCATCCTGATAGCTGAGGAAAGCAGCGTGGCTATGTGCCAGTGTCAAAAAAATGCCACACGTCCCTTTGTTCTCCTTTCTGTAGCTTTGTAAATATCCCAGATTTGTGCTGTTTGTATTCCAAGCTAATTACCGTGACTGCAATTAGCAAGGATTGAAATAGAAAATCATGGATTTATTTGAATTAGTGACACAAGCGCAAATGAATCTCGCATTGCTATTCACAAGTAAGACAGAACCTGCTGTTTTTTTTTTTATCTAATGACTGAAATGATCCTGAAATATTAATTTTTTCAATTTCAAAGTCAGTTTTTCCACAAATGTTTTGCCCAAATTGAATCAAATTCTTTATACAAAACCTTTCGAAAGTATCTTCACGGTTTGTAAAATATTTGTTTTGAAGTGGAATTTCGAAGTGCTTTTTTTTTTCTTTTTTTTTTCTTTTTTTAAGTGGACTATTATTTTTTTGTCATTAGAAATGCATCACTTATGTATTTGGTTATTGGATAGGCTATTGTTAATAATTATTTTATGATTAGTGAAAGGAGGATTCTTACTAAATAACCTAGCATAACTTATTAGCTTATAAGCCCAGGCTTGAAGGCTTGATTCCTTCAACATGTCATTCTGATTTACCTGTGTCTTTGAAAGCAAATAAACACGTCTGTGTATTTCATATTTTCCTCTGTAAAATAACAAGGTCCTGACTGTACATGCAACATCAGACTGCATTTCTGATTGACAGGCTGTAAAGAATGACAGTGTGTGACTCAGGGGAATGAGGGTAAGTGATTGGCTGGCGGAGGAGAGCTGTGAATCAGGATGGCTGGTATAATTTGTTCTTCTCACTCTGATCGCTGCCATGGAACGCTGCCCATGTATGAGGTTAAAAGAGTATCGTGCTAGATCTGAATTGTGCCAAAGAAGCCATAACCTTTCTCTGTCTCTTCTGAAAAACAGCACCTCACTGCAGTACAGCTTATGTAACCGAATGGTTCTATTTAAACCAATTAGTTTTGATTGTCACTTTGACTGCTTAAAGGGATAGTTCAAATAAAAAGTCTGTCATCATTTACTCATCTTGAAACCTGGAGGAATTTCTTTCTTCTGCTTAACACAAAAGAGCCAAATAATTGCTGGTCTTATTTGACTTATATAGTATTTTTTTTCCATATTGTGGACATCAATGCGGGCACATCAACTGTATGTTCAACAGAAGAAAGAAGTTAGTTTAGTAAATGATGAAAATTTCATTCTGGGGTTAAGTAATCTATGTCTAACGCCACAAATAAAACTAGAAAAAATAGAAACCAACAAAATGCGCATGAATTCACATGCATTTTAATGCATGACATAGAGGCATGCATTAAAAGTGTTTAATGCACAGCTAGCAATGCATTATCCCACTTAAACCATGGTCATTTGCCAGCATTGACAAGTTGAAGCTGTTAATGATGTTTGCAGTGTAATATTTGACCAGAAGAGTAAAAATTACGGTTATTTTCACCACGTTACGGCTCGTTAGCTCTAGCATTCTGGAAGCTGCAAATCAGACACAGATAAAGTTAGTGTAAGTTAGCGGAGTTAGTGTAAATAGACTTTGCCAACAAGGTGGGCTATTTGCACTTAGTGTAAATAGACACTCAGTTAAAGAAATGCTTTTTTATGATGAGGAGGACATTTTAAGCTATGAAACCTAGAAAAGACCTCTTAGATGCCGAAAGATCAAGTCAAATTCAATTTCTCATGTCATGTCCCCTTTAAGACTATTTTAGTAGCTTTATAGGAAGTATAGTTTGGATTTGGAGATGTTTTTCCCACAGTACTCTTAGAAAGTGTTGAGGAGGAGTTGCACCTCTGAGAGTGAGTGGGTCTGACAGTTTGTGTTGTAAAAAACCAATCGTCTTCGGACAGAGGAGTCTGTGTGTGTGTTTATGTGTATCTAGACCCAAATCCCAGAGCATTGCAGACTAACATCCTCCTCCTCCTCTCTTTTGTGCTGACTTAATTTAAGAGTGGGCTGAATTAATAACATCCCCAAGGCTTGCAGGGCACCCTGAGAGCATTTCTCGTATTTACTCACCAATATGCATTGTATGGAGTTCTTTTATGTCCCTCCTGTGACTTTCCAGACACTGCAACCTGAGTCATAAGGTCATCATGAGCTTCACTTTGCTATAAAAGAATGCATGGAATGGCAATAGTAGATGACAGTGTTTGCATTTTGTTTCATGATTTAACCAAAACCCATGCTATTTTTGAAATGTTGGTGAATGATGCAGATAGTTGACGTGTCCAGCAGTATGATCTGCATTACTCCATTTTATACAGCATTATATGAATCTTTTTATAATGATTATATATCTAACTTTATTGCATGTAATAATTGTACCATATTGTTTCATATTGTAGGATGACTCGGACACTTTCAGTGCAGAATAAATTCATTGTGCCAATTATTTCTATAAAGTACCTGAACTAGTTATTGCGTGATGCTTCATCCACGTCTATAGGTGGCAGTCACTTTAGACTTTATTACGCATTATGCAATTTTTTTCTTAAAAAGACACTGGGTGTCTTTTTAAGAAAAATTAAAGTTTTAATTTTTGAATTTTAATATTTAGTGCATTTCAGATGTTTATTTAAAAACATAAGCAGCTGATGCATAACATGCCCATGGACTTTTTTTATATATCAGATACCCTACTTTTACCTGTTCTTAGAAAAGTAATATTTTCTGGGGAAATGTTTTCTTTTTCTTTATAATACTATCTGCTCTGGTCTTTTTCTCTCTCGCTTCCTTCATTCAATGGAAAGATAATCCTGCATCTGGTTTAGGTGCCGCTCACTGATATTGTGCTTTGTGTCTGTAAATGGACTTCTGGTTTAAATAGAGGCCAGACTCGGTGGAAGCTTTTTGTCGACTGCTTTTTTCTATCTCTCTCTTAAGCTCAGCGCCCAGTTTAAGGCTCTGTGAATGAGTAAATAAATAAATAAATATATGAAGAGAAAAAAATTCTCTGCGGAAGCGATGTGAATGTGAACATGAGAGAGTGAGGAAGAGGGGGAGCATTCAGCGAGAGCAGGCACAAAAGAAGAGACAGAAAGAACACAAAGATAGATGAAAAATGGAGTCACAAAGGATACAGAGAGCTACAACAAAAGAACAGGAGTAAAGGATAGAGACACAAGACAGGCAACAGAAGGAACAAGAGAGGCGTCAACTACGGTGAAGACCAGAGCAAGGGATAGAGGAAGAGGAAAAGAGTGAGAGAGAGAAATGGGCCAGCTTTTCCCTGCAAGGCACACCCTGGCATTCAGCCGTTGAGGAGAGCAGGAGAAATGTTGAAAAAGAGAGAACAGTATTTGTCAAGAACTGAGGAAACGAAAAGAGACAGAGTGACGGCACGTCTCGGGGAGACAGGAAGTGACTTTTAGGAATCAACGGTGATATGTAAATGCCAACTTTTGCTATCATCTCTGGTCCTTTTGCTCGTGTTATGTCATCATCGCAAAAGGATATGAATATGTATCGTCTGATTGCTAAGATAAACATCAGCGTGCCTATGATTCGCTGATGTCTGGATCTGGAGGAACAGGGGAAGAGATGCATTGTGCAGCTTAAGCACACACTGTTCCACCAGTATTCAAAGCTATGTTTTACTGGAGTCTACTATCATAAAAACATACTGAATTATGGGAAAGACAGTGTCTCCTCTAGTATAGTAGCTGGTAGAGATGAACAACTGAAAAAGTGAATATTAATTTAGGTTAATATGATGTTTTTTTTATATAAAATGTATGTCTATGGGTCAAATACGAGTCCCGTTTTGGTGCCTACAGAACATCAAATTAAATTTACAAAAGTTATTTTATATACTTAAATGCAAGTTAAGTGTCTATTTTAATGTTTCAAATAACAAATAATAACCCTTATTCAGTGTAACAGATATATTTATGTAAAAATGTCTTTTGAAACCACGTAGCAACTTTCTCGCACTTAAGCAAGGGTTCACTCAGTTTTATTTTTTTTTAGAAATGCCAGCAGTGAGTATGACATCAACAGGATGTGAGGTCATCGGAGTAAGTGCTTAATATTACAGGTGTACACATCAGGCTTCATTGATGTGATCACCGTTGCTTCCGGAAGAGATGGCACAAGAGTTTTCTCTGTCTTTGCCTCTCACCATTGATGCCTGTGATGACGAATTTCATAAATGTCACTAACAAGTGTTAGTTTATTCATTTGCCACCCAGCATTAGTCACAGTGCGTGTTTGGGTGCTTGAATGATGCCGACACTCTCTCTTGTCTCGATCTGTACAGTTGTACTTCAAAGTCATAAAAAAAAAAATATATATATATATATATATATATATATATATATCTTTCAGCCATTCTATGATTTTTCTATAAATATCGAACACCCTGGTCTCAGGAGAGAAATCGAATCTGTTTTATCAGGTGCTTGCAACTAGGTAACAGAAGATCAGATTTCTATTCAACATGGTTTTTAATATGCAGATGAAAAGCTTGTGGGGATGACATTTAACATCCATTAAGAGCATGAAATTACACTTTCTTACATTGAATATTTTTCTTTTGTCCTTTAATTCTTATTTACACAGTGAATTTCACCTACTAAGGTCATGAGATTTGACTCCTTAAGCTCAGTTCTAAAGGTGCGGTCACATTTATTGTTGTTTAATGAATTTTCATGGGCAAAATACTGTAATTTCAAGTCAATACACCTTGTAGCACTTTGTATAATTCAGATCAGCTTCTATAATAACATTTAACTCTTTTTAAATAATAAAACAGGAAAATAACAGAATCAGGGATGCAAACTTTAAATTCTGCTTTAGAGCAGCTCTGAAAAGATAACAGTGTAATTTTTCAGCTTAAGTCTGTTTACTCTTGATATACTCTAGATATAGTTGACACAGTTTTAATGACTGTGTAAAGTTTAATCATGAAATGTAAAAACAGCTCTGGAGAAGGCAACAGTGTTGTTATTCAGTCCAGGTCAAATCTGTTCAATAACAGTGTTGATGTTGCAAAATTAATATTAATAGGAATCAACTGAATTTTGCGTGAGGGCGAATTATTTCCTCAGGTTGTTCCCATTACATTGTTTTTGCCTTTGAATCTTCACCACACATTATTTGGATAACTGATTAAATTACAGCTCATCTCATGTTACAGCACTTCCCGGTTATCTTTACAATAAAATCGGAAAAAATATCCATATCTCTTACATAGTGACAGGTAGCTGTTTAGCCCTTAGAAAGGTCATCAGTACTGAAAAAGCAGTCATGTACTGAAGGATGCTCGCCAAGGCCTTTCAGATTGAAACTTCCCACTAAACTGCCTTTAAAATGGTATGAAATCAAGATCCATCTTTACCTTAACTCACCTTTCTATTAGTTTCTCTATTATGGAAAGGCTGCTTGTCTTATTTTTCCGCATTTTTTGTCATAATCTTTAAGGTTCTGGTCAGAAGGAGAAGGACTGGGCAGACAGGGAAACCTAATCCATCTTTTCTGTCCCAGAGGCATTGTGGGAGATGAAGTCAAGCGCACCATGAGTGAAGCTGTCAGCGGCGGTGATGCGTGAAGCAGAAAGCAGGATCTGTTTTTCTGCAGTTCATGGTTTACATAGAATCAGAAGCTAGCCGAGCTTAGCTTATTCCTCGCCCCCCTCACGTACGCTAGACTGTTTATGTGTCTGACTAGAGGAGGTAGAAGTCAAGACCTGCAAAGCATTATTGCATTGTAAATCAGATTGCTGTGGATCATATTAATTAAACCAAAAGCATGTTTATTTCACCTTTGGGGAACATTCAATTCGAAAATGCTAACCTGGAGCACTAATATCCACACCAGCTATTTGTGATGTCAAGCTTTTGGTATATAAGCCCGAACAGAATCAGACATGTTGTAAATGCTCTTTCTGTTAGGGACAGTTAAAAAAATGCTTTCACTGAAACAGCTGCAATGTCAGATTAAGAGGACAGTTCACCCTAAAATGAAAACGGTCGGTGAACATACATGATGTTTTTTCTTCAGTGCAATGCAAAAGATCATCTTTTGAAAAATGTATTTGTGTGTTTTTTGTGTGATGAAAATGTGCTTTTAGTCCATGAAAATCAATGGGGTCCAATGTTGTTTTAGAGCCAAGACTTTCAATGCAGGGGTGTGCAATATATATAGTCTACCATAACATCGTAATTGTTGTTTAAACAATATGTGATTTAACATTATTGAGTATATCGCAAAAACAAAATGAAATCACATCCAGAGAGTGTATGTGTACACTATGAGATGTACGTTAGACTACTGCTTGAGCGCATTTTAAGTTCTCGCTTCCACTAGTCTATTAAATACAGTATATATTTAGAATTCCCCCAAAATGTAAGATAGGGGGGCAAATATGCCCCCACATTACTTTTTTGTCTTTTTATTTTTTTATCATCTGATCAATATCACACAGAGTACATTTTTTTCCTCCAAATATCAGTAGGATTGCAAAAAAGATATTGATTTTATAAAACATTCCAATAAACAATAATTTTGGTTCATATTAACTGACTTGCATTTTAGACACCATAAACACATTTAGTTTCCACAACAGAACTGTTTTGCATGTCTGAGCAACATGCAACAGTGTTCCATTACTGAATCAGTCAGCCATTTGAATGAATCGGTTGAATGAATAATTCAAAGACTCACTCAAGCAGTGATTTACCGCCACCTACTGGCGATTCTAGGTTTAGATTTAAAGTAAATCTTCATTTTTGCCCCCCAAATAATTTCAAATAAATCCATTAAACCTTTAGTTTTTTTTGTTTTCAAAACATTATTTATACATTTGTAACTGCAGGTTAACAGTATTCATGTTTTGCATTAAACAGTCTTTGTAACTGCATATAAATGCAACTTCAATCCAGCTTCAATGCCACCGCTGCATTGCAAACAATTTTTTTTTTTTTATTTGACTGGTAACAGCACTAATTGTCTTATTATTTGAAACAAAAGATGAGGCAAACATTTAATTAGGTTACAAAAAACTGGCCTCGATTTTGAAAATCAATTTAAACTTTTACCTGCTAATTACTCCTGCAAACTAATCACCAGACAAAATATGAAGAATATCAAAGGTTTGAGTGTCATCTGTCCACAGCAGTCCTAATCCTGCCAAAATAACAGAAAAATAACATGTTCAGCAAAATATTGTCTATTTGTTGTCATCGACTGAATTCTAGATTTTTTTTATTTTTTATCATTTATTTTTTTCATTATTGCACACCCCTACTATAAACAAAAGCATTCTGTAAAATTCAACCAATCTTACAATTCTGTCATTATTTTATCACATTCCTGTAGTTTCAAACATTAATGACTTTGTTTCATTTGTGAAACACACACACAAAAAAAAAGATAATTCAGAATGTGATTCAGAATCCACTGACTGTCATACAGGCTTTTAACATCATGACAGAATTTGGGGTGAACTGTTCCTTTAAATGTGCTTGATGTTATATAAAACAGCATGTAGTTTGAGCGATCCACACACACAGCCAACCATCGATTATAGAAGTGTGGGATAACTGCACTGACCTGTTTGTTCATTTGAGTGGAATGTTGGTAGAAGCGCTATAAGGGTCATTGGGAGTGTGGGCCATAGTCAAATGGACCATTGCAGTGAGGAAACTGCCAATTGTAGAGCGGTGGCATTGCAAACGTAACTGTCTTTCATAGAACAGTTGATCAAATAGCCTATTCAAAACAAACACTTCTTTTCACTCCTAAGGGGAAACATACTGCTCTGCTTGAAACACTGTGTGTTTACAGTATCCCGAGTACACTCAAAGGGCATCTGAGCTGTGGCTTTTTGATAATGTCAAATAAAACCTTCCTTGGGTTGTTTCCCTAAACAGACATGGTCCCTTTAAAAAGGTCAGCCTGACAGAGAAAACAACTAAGCTGGAGTCTGTGGTGTTTAAAGGGGGGGTTGCTGGACTGGAGGAGCGTTTGGTGCGAATCTTGCTAACGTAATTGCTGTCTTGATTGCTACAAGCAGCCTCCGTGTCCCCTTTAGCGTATACACCTCCACCCCACCCCCACTTTCTCTCTCCCCGGGGGATGTATGTTGTGATTTTAGTAGATATCCAGCCCTGCAGACGGGGGAAGTGTGACTGAAACATGTTTATGTAGTCTCAAGACCAAGGTGAGATCAAAAAATATAACTGTGGTTCCCCCCAAAGCCCTGTCTGCTTGTGAAAGTCGTCTCTATTTTATTAAAACATTGAATTTCAGTTGTCATTAATGATGCATTTGACACTGTGGTGACCAGACGGCCCTATTTTTTGGTGGCCTTTCCCTCGGCTAGAGCTGTCCTTGGAAATCTCTCTGTTTAAAAAACAGGGATGTCCAAAAACCTATTAGGAAAATAGAAAAGACTTGAATATTCTATTTATAGCCTATAATTCTATGAAAGGTCCCATATTTATTATTTACCAGCCTCAGTTTCTCTTATTTATTTCATTATTGATTGCTTTATAGTGGTTTTATAAAGCAATTCAGTGCAGCGACTGTCAACACTCACACTTTGTTTTGGATGCATGCTTATGTCACAATCAGTCAACAAGCATTTGTCTGAGCAATAGTTTTATATATAGATTTATTTTGAATCTACAGCATATATTGCTATAAAATTGGTTTCCCACCTCTCATTTCAGGGTTGTTATTTTATTTTGTAAGTAAATATTGGATGAATATCAGACAACTTCTAGTACTTTATTTATTTATTTATTAACATATCTTTATTGCGAGGATTAACCCCTTGAGATGAAACATCTCGTTTTCGAGAGGGTCCTACATTCCATCAAAGCAAAATGAACCAAATCAGCAGAGCAAATATCACAGTCAAAAACAGCACAACATAACACAACAACACACACACACACACACACACATTCCAGCTCACAATGCTCAACCCCACCCCACCAAGCACGAACCCCACAAGTGACAAGACAAACAAAAAAACAACCACATGACTAGCATTGCACAAGATCAAGGACTAAGAGGAACACAAACAAGAACATTGATGATAGTACTTAAATGTTCATGCTCATTTCCCATATTTTTGCATTTAGATATGTTATATTTGTATTTAGATGTTTAGACATTAGACATAATCTACTGCCCTCGCAAAGGAATAATTTACCCAAAGAATGAACATTCTGTCATTAATTACTGACCCTCATGTCGTTCAAAAAGCAGTAAGACCTTCATTCATCTTTGGAAAACAAATTAAGAGCTTTCTCCAAGAGCTTTCTGACCCTCCATAGACAGCAACACAATTGACATTTTCAAGGCCCAGTAAGGACATCGTTAAAATTTTCCATGTGACATTATTGGTACAGACATAATTTTATAAAGCTAGGAGAACAGGCCTTGCTACGTTTCTGGAGCTTGATCGTGTTGATTACATTGCTATCTAGGGAGGGTCAGAGAGCTCTCAGAATTCATCAAAAAAATCTTAATTTGTCTTCTGCAGATGAACAGAGGTTCATCTTCATCTTGGAATGACATTGCGTGATGTGACACACAGCCAAGTATGGTGACTATACTCTGAATTCGTGCTCTGCATTTAACCAATCCAAAGTGCACACACACAGCAGTGAACACACACACGCACCGTGAACACACACCCAGAGCTGTGGGCAGCCATTTATGCTCCGCTGCCCGTGGAGCAGTTGGGGGGTTCAGTGGCCTGCTCAAGGGCACCTCAGTCCTGTACATTCACTCCCCCTACCTGCAATTCCTGCCAGTCTGAGACTCAAACTCACAACCTTTTGGATTAAAAGTCTGACTCTCTTACCATTAAGGCCACGACTTCCCCAATGAGAGTGAGTCATTAATGACAGAATTTTAATTTTTGGGTGAACTAACCCTTTAAAGTTAAATCACTGATGTCACATGGACTTTTTAACAATATCCCTACTACCTTTCTGTGACTTGAACACGGTAGTTGCATTGCTGTCTATGGAGGGTCAGAAAGCTTTTCATCAAAAATATCTTAATATGTGTTTTGAAGATGAACAAAGGTCTAACAGGTTGAAAATGACAAGAGAGTGAGCAATTAATGACAGAATTTTCTTTTTGGGGTGAACTATCCCTTTGAAAAACTGTTAAATGAGATCTTAACCAAAATGAATTTCCAATTTTCATACATTATATCTAATGTTTTTATGTCGAAATTCCCTTTTAGCATTAAAATTGTTACCCTTTTTTTTTAAATAGCATTTGTCATTTTATTTCTTAAATTATATAATTTCTTTCGGTTATCAGCCAGATCATGAAAATAATTCCTGGATTATTGTATTAGCCAGGATTTTAAAATACAGTATAATTAATATAATCAGTGTTGCCATTGTCATTTTCCAGCAAACCCAGAGTAATTAGTAATTAGACCATGTATGTATTGTGCCAATAAAGATAAGCAGCTTTTTCAATATGTGTGTTTATATAGCAATTCAGTAGAGCAACTCTCAGTGGTTTCACATTGTTTCATGATCAGTCGACAAGCATTCGTTTGAGAGAGAGGCGCTATGAACAGTTTATAACGTGTTGATGACTAATTGTCTTTTAGTAGTTTGACATTATACCATACTTCATCACAGTATTTTTAATAGTCAAAATAAGACTTTTTAAACGATAACACTAAACATTTCTATTATATATAGGCTAATACATTTAATTGCAGAAATATGATCAGCTTGTTTTATACTTATATTCAGTGTTGTGAGTGCTGGGATATGATTTTCCATGTCCTAGAGCTGTGTGGATTGGGATGACAGAAACTGACAGTAAAATTGGGGAAGTTCAGACAATACTGTT
Source organism: Carassius gibelio (assembly GCF_023724105.1). NCBI lineage: Eukaryota > Metazoa > Chordata > Actinopteri > Cypriniformes > Cyprinidae > Carassius > Carassius gibelio. The sequence continues at coordinate 17,376,956 of NC_068416.1, read as the reverse complement.
CTCCTTGTGCTAATTTTTGTGGCAGATATTCATTTGGGATATGTGCAATGGCATGCGCTGTGAGAGAATGTACTCAGCAGCATTCAAAAGAGGGTTAACTGTGCAAATCAGGTGGAACAGAGCGACTGCAGTGTGAAAAATCTGCCGCAATTTTATTTCTCTCCCTGATTGGATAAACATCTAGCCTATAGTGTTGTGACTTGGTATGCAGGTCTCAGACAAAATTGTTTAAGTGGAGTGCAGATGTTGAAGGGCATGACGGTGTGTGAGCTGACTGTGTGTGTGGTTTCTGCTGGTGTGCAAATATAATAGGAGCAAACACGAGCAGTGATTCCTAACCGGAGGTATGTGCATTGCAGGGAAATTCATAAGAAGAAGAATATAATTAACTATTATTTAAAACTAAATGATAATATATTCAAATAATAATATTAATTTAATTATGTTTCTGTTGTTTTTGATGTGAGAAATCAATGTATCATGTATGGAATGTTTTACATTTTGTGTGTATGGCACTTGTGGCATCGACATTATTATTAAATAGGACAACAATAAACAACAACAACAACAAATATTGTGATAAAAAATAAATTATAGACTACTGTTCGAACATGGTCATGTGTCATATATTTTCAAAGAAATCAATACTTTTATTCATCAAGGATGTATTCAATTGATCAAAAGTGGCAGTAAAGATAAAAAAAGATTTTATACTTTTATATTTTCTATTATATTATATTTATTCAGCTTTGTCGTCACAAAAATAATTAACATTTTAAAATATATTAAAATCGAAATAATATAATAATATAGAATATTACACAATATTCTGTGTATTTACTGTTTTCGATCAAATAAATGCAGCTGCAGTGAGCATAAAATATTTCTTTCAAAAAATATAAAAAAATATCCCAGACTTTGAACTGTGGTGGATGCTACTATATGAATTTTGTATTGTTCTTTAAAAGGTCCTATCTAATAATATCGTTGAGGATACTAAATTAAGTAATGTATAGTATGAACACATTTCAACACTATGAACACTGTTTTTGTCAATTAAGTTAATTTAAATTTAATAATGAGGCTGTACATGTTTGGAAACACGGTACGTTCATGGTTTGGCTCTGTATATTAAAGTGTGTGTGTGACTAGCCTCTGCTTCTCTTTGGGAATGTTGCTTCCCGCTGTCAGATACAGGTGTCTTTCCGTTCCCTTCCCCTAATCCGAGGCAGATGTAGTCTGTGTGCAGTCATGGAGATCATGATCATAGAGCCTATACTTAAGGCACAATGAGATCCTGCTAATAATCCACAATTACTTTCAGACACATGCTACTGCCAATCAGAAATTAAAATAACTAACTACGACAACGCAGTTCAGATGCTGTGCATTCAGCGATATGTAATTACGATACCGTCGATTAAACGAGCCAAGTTGTGTATGATGACAATAATGCCCTCATTGCCGTGAACATACATTGCGAGTTGTGAGTTTTGACATGCCGCTATCTTTTTGGCTGTTTGAACAGAAATGGGAAAACCAAAATCATCAAAGCCAGGTGGTTTTTCCATTAGCGTTACCACAGTTAAGCTTCAAAGCAGAGAAGTCGGACTTGCTGCAAGAAAGAAATATGAAAAGGAGAAAACTGACAATAACTGCATGACTGTCAGACATGAGAGACATTTTCAGAGACGGGCTTGCTTAACTACTCACTTCAGACTGAGGCAGTAGATCAGACGTTGCCTCAGCAGCCACTGAAGTTTCTCAGAATTGCAAAAACACAGGAAGAAGCAGTGTGGAGCTCATTATCATACACCATATAAAGTGTATATTGGAAACTGCTGGCACTTACAGATGCAGCTCTGACTCAATAATGAGCAAGTCCACATAGAACTGATCCAATTTTCCATTTTCTTCTGTTTTTTTGTGGAAAGCCCGTGTAGAAAGCAAGCACCCTGTAGCCTGTTTCCTATGTTTTAATCATGGGGAAAGTATATAAGATTGCTTAAATTAGCTTATGTCTCTTATGCTGATTTAAACTGCATTTCATCAAACATACAGTGACATAGTAATATGGTGACGTTGTTACAGTTTTACTAAGAAAGTTGTTTTTTATTCATATATATATTAACCAGTTTTATTTTTTTAGGATTCTCTGATGACTAGAAACTTTAAAAGAACATCATTTATTTGAGATAGGAAATCTTTCGTAAAATAGTCTTCACTCTCACTTTTGACCAATTTCTTTCTGAATAACAGTATTAATCAAATAAATAAATAAAATAAAACATTTTACTGACCCCAATCTTCTGAACAGTATTGTGTGTTTGTGTGTACATATCTCATAGTTTATCAACTTGTATTACAGAAGTTTCTTTTTTAGTACGTTTAAGATTATTTTTAAATGAACTACATGTTGATAATGCTTTCCCATATTTTTGCATTTAAATATAAGTTATATATTTCATTTAGATATTAGAGATCATTACTGCTCTCTTAAAGATATTCTTATAAAAATAAAACAAATTAATTTAATAACAATGTTAAAAGTTATCTCAAAACTACTTATATTAGTGCTTTTTATGCCTAAATTACTTCTAGCATTTAAAATGTCGCATTTTACTTTGTAGTCACTTTTAGAATAGTCATCTTTAAAATGTTGTGATTTTCATTATATATATATATATATATATATATATATATATATATATATATATATATATATATATATATATATATATATATATATATATATATATATATATATATATATATATATATATATAATATAAAAATTATTGTTTTATTGTTGGTACTTATTAATATAATCAATGCTTTATGTGTGTCATTTTTATTAACATGACATTTAAAAAAAAAAAAAAACGTGTTAAATGATGGCTTTTGTATTTAGTAAATCTGCCAAGCTTGTGTAACATTAAAAGCTACATTACAAAAATAAATGGACCTGTTAATAGAAATCATGTATAGAATAAATACTTCCTCAGACGGTGGAAGAGTTTCACAGGCTTCATTAATATTTCACACCTACAGAAAAGCCTGAATGTAACACTAACGTAAGTTACTGTTGTAAAATGTTCAGCACTCCCTCAGGTTTTATGTAATTAATGTTTGAAGCATCTAACTCTCTCTTCCTCTTTGTTGTTGTGTTTTGCAGTCTGTTCACAGTACTCACGGGGCGTTTTCGCCATTTTCGGCCTGTACGACAAGAGGTCGGTTCACACGCTGACGTCCTTCTGCGGCGCACTGCACATCTCCCTCATCACGCCCAGTTTCCCCACCGAGGGCGAGAGTCAGTTTGTCTTACAGCTGCGGCCCTCCATACGAGGGGCCCTTCTCAGCCTGCTAGACCACTACGACTGGAATCGATTCGTCTTTCTCTATGATACCGACAGGGGTAAGACAATAAAACACACCCAGTCACACTAATACATGCTTCCATTTGATAATTTGTGAAATGTAATTAAGTGCCAGTGAAATTGTTTAATAGTTATCTTAAATACTAAATGATGTACTGCATAATTTCTTAAAGGCACAGTTCACCAAAAATGAAAACACTAAAATTCTGTCATGTTTTATTTACTGTCATGTTGTTCCAAGCCTGTTTACTTTTTTATCTTCTGTGAAACACATACAGAATAATTTTGAAGATCCTTCACACATCTTTTTTTATATATATGCAGCAGCATATTATAGTGACCAAGCTCCAAAAAGGATAAAAAATAACCCTAAATTCTGAAGCTATACAATATTTGTTTACAACAAACCAAAATCAGTTGATCTGGTTCACAAGTCTGGCTGGTCACTTTTTCCTCCAATTACAATGAGTGAGAACTGGAGATTTAATGCTTCAAAAGTCCTTATTCATGGATAATCTTCCTCTCCAAACAGACAAGAGACTTAGTAAGTTAAATTTGGGAACAGAATAGTTCAGATTCAAAACTTAAAAAACTAAATCATTAAAAAAGATAGGACTCAGTAGAAGAACCTGTCATTGTTAGTTCTTGAATGAACTTTTAAAGAGATCTAGGGCAGATGTCAAGACTTTGAGAGAATAGCGTTCCACACAAAAACCTTAAAAAAAAGACTTAAAATATAGTCATATAGAGTCAAGTGAATCACTTTTTCAGCAAAAACCTTTTATGTTCCACAGAAGAGAGAAAGTCATACAGGTTTAGATCAATGTGTGGGTGGGTTTACAATGTAAACTCTATTTATTGACTGACTCATGGAGTCAGGTGAGTAGGAATGATAAGCCACTCAGAATTTTATTTCCAGAGAGCCTGTTATTAAAGGAGAGACTTATTCTTTGGAGAGCAGGGGGAGGTCTTAAACTCTCTGTTACACTAATGAGCAGTTTGTTGGCCAGAAACACAGTCACTCTGTTTCTATCTTACTTGTCTCTCTCTCCTATCCTCTCCATCAATGTCTTTTCACTTCTCATCTTGCTCTGCTGTGCTAGACTGAGACTATCCTAGGAGTCCCAGAGGTGAGCTGTGGCTTTAGGTCTGACACACTTCTGAAATGCACCGACTTCCTTTGAAAGAAGCACAATATCCTCCTGTCTTCTGAGTCTGTAAATCACAAGAGCTCATTGCACAGTATCCTATAAATAACACAAGTGATCTTTTCACGGATGTTCATGACATGCAAATTTCTTTGAGTTTCTATGATTGGTCTTCTCACATCTGCCACTGGCATGTGTTTTTTTTTTTTTTCTTCACATCCCATATGGCCACTTATTTGCAAAGTTTCCATATGGTGAGTTTAATCAAATATTTTTGACATGTTAGCAGAATCAGAGCATTCAAGATCCCTGTATCTACTTTATCAAGTGCTTATAGCCTTTTTTATATAAAACAAGTTTTTGTGAATTTCTACTATATTGATAAACTGTTGTGTTTATTATTTTGTTATTTGTCTTAATACTAAATAATAAAAAAATAAATACATACATATATGTAAATTAATACTTATTGGATTAAAAACAACAAACTGTTCATGATTTCCAAGCAATGCATTAATATAGAGTATGTTTATTATAAATAATGTGTGTTTATAATATATAATGGATATTATTATTATTATTTTATTAATTAAATGTTATTTTGTTGTTAATAATAATAATAATAATTGGGATAAAAACAACTATTCATTGTTGTTGAGCATGTGTGTCTGTGTGTGAACGACGCTGTGCAGCGCAAATTTGTGAATTAATGTTCTGAAATGAAGGAAACTTCAACGGATTTCCCCTGCTCACAGGGATTAGGGAGCAATGAACACTGTGTAGGGATCATATAGACTGGAAAACAGTTCATGCACGTAGCTCACTTCTAACGAGCTGGTTATCTGAATCGGGTGTGTTAATTAAGCGAGACATACAAAATATGACGCGATATACACGAGGACTGGAATTGGGAACTAATGGAATATACATCATGCACCATTCACCGATGAGAAAACTTTAAAAGTACTACAATACCAGGGAGGAAGATCGGGTTGTTGATGTTTGCCTGCCATTCTCGCATCAGTACAGCATGCGTGAACGTGCTGATGACGTATCCTGTCTTTGCAAACCAGGTGCGCAGAGGAATACAGTCACATACGTTAACAGGCAGGAAAGCCAATTAAAATGCTCGGACTGATTGTTTTGATTGGACGAATATTTCTTGGTCCTGCGCCTTCCACAGAATATACAGTATCAGTACAGATAAATGCATTTAGACCACTTAACTTAATGATGGCTATTGGAATGTGAAGAGACTTTCAATCAGCATAACAAAAAATGTTTCTGGAGACAATCACCTATTGCACCCTTAATTAAAAAGGTTTACATGAGCATTTACATTTAACTAAATGCTCATCCTTTCATTCATTAGAGTCAGAGCTATCCTTATAAAAGAGTACATTTTATTGAATCTCAAACAGTGAAGGCTGATAGATGAAATGTTGGAAAAGTACTGGAGTGATTAAGTAAGGCATAATGTATATCCAGCCGGTTGTTATGAAGCAGTGGGGTCTTGTATCACCCTAAAGGGAGTTATTCTGTGATAACAACCGGCTGGATATACATTATCCCACCTATTACATGGCTACTTAAGTATAGAAGTTAGAAACAAAATATTGATTTGCCAGTTTGTTAGTTATCTTATAATCCATTTCAGCGTACAAAACAATAGCAGCAGCTGCGTTTGTATGAAACGAGAGAGCAAGTCCGTGAAACCAGAATGACATAATTAAATAATTGTACACCGTTTTGAATTGAGTTTTAATATTTTATTAGCTAAACAAACGTAAAGCTTCCACCAAGAAAAACTGTCCCTAGCAAGAGTACAGCGCCGACTTCAGTTACCCGGATTAGCCTGTGTTATCAGCTTTTATTGGTTGTTATTGAGGGATAACATCCCTTGGAATGTCTTCACTGACCAATCAGAATCAAGTATTCCACAGAGCCGTGTAATAAATATTGTTAACATGGATTATGCAGTTACTTTTTTGGTGAACTATTCCTTTAAGAAAAACAGAAAATAACAAACCTCAGTGGGCGGAAAAACCACTCCTACGGTGAACAGTCTGCCCTCCTCACTTCTGAGATGATTGCGACAAATGTCAGAAGACATTCAGGGTATAGTTTTATGTGTACTACCAGTTGGCCAATATTAGTGCTTTGGAGCTCTTGAAAAGCACAGATTTTGTCCTGATGGTCCTTGTTTAGACTACTGGCTGAGTTGCTTTAGACCCAGTGTGCTGAGAGAGCTTCTGAGCAGATACAATCTGAGCGGGATGTGGACATGATGAATGGTTTAGTGTAAGAGGTTGGCACTTCACTGCATTTTCATGGTCTGTTCTCCATCCCTTCTCTCTATCTCTGACAACCACACACACACACACACACACACACACTCACTCACAGGGTTGCTTCCCCCTGCTGGGCTGGATAGGAAATGAAGGGGGAAGGGAGGATTCTGGCAGGTCTAATGCTGATTCTGGTTCCGGTTGGTTCTTGCACATACTTGGATATTCACATATTCACATGACAACCCCAAGCAACTGATTTATCAGCTAAATCAGAGCTATATTCTCCACTGGGGGGCTTAAATTATTAGCAGCAGAGGCTGTGATCTGAACTAGATGGCAGAGTTAGTGGTCGATACTGCAGGTGTCTGCAGATATTGAGAGTGTAGAGCCAAGCGGGTTTAGTTCCTGCGGTTGGGCATGTTTGCTTGTAAATGTGTATGTGTATGTAATCAGCCTACTTGACTGATTGCTGTTTGTTTAACATGCTGGCATGTTAAGATGTCCACATCAGCTATGATGTACAGTGCTTTGATATGTTAATTCATAGCTATTTATGTTACACGTATCCTGGGAGCATCAGGGCATTGGTAAACACTGTGGTTGCTCAGCCAGCATTTAATGTATAATGTTCTTGTAGATTAACTGGTATGAGAATGATACATCAAGGTTGTGGATTTGATTTTCACACATGCCGATAAAACATGTACCTTGAATCGCTCTGGATAAAAGCAACTGCCAATTACACAAATGGATTTAATGCAGTTTTAACTTGTCTCAGCGCTTGCAATACGTGGGTCAATGACATCTCGCTCATTTGTCTATCTTTCAGTGAATGAAAAAAAATAAATATAAAAAAAACACTAAATAGTAAGACATACTGGTGTGAAATGACAAGATGGTGTGTAAATAATGACAGAATATTCATTTTTACACAATGTAACGAAATACATTTTTCAGTTTTTTTTTTCTTTCTTTGTTTATTTTGGACATCTCCTATGTCATCAGTTTAGATCGCATTTATTTAGATATTAGCATAAATACCACCCCATTTGGCAGTTTAAGGTAGAAGCAGGTAGCGAACAGACACCTGATTGAGAAAAGGGTTGCCAGATCAAACACAGGTTAATCCATTAAATATCGGAACCGAGAGAGCTGCATTGCCAATTTCTGATTGTGACCATAAGGGTCCGTTTTACAGGGACATCTGCTCATCTTGGAGTCAAGTGGGCCTCAGAGGCTCCGAGTGCCTTTTTCAAACAGCTAGATTAACATATCCAACACCAGCCCTGTCTGATTAGTACAAGCAGCACTGAGGCCAGTAGCTAGATTCACAAGCGCCGTAATGGAGCACTCAGGAAGCCTCAAACACATCTCGGAGAAGGTGACAAAAAGCAGCTCTTTCTGACTTCAAATTTAACCGTCATGTGAATTGCTGCATGATGATGGCTTCTAATTTAAGGATGCAGGAGATTCGTTTCATGCAACTAAAGTGATGTGATGTATTTGTCCATTTCTCTGTGTACTGTTGAGGCTTCTGGGACTATAAGCTTTGTGAGGATTGAGGCCTAAAATGAATCTGCATGGAAGTACAGGAGGTTTGTATCAGCGCTCTACGATCTGCGCCATGTGATCGCTCACAGGCCTGCCATTGCAGATGAGAGAGTACCGCACTGGTGCAGGAATGACTCACTGACAATGCCACAAATCACATTCTTTTTGAATAAATGAGAGCCATGGCTCAATGGTTTAAGCCTTTGGTGGTTTGATGCACACGCTGATCAAATGCCTCGCTGTCTCTTTTTTTGTCATAGGGTATTCAATACTGCAGGCTATCATGGAAAAGGCGGGTCAGAACAGTTGGCAGGTCAGTGCCATATGTGTCGAGAATTTTAATGATGCCAGTTACCGGCAGCTTCTGGAAGACCTGGACCGCAGGCAGGAAAAGACGTTTGTTATAGACCTGGAGGCAGAGAGACTGAACAACATGCTGGAACAGGTGAGATAAGAGGATGGTTGTGAAGTCAAAAGCAATGCCAAATGCATAAATTATTGTATTAAAACATGTAATTGTATAATATATAACATGTAATATATATATATAGATATTCTGGAGCTATTTTGTTTGTTTATTTATTTTTTATGTAAAATATAATTCATATAGAACTCAAAGTCATAGAAAAATTATGGGACAGGGTCAAAGGTAATGCAACATCACACCCAGAATGGTACAATTTTTTTTTTATGTTTATAAACTGTACTGTGCATCAGGGTTAACTAAACAGAATTAAATATGTGCAAGCACAAGGTCCTAAGGGAACAAAGAACAGATTTCCTCAAGTGATTCAGTTGCAGAAATGACACATTAGAATGGCATATTTATATATTCCCTGCAAAGTCGTCTCTTGATATTTCCTTTTGCACCATTTTGTAGCTGTCAAAATCATTTTAAGATATCGTTGCTGGTGTTTGCTTCAATATACCTCAAATTAGAAAATGGTATGGGAAAAGGCAGCTTGTTTCATTAGAAATAATTAATAACAGTGGAATTCTGCTTTCCCAACGGCTTACAGCTCCGCTGTGTATTCATATGTTGGGTGAATGCCAACAACTGTATTTGCTTTTAGGATTTGCTCTCACTGCAATGTCTGGTTTATCTCTGCAGATTGTGAGTGTCGGCAAGCATGTCAAAGGCTACCATTACATCATGGCAAATTTGGTGAGCTAAATTGTATTCCTTTATTGCCTTATTGTCCCTGTCAGCTTGTCTTCCTTTCTTATTCTGTTTTATGTCTTACTTTCCACATATTCCTCTCCACTCTACTGGTCTTTCTCTCTCTCTCTAGTTGTCCCGGCCTTTGTGTCTCCTGTCCTCCCTAGTTCTTGTTCTTTCTTAATCCTTGCTTTTCTTTAAGCAAGATGCGTCAATTTGAGAGACTAATTTGTATTCCAGTGTGAGCGGTGGTGACAGTGTTTTAATGATGCTGGGAGCTGCAGAGCGTGCTTTCTCTCGCTGCTCTCTGGCTGTGCACGGAATTGGCTCACAGAGGCGAGCTGGATATGAATGTTTGTGGAATTTCGCTTATCGTAGCACTGCATTGCCAACTACGTTTTAATAATCTCTCTTTCCCCTTCTCTCTCTCGCGCTCTGTATTTCTTACTCTTTCCCCTTCTTTGCTCTGGCAGGGTTTTAAGGACATCAATCTGGAGCGTTTCATGCATGGGGGAGCCAATGTGACAGGCTTTCAGCTGGTGGACTTCAGCAATCCCATGGTTATTAAACTCATGCAGCGATGGAACAAGCTGGACCAGCGCGAGTATCCCGGCTCTGACGCTCCTCCCAAGGTACCGTCTCATGGTCCGATCCAGTGTGAAAGCACTTTGAAGTCAGATAAATTAGCATAAATGCATAAACACCCTGTTTGAGTCCCTCCAGCCAGCCACATTGAGAAAACACTTGAATCTCCAGAATGAGTCTGATTATCACATCCAGTGGTTTTATAAGTGTGTGTCAAGGTTAAGTAAGGCAGAAAGATCTAACATTTTGGATGAGTGGGTCAGCTAAAGGAAAAAATTAGGATGGATGGATGAAAGATAGATTTATAATGTAACCAAGGAAGGGAGAATGTTGGATGGTAGAAGGTAGAAAGGAAGGATGGAAGAAAGAAAGGGAGGATGGATGATGGATGAAAGGAAGGATGACTGGGTGGAAAAAAATGAAAGATGGATAATATTGTGGGTGGATGAAAGGAAAAGTTGCATGAATAATGTAAGCAAAAAACAATGAAAAAAATGTGTAGAAGGAGGGAATTAAGAAAAAAAATATAGACAAAGGGAGGGATAGACAGACGGGTTTAGGAAGGAAATAATTATGGAAATAAAGAAATATGGACAATTGAAAAAGTGAGGGATGTTGAAAGAAAGAAGAATCGGTGGGTGGAGAAAAAGTCAAAGAAAAAAGGAAGGGATAGATGGATGGATGGATGGATGGATGGATGGATGGATGGATGGATGGATGGATGGATGGAAAGCAATAGAGACAGTGGAAGGGAGGATGAGTGGTTGGGTTTATTGGAGGAAGGGAAAATAAATATAAGGTCAAATGAAAAACAAAATGAAGGCTGGATACAGTAGATGAGAGTAGTTGGGATTGTGGAAAAAGGATGATGATAGAAGAAAGAAAAAAATAGAAACAAAAGAAGGAAGCGAGAATGGAAGGTTGGGTTTGTGGAAGAAAGGAAAGAAATGATGGATGGAAGGAGAGATGAAGGAAGAAAGGATGAATGGATGGAAGGAGGGGTTGATAGAATAAGAAAAGACATAATGGCACATATGCACAGTCACAAGAAATACAAACTGCACGTTTTATGCTAGAACTGGAATATCACGAACAGAAGCTGTGCTGATGTATTGAAGTAACTTAGAAACACTGTGTAACAAACCGCATCACTTCGACCCCTACTGTGAATTATACACCGACATTATCATAAGCTGCTTCATTCATCCTCGTCTCACCAGACGAATCCTGCTCGTGATTTGATATGCCTGTTCGTGTCTGCGTCGTGAAAGCAAGGTCTTTGTTGATCCGTTTTTGCTGAGACTCACTTTCCCCTTGGGGCCCGATGAGGATGACATTCTTTGGAGGGCGGTTGCATTGATCCCCGCCTGGTGATGCACCACAGGAACGGAAATCCCTTCGGCGTGGCCCTGAGGGGACATCGCTTTACCAGACAGCTGCTCCTCACTGCACACCGCTGGCCAGAGCAGGATGCTGGGGAGGGACACTGTCGGGTGTAAATGAGATGCTGTGGTCGAACCATGTCATCACGTACACTGTCCACATATACACTCGCCCTGTGGTATTTCGACTTTGCTGCTCTGTCTTTCATCCCAAAAACTTTAAGCTACTCCCATAAGCCCTTCTCAGACAGCAGCACGACTGACACCCCAAAACCTCATAAAATCTCAGAGCTGTTAGCTTTTCCTGCTGAGGCTATCAGAAGAGTCCCGAAGGCACTGTCTAGTGAGGACACACCATCTCCAGGGATCAATCAGTGTGTTTTTAGGGCTTAGGGGAGCACAGGGCATTAGCCGGAGTGATTTAACTGCAACCATTGCAGTACTTCCTTTCTGTCCTGCGGGAGTCAAAAGATAGTCCTCTTATCTTTGATAATTAATGTCGGGCCATGAAACAATGGGTAGACTCAATTTAAAAACATTGCCTTAAAGGGATAGTACACTCAAAAATTATAATCCTGAAATTATTTACTTTGTGACATTAATTTCTGTTAAATTAATATATATATATATACACACACACAGTGACCATTTAGTTCTTTAAAAATTACCAAAAAAGTAAAAATGAGAACCGGAGCAGATGAATTCATAAACAAATCATTCAAACCTATTTCTGGATTTTTATTATTTTTTCTGTTGAAAAGATTGAGTCATTCACGAATCATACTGATGTGACTCAGCAGTGACCCAAATTTCTTCACATTCTTCACAAAAGGGCTTTTAAAATGTTTTATGGTGCTTTTATAACTATTCAAAAAATTTGGGTGAGTAAGATTTTTTTTATATTGAAAATAATTAATACTTTTATTCAGCTAGGACCCATTAAATTGATCAAATATGACCATAAAGACATCTATTATATATTTCAAAGTAAATGCTGTTCTTTTGAACTTTCTATTATTCAAAGAATCCTTAAAAAACATTATCATGATATTACGCTGCACAGTTGTTTTGCTGTGTTTTTGATTGATAAAATGCATTCTTGGTGAACATAAGAGACTTATTCTTTTAAAAACATTAAAAAATCTTACCCACATTTTTTAAGGGTAGGGGACATACATGTAGAAAAACAATAGCATTCAGGTTTGAAATGACATGAGGGTAACCATATAATTACGGAAAAAAAATTATAATAAATTTAGATGAACTATCCCTTTAAATACCTTTTTCAGTCTCCTGTTATCTCTCTCTCTCTATTTCAAACTCACTCTGTCGTTCCATCTCTTGCTCCCTGTATGCCATTGTAGCCCAGGGGCCTTTCTGTGTGTTTTGTGTTGTGTTTGTAACGGTACAAAGAGTCCCAGCTCTCACACTAGAGATCTGCTGATGGAATACCAAAAACAATCTCACAGCACGGCCAGAGTGGCTTCTTTCGCCCATTAGCCATCAAGCAAGCAGGACATTCTGAACACACAGGGGTATTTTTCCTGTAACAGTGAGTGTATATGTTCGTTCAGCTCAGGTGACCTCGTCTGACTCAGTGTGATGAAATAAACCACATCGGACTCTCTAAAATAGAAATAAGAAAAACAAAAGCAGATGAAAAACAAGGGCACGAAGCATCAGGCCTCTGAAGGACACGAGCATGTTTCCTTTATAAAAATACAGTGCGTTGCCTGCAGTGATTCATTCCGTGCCGCTTTATCTCAGTGAGACAAGCCACTTGTTGTTGCAATCAGGGCAGCCTCCAAAAGCAGCTGACCAGCCCTCCCCCCACTTCCACCCACCCACCAGAGACTGAACAGGAAGCGCCTCACAGCTACTGTGTCAGAGCTCACTGATTTCACATGCTCGGTCTGCTCCTAATATGTGCAATGTCAAGCATGTGCTCTTCTCTTTTTCTCTTGCTGTTTTTGGTTTGTCCATTGCCTTGCCCCCTCCCCCCCACCCCCTTTGATGCAGCTGCAAAACATAGACCACTGTCCCCTGTGATTCCACTTGGATGTACTCTGCTCATGAGGACGCCAGCCCTTACAAATGGCGTTCATTAGTGTAAATCTAATGTAGTCAGTTTGATTGACTGATGTTTAATAAACAGCATTTTGGTATAGTTCAGACATTGAAGTGAATATGCAAAGCACTTATGAATAACATTATGCTGGAGTAACTGATTTTGGTTGGTCAAATTCCAAATTCCATATTCATCTGCAGTGTATTTTATTTTATCATTTTTTTGCATAGTGACTAATAAACAGTTTAATTCACTTTTCTGTATATGTCGACACTGGTTAGTTTCACATCTAAAGACCTGTGTGATGTTTATATACAATATATATATATATATATATATATTCAAAAATATAGGGTTGGTTTTTATGTTTTTGGAAGGAGTTTCTTTTCATCAAGGCTGCATTAATTTTATCAAAAATATATTGATATTGTAAAATAGTAAAATAATTAAGAGTTTGTTCTTTATTTTAAAAGGGGTCATATGATGTTGCTAAAAAAAAGAACATTATTTGGTGTATTTGGTGTAATGAAATGTGTTCATGCATTTTAAACGTTAAAAAAACACATCATTTTCCACATACTGTTTCTCCTATATCCCCCGACTTTGGCCCTGATTAACTAGCCAAGTAATGTTTACAATATGATCCTTTAAAGCAGCACTGAAGTGTTACTGTACATGTATATATTGACCTTTCCATGACCCTCTTTTTCTGTAGTACACTTCCGCTCTTACATATGACGGAGTGATGGTGATGGCAGAAGCCTTCAGGAACCTCCGCAGACAGAAGGTGGACATCTCCCGCAGGGGCAACGCCGGTGACTGCCTGGCCAACCCTGCTGCCCCCTGGAACCAGGGCATCGACATGGAGCGCACACTCAAACAGGTCACATGCACAGATGGGCAAACGCAGGCTTTATATGAGATGGGGAAAAAGTGCTTTGTGCAGTGTTTCAGAAATTAGAGTCAGAAAGAGCTTTATTGCCAAGTGTGTTAACACAAACAAGAAATTTTTCTTGGTGTTAGGAGCTTCTGGTACAATACAAACTATATAAATATGAAAAAAAAAAAATGCAGACATACATAAAATGAGAGAATAGACAATAAATTATAGATAACAATTAGGGGTGCACCAATATATATCGTCTGATGATTAATGCGCATCTAGTCAGTAAAGCTGGTTATCTAATCAGTGGTAAATTCCATCAGGTGCATGATTTCACATGGAGAAGCTGTTACTACACAATGCCATTGTTTACTGACAAGCTATTTACCGCTGATTAGAAAACCGACTTTATTGACTAGATGTGCATTAATCATTGGCCGATATATATCGGTGCACAGCTAATAACAATAGTAATAAAAATATACAGAAAAAGGAAAAATGTCCATGGACAGAACTGTGAATGTGCAATTGTGCTATTTACAGATGAGATTCAATGAGTTATTTACATATGTGCAGTACTGAGGTGTGTTATGTGTTGTGATATGGCCTGGGGGGAAAAACTGTTCTTGTGTCTGGCTGTTTTGGTGCACAGCGCTCTGTAGCGCCGGACAGAGAGCAACAGTTGAGAGTTTTCTTGGCACTTTTCCTCCCTCTGGAGGTGTAAAGTTCTTTGTAGTTGGGTAGAGGGGCACCAATAATACTCATAGCAGTCCTGACTGTCTATTGTATTCTTATGGTGTCTGTTTTGGATGCTGAACCAAACCAAACAGTTATAGATGAACATAGCACAGACTAAATAATGGCCCTGTTTCATCAGCTCCTGTGGCAAGTATATCTTCCTCAGCTGGTGAAGGAAATATAGCCTCTGCTCAGCCTTTTTCACAGTAAAGTCAATGTGACTGTCCCACATCAGGTTCAATAGAAGGAAGACAAATAAATGTGGAAAAACAAGGCTGTGAGTTGAGAGAGGGCTGGGGCTAAACAGAACAGTAATCGACAATCTGAAAAATGCGAAATGCCCAAATTTGAATCGATGGAATTTAGAAAATGACAGGTTAAATGGAAAGGTGTAATAGAGGAAACTATAAGGATAGAGAAATCGAGAACCAGAATACGAGAGAGAGACAGAAATCAAGACGGATAGAGAAACAGTGAGAGCAAGAAAAATTTGAAATGTGAGTCAATTTTTATAAAGCACAAAGTGTTCTCAGACCCCAACAACCCACCTCACAAACAAATACATGAAAAAGATTGATTAATATTCAACAATACTTGATATTTACAGTAATATGTAAATACTGTCAGTAATCTAAAAAATAAAGCTAATATTAGCATCAGTGATTATGACGTACATGTCAAACATGTAAAAATATTATAAATAACTAAATCATGAGTGTTTTATCAGCAGGAAATTACTTAAATGCTTTTAATTATACACAGATAGATAAGAAATAAATTTGAGTTTATCTCTCTATTTAACAATACATTTAACAGTGCTCTGCTGCCTCGTCTCTGAAAGATTCCGGGCAGAATTTATGATCCTTTTGTGTATTTATATTTAGTCCTGATGCAAACTCAACAGTTTAGTTGCTTGATGATTTGGCTACACTGTATATATTACATGGGTTTTCAGATATTTCGATTTTTGTTCATGGTTAAAAGGATTTTATGTCTATTTTAGATGGACCCGTTTGAGAAACACTGTTGTGGGGTGATAACTCCAGAAGAAAGAGATGTTAAAGTTCAAGAAAGCAAGTGAATGTGCAAATGAAAGTGTATCGGGGTAGCTTTGCAGTGGTTGGATAACCTGTAATTATATTGTTTTTCACTGCAATCCAGGTGCGCCTCCAAGGATTAACAGGAAATGTCCAGTTCGACCACTACGGGCGCAGAGTCAACTACACTATGGATGTTTTTGAATTAAAAAGTAACGGCCCCAGAAGGGTAAGAAGACATTCTTATATCAAGCATTGGTAGTTCTTCCGCTTTGATATTGTATGTCTGTCTTAAAAAGTGCTTGTCTGGGTGTTTTCTGTCTACAGTAGAATTATCTTTGCTTCTGAGGCAGCATAATCATGCTTTGCTTTCGGTTTGTCTCTCTACATCTGTCAAGTGTCGTTTCGGTGTAATTCATTGTCTTTCTTGATGTGCTTAACGCTCTGTGCTTCACTTGATGCAGCCAATTCTGCGAGAACAATCCCAGGAGACCCTGATGAGTCTTTATTATTTTATAGTCATCCTTTTCTTTTGTACAATGTAACATCTTGTAAGTCTCTTACAGAACTTCACCACCGCATTCCCATTTCATGCATTTATGGATCTCTTTACATGGTGAAAATCGTGTTTTACAGCCATTTTATCTGCCTTATAAACCCACATGAGTCATTAAGACTCACACAAATGATGGATGATAATTTTTACAGAAACGGTCGTTATTTCTACCAAAGCTCCCACACAGTATTTCCTGTGAGACAGTGTTTTCTCTACCCACGTTAGCTGGTGGAGCGAGTGGGCTATTTGACAAGCAGGCTCTGACCGTCATGCCCCTGTGGGAAATCAAATGAATAAATCTGTACAAATTATATTTAGCTAAAAAACAGTCTCAGTGTTAGGGGCATAAAAATGAGAGAGTGGGTTTATTTTCAAATAGTCTGTTCTCAGCCTATTTGCAAAACTGTAGTTAATAACAACCAAATGTACAGTTTTTAAATAACGCACAAAGTTCGGTCTTGAATGGTCTGGTGGTTTTAGAAGCAGAGCTATGTACATACCGTAAAGTCTCGTGTCACACACCTTCTTCTAAAGTTATGGCGAGCCCTCTGCCTCTGGCGTGCTTTATGGAGTGTGGCGGCTCCTGGCTGCTGTTGAGCAGTGCACCAGAGGAAGAGTGATGGGGAAAGGAGGAGGAGGGGAGCACAGGAACGAGCCGCCAGGGTTTGGCACTCATTTATCAGCCGGTCGTGAGCCTCGCTTTAGGCTGTAGCCTGGCTCTTCTTTTTCCCGTTCATCTGGGTCTCGTAAGGACATGGGCACATGCCGTTGCTCGCTTCTCCTCAGCCTGACAGTTTATCAGCCCACAGCAGAATCTTACACACAGTGAAACCATGCTCTTAGACCACACAAAATAACAACATTCGTCTTTATCATCTACATACTAACAAATTTGGCGATGTTTGAAGTAAAACAAAGTAAATCTGTCAGTTTAACCCAGAATACACTCATATTGAAGATAGACTACAACCATTCAAACGTTTGTGTTGGTAAGATTTATAAACATTTTTGTGCATTTATTTGAATAACAGAAATATTAAGGAATCCCATTTTTATATTTTTGAAATTCAGTTTATATGATGAAAAAGCTTCATTTTCAGCAATAAACATTTGTTATTATTATTTTCAATGTTGAAAACAGATTTATTTTTTATATGGTCTATGGAATAGAAATATTACTATTTCGCACTATTATAGATATATTTACTGTCACTTCTTCTAACTAGTAAGTATAAATTTCTTTAAAAAAAAAAATAAAAAAATTAAAAGTTAGTGTACTTTCTCTGAAATAAGTCTTAAATGGATAGTTTAGCCAAAAATTGAAATTGTCATCACTCACCGCTTGTCAGTCCAATCCCATATGACTTACTTTCTTCTTTGAAACCCAAAAGAAGATATTGTAATATATTTGTAAAAAAAAATTTGTCCTTAAAATGAATGTGAATGGCAATATAGAAAAGTATAAAGATGAAAAATAAATAGTTAAGCAGGTAACACTTTAGTATATGGAATGATTCTCACTATTATGAGAATGCCTATTATTAAATTATTGGCTGTTTATTAACACTTATCAAGCACATATTCTGATATTCTTCTATCACACTTCCTTAATCTGACCCTATATCTAAACTTAACAACTACCTTACTAACTCTTAATAAGAACCAAATTAGGAGTTTATTCAATCAAAAGTCGTAGTTAATGGTTTGTTAATACCTAGAATTGGACCTTAAAATAAAGTGTGACTGTTTAGCACGGTATAGACGAAATACTTTCCGCACATTTACCCATATGGGCAAGCTTGCATATATTCATTTGCTCTCAGTTGGGTCTGGAGTCTCATTCTCGTCTTTGTCCCATCTCCAGATTGGATATTGGAATGATGCTGATAAATTGGTTCTGACCCAGGATCAAGCCTTGCTTCCCAATGAAACGTCTGGCATGGAGAACAGAACCGTGATTGTAACGACTATCATGGTGAGTAGCATCATTTTCTGAGACTTTATTTGCATTTTACAGTAAAATAACGTGTGGTGTTTGTCCTTCATCTGAAAGCTTCCATTTACCAAGAGCCCCTCTCATACACATGGTGAAAAAAATGAACATTTCTCAATGGCGTTGAATTTCTTCATAACCTGCACACACAAAGATTCTGATCTGCAAACACTGCAGAAACTGCAGTTCATCAAAGCGCATTTTCTCTCTGTGTAACCTGTCAGTCATACTGCTGTCCATTCAGATAACCCAAATGTTTTTATGTGTGCTGAACAGCATCTTTCAACAGTGCTGTCATGGCATCGTGAACACGCCATGTGCATCATCTGCCTTTCTCACGTACTGTCAGAGTTACCAGAACTGGTGTCTTAGACTCGCTGTATTTTGTTTTGTTCATTTTGTCAACTGTATTCTTATGTGTGAATTGAAACACTGCATGAATGGGACCCATTGTGAATTACATTTTGGAGATCTTAAATGACGTCCATGTATATGCACTGATTCAAGGATGTAATGGGCATATATTTGCTAAATGCTAAGGTTTTGGAGTGTCGCACCTGAAGCCAAATCCTCCTCTTTTCAGCCCCTGGTGAGGAACCCCTTATTAAGAAACTGAACAGCTGATGGACTCTGCAGAGGTGAAATCAAGCGCTTACTGAAGCTCGGAGAGACAGAGAGACAAATCAGAACTGAGGGCAAAAACATGGATGATTCTACCTGAGCCAAAATAAAGCCACAATGAGAAATCAAGCCATGGATGAAGATAAAGACAAGCTCTAATAAGCAACTCAATCATGAATGGAAAATACCTGTAGAGCTGCCAGAACTGGAAAACTGACACATGGAAGCCAAACAAAGTATTTACTTTAGCATTCAAATCAACGTATCACAGAAGACCCAGGTTTTCATTGCATGCAGGTTTTATATATATATAGCATACTGTATATAAATTCATCATCAGTTCACTCAAAAAAAGAAATTGATCATTAGCCACCTATTTTTCAGCGCATTTTGAGATATGCGCATAAATTCAAAAAATGTATGCATTACCTGCTACGAATGCTAGATCCTTTTTGTTATTTTATTAACACTGACCAGGAACAACACTGCCCTGTGCTTGTAAAAACGATTTTAGGAGAAGGTTGCATTCTCATACATCAAACAAATTTGAGATGAAACGAATGTTGCGTTGACATTCAGTGCGGAGAGCTCTATTTGCTGTGTGTGAAGTATTTAATTCTCCCTACTGGGCTTTCTGCCTTTCATCCTTTTAGGCCAGCCATATGGCTTAGAAAATATTTGCAAAAGGGAAGCAGGTTTTCTGGATTTTTATGTAAATGTTCTGCCATCACCTTGTAAGTAAACATTTTTATTTGCTGCTGTAAAGCACCTGTATTGTGTTATAAATGGTTTGTTATGACAGTACATCATACTGATTAATGACTTAAAATTACCGTTTGTTTTCATGGTGTGGCTTTTTCCTGCACAAATGTTCCTTCTTGTCCTCTGAACTGTGATCCCTTATATTCTTCAGCGATAGCATAAGAGCAAGTTCTGTTTCGTTGCGTGTGACAGGTTTGCAGTATTAGTTTGCTGTTCAGATGTTGATAAAGGCATGCAATTGTAATAAATTGTGGTTGTGACTTTTATGGGTCAGTTATCATTGCTTTGAATAATGTACAGCACATAATGTACATTCTTTGTGCTTTATAGTATATATATGAATGCTTTTATGAACACTGTGTCATTCATACATACAACCTTTCTTAAATGTTAAAACCTTAATCCCTGAAATTGAAAATCCTTGGTTTTGATGGTCTTATGTGGGAGAGTTTTGACTCATGTCAATTTAAAACAAAAGCAATATGTTCTTGTGGCTAGCATTTGAATAGCAAATCAATTAGCCACAGGCTCACATAATGACTCTAATTATTTTTAGTACCACTTCTACAACAGCTTTATTCATCTATAACTATGCAATACATCATATTTAGAATATAGAATACCAATTAAATGTAACAACATGGATATTTATTCATTTTTAATTGTTTACAAAAGTGTGGCATGTTGCCCATTGAAAGTACTTCGTTGTTTTGTTTATTCAGGAAGGGCCTTATGTAATGCTGAAGAAGAACTGGGAGATGTACGAGGGGAACGAGCAATATGAGGGATACTGCGTGGATCTGGCATATGAAATTGCTAAACACATTGGTTTCAAGTATAAGATCTCCATCGTGCCTGATGGAAAGTATGGAGCTCGTGACCCAGAGACAAAGATCTGGAATGGGATGGTTGGGGAGCTGGTGTACGGGGTAAATAATATTCCTCTTACTTTCTGACTTGTGCATGAGATTTATAGATGACATGCTTCTCAAAATCCTTCATCACTTGAATTAAGATTGTACAAAAACATGTAAGCACAGCCACGACAAAATCAGACTTTAAACCTCTTTTTACATTTAGAACGTTATAAGGTAAAAAAAAAAATTATATAAAAATTAATAAGATATACTTTAATGGTTATGATAGTGTTTTTTAAATCTTTGCATTGATATGACAGGAAACACTGGCATCTAGCAATGTTTTGTTGGGGGGGGGGGGCTGTTAATCTTAAAAAATATAGACGTATACATAAACCTAAATAAAATATAAACATGTCCTATTCTGTGTTCTAAAGTTCTGAATATTGGTGTCTTATATTTTAGATAATTAAATTAATATTTAAGGGAATGCAGTTTGGGAAAGAAATCAATCTTTATCATTTTCATTAGTACTTTAATTACACTTTTTTTCTCAGTAACTGTCAAAGATTACAGTTTCATTTATTTTGTAATTAAATTATGTAATTCCGTTACATGTAACAAGTTGGAAATACTCAATGTATGGATTTTAAACATGGAGTATTCGAGAAATGCCTTGTGAGAATTTGAGTTAAAAATCTAAGCAATTTTCATTGTAAACTTTTAGTTCTGTGTCTGGTGTACCGAGAAAGAAAGAAAGACCAACCTTTCAGAGTCTGATGTTTATTAATGAGCACTACATACAGTACAGCCAGTGCTTGTCATCTTGTAGATTTTTGCTGAGTACCAGAAAACACACCGCCCAAAAGTTTTATTTCTTCCTCTTGAAAGTGTCAAACAGTTATGAGAAACTTTAATTTCTTTTTTTGGATTAGTCTTGCGCAGTTCTGCCATGGTCTAAAGTGTCACTAAGTCACCAACAATAATCTAGTTTTTGGATTTACCATGCAGCAAAATGTGCAGCCCGTCTTTTGCTGTAAACATCTTTTTTTTTCTCTCTCTCTCTCTCTCTCTGCATTGATTAGTTTATCCTTCTCCCCCAAACCTCAGTATTAAGCCTCTTGGATTAACTCCTTGGATTTTTTGGCATTAATATGCAAAGCCTTGTTCAATTAGAGAAGTTATATAATATGATGTTAGAAGAGGTGGGAATAATGCATTATTTTCTCGTTTTATTCACTCTATTCTCCTTGAAGTATAATGTTGAAATATGAGATCTCAGCTTTGAATGCAACTATTTACTGTTGGCTTATCCAATCAAATGGCTCAGTTAATAAACTTAGCAATGCCATTATGTGTATTTTATTGTAAGCAAGCATATTGTGAAGTGATTAAAGATTATAAAAAAAAATTTATGTTGCTCTAGAAAGCGGAAATCGCTGTGGCCCCATTGACTATTACGCTGGTCCGGGAGGAGGTCATTGACTTCTCGAAACCCTTCATGAGTTTGGGCATCTCCATCATGATCAAGAAGCCCCAGAAATCCAAACCGGGAGTCTTCTCCTTCCTGGACCCGCTGGCCTACGAGATCTGGATGTGCATTGTGTTCGCCTACATCGGCGTGAGCGTGGTGCTCTTCCTGGTCAGCCGCTTCAGCCCGTACGAGTGGCACACCGAGGAGCCCGAGGAGGGCACTGACGGTCTGCCAAGCGACCAGCCCCCCAATGAATTTGGGATCTTCAACAGTCTCTGGTTCTCCCTCGGAGCCTTCATGCAGCAGGGTTGCGACATCTCGCCCAGGTCAGTAAACTCAATCCACTACTAGAAACTTCTTGAGAGGAAAAAGATCTATATTGCAGTGGGAATTAATACAGTTAATGTCTCTGATATGGTCATATCTGATACCTGAAATAGAGTCATTGCTGTAGTTTCCATAGTGATTTGATGACGAGTCTGAATTAAAGAATATAGAGGAGCAGCCAAGCGGGGAATTTGCAGTAACATTCACTGTTTATTCGTTGTTTCTGCTTTGAATCTTTGGGGAGCGAGGAACATCCAGTCACAACCATCACTAAGAATGTTTACATGCACAGTTATATTCAAAAGTTTCGGGTGCCAGGTGTTTCTTTTAAAGAAATACTGGTAGCACTTTATTTTACAGTCCTGTTCCTCATGTACATACTATGCACTTATTATAGTAATTACAATAGCTATGTAATAACTAGGTACTAACCCTGAACCTACCACTAAACCTAACCTTACCCCATGCAGTTACCTTGTATTACCAGAACTTTCTTAGATAAATACACTGTAAGTACACTATAAGTACATGTTAGTACACATACTGTAAAATAAAGTGCAACCGAAATACTTTTATTCAGCAAGATTAGATTTACAGTAAAGTCTATGTGACAAAAAGTATGAGGCAATAAATGCTGTTCTTTTGAACTTTCTATTTGTCAAAGTATCCTGGTTTCCACAAAATCATTAAGCTGCACAACTATTTTCAACATTGATTATAACAAGAAATAACTTGTAATAATTTACTGAGCAGCAAATCAGCATATTATAATACTTTCTGAAGGATCATGTGACTCTGAAGAATGGAGTAATGGCTGCAGAAAAATTAAGCTTTGTCATCACAGGAATAAATGACATTTGAAAATACATTAAAATAGAAAATTCTTATTATAAATTGCAATGTTATTCACAATAGTGCTATTTTTCTTTATTTTCATATAAATAAATGGTGGGCATAAAAGACTTCTTTCAAAAACAAGCATCTTGCAGCCCCTAAACTTTTGAACTGTAGTGTACAGTATTAAAAAAAAACTGAATGGAGTGCATGTAAACATACTTATAGAAATGGTCATATTCCATTTGTATGTAGCAAATGTCAGTCGTAAAGGAGCAGTTCACCCCAAAAAAATAAATAAAAAATATCCGTTACCAAAGACAAGAAATACTTTGAGGAAAAATCTTGTCAATAAAGTCAATGAAGACCAGTGTTATTTTCGAACCCACTGACTTTCATTGTATGGATAAAAGCAGTTGAAACTTTCCTCAAAACATCTTCTTTTGTGTTCCACAGAAGAAAGAAAGTTGAACAGTTTTTGAAAACGATAAATGATGCCAGAATTTTCATTTTTGGGTGAATTATCCCTTGAACGTGTTGTACTCTGTATTTACCAAACACATCACACCTTGTCTCTCCGGTTCCTCAGTAAGTATCTGAGGTGTCATTCTGCTTTGCACCTTGGTGAATTTTACCACCACTGAAGCAAGTTGTGGGTCAGGGGTCCAGCGGAACAGTCGCTCATTGTCCCATTTGATGTCCACACATTGCCCGTCTGTCCTGCCGGCTAGTTCTCACAGGAGTTTCACAGGAAATGTGCTAGTCATCCATCGTTACTCTGTGTGGCAGTTTGTTTTTGTTATTTGTCCTTCGCCTGCGGGTTTAACATCAGGCTCGCTGCAGCGCCAGCTCTCGCTCGCACCCCCACCACCCTCTCTTTTCTCTGTGTAATAAGCACCTGCATGACCACGATAGAGCTCTTTAAGAAGTGTTATCAAGAGAAGAGAGAAAAAAACAGGCTTTATTTTTCAGCCCCCACCAGATAAGAAATCACTCATGACAGGCCAAGAGGAAGAGAAGAGCAGTAAAAAGCACAGCACACGGCGGAAGACAGCAGGTACCCTAGAGAGCCGTCAAAACCATAGCGTCTACCTCTTCTGCTCTACAGCCTGAACATCACAGCGCTGTAGAGGGCCTATGGTTTTGAAGAGGACCCATTAAGGACTTATAGGAATCATGCTTTCATCGTTTTTGCATATAACTAATAAAGATTCATGAGTTGGATAGGAGCCAATGATAAATGACGGAAAAAGAGGGAAAAAGCACTTCCATTCATTTTCTTTAGTACATGCCATTAATTGTCTTCAGTCAGAATGTGACTTTACCTCAGTGTTCTTGATTTAGACGAGATGACGCAGTTGCACAGAAGCGTTACCCGGGTGTCGGTACTTGTCCTTTCCTCCTCCTCTTCTCTGTCTAATAGCCTACTGGTTATTCAAATGCGCAGATTTGCTGTCTTTTTCTTATGCACTTGATAGTTATATGCATATTTTACAGCTGAAGTGTGTAATTTTTTTTCGATGTTAAAATACTTTCTCTTTTCCCGGAGGACTACACTGCCCTGCAGTAAAGTTTTATTTTGATTGATTTCATATTAATTTTCACATTCCTTTTTCGTGGAGCATAATGGAGCCAAACCCATTTGTCACAAGACAGATCACAGGCTAAGACTGTCCTTTGAGTATAGAAATAAAGATACACATTCAAATTAAACTTACATGCAAAGTAAATGTTGTCTACAGTAGGTGATTTAATTTTGGGATCGACATTATTTCTTCATAATATCACAATCATTACTTTTATCATAAAATCTTTACACTGTAAAGGAAAATAAAAGTTGTTATTATTATAATTATTTGTTTCAGAATTAGATTAGGGGAATATATGTTAACAACAACAACACCTATAATGATAATAATAATTATTATTATTTGAACTTGAATAATAAGTACATTATTACATGTTCACAGTACTGGGTTTTATATCACACTATTACTTCTTTATACAGAAATATTATTAATAATTATTATCATTGTTGTTTTTCTTTATTTTATTTCTAATAAGAATAATATTCATGAATATTGCTACTACAAAATAATAATTGTTGCTATTGTTTAGTTGAATTTCAAACCAGTTATTCAAATTTGGGAGGATCACGTTGTCTTCTTAATATCACACTTTTGTTTTTAAAACACATTATTGGTGGATCTTTATACAGGAAAATATATTGCTGCTTTTTTTATTTTAGAAAGATTGAAGGTTTGAAAAATCCTGTTCTAAGAGACTTGATTTCAGGTCTCTGTTATCTTTTATTATTTTAAGTGGTGCTGAAATTACACACTTACAAACTTTGATTGCGTAATAACACGGTGTTCAGTTTGAGCTTGGATCTCCATTGAAATATTGACTCATAAACACAGCACTTCACAGTGAGACATGGATTTTTTTTTTTTTTTTGTCATTTTGACTCATCTTATTTTAATACAGTCAAGCTACATGTAATTAATTCTGTTTTATTCAGCACCATTCTCTTCCACGTGTCCTCCTTGTTTCCACAGCGAGTAAAACAGTTTGTAAAGCAGATGATTGATGAGGATGATGTGGGAATGATGGGGTATGAAAATGCTTAGGGCGTTTTGTGTGATGGGGCCGGACAGGGTCATAACTCTTGCCTGTTTTCCCTGTCGTGTTTTTGGCTCAGGTGGGTTGGCCGGTGTCATCAGCAGACAGGTAGAGCAGCTTCCTGAGCCTCGGAAACAACTAGCATCTGGCGTGTGCGCTATTGCAGTGATTTTGTAGTTGTAATGCATGTGGGCAGTGGACCCTTTCAGACATGGGAAGATAAAAAAAACTCATTTTCAGATTCGAACACACACAGCCTCGGTGAATGAAGCCTCTTAAAATCATGCATCATGGGGAATTAAGATATGCTAATGATAGTCAGGTTCCGTATGCGACGTATAAGATTGTGTCGCGACTCAAAATAACATGTCACAGCCCTTATATAAAACCTTTTCTTGAAGTGTCAAGTCCTTGAAATGCTTCGCTTGCACAGACTCTGTAATATTTCTTCGAGTTTGTGTGAAGATGACGAATGTTTTCAAGGATTCTTGTGTTTGCACAACTGGATATAAAGAAGGGAGGGGGGTGTATGGAAAATTGATCAAAAAAAGCTATGATTTTATTTTTCTCTGCACCTATGACACACAAATGTGTTTTTTTTTTCGGGTATGTCAAAGAGCAATTTTCCTTTTCTGTTGCTGCCTTTGTCTCTCTTGATCCCCCCTCTCTCTGGCTTTCTTCTTCTGCCCCTACTTTTATATTTTATGGTCGATCTTGCTCCAATAATTGCCTCTATTCACTGACTTCTTTTATTCCTCAGATGGCTTGGGAATGATTGTAGGGGTAGGCAGAGAGAGAGATCATGGGAGTGATGTAAGGATATGATTGACTCACCAGGCCAGCGCTGTAACAGTGACGGAAATGAGAGAAAGGAGATTACGCTACAGCAGAGGAAGCTTTGCCCCAGGTTTTCTTCATGCCAGAATGATCATTTCAGCCCACAAATCATTTATCTACATAAGACACTCTGGGATAAAAGTTGATACCCTTGAACTGTAATTTCCTTTTTAGATTTATGACCATACACAGATGAAACACATTCCCAAAATAGCATGCATTATGTGCAGCATTACAAGTAAAACATGTGATGTTGTTAGATGACTTGAAATAATGCCATATAATATATGACCTTTTCAAATAAGATAACTTTTTTGTATTATGAAATTTATTTGCAGACAAGTGCAATTGAAAACCTCTCTTTTCCCCATGTTGGAAGCAATTGTGCTTATGACATGCATTGTAGAAGTTGATGGGTATTGTTCTGGACTAGAGAGTGTGTCATGCTTATCAGTGACGTTTGGATTTATGAATGGTGTTTTAGCAGAATCCAGTCAAGCTGGTTATTTGTAGTGGACGGAAATAACAATTTGGCTGTTGTCTCAGAGCAGCGGTGGATTTCTCTGCCCTTGAACTCACAGGTGCAGCCGTCCTAAATTTTGCTGTTGTCATGGCAATCAGCATGAGTCTTGTTTTCTGTTTTGTTGTGCATGAAAATAAAAAGGCCAGCTGTTAAGATGTTTTTGTCAAAAAAGGTACAGAGAGATACATTGTTTCTTGTGGTTTTGATACTTGTGTAAATACACTCTTTCTACTCTACAAGTCATGAAATACAACTTTCTGACAGGGGTGTGTGCTAGGATGTTCATGGAAATTAAGGAAAAAGAAAAGATTTTTCAAAAAGTGTTTTGAGGATAATAACACATTATTATTAATATTATATGACATTTTGATTACAATTTCATATGCACTGTAAATTAATTGTTGTTCACTAAAATATAACCACTACTAGTAAGATTTTTATTATTATTATTATTATTTTATAAATTAACACTTTTAGTCAAAAAGTTTACATGAAATTTATATATATATATATATATATATATATATATATATATATATATATATATATATATATATATATATATACTGTTCAGAACTTTCTATACATTAAAGAATCTTTAATATATATATATATATATATACATAATATATCAGGGTGTCCATAAAATGTGAAGCAGTTTTTAATATTAATAATATGAAGAAATGTCATAACAATATAAGAATGTATAATACAAGCACAAATAAAGCTGCTAATTTTACATGGAAGTGTAGCTTATGGCAATAAAAATAGTTTGCAATTGAAAAAAAAGTTATTATTTTATTTTATAGATATTTATAAATATTATTACATATTTATATTTTATGTTTTACTGCTAAAACGTTTTTGTTAGAGTTGGAAGAATGCATTATCTGAACAAATTGTTTGCAAAAGACATGTTTTTTTTTTTTGCTTTAGGAAATAAAAGACAACTTGAATCCCTTATCTAGGGTTACACAATAGCAGTTCTATCAAAACCTCGCAACCCTTCATTTTTTGGCTTCCTGTTCTTTTCAGCGTACTGTAGCTTATTTATTTATTTATTGTTTATTCATGACAACGCTAATTTGCACTGCTCTTGGTTTATTGCAAAGGTCACTGAGATGTTGCGTCTGTCCTTTAATTTGCGCATTGTTAGTAAATCACCCGCAGAAATTTCCTCACCCATCAGCACTGTTTTTGGAATTACGCTCTCAAGCTAATTTGCCTTGTTTAGTAAAACTGGCCCTAAATATTTACGATTAGTAATATCCATTGTTAAAAACTTAATTTGTCAAACTTTAAAGGCCATTTTCTCAATATTTGTATTATTATTACATTTTTTATAAAATAGCTGTATCTCAGCCAGATATTGTTCTATCCTAACAGACCATACATCAATTTAAAGCTTATTTATTCAGCATTCAGATGATGTATACAATTTTAAACAATAAAAATAAACACTTGATCACTTCCAATGTAAAAAATTTGCTTCTATTCAGAATGAGAAAAAGTTAGAGCATAATGCTATTAGTTATGTTATCTAATAAGTAACAGGTTAAGGTTTCTTTAATGTTGAGGCCACAGTGAGACATCCAGGTGTTTGAAGACACCACATGCTGTATCTGACAACGACCGAGAGATAGAAATTGCTGCCAAATAGGGATGAATGTATTTTTAATGGGCTAATGTAAGAGCTTGCTTTTTTATTTTTCCAATTTGATCGGTAATGTGGAGTGTGATTGTGAATGACTCTAGTCTCACGCATGGCGAAATTGATTTGCAGGTATTAAATCTTAATCAGAGCAGTCGAGAGGAAGCCATGAATAAATAAAATGCCGGAGGCTCACTGTGGCTGCGGGCAGTGACCTTTCCATTTATCTACGGCATGTCAAGGTCTCTCCGTTCCTTTCTCTCTCAGAAGGCATTCACTTGCATTCTCACAGTCCCTCCACAAATCTGCCTCTGCTAATATTTCAGAATGTAATTGAAATTCACCAAACATTCTCTCGCTCAAATACACACATGCTGATGTGTGCTCCTCGCTGGGAAATCTGCATAAAAGCGGCGTAGTGAGTAATGCGCCGGGTTTCACTGACCATAGCACATCCCATCTCCCAGCTCTAAAGGCACTGATTTGATAATGAGCTACTTTGAGGGATAGTTTGCTTATTTTGTTCTTGTGTGTGTGTGTGAAATCTACAGAGACAGTGTGATTCTTATCACTCACTGTGATCAGAGGAGCTGTTTTACAAGAAATGACATTATGAAGACCAGAGAGAATTCCTGTTTTTCCATGGATCATATGTCTTTGTGAATGATACTGTATGCCAAGCGGCAGGGCAGCGGAGTGGCCCGAGGGGTGACTCTGTGGTTTCGGGTCCACTCAGTTTCAGCTGTTATTAAATTGGCTTTGTCTCACGAAGTCAAATTGATTAACCATGGTTAGAATGAGCCGCGGTGCATCTGATCCTCCGACGTCACTGGGCTTGAACGGTGCGTCCAACGGTTACACAATGTGCTCTGCTTCAACCCTCGGGTGGGTGACGGCCCGCTTTGAGTTCATTCCTAAAAGCTAATTATGTTAAACACTGCATCTTAATACAGAAATGATTCATTGACAGCAGAAAAAGAAGGAAAGGCCTGCATAGATTATGCACCACCATCCTGTAAACTGGTTTGCATAATAAGGGTGAGGTGAGAATTTAAACAGTGCTGGGTTTTAGCACTTCACCCCCTTCATGGTTGACTTTCCTGCCGGCCCAGTCTAAATAGCCAATCTGTCTTCATGGCAACCGGTCAAAGCGATTTCCTTCTTGGTGGAGGAAACCCTCACCTACAAAGAGTCAGTTAAATGATCATTGCTGTGAAAGACAAGGTGTGTTTTATACTGTAAGCAACTGATGATCTACAGTAGCTTCTGTAAGGTCACCATAGAGGATGCCTGAATTTAAAGAGAGAGTTCAGCAAGAAATCAACTTTTTGTTGTTTATTTGTTAACTCACCATCTGTATGTTGTTGTTTTAACTGTTGAACTCAAAATGAGGGTTCTAAATCTTCATGCAGCTCTTTTCCAAACAAGAAGTTTATAGTGACCTTCAAAAAGAAAAAACAACAACAAAAGCACAGTAAAAGAATTACAAATGCACACTGTAAAACATCTAATGAGCTATTTACTTAAAAAAATTAAGGTAACAATATTACACATAATATTTTTGAGTAGTTTTTCAGGCTTGATTTTTTTTATGGAATCTACCTGAATAAATCATGTGAAATCTCCTAAATTAATTAATCTATGACAAAATAAATTTTATATAATTAGGGAAATGTGCTCAGCTCATTTTAAGTTTATTCTCCAAAGTCTGTGATTTTAAATGGGGTCTGTTTGTATTTTATATAAAGCCAATCAGCTCAAGTAAGAAAATACTTGAGAAATACTGGAAAGTATTGCACTAACACTAGCAGCAAAGCTACAGCTCATTAAACAAGGTTTAATACCTTAGAAGAGTAGTATCCATACCCACAAGCTCTACTCTTCAGCACAGTGGTAACGATTGCACTGTGCAATGGAAGCTTCAATGTTACAGAAACTCTTACAAATGTCAAACGTAACTGAACATTAAACATTAATAGATGCTTTCTGTCACTCAAAAATATAAAGTAGCATTTCATTTCAAAATGTACTCTCCATATCCAGCCATATGCAAAGCATGCTGGGAACTAACAATCACCTCTAAAATAAAACTGCAAAACTGAGCTAATTCTCTTAAAATAAATAGGCAGCCTTCTTTCCTTAATTATTTTAGTTTAATCAGTTGCCCAATTCAAGCACCAAAACTGCTTAACTGCTTATCTCTTGGTTTTATTAGTAAATAGTCCTCATTATTTTCTATACAACACTGAATCACAATTTCTTTAATGAAATCCACACATTATTTGTAATTATCACCTTAATTTTTTAAATTTAAAATTACAAGACTCATGATTCATTTTTTAGAGTGCACTGATGAATAGATCATATTTTAGGTTATTTAATATGTCACCTATGGTGCAGGTTAAAAAGTAATTGACATACAGTAGATGAAACCCGACCATATTTGATGGCAGTAAATTTCTAAAGTTATAGATATTTATAGTTATATGTATTTTTTATATGTACTCCATATGTACTGTGGAGTACTTTTATGATGTTTGTTACTCTTTTTGGCAAAGTTTGTCACTATGAACTGTACGGAGAATGTGAAGATTCTTCAGAAATGTTTTCTTTTATATTATACTACTGTTCAAAAGTCTTCAGTGTCACACAATTTATATATATATATATATATATATATATATATATATATAAATTAAACCTTTAAATGTCCTTTTTTATAAATTACTTACATTTTTCACTTATTTTAAAGCAGTTATTCTGTCTTTTTAAAGTTGACCAAACATTTCTCTCCTTTTCTCCTCCTGTTTTCCTCACTCCCTTGCCCCCAATGTTTTCCTTCCTTTTTTGAAATCAATGTTATCCTTTCTTTCATTGCTCTGTCATTCACCACTCCTTCAAACCCTCCTTGCATGGTCATTTTCCTCTCCACTCTCTTCCTTTCCGGCGGTGTAGGTCTCTATCCGGACGCATCGTGGGTGGAGTGTGGTGGTTTTTCACCCTCATCATCATCTCCTCCTACACAGCCAACCTGGCTGCTTTCCTCACTGTGGAGAGGATGGTGTCGCCCATTGAGAGCGCTGAGGACCTGGCCAAGCAGACAGACATAGCGTATGGTACTCTTGACTCAGGCTCCACCAAAGAGTTCTTCAGGGTAAGTGGCCAAAGCTAATGGGTTGAGGGGAGGGAGATGGTGTTTTGTTAAGGGGGGCTGAAAGGGAATGACTCCAAAATGAGAAGATCTCTAGTGCTGTGTTAGAAAAAAAGAGTGAAAACCCACAGATTAATAAACAAACTGAAGAACATATATTCTTAATTAAAGTATATTACAGTTTTCAGTCTATTTATTTATTTATTTATTTTTATTTTATTTTTTTTGGTTCACAATTATTTTTTAAGTTCTAAAATAAAATTTCAATATATGCTTTAGGATCTCATTTACATAATTGAAAAACTGGCAAATTATGTATATATGCCTGTTTCCACCATTAAATAAAAACACTATTTTGACTTTTTATCTCACAATTGCGAGTTTACATTCCACAATTTTGCATTTTTTCTCAGAATTACAAGTTATAAAGTCAGAATTGCGAGATATAAAATTGCAATTCTGAGAAAAAAAAGTCAGAATTGCGAAATGTTATCTTACATTGCGAGAAAAAAGTGAGAAATGTGAGCTATATATATATATAACAATAAAAACAGCAATATTATGAAATATGTATGGCATTTAAAATAACTGTTTTCTGATTAATACATATTTTTCGGACTATAAGTCGCACCTGAGTATAAGTCGCATCAGTCCAAAAATACGTCACGATGAGGAAAAAAACATATATAAGTCGCACTGGACTAGTCAAATTTATTTAGAACCGAGAGAAAACATTACCGTCTCCAGTCGCGAGAGGGCGCTCTATGCTGCTCAGTGTAGGCTACAGGAGCACTGAGCAGCATAGAGCGCCCTCTAGCGGCTTGAGACGGTAATATTTTCTCTTGGTTCAAGTCTCTTAGTTCATTTCTCTTGGCTCATGTCAAATTAATTTTGATAAATAAGTCGCACCTGACTATAAGTCGCAGGACAAGCCAAACTATGAAAAAAAGTGTGACTTATAGTCCGGAAAATACGGTACTTGAAATCTATTTCTGTGATGGCAAAGCTGATTTTTCAGCATCATTACTCCAGTCTTCCATGTCACATGATCCTTCAGAGATCATTCTATTATACTGATTTGGTGCTCAATAAACTATTAATATCAATACATTATTATTATTTGTTATTAATTAATTATTAATTCATTAATTATTAATTATTAATTAATTATTTGAAATATAAATATTTTGTTACATTATAAATGTCTTTACTGTTGATTTTGATCAATTTAATGTGTCCATGCAGAATCAAAGTATTAAGAACAACTATTGACCCCAAACTTGTGTACAGTAGTGCATCTCATAATTTATCATTTGAATTGGTTACCATAATTAATACATTCATAAAAATCCCACACAGTCTCACAAGGGGTCTCAACCAAGTGTGCTGCACAAGTCTTGAAAAGTAAAGTCAGAATGTTTCGATCACCCCAAGGTGAACGGGTGTAGGTCATAAACCCTGCCCTCTCCATGTAATCTAATGGAATGTGAGACAAACTAAATCAAATTTGATCCTGCTTCTCCACCTCACGATCACTACTGTGAAGACTCCACAGAATCAGGCTCTAAATTATGTAATTTTGCCAAGATGACAGCGGCCATACTCAGAATGTTTTGACTTCTCTTTTCTATTGTGGAAGAAAGGGGAGATGCGTCATCCAGCTTTTTACAGTCTGTGGTCTCAACCCCAAGGCTGAGAACCTCTAACATGTTATTTCTGTAATAACTGTAGCTGTAATAACTGTAATAATTCAGCGACTAACAAATAATCTGCACCCTCCACACTTCCTCTGCACACTTCACTGCCATTCTACACCTCTTCCCCAACTTCCAGAGGTCAAAGATCGCCGTTTATGAGAAAATGTGGAGCTACATGAAGTCTGCCGAGCCCACGGTGTTCACTAAGACCACGGGAGAGGGAGTGGCACGAGTGAGAAAATCCAAAGGGAAGTACGCCTTCCTGCTGGAGTCCACAATGAACGAGTACACGGAGCAGCGCAAACCCTGCGACACCATGAAAGTGGGAGGAAACCTGGACTCCAAAGGCTACGGGGTGGCGACGCCTAAGGGCTCACAGTTAAGGTGGGTGGAGTAGTATAACAATATGTCACGTGTTGTTATGGTATTCCACCTTCCCTGGCGTGCCTATTTCTAGCTTTCTCTTCTTTCTTTTTGCTTTTCTCATGTGTTCTTGTGGGCAGTTAAAGGTCTTGTATATGTAGTGCTATGTTTTCTTTCACTCATTTTCTTTGTTTGTTTTTTAATGTAGCCTGAAGCAGCTCATTTCAAACTGATGCATGCATGTTAATGCCACTGAATTTTTGAGATGAAATGTCTGAATGTTTAACAATGAATTTCAACGAATGGACAAGCCTGTGAATATTCTGCCTGGTCTGATGTTTTTCCCACTTATATTGAGAGGTATGCACATTTAAACGCCATGAAGCGTGAAAAGAAAGGTCGAGAAGAGTCAGTTACAGATGGCGGTAGCCCCCGGGATCAGCCATTTTGTTGCGGAGTTACCGCGGTCTGTCTGACCCTTCTCATGATACCGGGGGGAAGAGCATCCAATGGCGTAACGGCTTTTCTCCTGCTGTTGTGATGTCAGACCAGCGCAGGAGATTCACTCGGCTTCAGATCTGCAGCACACTGTCCTTAATGCTCTTCTTTCTCTTCCCCTCCTCAGCTCAGATGGGTCTCACTACATTCTTTCCCTGTCCCGTTCTTTGTTCCTGTGGGCTGTGTGTTAATTAATGTTGCATTCAGGATAAACTGCATTCAGGATAAACCTCTCTTGAATCATTCCCATCATGTACATTTTGGCCCTTAACTATAGATTTGCGAGATTAGACTTTTACAGTGGAGTCCAAAAGTAATAAATGTAAATGATTAATTAATTATTTGATGGATTGATTGAAGTATAAAACATATATTTTTGAAAACATAAAGTTTTAGGAGTTTTCTAATAAAAACAAATGCATTATTATTATAATTTCAAAATTGCAATGTATAAATTCATTCATATGAATTAATTATACTACATCTATACATTTTGTGAAAAATATTTTAGATTCTGGTTCACATTGAGTGATTGGTTGATTGTTATTGAATATATAAATTATAGGGAGTTTGAAAACAAACGTATAGTTATTAAATATTTATTGATATGTTTTTATTAATTTAACTTAATTTGATTTATGAATTATGTAAAAATGTGAAAATCTAGTTCACATTTATTTATATTTATTTACTATTATATTTATTTATTACTGAAAATATAAATTGTTCAGATTCTCAAAACGCGTATTATCAAATATTTGCATGTATTTATTAATTTATTTAAATTAATTGGACTAAATTCATGATTTTATATAAGATTCTGCACTTTATTTGCTTGTTTATTGTCATTTAGAATATTACGTTTTTTGGATTTAGAAATGTAAAACTAATATTAATCTTATTAATTATTTGATTTAGAAAATATTTCATATTTTGCACTATTTATTTGTTTAATTATTAAGAACTATGTCTTAATATCAACATACAACATAAGACTTGAAATGTTGTCAAGACCATGCTGATTTACAGTGAAACATTCAAAAATAGAAGCATTATTCATACTGTAGTCTTTTAGACTTTTGGACCCCATTGTTTGTGTCATAGCAAGTATGTTAAAATAACAGTAATTCATTTGATATGCTTATATTTATAGAACATTATCTACAGAATGATAAGCATTGATGAGAACTGCAGGGAAAGATAATGTCTGGTGTTTCGAAGCAGAATTGTGTTGCCAGCTCTCTTGTGGTGAAGCCAGAGGTGGGAACGCAGGGGTCTGGGGAATAGGATCAAACTCATTCAGCACTTTCTGTGGCTTAAACCCTCAGTGCTCATTTAAACCGTCTGTAAGCAGCACATAGGAAAGTAACAGGCATTCAATATCGTGAGGTCCCTCTGTGCATCTCAGCAATTTGGAGTGCATAGTAAAGCGCTCAAGTGAGGATGGGAAATAAGGGTAGCTTGTGTTGGGGAGGGGGTTTGATGCAGAGAGCACGTATTGATTTTATCCATTCCCCTTTCTGGAGGTGTGTAGTACAGGTAGACAAATAAGGCTGGTGTAAATTAACATGAAAACAGGAAAAGAGAGGTTTGTCCTCCGTGGTTCGGTGTTTTAATGTTTTCTAAGGGGAAGTTGGGTGGGAACGGGCAACTAATCTATAGAACTTTCCACCCCTTTTTTTCTTAATTTAACCTGATTGGATTCTGCTCAACTATGACAAACTGCTGATACTGACAAACTATGTTTTATCGTTTCAAGAAGTGCAGTTAACCTGGCAGTTTTAAAACTGAATGAACAAGGCCTGTTGGACAAATTGAAAAACAAGTGGTGGTACGACAAAGGAGAGTGTGGCAGCGGAGGAGGTGGTGAGAAGGTTAGCCACTATGTCAACCAACGCGGGTAAACAGTTTCCTCTGTAACGGGAGCATCTGCCGGGGCGCAAGCGCATACATGACCTTCACCCTGACCCTGTTTAGTCTGAAGAGAGAGAGGAACGCAATTACTGTCAGAGCACAAATATTCGCCTGGAATACTGGGCACAGATTCCCTCGTCGGTCTTCTGGCATTCATCAAGGAACTTTTTCTCCTTTAGCTGCTGTTCTTCTTCTCCAGGGGCGCATTAGCTGCATTTTTGATAGGTTTGCAGAGAACATTCATTGTATTTTGAAAGGTGCTGCAGTGTCGCATTATGATCATGTATTAGAGACACGATCCAAAGTCCAAATCCAAAAGGCAGAGGTAGATTTAATAAAATAAAATAGAAAAACTGAAACTAAATGAAAATACAAAAATGTAGACTACAAATTTGAAACATTTCAATGGCACTAGATACTAGACACTAAAACATTAACACTATGAAAGTTTTTTTAACATAAATTTGTATACATATTATATATATATATATATATATATATATATATATATATATATATATATATATATATATGCTGCAAATACATTTCCATATTTATGTACTTAATAAAAATACCCTGCAATTGTACTTTTAGTATAAACTGGTATACCGAAAGAGTCTGCTGTACTGGAACAAATAATTTTGTAATTAATGCAGTTTAATTGTGCAGAAGTAGTACTGAAGTCCAACTAAAGATATGCTGAGGCATATTTGATTGTGGAACTATTGCACGTATACTTTAGGTACACTTTAAACATCTTGCATTTGAAGATAGTAAGGAAATTTGGGGCTTAATATTAAGAAATACTAGTAAATAAATATACTGTATATATATATATATATATATATATATATATATATATATATTCTTCTTTCTTTTCTTTTTTTCTTTTTTTTACACAAAGCCAGTTTGCATAATTGCATCTGCCAAAACCATAGAGCTAACAGCTAACAGTTATTTTGGATTAGGGTTGTAATAAAAATTTAATTAAATTGAGACAAAAATTCATAACTCTAATGACCTTATTAAGAGGGATATGAAAAGGTTGGTGCCTATTGTATATGCCAATAATTGTGGTTTAACAGTAATTGCCTCCAGCATTGGTAGAGACGCAGGCCGTGGCAGTATGCGCCCGTTACCCAAAGTGATGGAGCAAGGTCCCGTTCATATGTCTGTGGCTCCAGTGCCAGGCCCTAAAACATTGTTCCCTTAAATAGAGCACAGAGACATGTATCACAACGGGACCCTCGGCTCGGTCACTTTGCCAGTGCAACTGCTGTGTCAGCTGTTATGAGTGAATAACATAAAATAACATGTCCTATGATGTTATTTATGTTATTTGTGTTACATTCCTCTGCGTGGTTGAAGAACCCCCGTAAACCTTGCCGTTTTGAAACTGAGTGAATCAGGCATCTTAGACAAGCTGAAAAACAAATGGTGGTACGATAAGGGCGAGTGTGGACCCAAGGACTCGGGAAGTAAGGTCAGTCTCCACAAGTCTGGGACCATCACTGTTGTCTAATGCTCAGTGAGGCAGAAAGTCGCCAGTATCTAGCGCATGCTCATCTTTAGGGAGATTTTAGATATGCACCAAGCAGGATACTTCTAGCATGCCCTGCTTCTCCACACTAAATGTCTTCTTAGATGCATCTCTGCTTTTAGTAACATACCTAGTACCTGAGAGGAATGGAAGTGACTGGGCTTTTGAAGGCATCATACATTTATTTAACCGAGCATACCATTGAATTCTTTTTGCATGACAACCCAAGCAAGCCTGACTTTTGTGGAGCGAGAAACACACCACATGTGGAGATATATAAGCTAGAACACAGTGAGAAGTTAAAACCCTGTCACAGTGTGGAGCTATAGCGATCCATCTGAGAGAAAAATGAAAGCATCTCCTGTAATTATTTACTAATTGTCAATCTTTAAGATGCTGTCAAAGCATCGATGCCTGATAGAAGTCGCCACGAAAACATCAGCTTTTCAGATTAGCCTGCAAGCGAAAGGTTGATTGGGAGGAACAGTATAAATGTCTGTAAACTGTGTGTGAATGTGTTTTGGTAGTGAGTAGTTCTCTGAATGTGTGCGTGAAAGTGTACGTCGGCACCGCTCCCACCACGTTAACTTCCTGTCTTCTTGTTCCTTTCCTTCCTCTCGCATCTAGGACAAGAGCTCACAGGCCCTTAGCCTCAGTAATGTGGCTGGGGTCTTCTACATTCTGGTCGGGGGCCTGGGCCTGGCCATGCTGGTGGCCCTCATCGAGTTCTGCTACAAGTCCCGAAACGAGGCCAAGAGAATGAAGGTGGAACAGTCTGAACGTCGCCCCTCTTCCTCTCCTCTCCCCAGTCCCATCCCCCTCCCCAGTCCCCAGCCCTCACCACGGCCCAGTCCCACCCACAGCACTCAGAGTTTAGCCACATATAGAGAGGGTTACAACGTCTACGCCACTGAAGGAGTAGAGATGTAGGAGGTCAGATGTACGTAGGTGCCCGGCAGTCGTAAGTGGAGCTCCTCTGTTTTCACTGGCGTAGCTTGCCGTGGTAAAGCTTCTTGTGTTTGTGACGTCCTTGTTCTGTCTCCTCCACCTGTACTCCAAGTCGGAGACGTGCATTCACATATTTCCGCATGTTGAAGAACGAGGTACCTGGACTGCACATGTTTGTAATCACATGCCAGTGCAGTAACCTAAAGAGGAATAGCCAAACCAAGCTTGAGATGGTCATTTCCCCCTAGGCATAGTCTTAAACCCCCCAGCTGTGAATTTCAAGTAATCTTAGGCTCCAAAGAACTATATCAGATGCATTTAAGACGCTTCATCGCTGAACTGTGCCATAATCTGGTGTTTTGTATGTGCTTGCTGATAATGTGCATTCATTCAAATAATGATGCTCTGGTTTTTAAGTGTGCACAGCTGACTCCCGTTCTCCCTGTTCCCATCTTTCTTTTCTCTCCGGACGCAGCTCACCTTCACAGAAGCCATGCGGAACAAGGCGCGCCTGTCCATTACAGGGAGCGTGGGCGAGAACGGGCGCGTCCTGACTCCCGACTGCCCGAAGGCTGTCCACTCCGGCCCCTCACTGCGGCAGAGCTCCGGACTGGCTCTGGTATCATCCGACTTACCATGAAAACCAAAAACGTTCAAGTGCCTTAAACTCCGCAAAACAGACATTAGAAAAACTGACCCTACAGCAATGACGCCACCAAGCTGAGCGATCGCGCCGACAAGGTAGATTTTAAAAGGGAACCGAGACCCCGACGGCTTTACGCACCAGGATGCCACCGCAAGATCCTGTGCGGTGGTTATCACACAGACTTCTGTGTTTCCATCATGTACATTCAAAGAAGTTGTGCTGCCTTTTAGGGTGAAGCAGGTGGGAAGAAAGAACAGCAAACTCAACTGGTAGCTGTTTAGCAAAAAAAAAAAAAGATCTGCTCATTCTAACACTCTGCCATAACCCTCGACAAACCGAAACGCTGCATCTCGACATCTTAACATAGCTAAAAATGGGCATTTGTTTGCCCGAGAGGGTATTGTTAACATGGATATGGTATTAATGCATACTTATTAAATAAACTGTGAAGAAGAGTTCATATATATATATATATATATATATATATATATATATATATATATATATATATATATATTCTATAAAATCATACCTAAAGTAAATTATTTACATTGTTTTGTAAATAGCAGACTGTACAACTCGCTTGCTTTTTAACAAATTTGTAAATAGCTGAATCTGTAGTGGACAGAGTGTAATTCTCTTTTTAAACCATCTTTAGAAAAAGAATTCATCGCAATAATGATTAGTAAATGATAAAAACACACACATGAAAAAGATTTGATACATGTAGATGTACATGAACTTCTATGGATTTAATTACATGGGCATGTTATCAGTTATCAGTCACTGGACGTATGCGCCCATGATTCTCGGGAATGTGGCACACACCCTCAGTGCATCTCAGCCGCTGCTCTTTCCCAAGCCATGCCCTGCATAATCACTGTGCAGTCGTAGACCATGGTACCCTCTAGACTGTTTTATTTTTTCCACAGAAGCGTATTTTATTTTTGATTTATGTGACTACTGAAAAAAGTGAGAATATTGAGAAGTATTTAAATGTTTGTCCATTCATTTTAGAGCAGACGTCCGAATGAAATCCAATCAGATGAGAAACGAATCTAACTTAACTGCGCAAACATGTATAGAAATAGAATAGGAAGTGTGCAGAACACTGACCGCCTCTGAAGACACTGTTTGTATCGTGAGAGCCATGGTCAGAGTCCAGCTTTGGCCTTTTTTATGAAAAACACTGTGTAACCTCATTCAGGCCTTCAGCATGTTCTCCAGAAAACTGTAGCAATGGACATCTGGACAAAAGTACAGTACGTGGACAATTTCAAAGCTTCAGGACACCATACTGATCAGTCTTTCTCTGCCCAGTTCTGTTTAACTTGCATTTGATCAGAAAGTGCAATTTACGGTCCCTCCTACTCCGAAGACCCCTCGTCTTGTTAAATACACATGCACTTTTACTCAAGCACACAATATGTTTGTCTCTCTTTGTATTGTTTCCTCTCTATCCTCTATGCCTTCTCTCGTTCTGTCTCAAAAACACACACATGCACACTATGATCCCGATGCATATTCAGATCAGTGTGTTTGGAGAGTGGCATTAGGTTTTTTTCCCTATGGTTTCTAATGCTGTGATGAAAGTGGTGTCCTTACTAGGTTAAGATGTTAAAATTGTAAATATTTATTTTGATCATTTTTTAGTAAAATATTAATGGATATGAAATTGCTCCTCTGTGTCTTTTTTTGGTTAGTGTTATTTGTACTACAAAAATCAGAACTCAAACCCAAAACCTTGTGTCATTTTTATTTTTTGAAGAATGTTGGTAACCCTTTGCTTCCATTGTTTAAAAAAAATAGCCAGTAAATGTTATAATCCAAAAACTTGTAGCTGTTTGCTGATAATGTAACACACACAAAAATGTGTAAAATCATGCTGCATTCATGTACTTTCTCACCTATTGATTTTTTTTGTGTGTAAATATAATTGTGCTGTCTCTGCCAAGTAAAAATGAGTATTTTACCCTCCTCAGTATATAGAGAAAGTGTGTGTATAATATATAAACTACAATATAGCACACAGTTGTTGGCACTAAATGTATATGATGCATACAGGATCAAGTTCGATCCACTGACACTAGGACAGAGTGACACATTCTGAAAGAGAGAAAACAACTTTTTTTAAGAGTACTTAATGACAGTAATTATTCCTTGGAGAGGACAGAAAGCCACTATAGGCAGTCTGCATCAATATCCATGCAGAATGCATTCATTAAAAACTCAATGCATCTAGTCATGCTGATGTATGACCAAAAAGATCATTATTTTTCAGGGACAGAATTTATTCATCACTTAGAAAGGTTATTCACAAAAGGTTATTCT
The DNA here is from genome assembly GCF_023724105.1 of Carassius gibelio. NCBI lineage: Eukaryota > Metazoa > Chordata > Actinopteri > Cypriniformes > Cyprinidae > Carassius > Carassius gibelio. Next base: position 17,334,592 of record NC_068416.1, on the reverse strand, counting down.
TTTTTTATTAATTTGTATAATTTATTTTTCATTTTTAATTTGAGAATGGTATTTAAGCAATCAAGTGCACTTGTCTTTGAAGAGCAGATGGTAAAAATGGCCATGCCGAACACAAAGCACTAACAATACAGTAAATAGTATATATTTTCCGCCTTATAAGAATCCTTGCAGAAAGGGCAAATCAGTGCATGATGGGAATACAAATAAATATTGAAGGAAAACAGTGGTTGGTGCTGAAAACTTAAATGCCCTCCTATAACAGATGTTAGTTCATATGTTAGAACACAGTCACGCTAATAATGACCTTGAGGAGTATGTCATCCAGGACCATCTCAAAATGTGCACCACTGTACGATAGCCTACTCATCAGTTCGTTATCTATCGACAGTGTATTTATTATTATACAGTGTATTTACTAATTTATTATATATATATATATATATATATATATATATATTTTTTTTTTTTTTTTTAATATATATATATATAGTATATATATATATATATATATATATATATATATAACAGTGAAAATGAATGTGCATTTGTTACGTTCAATATCTACTTCTGCTTGTCTATTCTTTTTCTTCTGATGGTGTAACCGTTGATTCAGTAATAATTAGACTTGAATAAAATCAGTTAATTTGATGCACAGTTATCTGACGATCACGTCAGACGGTTAGAAGAGCATAGTGATACATTAATCATTTCCGTAGGTGTCTTTTTTTATCATCCGGGTATTCTAAAGTGGTATATACAAAGTAGCTTTTTTTCATTTATAGTATACAGTATACAGTGTACACATTAAATGGTGAAGAAGTAATCCATTACAAAAGTCAATGAAACCAGACATGCATTATAACAAAATGGAATGCCAACTCTGTATACTGCATACTACACATAAAGTATACTTCAGTGCATACTAAGTAGGGTTTTAGTATGATCAGAAGAGCAAACTGACATACTTTTATCATTGTGCTTATTTTTTTAGACCAATACAAAAAGAAAGGATTTTTAGAAATCTTGGCCAACTGAAAAATATGAACATGAAAAGTAGCAATGCGGCGTGGCATGGAGTCGATCAGTATGTGGCACTGCTCAGGTGTTATAAGAGACCAGGTTGCTCTGATAGTGGCCATCTCCTTTTCTGCATTGTTGGGTCTGGCCTATGGCATCTTCCTCTTCACAATACCCCATAGATTTTCTATGGGGTTAAGGTCAGACGAGTTTGCTGGCCAATTAAGAACAGGGATACCATGGTCCTTAAAACAAGTACTGGTAGCTTTGGCACAGTGTGCAGGTGCTACCTGTAAGTCCGGTTGGAAAATGAAATCTGCATCTCCATAAAGTTGGCCAGCAGCAGGAAGCATGAAGTGCTCTAAAACTTCCTGGTATATGGCTGCGTTGACCTTGGACCTCAGAAAACACAGTGGACCAACACCAGCAGATAACATGGCACCCCAAACCAAAGTTTCCCAGACTGTGGAAACTTTACACTGGACCTCAAGCAACGTGGATTGTGTGCCTCTCCTCTCTTCCTCCAGACTCTGGGACCCTGATTTCCAAAGGAAATGCAAAATTTGCTTTCATCAGAGAACATAACTTTGGACCACTCAGCAGCAGTCCAGTCCTTTTAGTCTTTAGCCCAGGCGAGATGCTTCTGATGCTGTCTGTTGTGTTCCAGAGAGCTTGACAAGGAATGTGACCGCTGAAACCCATGTCTTGCATACGTCTGTGCGTAGGTTCATGAAGCACTGACTCCAGCTGCAGTCCACTCTTTGTGAATCTCCCCCACATTTTTGAATGGGTTTTGTTTCACAATTCTCTCCAGGGTGCAGTTATCCCTATTGCTTGTACACTTTTTTTATTAATGTTAACATTAATCTGCTTGGACACAGAGATCTATGAACAGCCAGCCTCTTTAGCAATGACCTTTTGTGTCCTGCCCTTTTTGTGCAAGGTATCAATGGTCATCTTTTGGACAACTGTCAAGTCAGCAGTCTTCCCCACGATTTGTGTGGCCTACAGATCTAGACTGAGAGACCATTTAAAGGCCTTTGCAGGTGTTTTGAGTTAATTAGCTGATTAGAGTGTGGCACCAGGTGTCTTCAATATTGATCCTGAATTTTGGATTTTCCTTGGTTGTCAGTTATAATCTTCAAAATTAAAAGAAATAAACATTTGAAATATATCAGTCTGTGTGTAATAAATGAATATAATATACAAGTTTCACTTTTTGAATGGAATTAGTGAAATAAATCAACTTTTTGATGATATTCTAATTATCTGACCAGCATCTGTATAGTATGCAGTAGGCCTATATAGTGTATGCATTAAACAGTGAAGTAGCATTGCATTACAAACATAGCCAATGAAAACAGAGGATTGTTAAATCAAAATGTAATCCTAATGCAGTAACTGCATTCTGCAAATAAATAGTAGCCTATTTAATTTCAAACACATGCTGTGTTTAAAAAGCAATACTGACATGATTGTATTATTTCTAAGGTATTAAGTAAATGAGAATCATTTTGGAAATAAGAAATTATTTAGCATTTATATAATCCAGTATTGTCAAATGTAAGGGATACTGCTTCAGTTATTATCTTTAACAAATAGTATGCAGTATAGCCTGCATTGTATGCAATAAGTAGAATTTTCTACCAAACCAGTCATTGATAAGAAAGTATGAAACTAAATGCTAACATAGTTACTGCATACTTCACATAAAGTAGGCAACATGCTGCAGTGTATAGTACAATGCATCTAGAAGTAGCATGTTATTAAGTCATTCCAGACACCCTATTGCAGGACACAGGTGGAAAAAACAGTATACTTGACGCCTTTTTAAAACAATCATAATAAAGTAGGCCTAATACTTGAATAAGTCTATGAACTGATGTGTTCTGTGATTTATGTAAGCTATTGGTTGATGCTGGTAATGCCCCGTTTCGCTTTGAGCTCTTATTATTTGTTATCATGCTAAAAGGGTTCTTAATGCCTCTCGACATCCCTGTCATGAAATGTTTGGACATTATGCTAAACGCTGTCACTGGCCGCTCCACAATAAGGCGCGTGTTGGGGAAACAGGAACTTGCATGTGACAGAGTGTGTCTGATGTCAGATTGGCTGTCATGTCGTGTTAGGCCTTGACTGTTATGAGTGGGCAGATAACAGTCCTGTCTAAACCATGACCTCTGCTTATGAGAAGACTGAATACCTTGTGTGCACTTTTGTCACCACACAAGCATTGAAGTCTCAGATATGAGGTACTTTTGCTTTGTAAGTTTACATAATCACGTGGCAGTGCAACTAAATATTGTGTCTTCTGGTGAAAAAAATCTTAAACCAGGTTTGCTGGCCTAGAAACTGGTCCAAGCTAAGCTGGTCTCCCAGTCTGACCAGCTGAAAGTGCACAAAACCCTTCTGAAACTGTCGACAGATCAGTTGTGGCCGGTCTAGCAGATCAGCCTAGGCTGACTGAAGGTGTTTTTCAGCTGGGTTGACATCTTTTATAAATGGCGTTTCAGTTTCGCGGGGATGTCTTATGATGTTAAATAATAATCTTATAAATAATTAATGTTACACATTAGGTATATGGGTACTTATTATTTAGATTTCCTTCTTCGAAGCCCAACATCATTCATTCTGTACCCGCATCTGCTTTCTCAAATCATAACCGTTAGCATAAATGCATTTGAGGATGAACGAGAGTCCTGACAGAGAATATGCTCGCAATAGCTTGAACGTCATTGCCCCCATGCGATCAAACGCTGAATAACACGTATTTTTGTTTGTGGTGGTTTTATTTAGGATTACAATTAGAATTTAACTTTATGATTTTAGTTTTCAATATAGTAATTTTATGATGTGATTTAGTCATTATTATTATTATTATTATTATTATTATTATTATTATTATTATAAATATTTCTGTATAACTTTATTTTTTTATTTCAGTTTATGTTTTATCATTGCTTTATTTAACTATTTATTAGTGGATTGGTGTTAAATGGGACATTGACTAATGTGGGACACCTAAGCTTCAGTGCGTTTTTCTCTTCTTTTACAACATGAAAGTGAACATGAATGTCATTGAATTCAAGCAAGGGGTGTCAAGTTGTTGAAATCACAATTTTTTTCTGGAAATTATGTCAGAAATGTGGCTATGAAATTAATGAAACAGGAAGTAGCTTGAGTTGTGAAGTTCACTCAAAGTTCAGTGACAAGGAAACCTAAGGTTAAGGATATATTTATTATCAATAAATAAAATTATGAACATCAAATTTTGCAATAATATTGAAACGTGTTAAGAAGATTTTCTATTTGAAGCAACTGTGTCCTCCCAAGGATGTTTCAAAAGTGGGACAGCATGTTTTACTGGAGTCATTTATGTTATTCAAATGATAAAATGTGCATTAAGAAAGTTAAATGCCATACATGTATTTTTGTAAAATGTTTAGGCTTATAATGCACAAATATTGTTAGTTTTAAGATCCAGATTGGAGACTAGAGGACAATGGGTTCCTGGACCACGATGAGTCCATATTCCCCTTTAAGTTAAATTTTGGATAAATGTCTTCTGATTTAATAAGGGAATATCTTGGGGGGGGGTTATTGTTTTGGTTCCATTTGGAAATGACAAGTCAAAATTGCAAAAAGTGTCCCACATTATCCTTTTGGCAAATGTAAAAGGCTTTCTATAAATTTTAGTTATTTAGAATGAAACCAGGAGATTTAACATGCTGAACATTTCCATCATTTGTACAAACTTTCTGTTTAAAGCCTGTTTACCTAGAATCCTAAGAATTCATTACATTTTAAAATTATGGCAAGCCTAAATGTTTTTCATTTTATGCAGCCTTTTACTCGGAGGTTTGATGATTTATAAAGCACCCCAGAACATAGATTTAATTTCCTGATAAATCAAAGCATCCTATATAATTTTTGTAGGAAAGATTATTTATGCATGTGAAAGAGAATACAAAAAAAACCCTGCAAATACATAAACATTCAGCCATGCATAATGATGAGCTTTAATAATGTTTCCATGTATTCCACCTCTAAGGCTTTATGTACAGCAAGTGCTTCTGTCTCATCTGTAAAAGTGCTGCAATGAGAAATATATGACACTTTTAATACATTTAAAAATCATGTGGAAACACAGTTCAACCAATAGCTATTAAAAAGAAGCTGCTTAACACTGCCAATAGCATAGACATTCATTGCACCGATTAACGACATTAAAATTAAGTGACATTCTGATAACACAATTCTTTTGCAGGCAAAACCGAAATCATCATGCAAACCCTGTGACCGTCCATCATGTTAAAGGGTTAATGGACAAACTTAAACAAAAGAGCAACATGCATTTGTGACGTGACACAGCTGTAAAAGTTAAAATGCAGAAGAGACCAAAGAAAGCCTGAAATATTCACACTGAGGGCAAAACTTCAGTTATACATTAATTATGCTTAATAATACAACAGAGGCACCACTTGTGCAAAAGAAAACAAGACTGTTCTACTAACTGTTCTAAACGTCACTTATTGCTTTGGTGCTAGAACAGAAAAATGGAACATTCCGTCTTTTTTGTTTGTTTTGTTTACATCAACACTAATACATTAGTAAAACAATCATGTGCTCTGCATGGTAACATTCACAAAACACACATTATCCTACCAGATTTGGCAAGTGAATATTTGATTTAAGCTCTGCCTCTGTGCAACGTGAAGTCTACAGTATGCACTGTACGTATGTGATAGAAGAATGAGATTCAGAATATGAGAGTGACAATAATGGTTATGAAATTATGAATGAATAATCATCTGGAATTACAGCAAGCTGAAATCAGTTCCATTTTAAGGATTGTTCTGGGCCAATAATGCTATAAAAACACAGAAGAGATTAGTATTTTTACACACTACAATTATACATGTGCATCTTCGTATGGTTACAGTATTGACTTATTTGAATATTTAAAAGTTGGCCTCATTTACTTCCATTGTAAATGTCACTGTAAGACAGATTTATTTTTTTTAAAGAATATTTTTGTTGCAATTTAAATTATACCTAAAGTGCTGTTGATTGAGCTTAACTTGTACTGAGTCTTGAATATTCCTTTAAATGATTTACAATAATTAAACAAAGGTTATCTTTAATATAGCAGCTCCGAAAGTGTATGATAGCGTATACAAACATTGGCCACCTGTTTCTAAGTGTGCCTGGTATCAGCGCAGCCAACTGTGGTGGATGTGGGTAGAAACTCTCGCACGCCTGAAGCTCAGTGTCTTTTACCCAATAAGCACCAACAGCTCGACCTACTGGTGGATAGGGAGCTTTGTCCTATCGGGAGAGATCTTTCTCCCATCCACATTCAGATAGCTGTAAATATCACAATCAGTGGTGCACTGTTGCCATGCACACATACAATCAACATGGTCTTCAGCAGTGCTGGTGATCTTCAGTAACGTCTGGTCGGATGGGCTGAAGGAGACATTGGTGTGAGAATGTGTGAGAGTGAGACCGGCTTAGCAGTTGGCAGTAATGAGACGTGGGTTTTAAGGATGAGAAGGTGAAAGGTCATGAGAGTTGAGATGAATGAGAAGCTACAGGTTGACCAGGTGAAGGTCAGTGGCGGTGAAGTGAGGACACAGTGCCATGTCAGGGTTCTTCAGCTGCTTCAGGACGTGCTTGTGGAACTTGGTGCGCACACGATTGAACTCCATGATGTCACATGGATCTTCCTCCATCCAGAACCTGTGGAACTCCTGCATCAGATAACCTAAGAAAAGTAAATAATAATTAATACATACAAAACAATAAATAAACAATAATAAACTGTGTATATATATATATATATATATATATATATATATATATATATATATATATATATATATATATATATATATATATATATATATATATATATATATATATATATATATATGTTTTAATTGTAAATAATAATTTATAATTTTATATAATTCACAATCTTTGTATAATTTAAAATCAATATTTGAATACATATAATAATAACTTGTAGTAGTAGTATCTATAATCTTTTATGGAATTTAATTTGATTTAAATTACATAAATAACATTATTAATAAATATATAGAGAGATACAATATATTTTTATGAATTTATTTGAAAGGATTTTAGTTATATAATTTACATAAAAATTATATTTGACAACAATAATATATATATATATATCTATATCTATATATATATATCTATATATATATATATATATATATATAGATAGATAGATAGATATCTATAGATATATATCTATATATATATATATATATATATATATATATATATATATACATATATATACATATATATACATATATATATATATATATATATATATATATATATATATATATATATATATATATATATACATTAGTATTTAATAATAATAATTATTATTATATTCTTTCAGTGAAATTCATTTTATGCAAATTATATAAAGTTATTAATTACAAAATGTATGCATACAAATACAGATAGATAGAAAAAATTCTATATAATATGTTTATATATTTATTTTTAATATGATTTTTTTACAATAATTGTTTAATTTAAAAGCAATCATTTGACTTGTATAAACTGTATAATGTGTCCACAAATGTGTAATAATAATAATAATAATAATAAGTAGTAGTAGTAGTAGTAGTAGTAGAAATAGTTGTATTAGTACTAGGAGTATCTAAAAAAAATATATATTATTTTTATGTATTAATTTTAAATCTATATAATTTTCACAAAAAATACACATTTCATAAAACAAATATGACAATAACAAAAACAATTTTTATTATTGTTATCTGTCCCCTTTTAGAGAAATTCATTTTATGTGAATTACATAAAGATATTAATATATAAAAATATATTTTATGTATGTATATATATAACCTGATAACTAGAAATATTTAATATTTATATTGTTTTTTTTACAACAATTGTATAATCTAAAACTAATAATTTAAATAACATAAATTGTATAATTTGTCCACAAATATATAATTATAACCATTATTATCATTATTATTATAATCTTTTACTGTAGCTTTATTAATAATTGTCCTTACATAATTTACATGAATATATAATTATATAATGTGTACTATTATTTAATAAATTGCCTAGAAGAGTTGTTTTCACAAAGACAACAATGGCAACATTCTCCCACTCACAGAAGGTCTGTTGGAAGTGCACTAGACTTGGCATCTCTGGTGCCACATTGTACAGATGAGTCTTCAGAGCCCCGCTCACCAGCAGGGAATATGCCAGGTCAGTGATGTTTATGCCAACTATGGCAAAGGAGTATCTGCGCCACAAAAGATTTGGGTCAGCACAAAACACAATTTAAAAGATATCCTTGTTTAGTGTAAATAAGCATTATGAAAAGTTAAAGACACCGCCAGTGTTTGTCCATGTGATTCCATCTGTGTCTGTGTGCGCACATGTCAGCAGCGCAGTGATTGAACAGGCTTCGTGCTACACATCAGAGCTAATGCTTCCTGAAAGCTCATGACAAGCAGAAGTGCCCGATTCAAATCCTCACACAAAGCATCAGGGTTCAGGCGCTCGACTACTAATAACTACTGCACACACAGCACAATTATTTTTAACGTTCACAGATTTAAGAAATGGTTTTTTTTGGTTGCTTACTGACACAAATGAAAAGAGTTTATGCAAAAGCTTGCAATATTCTGGACTCACCCAATCGCTTTGTCAAATTTCTTCTTGTCCCACTCAGCTTTGCTCATCTTGCTGTGTGAAAACCCAAAATGTTAGCGTGTATCCACCCAGTCCTGAGCTAATAGTTCTTAAACAGTCAACTATAAACGATGAAAATTACAACACGTGAGATTCACTGGAGAAAAGAGAAAGACTTCACGGTTACTAACCAACGTTATAATGGAGCATAATGCCTTGTGTTTAGAGTGAGGTGAGGTTGGACATTTTGAGATTAAACAACAACAACATAATACAGCCGTTAGACTGAAGCTAAATGATCAAATGAATTTCTTACTGAGAGAGAAAAGATTGAATACCTGGCTTCCACTTTGGAAACGTTCCTGGACATGACAGTGATGGGAATAAAAAAGAAGCAGGGACAGAAAAAAAAAGAATGTGTGGGTGCATGATGTGCATGATGGTGACAGAGCATGCTGAAGGTGTGATCGACTGCACGGCATGAAAAAAATCACCTGTTAAAATAAACATGGTATGCACACACAGCATAAAGCAATGCACTGATAAGAGCTTTCTGGGGAACTACACCCTAACTGACATCCTGTGGCAAGATCCTGGTGCTGTGTGTTTGCTAATCTGGGTTTAAGGCTTAATTGTGCCTTAAAGCCCATCAGATATTTTTTTATATAAATAACTGAGTATATACACAGTAGGAACCACTCGAGAGGACTATCTGAAGGATCTGACCTGTGCTTGGGCTGCAGGGAGTCATGAAGAACTTGGAGAGCGGTGGCTTTGTCATGCTCTGCAAAATACCTGCAAATAAAAGAGGCAAAATTACCCATTTTCAAAAACCTAGTGAGCTGCCTATGTAGACAGCATCTTGCTAACTGAGCAAATGCTAAGGCACTACAACAAACTCAAAGAAAAATCTAAGGCAAACTAAATTATTAAAAAAATGCATTTATTTCACTCATTAATAAAAAGTAGTGACAAAAAATACTTTGAATTAATAAAATATTTTACCTTATGTATGTTATGTAGACTTTTTAAGTATGGTGTATCTACTGATAACGTATTTATACGTAAAAACGTATTTTTTCAAATGCATGTTATGTACAGGTATTTAATGTTCAATAAAATATGGTGTTGTTAGCTTAGCAAAATACTAACATCAAAATCTTTGGTAACTGACAAAAACTAGTTCAGTGTAATTAAAAAACTTATCTTACCCAAAGTTGTTTTTATTGCTTAATAGAGTATGGAGTATTAGCAATATGCTAATGTAAAGTATATTGCTAAATAATAAACGCGAATTAATTCAAAAACTTATTTTAATCAATGTACAGTATGTTATGCTTTTATAGAGTATGGTGTTTTCAGCTTAGCAAAATGCTAATGTCAAGTCTATGGTATGGTCAAAGTCCTTTTAAGGCAAGAAATGTCACTCAGCAGGCCATCTTTGAAACACCTCTTGGGCATGCAAGTGCAGCTCCTATCTCTTTGAATGGGGAAACATCAAATTCTCCAAAACCGTTCGCCAAGCTTAAAGGGATACTCCACCCCAAAATCAAAAATGTTGGCATTAATCTCTTACCCCATGACGTTTCAAGCCCGTAAAAGTGGGTTCGTTGGGTTGTTCATCTTCAGAACACAATTTAAGATATTTTGGATGTTTACGAATGTCCCATTGACTGCCATGTAAGTTACACGGTCAAGGTCCAAAAAAGTATGAAAAGCATCGCCAGAATTGTCCATCTGCCATTAATGTAAAAGTTATTACTTTATTCAATAATTTCTGTCAACAGTCTCCTCTGTGTTACGCCATATCACCGTATGCTGCTTATGCTCTTCTGTGTCAGCTGCACCACAAGGATGCTTGTAGGCTTTTTGAGTGATGTGGAGAGACACAGAGGAGACTGTTGACAAAGGAATTCTTGAATAATTTCGTTATTTTCATCGTTATTTTTCGTCGCTTAACCACTGATGGCAGATGGACTATTCTGATGATGTCTTTCATACTTTTCTGGACTTTGACAGTGTAACTTACTTGGCAGTCTATGGGGCAGTCACAAGCCTCCCAGTTTTCATCCAAAATATCTTAAATTGTGTTCCGAAGATGAATAGAGCTTTTACAGGTTTGGAACGACATGGGGTAGGTGATTAATGACAACATTTTCATATTGGGGTGGTGTTTCCCTTTAAGATTAAATTTCATATTTGGATTCAGCAATGAAATTTGGCAACAACAGTCTCATAAATTATAAATTTAAAAAAAGGTATTTTTCAGGCTAGACCAGCCAGTGCACATGCACAGTCCTGAGCGCACGTCTCAGAATGCTGACTGTCTCTATAGCAACCGGGACTTCTGACGGCAGCTGCAGTGACACGCTGACTTTACCGATCAACAAATTACTCTGTAGGGTGGCTTCGTTCAATAGAGAGCGGCCATATTGAGCGTTGCATTTTCCCCCATTCAAAAATAAATGAGTGACACGTCTTGGGTATTGCATAGTCTTTGGTATTTGTCTTTGGTATGGTGTTTTTATAGCTTAGCAATAAGCTAGTGCCAAAACCTTTTGCTTACTGATAACAACCAAGTCAGTGTAATTTAAGAATTATTCTACACAGTGTAATTCATCTATGTAGGCTATATAATGTTTAACCAATAATGACATTGTGCCATTGGCTTTGCTAATGTCAAAATCTATTGCTATTATGATAGCACAAGCCAACAGTATGTAGTAGAGCATTTCAGATTGGTCTTTTATGAGTCTCCATGATGGTTAGGATGTTTCCAGAAGGCCTGTGTAGAAACTAGATAAGATCTGGTATGATGTATATAACAAAATTCCACTCAAGTACATATATTTAAATGACTATAAAGATCTACTGTTTTTGTCCTGATTTCAGTTCAGCAGATTCTCTACTCACAGTAGGTTGTGCAATCCCAGGAGACCCATGCCCCTGAAATCAGTCTTGGGGTCGTTTCCTTGGAAACCAATCTCACACCATTGCTTTGAGATGCGTCCAGAGAGAGGAGAATCAGGACGGAGTTCCTTCCACAGCTGGTGAGTGAAAAGATATTTGAGAAAGACAGCACTATTAGAGACAATTCTGTTATGGCCGAGAGGCTGTGCTACATTGTGAATGGTAGCCACCTATATATATTTATTAGGAACAGTAATCAAAAGGCTGGTAACCACTAATAGTAATTTACTGTTAATACCTTCATGAGCATCTCCTCATGTGCTTGGTTTTCACAGTCATATGGCTCTCTACGCAGCTTCTCCACCTCCACTACTAGGTTTCGGTAACCCACGATCTGGAGCAGGCAAGCCTGGAGAGAGATGCCAAGCCTGGAAGAAGAAAAGAAACACAGCATGTGTGCTCAAAAAGTAAGTTATCTGTAAATACATTTATTGTATCAGGGAATGAAGGGATCCTTACTGTGGGTTAGTGTCAAGGTTGATCTTTTTCAGTGACATTATATCATCGATAGTCTTCTCCACAGAATCTGGATGAGCGTTGATGGCAGACTGCAAAAGCTATGGACGTATAGTAATTAATTATAATCTATTATTAGCTCATATAAAAATAACAGAATAATACAGTATGTAAAATATTTAGTCTTCTTGCAGTTTGAGATGGACCTTAAATCAGCTTAAAATGTAAATAGAAAATGATGCCTTTGCAAGCAACTGAAATACACTTAAGTACTAAAATGAGTAAAACTAAATTGAAACTCATAGGAGTAAAACAAATTAAATAAAGTTAAAGCTAAGCTAAATAAAAATATGTAAAATATGCAAAAATGACATCAAATGAAAACTGAAAATATATTATAAAATAATAAATATTATAAGCAAAATATCAATAGATAATAGTAGTTAAATAATACTACTAAATTTAAATAAAATTAAAAAATACATACAATTTAATATTATTATCAAATATATAAATACATGTGATACAATAAATGCATTAAAAAAAAAAAAAAAAATTTTTACTTCATAAACCTCATGACTTACCTCATGTTTAGAGCATTTGAGTGAGGATTCTGTGAAATGAAAAGAAACATAAAATAATATAATAATTTTCCCACATACAGACAGGTTACAGATTTGCTGTATGTAATGCTAAAACTACTGATAGTATTTACCGATCTTGAGCGTCCTTCGAGCACCGGGTTTGTTATTGTAACAGATGCGTTGAAGCTCACATCGTCCTGTTAACTTCCTAATGACAAACTTCAGGCCCCGCCACAAACACTTACAGTACAGGAACACCAGTAACTGGGTCAGTACCCTAGAAGATTCAGAGAAATAAAGAGGCCTGAATAAAACGACACAAGTCCAATACTGATGATAGGCCTAATACACCTGTGTATTCTGTCCCAGAATAAAGCCTACTCACTGAGGTACTTTGAAAGCACATTATATTTGAGTCCTCTAAACCTGAACTGAATAACCATCAGATGTGTTTCCCATGAACACTGCTCGAGCTGTTCAAAGAGAAATGCACATTATTTTTCTCCTATAATGCTCTGATGTCTACAAAAGCTAGGCCTAATCCACTTTGTAAAAATTTGAGACAGAGATAAGTGGGCCACGTGGATGAAATGGGTCACAGTTCTACAAAAATCTGCGTGATGAAAGCTAAATATAATTTTGAAAGTATTATTCTATGCGCGTACAAAGCAGTATTTGTAAACCAAAGGACTAGCTGACATCTACTATGCATCTGTTTTCAACCAATGCATGGATTAATCCATCCATCTATATTATAAACTAATCTAATTGCAGGCTAATTCACTAAAGAAAACGCACTGGACTAGGAATAAACCTGTTTGAATCCAGTTGCTGATTACGTTGAGAGTTACTGCTCACAGGATAGACTCGCCTCCCCATCGGCATGAAATAAATTTGCGGTCAAACCTGTGTTTTGTAAAAAAGGTTATTGCTTATCAAAGCTGTTGAACAGACGTGATGTGTGCTTTTAAAGGACTTTAATAAAAGCCAGTTCTGATATTGCATTATAGGGGTCTCTACCTCTAAATGTCCAGGTGAAATACAAATCTATACGGGTACATTTGGAGCAACCTCTTATTAAGTTTAGTGCCTTTCAACATCATTTGTTGTAAACAATATAATTAAGAGGAGTGGATGATAGAAAAGCACCTAAAGGAACTGAATAAATAAAGATATTTATCGGGTTTTTTTTACATTTTCATAATCAGTATTTTTTGCATTTATTTTATATAATAAAATAAATAATTAAAGATAATAACACCAATAAGTTTGTTTATTAATATATCATAATTAGGTTATTTTAACAATAATACAAAATACTATAATTAATTAATAATAAACATTTGTGTGTGTGTGTGTGTGTGTGTGTATATATATATATATATATATATATATATATATATATATATATATATACACACACACAAACACACACGTTATTATTGTGCAATAATGCATGTAATTTAGACTCATAATATTATTCTGACGACGATTATATTAATTATAATACCTAATAATAATAGGCTACCTGATAAGAATAGTTAATATGTATTTGGTTTCTGTTTTTGTTTCAGCATCCATGACATAATTGGACCATAATACAAAGCATACGATAAAAACAAAACGCATAACGGTAAATTTAATGTCCATCTTTAAAAATGGTAAATGACAACGATGATATTTCAGCTTCTAAGCAATAAGAAGCGATCTATCCCCGTTAAGCACTAAGGACGTACTTACCTCAGAAAATGCTTCATCGCGATTGTCTGCTTTGCTACAACAGTATAACTCACATTCGCCAATGGTCTGACCACCTGCACAAAACAGAATTCAAAATGAAAACTATAGTGTATCTATATTCAATCGTTGTATGGCACTGAACCGTCGTGGATACAAATAGCGACGATATGTCTCGAGGTCGTCAGTGTGGCGTTAGGCGGATTAAGACGTTGCCGTGGGCAACTGCTTGAACAACCAACCCACGGTCCACACATCCACGTTCACATAATGTCTGGTGCGTTATTTCATGACAAATGAGCCGTTTATAATACATTCAGATAGCATGGGTTATATAATACTGGCAATCGGAGTCATTTACCGTCGAGACTATTTCATCTTGCAATAGGTCTTCCTCTATTCTGCACCACACATGGTCGTGTGAAAACAGCTATCGAATAATACATCAGTGTACCTGATAAAAGATAAATAAATGACAAGAACATACGTTTCGAGATGTCTCTGGGAATGGGAATAGCCTGTCCTCCTCTCTCTGTAAAGCAGGTACCTGTTATTCCTCCATGATGAGCATGAGAATTAGGGAGGGCGGTCGCTTCTGAGCATCGCAATGCAGCGCTGCTGCGCCGCGCGGAGAAATAAACCCCCAGAAGACCTCTCACTCCTCTACATACAGACACTCATAGATATTCTACAGAATTGCTTTTCCATAATTTGGAATTTACATGTACGTGTTAGAAAAAAAAAATGAGAACCACTGCTCCAGTGGGGCCACAGATAAAACCTACACACTTAATTATATAAATTATATTCTTGGAATTTTATAACTATTAGACATATCCAAAAGTTTCTAACTTCATCATTTTTGAAAAGTCTTCTGATGGCAGTCACTGGGCTGGCTGAGAGTCTAGGTGAAGCGTATGTGAGTCTGTTCAAATCTGTTCTATAGCCATGAATGTTAGAATGTAAAACCAGGTTTGCATATTTGACAGACACCACTACAATAGATAAACTATGAAGAACAAAACCACTTTAATTGTCACAGATAATGATTTTCAAATGTGGACACAAACAAAATAAATATATAAAAGCAGCTGCAATACTAATAATACATGTAACAAGTCGAACATATAAATAGCTGAATACATCCGTCATTTCATCTAAAGTCATTTCAAAACTCAAATATAAAAAAACACACAAGTGTTAGTTAAAGAATGTTACAAAGGTAAAGAATGTTAATATAAGTAATCATAATGGACGCAGAATCTCAATGGAATTGAGATGTTAGCACCTCTTAAAGCAATATGGTCCAGATCATTATAGTGCATGATGACAACCTTCTGCATTTTTTTTATGTATCTGAACTTCAGTCTCAGCAGATTTAAATAACATTCATATGTAAATTGGTTTAAATAAAAAATAAACAATAGACTCAAGGCACACTGATGTGGATTTAAATTCCATTAAAAAAAAACTGATTAAACACTGCCTTTGGCAAAAATATCGACCCTTCTAAAGTAAATCTATAAAATTCAATACTGTACTCTACATTGGAGAGCTTTATATCTGAGAACAGAATCCATTGCAATGTGCTCTGTGACTGGATCCTATCCTGTCCTCATTCTCTTGTCCTTCCTTTTGCAGCCAGTCTCCTACAATGTCTCCATCTTGCTGGACATCCGCAGACGAAGCCAGATGATATGCCCTGTCATTAGTGGAATAAGACTGATCTGCTGTGTAGGTCGGTACGATGTTGAACAAGATGAAACCAAGTGTGATCACCACAAAAGACACAATATACAGGGCGGAGAACTGAGGGGAAAAAAGGAGATTTTTTTTAAATAAACTTAAATTTTAAGAAACTGAAAAATCAATGTGAACAAGACATTAACAAAGTAAAATTAATTAATTAAAAGATTGATCATATAAAGCAAGTGTCCAAATATCAAGAATCAGTGCTACCACTCATAATGTCAACAACCCTGGCCATTTATCATTTAGCAGGAGCACTGTTTAGAAGACAGTAGAAAATGATTTAATCTTTTCTTTTGTCCTGGTATTTTTATTGATTTGCTGAAAATGTAATATTTCCACTCACATTGTAGTGAAAAAGGAACATGCCACAGAAGAGGCTGAAGAGGTCAGCAGTCAGCAGTGAGAGGTTCACAGCTGTGGCACTGGTCAGATTTACCACTACAGGCATGAAACTGTACAGCCCATACATGCACAGAGTATACGCAACAAAGAGCAGGCCTACAGAATAAACATACAGGTATTTAGAGTATTTATCAAATAAACAAGGGAACTGGAGTTACTCAGATTTCCATAAAACTTACCACATATATTTATTGGCATTTACATGTAAATGATGACTAGATCATTTTATTATAAGCAAATGTCAATGACGAAGAAACATTTAACTAGAGTTACTCACATATTGTCCAGTTCCAGCTGATGACAGGTATAGCTCTGGATTCAAGTATAGCCCTTTAAAATATAAAGCATATATACATTTTAAGATGTAATTAATTCCTATGATGATAAGGTTGAATTTTCAGCAGTCATTACTCCAGCTTAGTGTCACGTGATCCTTCAGAAATCATTCTTATATGCCCATTTGCTGCTCAAGTCACATTTCCCTATTATTATCAGTGTTAAAAAAAAAAAATGTGCTGCTAAACATTTTTGTAGATACCATAGTTTTTTTTTCAGTTCAGATCATAAGACAATACTTTACTTGAAATAGAAATCTTTTGCAACACTATAAAAGTATTCACTGTCACTGTGTAACAACTGAATGCATCCTTGCTGAATAAAAGTACTAATTTCTTATACAAAAAGAAACTCCTACTCACCACAAATGTTTGAATGGTAGTGTAAATAAGGACTTGCTTTTGAAAATGAGAGTCTATATCTCATGGTGGGGGCTTTTCACTTAGAAAATATAATGGTGGACATAAAACTTACATCTGCACACCACTGATGAGTGTCCCAAAGAGCCCCATCATGCCCAAAAACTCCACCCTGCTCAGGTTTTTCACTGTGTATTCCTGACAGACGTTAGACACTGCGTACAGAGCAGCACTGACCAGCACGAGTCCATCCCCCAACAACACATGACTACCTGCAGTGACAGACCCACAAAAAGCCCAAAACCACAGAGATCCACGATTTTTGTGCAAGTTGATGACGTTTCAAGCAACAAAAACACAGTCTATGATAAATTCTTAATGTAGCTTCTTTAGTTGTCTTCTTTTTATTTAACCGTATCTTTTGTAACAGGAGTAAAATACCCTTGGGTTTTGGCAAATGGTTCATGAGAAGCAAAACAAAAGAATATCTATTAAGCATAATCAAGGTGTAATTAGATTATGCCCCTTATTATAAAGTACTTACTTGAGCCTTGGTCTCTCCCTGCCAGCAGATCTGCTCCCACCATCGCACCGACTCCAAGCAAACACACAGCCACTGCTATAAAATGCAATGGTCTGTAGCGAGTTTTCAAGAAGATCCATGAGAGCACCATCAGAACCGGGATCACAAAGCAGTCCAGCAGCTACAACACATAAGTTATAATATTAATTATTATGTTATTAATGTGTGTGTGTGTGTGTGTGTGTTTTTTTTCAATGAAATACTCTTACCTGTATACTTGTAAGGGTAGTGAACTGGTATGCCTTCACAACTGTGTAGTTGGCTTCCACATCCGTGAGAGCCATCAGAAAATATTTCCACCACTTTGTTTTTAGAATTTGACCAATATTATTTTCACCTAAATTATATAAAATAAAAATAAAAATGTATAAAAATATAAGCCATATATTTTGTATTACTCTAGCTTGCATTTCTGGAGGAAATTTTATAAGTTTTTATGAGTAGTATATTTTAATTTTGCATGTTGAGGAGAATCAATAAAGACTTTAATCCACAAGATAAGCCATGCAGGCATCCTGAAATAAGTAAGTTCATTTAAAACCAGGAGTTATGATAAGCATGGTCATGGAAATTATATTCTGTCCTTTTAATCATCTGATAAAAGCAGTGAGTGATTCCATGCAGGGAAGGCGTGCTGCAAAGTACCTCTCCTGAAGGCTAAGACTAAAGTATAGGTGAGCAGCAGCAAGGTGTAATTGAGGAAGCTTTGCATCATTGGCGTCTCCACCCCGGCATCTACCAAATACTGACATGTAACTGCCGTCCCACATATCAGCATAGACAGGGCTTGACCCATTGCAATAGTTTTGCAGAGCTGCCTGTAGGAACAATTCTCAAGTTACCATCAATATGATAATAACTCAAAACATGAAACATTTCCAAACATAAAGATCTTTAACAACATACAGTACCATGTAAACACATCCTTAAACTTGAGATTCCGTGGACCACAAAGAAATCTCCGCCAGTGGCTGAGAGCTCCCAATCTTTCATGTTCAAAAGAGTTCTCTCCCACTTCACCATCCATATTTCACACAGAGACATCCAGAGAAAATCCAGAGCAAATGAAAAGAACTTTAGTGAAAGTGACAGGCTTTGATGTTGGATAACATCTAGTGATTAATGGTGGAAATAATCTTAATCTTTTTAGGAATGTATGCACAATAATGCTGACCTCAGGTGGGCCTCTTTAATTAAAAAATAAATAAATCAAATGCCCTTGCTTAATGACACTTATAAAGGATTATAAAATCAAAAGGAACTTTTTTAAAAAATCACCAATGAAAGTGTATAATATTATATAAAGAAAACAAATACTGACTCGATACATACCTATAAAATACTCTGTGCACACACACACGACTTAAAATACTATAAATAAAGACTTTAGAGCCTGATATAAATTGTGGAAGCCTTTAAAAATTGAATAACCTGTACGTGTATGAGTAAAATGAGTGTTTTGTTTACATATTTAAACTAGTGCTTCGGCGACCAATGAATGCGGAACATCTATTGGTTGTAGTGCGGCAGTTCTCGGAGCACGTGGCGACCTGTCAGGAACTTTGGATGATGTTAGTTTCTTAATCGCAAAGATCAAAATAGGATGAACTCAGTGACAGTAAAGACTTAATAATTTAATTAATTTCGCGTTTCCGGCTAAAATCTTTGTAGTTTCGTAGCAAAAAGCTAACCTCATTACATTCTTAAGAGTTAGCCATGCTGTTAGCAAGGCTAAAAAAAAAAAAACCACAATGCCACGTGCTAAGTTAAAGAATAAAACCAAGCGTCTGTTAAATACCTTGATCCGTCATGTCCGTAGTTTACGAATTATCCGCTAAAATCCGACCAGAGTATCATCTTTCAATGAAAGCGAAGGATTCATACATGCATTCGGACAATTTAAAGCTCCGCCCGTTTTCAGATACGGTCAGGACAGACGCTTCTGGAAAATACACGGTCAAGGCAAGCCTCCCGCACTTTTTTCCTCTTTCTTTTTTGCTGCGCGTATAATCGCGCATTCACGGTATGGATGCTGGGAGCAGTCAAGTCAAGCTGTCATAACTGCGTTTCCTTTATGCGTTTGCTGATATTTTCAATAGAATGCTGTTCACGGTGATCCAAAATATGTCTGCATATAACATAATTTAACTCTGAAACTATAAATTACTATAAATTTCAGGATTTTTTTATTTTTATTAATTGAATTGAATTAATGTTTGTAAATATAAAAAAAGTGTACATGAACATTTGTATTGTACACTTATTAATATGCATATTTTATCAATGTTTTCAATTGATTCCTGTTCATAGTGACCCTAACTATTACTATTTTTATGGTATGTTTGGAGAGTATTAAAGCCAAATTTTGCATCCTTTTACTTGACATTGCATCCCATTTTCTAACCCTCATAAAACTCTTTCCTTTATATGTTTGCTCGTATTTTCAGTTGATTCCTTTTCACAGTCACCATGACTTTTTACTGTAGTAATTTTCAAATAATAATTAATATGTAATTAAGAGCACAAAAACAAGTCTGGAAAGTTCTATTTTGAGCCATCTAAATTACTATATGGCCAAAGTAATTTAACTCTTGCATCGAATTAAATGACCTAGTTTGGAACATATACATATAAACTAAATAAATAAATGTATAATATATATATATATATATATATATATATATATATATATATATATATATATATATATATATATATATATATATATATATATATATATATTGCATGTATTTATATAAAATGTATAATATTTATAAAAGTAAATAAATTACCTTACCAACGTTATCAGTGTCTTATCTGGATTCTGGATCATTGTAAAATTCATCTCACAATTGTAATTGATCAGTTACAGGTAAGGAGAAACAAGAAATTGCAGCTTAGCAGACTTATTCAACAGACTGATGATTACGTTAAATAAACACAGCAAAACAAATAATAGCTTTGCAGGCATAATCACCATAAATACAACAAGCTTGGGGCGATAAAAGCAAAGACATAAGACATTTAACTAAAGTTAGAAATTAGTAACCATGGACACAAACAAGGACTGCTCAAAGGGGTTGATGAACATAATCAGTTCCTATGGTTAAGATTTTAACTTAATTAAATGTGACACTAACAATTAAAATATACAGTAAGAAGAGGTTATACTTGGCGTCAGGAGAGTATTTCCCAGCAATTTAGTCCAATATATATAATATGACAGTCAGTCTCATATGTTAATAATGGTATGTTTGCACAATAATTCCTACAAAAATGGAAAAATTATGTTTGAAAATAGGACATGAGTGCAACAATACACTCTATAAAAAAAAATTGGATTGAATTTGTGTTTCCCAGAAACTGTAAAGTATATTGACATGAAAATTAATGCAGTAATAGTCAGGGTCACTGTGAACAGGAATCAATGAAAGAACACGCAAACCTACAAAGGAAAGATTTTTATGGGTGTTTGAAAATGGGTAATGGTTTAACTGGTAGAAAGCATTTCGTATTTGGGAGTGATTTTGTCATTCATTTTCTCCAAAACTATACAGTAAAATGACTTGAAATTGATACAGTAGTAGACATGTTGACTGTGGACTTGAATCAATTGAAAGAATAAACCTGTTAAGGAAAGCTTTTTACAAGTAAGTGCTTTTTATGACAAAGTGTGAGAATGCACATTGAGTTTTGGAGTGATATGCCTTTAATTTTACAGAAATTATACACTAGATTAACTTGAAAAGTAATACAGTAATGGGGTCACTGTAAAGTATCAGTTTATAGGTGTGTATACACACACACTCACACACACACTCTTCTTCGGTTGTCCATCGAAATCTGATGATGACGTCCACGCCTATAACGGTGAGATCTTTGATGGCTGAACAGTCCTATCCTGGACCCACAAGCTCTATTGCAGGTGGGACATATGTATGTGATGGTGGTGGTGGTCACAGTGGCAGCTATGGCTGCATTTCTCCTGGCTCGCTTTTGCTGTCTTCTAGTTGTCCTCTCCATCTCTAGTGTCGAACCCCATCTCCACATAGCTGTCGCCAGATGGTGCGGTCAGCAGCAACATCTTCCAGATCCTCAGGTCTGATCTTACACTTTCTCATGGCGTTCTTCATCTGATCTTTATAACGCTTCTTCAGACCCCCAGCTGAGCATCGACCATGATGTAACTGGCCATATAGTACTCTGCGGGGCAGCCGACATGGGGGCATCTTTATTACATGCCTAAGCCACTGCAGTTGACGCTGGGTAACAATGGCCTCAATACTTCTGCAGTTAGTCTTTTTAAGTATTTAATTGTGAGGCACATGATTACGCCAGGTATCAAATATAAACAATTATCAGTTTATAGGTTTGTATACACACACACACACACACACACACACAGGAAAGGAAACGCAGTTATGACAGATTCTTTACATCCATTTTGACCGCTCCCAGCACCCTTATATGGAAAGCCTTTTTAACATTTAATCTATAAGCTGTACTAGTATCTTTTTTCAAGTTACTAGTACTTATTTTTTAGATACTAGTATCTTTTCCAGTTTTCTGCTACTTGTTCATTAGGTACTAGTGCTTATTCATTAACTACTAGTGCTTATTCTTTAGGGACTAGTGTTTATTCTTTAGGCAATAGTGTCTTTTTTCAAGTTACTAGTACTTATTTATTAGATACTAGTACTTAATCATTAGATACTAGTACTTATTTATTAGATACTAGTATTTATTTATTAGACAATAATTCAATAGTGACTAGTAACTTTTATATTGTTACTAACAAATTAAAAAATTTTGCTATTGACTTCTATGTGGATCCGTCATTGAGATATCAACTATTGAGTTTTGACTAGTATGTATTCCACTAGTTACTATTACTTAATTTTTATGTACTAGTAGTTATTCATTAGGTACTAGTGTGTATTTTCTAGATACTAGTACTTATTCATTAGATACTAGTACTTAATATTAGATACTAGTACTTATTCTAAATGTTTCTAGTATGATTTTTTATTTTACTAGTAATTTTTTTGGTTGAACTCTACTGTAGCCATTTGGACTAGTCATAACATAAGACGAGTAAAAAAACAGATCTGACTAGTAAGATAAGAATAGTTACTAGTAGTGATTAAAAAAGGTATAGTATCTAAAGAATAGGAACTAGTACCTAAAGAATAACTACTAGTATCTATTAAACAAGAACTAGTATCTGATGAATAAGTACCAGTATCTAAAAAATAAGTACTAGTATCTAATGAATACTTACTAGTAATATTTAAATAGATACTTGATACTGTTGCAATTATTACTAGTCAGAAATTAAAAGACGATATAAAAAACAGAATAACTCAGAGTCCCTGTTCGTTTGGAGATATCTTCAACCTCATTAAGAACTAGTAAGAATGCATTTGGAGATATCTTCATTTAAACAGATCATTACATAAACATGAGTACCTCTCCACCGTCCAATCAGAGTCCACATGGTAATACAACACGCAGTATAAATTTGCATTAGGATTGCGTTTTAAACTTTATTCTCATAAAAATACGGCCCATGGTTTGAAGAGCAGAGATAAAAGCATATATTGTCACAGTCATTGTTTATTTTTATCAAGTTTCATCAGTAAAACGTCTATCTGAATGTTATTCAGCTACATCTACAGCGAAAGCTGAATTTCCTGGAATTTCATCAGTGAGTCACACTTGTGGAGTTTCTGTGCAAGGGCGCCCTCCAGCAATGAGTGTGAATTAAAAATAAATTCATTGAGTACTCATTATTGCTTGCAAAACCCTAATTTGAGTAAAAATAGCTAAAATAATTAAGAACGTTGAGGTAAAAATATGCAATTCCTTATGCTCTTCTCCGGGGTAAAGAAGTGTGCATTTTTTTCGCAGCTATATTTATTATAATATTTATTCTTATATACATTTCTCAGTTTTGTATATTATAGTGAAATAGTGTTATTACAAAAGTAATGTTCCTTATTTTGTTATTTAAAAAATGCAAATAATTCTAACCTTTCAATGAATACTAAGAATTTTAAATGGGGGAAATATCATTATGAAATAAATGTTTTTCTCTAATACACATTGGCCACAATTAATGACAACTTTTTATTTAATTCTTTTTTAAACCTCCATTTGCCAGTTTAACAGCTCTACCTTTTCTCCTATAATGCCTATTGAGGTTAGAGAACACCTCACAAGAGATCAGAGACCATTCCTTCATCCAAAAGCACTCCAGACCCTTTAGATTCCCAGCTCCATGTTGGTGCTTCTCTTCTTCAGTTCACTCCTCTCATTTTCTGTAGCGTTCAGGTCAGAAGACTGGAAGGGCTATAGCAGAAGCTTGGTTGGGAAAATGTTTATAATAATGCTGGAGTGCTC
Source organism: Carassius gibelio (assembly GCF_023724105.1). Lineage (NCBI taxonomy): Eukaryota > Metazoa > Chordata > Actinopteri > Cypriniformes > Cyprinidae > Carassius > Carassius gibelio. The sequence goes on along the minus strand of NC_068416.1, from coordinate 17,310,269 downwards.
AAAATTGTAAACATGACTGGGAATATACTTTAGAGTTATTTTACTCATAAGAATTTCTAGGGGTGTTCTTAATTGTGGCCAATGTGTATTAGAGAAAAAACATTTATTTCATAATAATATTTCCCGATCAAAAGGATTAGCAATGGAGATTAATTTTCACAGCCTTCTTTGATCATGTTTAACAATTCAATTCAATTCAAGTTTATTTGTATAGCGCTTTTTACAAAATAAATCGTTACAAAGCAACTTTACAGAAAATTATGTTTCTACAATATTTAGTAGTAGCTAGTAGTTTGTGCACATTTGACAGGATTTTAGAAAAAATAAAAATAAAAATAATAATACAAGACGTAGTCAGCTAGACGATGACCCCATGATGTCTGTATTTTGTTTCTATGTTTCGATTTACATCCCGTGGTAACTAGGATTTACACAAGCTCCAGTCTGGATCCAGAACACCTGAGAAGAGATGATGCTGACCCTCAGAGGACCTCAGATGATGCTAACCCTGAATCAACAAACAGAACTAACAATTATTGCTACATGTGTGACTGCATCACATAATAACTTAATTAATAATATTGATAGTTCATCGTCTAGCTGACTACGTCTTGTATTATTATTTTTATTTTTTCTCAAATCCTGTCAAATGTGCACAAACTACTAGCTACTACTAAATATTGTAGAAACATAATTTTCTGTAAAGTTGCTTTGTAACGATTTGTATTGTAAAAAGCGCTATACAAATAAACTTGAATTGAATTGAATTGAATCTCTCTCCTATATGTTGCTGGCTCATTAATATTCAACATACAATTACCATACTGGCAGAAATGCAAATTTAAAAAGTACTAGTATCTATTAAGATCAGGATATCTCTGGTCTAAAAAGTTACTAGTAACTAAAAAATAAGTACTAGTTCTATTTTTTGTTAACACTAATAGTTTAATTAAATACTAGTCACTATTGGAATAAGTACTAGTAACTTTACAAAAGAAACTAGTACCTAAAGAATGAACACTAGTACCTAAAGAATAAGCACTAGTAGTTAATGAATAGTACCTAATGAATAAGTAGTACTTAATGGAAAAGATACTATTATCTAAAAAAATAAGTACACGAAAAAAAGATACTAGTACAGCTTATAGATTAAATGTTAAAAAGGCTTTCCATACCCTTACCGTAAAAGCGCGATTGGACGCGTAGCTAAAAAAGAGTGGCTCTGGCTTGACCGTGTAGCTTCAAGACGCGTCTGGCTTGGCCGCAGTCATTTACACAAACATCCAATGGGTGCTTAAATGTACGTCCTCTTTATTATATTGTGACCAACGGCAGAGACGCATGCTATTTACGACTACACCGAAGTTTTGTTCACTGAACAGTATCACTTACAATTACATCGATGCGAAATTTAATTCATTATAAATAATAATAGTTTTGAAATTCCCATATTTAACAGCCGTCAAACTTATTTCTAGCGATGATTAATGAGAACTGAGATATCGAGACGAGTATTCTGCAGCTTCAGTTGCTCTCGGCCTTCGGATTGTTTGTTTTGGGAAAGATCCTGTCGTGTCCTTGGACAGGGAACTGATTATCACTATCCACACAGTAGTTATGATTCATGTTAACGTACTCCTTAATATAATCTATCTGTGTGAGAACTAAACTCTCAACGACAGGACATTTCGTATGCCACTGCTAGATTAAATGTGAATGTGCATTATTTATTAAATATGTATCACACTGGCAGTACCTAATGACGTGATTATAAAAGCAAACCTGCCATCCTACATCAATCAAAAATTAATTTAGTATGCGCGTTAGAAATCTATGCAGATGCATTAATTGACTGTTCCTTTCATTTAAATTGTGTATTATCATTCTTTCTTTTATTCCATCTTTCTTTCTATAAAATATAAATACACGTATGAATAAACAGCAGTACCAGTGCTGCTGATGCAGTCCGTCTCAATGTTCCCTAGCAACCAAACATCCTCAAACATCGCGATACTGCACGGGGACAGAAGAAACATGGCGACGTCTAATTTATTGAAGGTAGGAGGTCCCTAAATGTGAGGATATTTTGCATCGTTTGCGTCTTCCGTTATGTTATGACAGCGATGCCATGACCCTGTCTCTGTCCTCTATTAATTGCATCGCTAAACATGACATGGTGACTCAAAACCACATTGTTTGAATTGCTGATTGTATGTAACGTTGGGGGGGGGGGGGGGGGTTGTACTATTATTATAATGTTTAGGGATGATAACGTATTTAAGGATGCCTTTTCTCACAAAACTTACTGCTATCTATTACAAGGCTGCCTATAAATGAATAGAAAATATAAATACATGCGTATTTAGTTTTCCTCAACAAAGTTGCAACATTGCAGATTATTTAAATGCTACATTTATTCAGCCTGTGTATATTTATGTCAAGCCTGAAACTCACCTGCTGCCTCTCGTTTCTAATCACACAGCTTTAATACTCTATATCTACATATATGTGTTAAATTAAATTGAAGTTAACCTTCTGTTACTGTTTTGTTGAATACTTGACAGGAAGTGAAATAATCAAAATTCTCCTCTCTTATTTCTTTTTTTATAAATGCATAAAGCCTATAATAATTTTAAAGAAATGTTTATTGTTCTTGTTCTCCTTTCTCAGAATAAAGGTTCCCTGCAGTTTGAAGACAAATGGGATTTGATGCGGCCCATTGTTTTGAAGTTATTACGTCAGGAGTCAGTTACTAAGCAGCAGTGGTTCGATTTGTTCTCGTAAGTTGTCATCGAAGTGAGATAGTTATTAGTTTTTTTATTTTTTTATTAAACTGATGGCACTGTTTGGGTCTGATGGTCAATAACATCAGTCATGACTAACAAGAAGTTTTAAACCATAGTTTAGATTACTTAAACATTACACAACGAATACAGTCAGATTTAAGACTGTCTCTTAATAGTATGTTTGATTTGCAGAGACGTTCATGCGGTGTGTTTATGGGATGACAAAGGCCCGGCAAAGATTCACCAGGCACTTAAAGAAGACATCCTAGATTTCATCAAGCAAGCACAGGCAGTACGTACTGTATACCAGTTTTGCACATACAGTAATATGAAGTAAGTTCATTTTTTTCTGTCTTATTCCAGTAATCCCAATTTTTTCAATGCATATTGTTTCTATTCTTACTCTTTCCGATCTACTTCAGAGAGTACTCAGTCATCAGGATGACACTGCTTTGCTTAAAGCTTACATTGTGGAGTGGAGGAAGTTCTTCACACAGTGTGATATTCTACCTAAGCCCTTCTGCAAGTTGGAAATCACTCTGCTGGGCAACCAGGGAAGCAATAAGAAGTCCAATGTTGAAGACAGTATTGTTAGAAAGGTGGATTCTCTTTCTGCATTTTGACCGTATACTTCACATCAATTTATATTATACTGCCTTATCATTTAAATGCAAATATTATTGTAACAACTGATGCATAACATCATCAGTATACACATTTATCCTAATCATTTGTTGTTTTATTTTATTATTATTTTTTGCTTAAGCTTATGCTGGACACGTGGAACGAGTCTATATTCTGTAATATAAAGAACCGGCTCCAGGACAGTGCCATGAAACTGGTCCATGCTGAGAGATTAGGAGAAGCGTTCGACTCGCAGCTTGTCATTGGAGTGCGAGAGTCATATGGTAAAGCTCTCATAAAACTAAGCCACTCGGGTTCTGTCCAGATGGACCTCTCCTGATGGACGCTCCTGTCCTCTGTCTTACAGTGAACTTGTGTTCCAACGCTGATGACAAGCTCCAGATCTATAGAGAGAATTTTGAGAAGGCATATCAAGATTCCACTGAGAGGTTCTACAAGACACAAGCACCTTCCTATCTGCAACAGAACGGCGTTCAGAATTATATGAAATATGTGAGTTTGTTTTCAAACTGCTGTATTGCCTAAACTAGAAAAATATTGGTGACACTAGTGCAAGTCATTACTACTGTAGTGTTACAGCTGTCAAGTAAAAATTTGAATATAATAATTATTTATGAATTAACTTGTTATATATTTTTTTTATTTAATAGTGCAGTTGTATTACAAGTGCAATTCTGTTTTAGAAACAATATTATTGTTATTAATTTATTATTGTATAATCACATTCAGTTAATTCCTTTCAGTTATAAAATTAGTAGTGCTGTCAAACGATTAATCGCATTCAAAATAAACATTTTTATTTACATAATGTATGTGTGTGTACTAAATATATTTATTATGCATGTAAAAATATACATAGTATATATTTTGAAAGTATTTACACGTATTTACATGTATATATTTATATTTATATAATTTATATTTATATATAAATATATTTAATGTTTGAACAGTATTTTTCTGAAATATATACATCCGTGTGTGAATTTATATATATATATATATATATATATATATATATATATATATATATATATATATATATATATATATATATATACAGTGACAGCACACACATATATTATGTGAACAAAAATGCTTATTTTGGATGCGATTAATTGCGATTAACCGTTTGACAGCACTGAAAATAAGTTTTTTGCGTATAATCTTGTGACAGTTCTTTCCTGTAGAATCAAAAATGGTATGGAATAGCTTCAGATTTCTAACAAGCTTTTGTGTATGAATGGTAAATCTCAGCACATATCTTGAAGTGTCACAGTATTTGAGAGTTGTTCATCCCAGGTGGCACTTTTGATTGACAGGCAGACGGGAAGTTAAGAGAAGAGGAGAAGCGAGCACTTCGATATCTGGAAACCAGACGTGAATGTAACTCCGTCCAGGCAGTGAGTGTTCCCTGCTCATTATTAAATAATGCTCAGTGTGTAGTTTGCATTTGTCTCTCTCACTTAATAACATTGGGTGCTCGGTTTGTGTCTTTTGCGTTCTTCAAGCTAATGGAGTGTTGTGTGAATGCGCTGGTGACGTCATTTAAAGAAACAATCCTGGCTGAGTGTCCGGGAATGATCAAGCGGAATGAGACAGAGAGTGAGTACGGCAGGAGCTCAGGCACCAAAGGCTCAGCGAGTTCAGGTTGGCAATAGGATACGGTTCCCATCTATATCTTGCCAAAAACCTCCCCACCAATCCCACCATCTGTGTGCTTATGTGCCGACCACTGAGTCCACCAACCCATTTCAGCTGTAAACAAATGCAACAGTTTACAACTATTGTATGTAAAGGGAAGGAAATGCCAAATGTTTGCATCAGTAATGCCTACAGTAGTTTAACTCATTTGGTCTTTTTGCTTTAGAGCTTCTTATATAGGATCATGATAACAGCATTTTTTATGTTACTTAAATGTGATTGTTCTGCCATTGGTGTGTTACTGCAGAGCTGCACCTCATGTTCTCGCTGATGGACAAAGTGCCCAGTGGTATTGAGCCTATGCTGAAAAACCTGGAGGATCATATCTTGAGCGCAGGTCTGGCTGATATGGTGGCCTCAGCGGAAACCATTACCACAGTGAGTTGAGACGGTAGCTGCTTTTTGTTATAAGACAGATGCATCATGGATATATGCGTCCAGTTTTTGAACGATCTAGATAATATATGATATGTTACTGACATTTGTTTTAATTTCGCAGGACTCTGAAAAATATGTTGAGCAGCTCCTAACATTGTTTAACCGCTTTAGTAAATTAGTCAAGGAAGCATTCCAAGATGATCCACGTTTCCTAACAGCCAGGGATAAAGTAAGTCTCAAAAGAATTTATCCTTAAGTCCAAACCATTCACTGTAAAAGAAAAAATATATATATTTATAAATTTGATTATATTTATTGTATAAAATATTATTGCAGTCTAATCATATAAACTATATAAATATAATGTACATTACTGTTCAAAAGGTTAGGGCAGTAAGTTTTTTAAATATTTTTTTAAAAGTAGTTTTTTAATTAAAAATGGATGCATTAAATTGATTAAAACTTACAGTTTTAATTGCAGTGCAGTTATAATGTTACAAAAGATTTCAGTTTTAAATAAATAATGTTCTTTTTAAATTTCTTTTAAAAAATCCTTAAGATATATGAACTGTTTTCAACACTGACATTAACAAATGTTTATTGAGCACCATCATTTCTGAAGGATCATGTGAAACTGGAGTAATGGCTGCTGAAAATTAGGCTTTACCATCACAGGAATCAATTACATTTCAAAACATGTTAAAATAGATAAGTTATTTATTTGAATAATATTTTATAGTATTACAGTATAGGCAATATACTGTAAATGCACCCAAACTTTAAAAAAAATAATGTACCATTAAAGTGGAAAAGTGGTTTCCATTTGTCCATTCTTATTTTATTTGTGTTTACGCAGGCATACAAAGCAGTAGTGAATGACGCTACAATATTTAAACTAGAGCTCCCTCTAAAACAGAAAGGGTATGGGTCTTAATATATACATATTTATCTTCTAAAAAATAGTTTTGTATCTTTTTGTTCTAAGAATATATTTTAAATATAGCCACACATGGTTTGGGTTGCATTATTTTTTCTTTGTTTGCAGTGTGGGTCTGAAAACACAACCAGAGTCAAAATGTCCAGAGCTGCTGGCCAACTACTGCGATATGCTCCTTAGAAAGACCCCACTGAGCAAGAAACTCACCTCAGAGGAAATAGAGGCCAAGCTGAAGGAAGTGGTGAGTGAGTGGGTGGAGTAACCAATAATTAGTTTTTTTTTTTATTGTGGCAGTGTTCTCACAAATGTTTCTCACACCTCTGTTTGCAGTTGTCAGATCAGATGCAGTGTTTTAATTGTCTCTTTTTATGTACTGATTACAGCTCTTGGTTCTAAAGTATGTTCAGAACAAAGACGTCTTCATGAGGTACCACAAAGCGCACTTGACCCGCAGGCTAATTCTTGACATTTCTGCAGACAGTGAGATTGAAGAGAACATGGTGGAGTGGCTCAGGGTAAGAGGGCTTGAAAGCACGCTTATGATGGATGAAAGACTTTTTAGTCAATCTCTTTAAGTGACTTTTGTGTTTGTGTACAGGAGGTTGGGATGCCAGCCGATTATGTGAACAAGCTCGCCAGAATGTTCCAGGACATCAAAGTATCAGAAGATTTAAATCAGTCCTTTAAAGAAATGCACAAACACAACAAACTTGCATTACCAGGTCAGATATACCACTTATGAACTGATGCTTCTGAACTATTCTATTGTAACTTTGAACTAATTATTATTTATGTCTCGACACTACAGCTGACTCAGTCAATATAAAGATCTTGAATGCAGGAGCTTGGTCTCGGAGTTCAGAGAAAGTGTTTGTATCCCTGCCCACCGAACTAGAAGATCTCATTCCTGAGGTTGAGGAGTTTTACAAGAAAAATCACAGTGGCAGAAAATTACACTGGCACCATTTGATGTCCAATGGCATTGTGAGTAGCAGCTTCAGTCCTTTGTATAAAAGCATGCTCGCTCTACTTCCTTGGAAAATAGGGGACACCCAAAAGCAGCCTCTTCCCATTGAGACTAATTTGTGTGCTTTGTACTGTCACCAGTAAAAAGCACTGAACTTTTGATGCTTGCAAGCTCTACTACTGTGAATTGTGTTGATGCAAACTTAAATGTCAGTATTGTTTCTGCTACACTGGAGATTCTGCCTTGACTTTGGCATTTTATAGGGGGTTTGTTGTGTCAAGGGAGGGAACAGATCAAGATTGGTTTCATCTCTTCTGTCGCTAGATCACATTCAAGAATGAAGTTGGGCAGTATGATTTAGAAGTCACGACATTCCAGTTAGCTGTGCTGTTTGCCTGGAACCAAAGGCCCAGAGAGAGGATCAGCTTTGAGAATCTGAAACTGGCCACAGAGCTTCCAGACGCTGAGCTGCGCCGGACTCTCTGGGTAATAGTGTCTTTATTTTGTTAACATTTCCACAACTGTGTTTAAATAGGAAGGACATGATCATGTGGAATGCGAATGAAAGGATCTCATGTGACATCGACTTTACTAAATCCTTTGTTTTTGTTTGTTTTTTGTTTTAAACGTATAGTCTCTTGTAGCTTTCCCCAAACTAAAGCGTCAAGTGTTGTCGTATGAACCTGTGGTGGGCTCTCCTAAAGACTTTGCAGAAGGCACTGTATTTTACATCAATCAAGAGTTTTCTTTAATGTAAGCACAATCATTAAACACTAGCTGCATTTGATGAAGAATGATGAAGAATTTAAAGAAAACTTGTTAATATATATCATAAGTCATGCACATATTTTCATCACTTTCCATGCACTACTGATCTTTAGGGGTTGGAATGATTTTTACATTACTCACCAAGGATATTTACATTTGTTAAAAATATAGTAAATGTTAAATATTTTTACAGTTTAATATTACTTTTTCTACTTCAGTGTATTTTAAAATGTAATTTATTACATTTAATTATCATGTGGTGGCAACGCTGAATTTTTTATATCCATTAGTGTCACGTGATGATCAGAAATCGTTCCATTATGCTGATTGTGTGCTTAAGAAACATTTCTTTTTATGGCATTCCTAATGTTTTTGGAAATTTATGTCATTTAGATCAATTGAATGCATCTTTGTTTAAAATAATTTTAAGTTTCTTTAAAAAAAAAAAAATCTTATTAAAACCCAAACATTTGAGTAGGTAATCAAATCTGTATGTACACACAATTATCTATAAGTAAGTATTATAATACATATCCAAGAAGATACATTGCTGGACTATTAGATTATATTAGAAATTATTGCATGTTTCAACTAACCACAGTTCAGTTAAAAATCTCTTCTGCACAGAAAAAACTCAAAGGTCCAAAAAAGAGGGAAGATCAATTTGATTGGTCGATTACAACTCACCACAGAGAGAATGCGTGAAGAGGAAAATGAGGGCATAGTGCAACTTAGGATATTACGCACACAGGTAATGAAATCACATTCACATGGTCTTAATGATTGAAATATGTGTTTGTGTATTTAAAAATATATCCCCATTTTTGATCAATGCTCAGGTAATTAAACTATAAATTAATTCAAAGTTTGAATTAGTAGTGATTTTATGAGGTGCATGCTGGGATGCGTTTCAAACAGTGTTGAAGGAGATCCCATGTAAGATGGGCACCTGTTGGCTGCTTTTCTTTCACCATCTGGTCCAACTTATCCATTATTATTTTTTTATGTGAAATTGTTAGTTTTTTAAACATTTAATCATAAACCCTTATATCAAAACTATGAGAAACATTTCAGACCAAACATTTCCCTGATACTCTGATGTAAACATCAGTTGTCACCAAGCTCTTCTTCCTCACTCTGTACAGGAAGCTATCATTCAGATCATGAAGATGAGGAAGAGGATCAGCAACGCCCAGCTTCAGACGGAGCTGGTGGAGATCCTTAAGAACATGTTTCTGCCCCAGAAAAAGATGATCAAAGAGCAGATTGAGTGGCTAATAGAACACAAATACATCAAACGGGACGAGACGGACATTAACACATTTATCTACATGGCGTAGCCGACCACGCCCAGTGCACTCTGGGACGTTTTGTGTTAGACACTAGTCCTCCTTTGGAGGATTCCATATCTGATTGCAGCCCATTGCCCAGCCTGGTCTGCTGGGTGATTGACTAGATTTATCTCAAGGCACATCACGTTGAGAAATTGCTGACAAATCCCTGCCTTACTTCACAAATCTATGAAATTAATAAAACAAACTTTGGAAGAAATAGAAGAGTAAGTGAGCAGAATCTGTGTGGCTAATTTATATGTGTCTTGTGCAATCTTCTTATTATATTTCACCCCCTTCAATGTCAATTTAATACTTTGCACCAGGTGAAAATATTGCTTTATGTCCTAAAAAAAAAAAAGGCTTAAAAAGCCACCCAGCTGTGTTCATTTTGAGTTCACTGCTGGCTTATCAAATTAACCTAGCTCTAAACATCCAATGACACACATGCAAACAACACATGCCTTATATTGCCTTAAGAAAACTTAAAGTTCAGGCCAGTGGTGTTTTTAACATCAAATTATCCTCATGATTCACAGCATAGTATGTTATTGCACAGAACTGCAGGCCTCAGGCGGTTTTTCCTCCTCAGTTGTTTTACCCATCAGCTCACAGTCTCTGCTTAGCGTGTCCCTGTTTGTCTCCCTAGTGGCAAGTGAGCAATGCACACTGCCGCTGTCCATGGTGCTGATGCGATGCCCACTTGCCTTGACTAATATTGGGAGAATAGTATTATATTGGGTCACACGCTAATGCTCTTGAATATTGCACTCAATCTGACAAAAACGACAGAATGCATCATTTGTTTATTGTTACAATCACAGTGTTACTGTCAGCGTGTGTGCGTGGGTATACATTGGTGTCTACCCTGCCGCACATGCTCAGACTAGGAGTCCACTCCGCTCGTAGGCCCCTCCCAGACACGCGTGAGAGTGATCCGGAGCTCGGAGAAGAGCCTCAGTTGCACGGGACCGCAAGAACGTCGCTGGATCCCGGGAGGAACGGAAAGAGAAAGACGCTACCGTGGGACTGGAGTTGTGCTCAGGTATTAGATTATTTCTCAGGCAGCGAGGCCGTGCGGGTCTGTTAAACAAGCGCTGTGTGTCATCTGATCGAATTTTACATGCGAGACTGTTATTATCCGAACAAACGAGATGAGCGCGCTGATTTATGTTGCTCGCCTTGCGTTTTAAGCGCGAGAGGTAAAGCTTGCCACTTGACGGGACTCGTGCAGAGGCGATAAAATAATATTCCGATTGTATTAGATGTAGATTCGTAGCATAAATGGTCATGTATTTAAAGCTAGTGTGGGGACTGGAAGCCTACTGCATCTCTGCTGTGCATTTGGGCAAAGTACAAGTAGAGCCCAATTGTTCTTGAACACGAAAGGAAATCACTTTCCGTTGTATGACGCTAATTAGTTGCCCCATGTTTCGCGTTTCTTATTAAAATAAGTTTGACCACCAGGCTGACAGGAGTGGACAGTCCCTCGGTGCTTTACGGGAACCTTACTAACGTTAACCTAGAACGCAACAATCATCTGATGACATGTTTTTGATAATTGTTAAATAATTCATCGGAAGGGAGACCCGGTATATCGCTGTGTAAAGCAATTTATGCGTTTCAAGAAATATACACCCAAATTATGCATGCATTAGTTAATAACACATTATAAAATCAAGTCGGTACCAGTGTTTCAGAACATGCTACCTGTGGTGCCTAGCTAGTCTAGATGATGGTTGACCAGATACCGTATTCTAAAGACAGCTTGACCACCTTAAACTGATCAATTTGTAGCTGGTTTGTTGCTAATCCAAGTTGTTTTACCAGAATGAAAATCAGGCTGGAAACCAGCTACCATCTAAAGATTGATTTTACAGGCTAGTTGACTTGATTTTACTACTCCGTCGAGTTCATTAAGTCTGTTCTAGATTGTCTAAATTTGTCCAATCTGGTAAATAGCTGATTGACTAGACATTGACTGTGTGTCTTAAACTGGTATGGACAACTGGTAGGTGGTTTATTTATTTCTAAGTTGGTTTACCAGCTAATGACCAACTCTGACTGGCTAGAAACCAGCTATCATCTTAAGATTGATTTTCCAGTCAACTTGTCTAGTTTACTACTTTAACTAGTTCACTAGTTCTGTTATAGCTTGTCTAAGACGGTCTTTAGCTTGTTAACCAGTCAGCATGTTCTAAAAGCCAACAAATTTGAATTCAATTATTTAGATGGCTTACCAGCTAATTACAATCTTAGACTTGATGGAAACCAGCTACCATGTCTCTTGATTCTCCATCGGGGCTAAAGGACTTCACTAATCTAACCAGTTCTATTCATAGCTTATTATCTGGATGACCAGCCACCATGTTTCATAAACCAGCTTGACCACCATAAATGTGATGACTAACTAGTAGCTGATTTGTTAGTGGTCCAAGTTTGTTTACCATCGAATGGGTATCATCTAAGACTAGCTAGAATCCAGCCACCATCTTTTAACACGAACAGTAAACATTATCAGTTTACTAATCAAGCTAGTCCACAATTGTTTATTGAAATGGGTGTTAATTAGCACAAAATTAGTAATACATTTTTTTTTTATCAAAACTTGCAATAAGTGATATAACAATAGGTTGATGATGAGATGGTTCAATGAAGATTATTCTTTGTAAGACTAAAGAAAAGAAAGTGTTGAGATTACATTACCTGAAGTGTAATATAAAATATTATGTTATTGATAACCACGGTGGTCATGCGATCTGTAGACTGAATTTCAGCAGTAACCCATCCAAAACTGACTGCAGTACATTTTAAATTTAGCATATTTTGAAATAGTGATGGATGTTTTGAGTGTTCGTTGTAAGTCATAGAGTGTGACTGGTAATTCTAGGCATACCGTAAGGTTTTTGCGATGACTTACTACATGTATTCATGAGGTGGCTGCAGTGACGCAGCTGGGATACCCTGAAATGGTGATTGTCAGAAAGGGGAGGAGGTTTTCATCAAGCTCTTTGGTGCACTGTCTCTCTCCCTGCTTCCTCTCTAGCACTCCTTCTACTAACACAGCACGAGTTTCTATACATGTATGTGGGATTTATCAATCCGTGGGATTCATACAGTGCATTTTCTTTAGGAACTAGGCGAAATGCTTAATAGTGCTGAGACTATAAACCACATCAACCCACTAATGCGCTTGTCAAACTTTCATGAGCTAGCAGTATATAAGTTGGGTGTGAGAGAGATTCAAAAGAACTCTATCTGTCTGTCAACTTGCACATTACATCTGTCATTAGGCATTGCACATTCATAAAGCCTTATGAACAGATGCATATGGTAATCAAATAATATTCTTGCTGCTTCGATCCCTCTGTTCTACTCTTTGGTTTCCTGAGATGTGAATTCCACTTGCAAGCCTCAGCACTTCCTACCTGCTTCCTCCCATCAGGAGGTAGAGGAGAGACCGTTTGCCTGTGCGGTGGTCTCACTGATGTCACGAATCAGTCACGAGTTGAGGCCAGGCACCATCTGCCATGCTGGCTGTCCATCTGCAGTGTTTTCATTTCCCCAGGTGCTCCAATCAAGTGTACTCCACAATCAACTTAAACGCGTTTCCAGTACCAAACCAGTCCATAGTCGTGTACAAACACATTCTCTCTGTTTTAAAAAAGTGAGATGTAATAAAGCAGGGAAAATTACAGGTTCCATACAAGTTAAGCTAAATTTAATGCATTTGTGCAGCGATGTTGATTACCACAAAAATTGATTTCTGCTTTTCTTGGGGTAAAGCAAACAAAAACCTGGTTTAAAAATGAGGTATACTTCCAATGAGAGTGAATGAGGGCAAATAGTGAACTTTAAATTCCTCACTATAGTCTTGATTTGTAATTAAAACACCTTCAAAAATGATCATTTAAACAGCTTTACAGCTCAAATGTTTTAACAGCAAATAATATAAATACTGTTATATAATGAATTATACATTTCACATTTATGCGTTTAAATCCTCCACAATTTGTCCCAGTTCACATTTATATGTAAGTTTCTCACAATAACATAGAATTTAGCTTTTCTTAAAAAAATTTTTTTTTTAAAAAATACTTTTTTGAGGTAATCAGGTTTTGTAAATTATTATTATTATTATTTATATACTATTGTAGTATGTAACTTTTTTTAGTAAGCAAGTTTTGGTTAACAGTAACAACACTGTTGGTAAAAGCTTACAACCTTTCAATCTTACATTACTTATATCCAATCCAGAATATTTTAACAACATGCATGCATAATATTGTTATTATTGTTATTTGAATCGCCAATAAGATGAGAAAGAAGCTTCATCCCACATTTAATAACTTGATATTGCTTGATCCTATAATGATGAAGCTGTTATTGTGTAAGACTCCAGTCTTAACATGTTCTCTGCAGAGCTGGCCGTAGAATGACATATGCTAAAGTTTTCTGTCATTAGTGCAGAGAGAATGGACAGAAAGCTGAAGACATAATTAATCTTCCTGAAGCTCTGGGAGTGGAGATGAATAATTCACCGCAGCTCGGCTTGCTCAGCTCCCGAAACTAGCCTCTGAGAGAGCTGTGATTGACAGGCTGCCCATGCATTTCAGAGAACACATCGGAAAAATGTGCGGAGAAATGGACAGAAAAGATCCTTTTCTGTAGATCTGGGCAGATATGGCGTGTTGGGAGTGGCGTCTCTTGGTAAGATGTTCTCAAGTTTCGCTCATCTGAACTACTTTCAAACTCTTGAATAGCTCTTATAGACTCATTCGATCACAAAAAGGTATTCCCCAGTCAATGGAAAAGGGGTGCTTAACTGACACACTCATCCCAGTAGGCAGACTCTGAGCAGTCTCTAATACAACCCTGTAATGATACATTACGGTTCAACCTGGATTGGAAGCAAAGTGCCCCTGCAGCGCCGAGCCACAGTGACATGGTTGTTCTACAGGTACACTTCTTGCCAAGCAGAGTAAATGTGTGTTGTAGATTATCAGTACTACACGGACTGGTTCCTTTCCATATCTAAAAGAAAGCAGTTGTACTGCAGTCGTATATCTTTTGTTTGTCTATTCTAATTACGGTTTTAGACTCTCTGTCTCATGGAGTCTGGCCAGCTGCACACTTTTGACTTAGTTTGGTCCACTTTGCAGCTTACTCTGACCTGGAAATGCCCACTTAGAAAGGAAAAAAAGCATCTGAGCTATATGCAAAGTGACCAGCTATAGAGATTTATTTTATTTGCCATTAGGGTATATGTCCAAAAGTTCCCAGATATTTGTTTTTTTAATAATGTACTCACTAAAGCTGCAGTTTGATAAAAAAAAAAAAAATGCAGTAAAAACTATAATATTGTGAAAATAAAATGTAATAAATGTATTTTTTTCCTGTGATGGCAAATTATAGCCATTCCTTTAGTCTTCAGTGTCACATGATCCTTTAGAAATCATTCTTATATACTGATTTAGTGAGAAATTGAATAATAATACGTAACAAACAAAAACATGAGAAAATATTATATATATTATTAAAATATTAATAATATTAATATTAATAAGAGTACATTACATTTTACAATGCTCGTAAGCAGATTGCAGTTACTTTTTATGGATTACATGATTACCTAACCCTCACGGGAAAGTGTGCACCTTTTTACTTTCTCAAAAAAACTCATTCTGTATGGTTTATAAGCCTTTTGAAAAACGGGGACATGGGTTATGTCCTCATAAGTCACCCTCTGCTTGTAATACCTGTGTCATATCCATGTCATTATAAAAACTTGTGTCTTGATATGTCACAAAAACATGCACACAAACACACACACACACACACACACACAAATATTCCTGTTGAATAAGCTGATGAGATCTTTACCTGAGCTGACAGTGTACTGTGTCTGCACTGCATCTGTTTCACATTGCCAAATCTCTCTCTCTCTCTCTCTCTCTCTCTCTCTCTCTCTCTCTGGTGTTGTCCCTATGTAGGCTGAAAGATGTTCTCCTCTGTGAAGGCCTATGAGGGGCAGCAGTACTCCACCCTCAAGAGGCAGTGTCTACTGAGTGGACGTCTGTTCGAGGACCCCCTGTTCCCGGCCGTGGATGACTCCCTCTTCTACCTGGGTAACAGGATCGGCCGTGTGCACTGGAAAAGACCTGGGGTCAGTGCTCAGAACTAAAGTCTCACAGTTCTTCATTTAGCAGATGGCATAGAGAATGGGATATGCAGGTGGCCTGCATGGCTTGTGGTTCCCAGGAGGTTCTTAAACAGATTCCAGGTTGGAAAGATTTTGCCTTTGTCAAAACAGAACCTTAAATAATATGTTCAGTTTCTTTTGATGTTTATCCATTTACATTTCAAGTTAAATCAGTTGTGTTTGTAAACGCTTTTCACAATACATTTTGTTTCACAGCAGCTTTACAGAAAACCATGATGTTAATGTTTAGAATATTTTATTTTGTCTCCATCAAGAATGCATTAAACTGAACAAAAGTGACAGTAAAGACATAATGCTGAAAAAGGTTTCAAATAAATGCAAAAAAAAAAAGTGTAATACAGTTTACAAAAATATTAGTTTTTAACATGACAGTAAATTATTTTTGAGCAGCAAAATCAGCATATCCAAATGATTTCTGAAGGATCATGTGACATTGAAGACAGGAGTGATGATGAGGAAAATTCAGCTTTGATATCACAGGAATAAATAGCATTTTATAAAATAGAAAACTGTTTAAAATATCTCATAATATTTCTGGTTTTACTATATTTTGATCAAATAAATGCAACCTTGGTCTACATAAAATACTGGATTCAAAAACATTAAACAATCTTCCAACCCCAAACGGCTGACTTGTAGTATACTGTATGTAAGACAAAAAAAGTTAATAGTTAATTTCATAGTTAATGGTTTGTTAATAACGAGAATTGGACCTTAAAATAAAGTGTGACCATAATTACTTCTAAACGACCATGCATAAACAAATATAAGCCGTAGTCTTTGTCTTATAGTCTAGATGCTCAGCAAATTTTAAAATGGCACAGATTTACTATAAATAGGATACTGCTTATCATCAGTCAATATGTATATGTTGATCAGTAACATACAGTTGGTAATTCATCATCAGTCTGATCAATGATTATTGTTACTGTCAAGCCAAGGCAGAAGGAAAGGTCAGTCTGAAGCATTCATCCGTAACGGAGGTCTGTCATCCATCACCGGATGACACCACACAGAAATTCCAAAACCAAATTATCGTTTTTGTTTGGTTTCTGACTTTGTTTTTCTAAAAGTCATTGGACAGGCTTGTCCGCATACTTTTTTGACCATATAATGCCAATGTTATTTCACAAGGACACGTTAGATTTGTAAGACCTCATTAGCTGAGGGGACATCAACAGGTTTCTTGAAGCACCATGATGCTTTCCTGCGCATCATTGCTCTTTTCTGAGTTAATGATACATTGCATCTTCCTAAAATATATCTGTAACAATTGGAATCCCAGGGATGCTGTGTGATACTTCCCCCCTCTGTGTCCGTCTCGCCCAGGGGCATATTAAGTGTCAAGCCTGTCCAAGTCAATTATGCCTTTCTCTCAGTCACTCACTCCTGGAATGATGCCCGACCCAGAATCTCATTCGCACACACTCGTTCAAACACCCCAGTGAAGTGTTCCCGTCTGGGTCGTCTGAATTGCACCCACAGCAGCTCCTGTCGTCATTAATTCAGGTTATAATTGAGGCGGACACTACAATTGGTTCTGTCTGTACTGCAGTTCAACACTGCAAAGCTAAAATCTCCACCTTCTTAATGCTCACAGGAGCAGCACGGGGAATGTGGGAATATAGGGATCAAGTGCAGACAGTGCTAATACACATTCATTGTGTTGTAGGGATAATTAAGACTATAGAGACCGAATAATTATGCTCAGACTGTCTCTTCTATCTGAATTCATGCTTTTTTTTAGATTGCTTAATGGGATTGTGAAGAATATTTTGGACTTTTAAGATTGTATGAGCTTGTTTTTATCTGATTGGCTTAGTTTATTAATAGTTTAGTCAAACTCTGGTTGTCTAGCTAGGTATAAATGAACTTACTGTCTATGATTTTTTTTAATTCATTATTCTCCTCTGGATTTTAACGTCAACATGAAACACTGCAGAACAAGATTTTATTTTGCCTTTTTGGCAGATGTTTTTCTTAGTTTGATATAAAAAGTAACAAAATTATTATAATTTTTTTTCAGTGAACAGGTCTTAATGTCTTAAGACATTTTGCTTTTAAAGAAAATGTATCTTGATTTAAGAATGTTGAGATATTTTGTAATGCAAAACAAGACAAACATACTAAGTAAAAAATAATTTTGCAGTGTAATGTGATGTACCGTTTTTCAGAGTTTGTATGCTATTTAATACTGTCACCTTTAATAAATTAATGTTAGCAAACGTCAAATTGCTGGGTCACACTTTATTTTAAGGTCCAATTCTCACTATTCACAAACCATTAACTATGACTTTTGCCTCAATAAACTCCTAATTTGCTGCGTATTCATAATTAATAAGGTAGTTGATAAGTTTAGGTATTGGATATGAATAAAGATTAAATTTAATGATTAAATACATGGAAAATAGTCATGCAGAATGTATGCTTTATAAGTACAAATAAACAGCCAATATATTAATAATAGGCATGCTAATAAGCAATAAGTTAATAGTGAGAATTGGTAAATATATCAAAGTCTTACCAATTAATGCATACAATATACTACCATTCAAAAGTTTGGGTTCAGTAAAATTGTGTAATATTTTTGAAAGAATACTTATTTTACCACATGCAGTAAAATACGTGATATTGTGAAATATTGCAATAAAAAACTGTTTTCAATTTTAATTAAATGTAATGTATTCCTTTAATGCAAAGCTGAATATCCAGCAGACATTACTCCAGTTTTAATACAGTATGTTGATTTGCAGTTCAAGAAACATTTCTTATTATCAATGTTCAAAACATTTGTGTTGCCTGATATTAATGTGGGAACCATGATACATTTTTTCAGGATTCTTTGAGGTATGTTCAAAAGAGCAGCATTTTTTGAAATAAAAATCTTCTGTAATGTATTTGCTATCACTTTTGATTAATAAGAGTATCTAAAAAAATATACTGACCTAAACGATAAAAAGACTTCATAGCTATTTGACTAAACTAATACTCTGCATGGCCTATGTGTAATAAATTGGTTCCACAGTGGGGGTCGTTATATTTTGATAAAAGATTACAAAAAAATTGCATTATTTTTCTTTGGAAAAACATGCGCTGATGAATCAGCAGGAACATGTATTAAGAAAGTAAATGGGGCCCATTTTGATTCATTGCTGACTTCAATATCAAGGAGGATCCTAATGATTTGGCACACTGACATGTTGCTTGTTGTCCCTGAACTGTATAAATGAAATGCTCCTGACTCCATCCATGTTTGACGGGAATGAAGACATTGCCACAAATCACTCTGACTGAGTGAATGCCATTATGAGCTTTAATGCAGTTCACCACAGCTGCTTCATATTTCTCTGTCTTTTCCCCTCTTGGGTCCTTGGTCGTGCCTTTTTAACCATTTACCATCCCTCACTCCCACCCACTTCCTTCCATTTCTTGCCACCTCTGCTCTCCAAAGAGAAGAAAAACTGTGTTTTATGTGTTGAAGCTGGTGGAATGTGTGATAGACGGTCATTTATCCAGACTGGTGTCTGGACTGAGCTGAGTTTGTGTTCAATGATTCTGTGATTGGTCTGGTGGTCTGATCTGTCTTATCTGTCAAAGCTGGCCAAAATAGACTCATATTAGTCTGTGAACCCTCTATACATGAGATAATGTGCAAGAAACGCACACACATGAAATCTTCTAGCCCCAGGAGAGGGTTGCCCCCTTGGATGCCATTTTGGGCTGTGATTAAAAAGTGTGTGTGTGTGTGTGTTCGCAGAGGTGGCTGGAGTGGTGAGCTATAACACAATGACCTTGCTCTCTAATCAGTCAGCTCGCCCATCCTCTTAACCCTCACACACTCACCCACACACACACACAATAGCCACCAACCCACAGACATAGCACTGAAAATTCTCCACTGAAGAGAGCATTCACACACAAACAATATATTTTTTCTCTCTGTCATCGTTTTTGTCTCAGCGTCCTTTGTTCCATGAGTGAACAGGGTAGACAATGGACCTGTGAAGGATGTTAAGATATTATGTCCACTTTCAGTCTTTCTAGCTGTGAAAGTAATCGCCAAAACCTCAGAGACAAAATGCTCTTCAAATAAAGGTTGATGTATTGCACGCTGGAGACAAACGGTGGTGTTTTTTCAGCCCCTGAGACAAGAGGAGCCTATTAAGGTTCTTTATAGTATAGTCTGATTGGAAGTAGTCTATGAGCTGCCTATGTGGGAAGAATTTAAAGGCTTCATACACTGTTGGGGGAAAAAATTCAGGATTTAGCTAAAAAAAAAACGGTAAGCATGATATATCAGTCTAACTTAAATGTGTCATTTATTTTATCCAGTATTTGTTTATTTCATGTATTTTTATGGCTTTTTTAAAGCCTGTGGTGGCGTTAACTAGCAACATGCTAATGCCAGAGTGAACAGCTGTATTTGTTTTGTATTTGTATGTAAATAGACTAAATATGTCATATCTTTGTTTTATGAGGTTTATTTTAGTTTGCATATTGCGTTAGAAAATAGTAGAGAGCAAAGCAGCTCATTTGCAGCTGTATATATTTGTGCTCATGCTTTTTGTTTATATGTCTCTTTCTTTCTTTATTTTTCAATCGCTCAACTGTACACATACATGACATCTGTTCAGACAAGTGTTTCATTGTGAAGTCAGAGCGCTCTTGAAGTGCTTTTTAAATAGATTTGCTAGATTCGTGGCTGC
The DNA here is from genome assembly GCF_023724105.1 of Carassius gibelio. Classification (NCBI taxonomy): domain Eukaryota; kingdom Metazoa; phylum Chordata; class Actinopteri; order Cypriniformes; family Cyprinidae; genus Carassius; species Carassius gibelio. Next base: position 17,289,824 of record NC_068416.1, on the reverse strand, counting down.
TCACGTGTTAATCAGAAATCAGAATCCTAAAGAACTGTCAGAAATGAGAAGGCAGCAATGAATCAAGTTACCGTGGATTTGATATTTAATCCGATCAATGAAACCCAAAATGACCTGGCATTGCTCTTAGAGGGACGACGGCGCCTTCATCCAACTCACCACACCGAACCACATTTGTATTCCTCTCTGTTTGAGTCAAACTTTGACTGAATAACACTGTGTAATGAATCACAGAGTGGTAATATCAAAGGGTCTGATGGAAAATCAGTCATGCACTGTGATTGTATCAAGCTTTATGTGCAGATCACAAACAAAAACAGAGTTGCAGTGTCTCCGTCTGGGTTTCATGGCTCTGGCATAGAGAAGTGTGTTTACCGTATGCTGTGTGTTTCACCTCGTGAATTTGACATCATTGCACTCTGTTCTCACACACCGTGTGGGGGCATGATGAAATATCTCATCTCTAGTGGTTTGTGTGAGTTGTTGAAGGGGTGAGAGAAGCCCAGTGCTGAAAGAATGAAATGTGAGTGCAGGGCTGGATGTGTGCCGGATAGTGAGGAGAGTCCTCGCCTGCTGAGCCGTGGAAATGATTCCGGAGAGCACAATGTGAAAGACAAATGAGTGTTGTAAGAGAGAGTACATTTGGACTGTGAGAACATGGATTGTATACCTCCAGAGACTAGCCGTCCCAGGGGTGTCATGCTCCTATGGTTTCCGAGGGGATCCTGGCTCAATTTGTACCTTAGATGAGATAAGACATGACCATGAAAAAAAGACTTTTTAACAACTTACAAATTCTCAAAATAAGTGAAATTAGACTAGCAGTAATGCCTGGATTAAAATGTAGATTTCATGTACATTCTTAATTTTGATTCTTTAAATCTGAGACCAAAATAAATTTTCAGGTTTCTGAATTGCATGCAAGAAAAAAAGTGTATACTGCAAAATAATGACAAGAAAACAAGTCTTTCCATTAAGCATACAGCATTACTTGTGTAGTCAAACCAATCTTATCAACAGTGGAACCAGTGTAGTCCGATTCATGACCAAATGAATCTGATGAACATTTAAGTGAATCAAAACCATAAAGTGCAACAAGTGTAGTCTGATCATGAACAAATGATTCTTATGAACTGGTTCTTTTTAGTAAATCAGAACCATATAGCGGAATTGGTGTAGACTGATTTACAAACAAATGATTCTCATGAACTTGTTCATTGTGGTGAATCAAAACTATACAGTACTATACAGTGATATACAAACAAATGATTCGTTAACACTTTAGTAGAGGGACCAGTTCTCACTTTTAACTAATTGCTTCTTAGCATGCCTATTATTAGCACATTGGCTGTTATTAACACTTATAAAGCACATAATCTAAATCCTTAATCCTACCGAATACCTGAACTTAATAACTACCTTAATATTAATAAGCAGCCAATTAAGCGTTTATAGGGGTAAAAGTCATGGTTAATGTTTTTTTTTTTATATATATATAGTGAGAACTGGCCCTTAAAATAAAGTGTGACCAGTGAGTCTTATGAACTAATTAATTTTAGTGAATCAAAAAACCATACAGATGCTACTAGTGTATTCTGCTTCATGGACAAATGATTCTTAAGAAATACACTTTATTATTACTCCCAGTGATATATATTTTAGTATAGTAAAGCATGAGAAGTTATGTTATTTTTTTCCAGCCACGAGTTGTCATCGTAAGAATCACCGCTAAGCTTTTACAAGGCATTATGGGTTTGTTAGGTGCTTATTAAAGCATTTAGTCTTTTTCCAGGGCTCATTTGTGGTGACTCCTCTGAGAGATTGTCAACACAGAGGCAAAATGAGCTAAAGACTGTGAGTAGCTACATTCCCCTCAGCTTCTGTCACTGTGCCCGGTGTATGTCAGCTGTTTAAATAGACCTTTATGTTTAGGTCATGCAAAATCTCTGGGCTCTGTGTCCCAGTGGTTGTGATGAGGTCGGTGTAGAGGTGTGCTAGATGCTGTCAGAGCAAAGCAGAGTCATTTGATTTATAACCGCTTTCAGAACTGTACTGCTTCATCTAGATTCATAACTATTATTAAATTAATCAAAGAGCCTGTGCAATGCTTCTGTCTCCAACAGTTTTTCAAGTACTTTTTGTGTTTTACTCGTCCTTTCATTAATGAGAATAAAGCTAAATGTACCTATATGTTTTAGAACAAACTGCTTAGTTTTTGGCCATGCTTGCTGCAGTCTTTCTTAAAAGATACATTTGTGCATCTTAGCTATTAACACTGTGAATGCTTTATTTTTATTTTTATTTATGTTTTACTTCTTACTAATTACTCACTCTTATTCCTCTCTCTCTCTCTCTCTCTCTCTCTCTCTCTATCTCTCTCTCTCCCTCTCTCTTTCCCTTTCTGTCTGTCTCTCCATCAGGAACTGTGTGATGATCCTCACTTGTTTGTGGATGGGATCAGTGCCCATGACCTGCACCAAGGGCAGCTGGGAAACTGCTGGTTTGTGGCGGCCTGCACCAGCCTGGCTTCCCGAGAGTCACTGTGGCAGAAAGTAAGTCAGTACAGCGTGTAAACATGCGTCTATGCTGCATGTAATGTTCCCTCTGAGCTTCAGTGTGGCTGCTGCTCAGTTAGAATACCAGATACTAACAGATACCAGTACTCAGGAAAAATCTAGAGATTTCTTTAAATGAGAATTTCAAATGCTTTCAGAATTGTTTTGAATGTTTTGTTTTGAGTCCATCTTAATGTGCGCTGATGTTCATTATAAAAGTGCAGCTGTGAGAAGATTTACACGCAAATCCCCAGAACTGATTAATCTGCAAGATAATGAGAGCATTGCAGAATTTGGAGGCCATTATTATTATGATCTTGTGACCTTGATAAAAAAAGAAAAATAAATAGTGGGGGACATCAATCAATATATCAATATCAATATTATTTTTGTATTATAATATAACTATATTTATGATATTATAATAAAATAATAATGTTATATTGATAGATTATTTATTTTTTACTATATATTATTGTATCATATATTTCATTTAATTAATATTTGATTAACTGTACAAAATAAATCTGTATGTAATTTATTTTATTTTTATTTAGATCATTTATTTAGATTATTTAGAACTAAAATTTGTTCATACTGTATATGTGACATAATTCATATCATGTCAAACTAATAATGATTTAAATTAATTAACAAATTTACTTTTGAATTTTTTTTTATCAAATACAATAATAATATTTGGATTTGGTTTAAAATGAATTGTGCCTTGATATTATTAATTATACTTGATCAAATATTGATGTATGTATTTTATAACATTTAATTTTATGTACATTTTGTACATATTGTTCAGTGTTAGTTTTATTTTTTTAACATTGGTTCAAAATTCATAAATATGTACAGTACTACATCATTCTGGTAACACTTTAACATAGAGACCAATTCTCACTATTAACCAGTTGCTTATTCGCATGCCTATTATTAACATATTGGCTGTTTATTAGTACTTACAAAGCACATTCTGACCTTATTCTACATCCCTAATCCAACCCAATACATAAACTTAACAACTACTTTACTAATTATTAATAAGCAGCAAATTAGAAATTTATTGAGTCAAAAGATGTAGTTAATGGTTTGTTAATAGTGAGAATTGGACCTGAAAATAAAGTGTGACCATGATTATAGTATATACAATTATAGAATAATGTATGGAATTACAGAGCTCATTAAATAATATAAAATATCACTTTGTGGCTGAATGGTTTCCCCAATAAAAATTGGTTTTGCTCAGAAAGATAGTTGAGTTAGAAAAAATAGTTAAGTTTTCCCTACATTTATTACTTTTACTTGCAGATACTTGCAGAGGTTTCCCATAAGACCTGCGCTGTGGGATTTAAACATGCATTTTCTTGCATTTTTTGTCAGAATATCTTTTTGTTACCTTATATAAAGAGTGTGTTAAGCAGCAAGGAGGAGAAAAACAGTCTCTCTGAGCTCTATTAGCAGCTGTAGGAGGCAGCCTGCCATAGGATCTGTGTGCTCTATTAGGAACCATTACCTGATGATGGTTAAACAGGGAGAGATCCACTCACCTGTGGCTTCATGAATGCACACACACACATACTGGTGTCCCAGCTGGTGTAAACTATATTTCAGTTTCTGTTTATATCTTTATTGGTGTTAGACAGGTAAAGGGTGTTAATGGTTAATGATTTCTGAGCTGTTATTTAGCTTAAATGTTAAGCTTCGGTCCCCCCGCATCCTCCCCAGTGCGTGAAGTGTTTTCCCCTGCCTAGGGAAAGATTTCCTCTCCCCTAGAAACACACATCATCATGAAGGGGTTGACTTATAGGGCTTTCCCATGTGACTCCTCTCCCTCGTCCTGTCATTTGTTTTCCTGACAGAGTCGGGCATTGATAAATGAAGGTGTGTGTGCTGCTATCCTTGCCCCGTGTCTTTGCAGCAACCTTTTATCACACCCAATCACATGCACCCGGCATGGATACATACTCAAGGGCAGTGGTTATCTCAAGATGACTTAAAATAAGACCTAACAAGAATTCATATAAGCTAAAACAGCTAACAACCCTTAGAAGAAGCAGGATTCCTACAGTTTAGAAAGACATGGATATATGATGTAGTCTGATTTTAAAAATGTGATTTCCAGACCTGGAAAGTGATGAAAATGTATAAAATGTTATTACTCTCCCATAGACATTTGTATATATATATTTTATTAATATACATTTTTGTGTTTATACCAAGCTCAGAAATATTTGATCAGGTAGAAATTGTGAGTAAAACTAATTTTTTTTAAGCCAGAAAAAAACTGGAATAGTCTTTGAATATTATCGTGGACAGTGAAGAGCCTTGGGGTCTAAAAGATTGAGAACCACTGCTCGAGGGCATTGCCATTACACCCCAGTACATTCATTATTTAAAGAACTACAACCACTAAAAGCACAAGTTTTGTTTTATTCATGAATTATTTTGATCTTCTTGAATTATTAGTGCGATTTATCTTGAGTTACAGTCTCATCACGCAGCTAAACATGAACAATCAGACAGATAAAGCTTAAGATCTGGTCATAAAATCAAATTTTATAGGTCTTTAGGAAATTCATTTTAAACTACTTAGTCTGGGTTAAGTAGACTCAACAGGAAGCCGCCGTACGCTTAAAGTTCTCTCACTTCTGGAACTCAATGGAGCACTCGATGTTCTCCGGACTCAAGCCATCTTCAAAGGCGAACAGAAAATACATCACCTTGCGAACCTTGGCCAGCTCGGCTATCCTCTCGCCGAACTCCTGAGCGTCGGCCTCGTAGCATTGGATGGGATCTTCATCTGCGCTTTTCCAGAAGAGCCCGGTCGGTTCAAGGAGCTGACGGGTCATGAGGTAGGTCAGGTCGGGCGTCCAGAGCTGGGAGGTGGCGATGATGTTGAGGCGGCCGGAACTGGACATGCAGATGTTCCAGCGGGTGAAATCCAGGCTCTGTTCGGAGAAGTCCAGACGGTAGACGTACTCGTTGGACTTCAGTAGACGCTCTCCGTCTTGGCGTCTCTGACCTCGCTGCTGCAGAGACTGCACTCGCAGACGCATCATCTCCGTCAGCTGTGTATCTGGGTTGAACGTCAGCTCAAGAGACATGTTCCCAGTGAAGATGTTTTGAAACCTGACAGCTTAGGGCTTCTTCTTTCTCTTGTCTGTCCGGATTAGGCTTGTTATCCGCCGTGTGACCTCCTCCTCGCTTGGCTGATGTCTTCTGCGGTGCCTGCGTGCCACAGTGAGACTTGTGCTATGAAACCAACTTATTTCACAGTGGAGGTTTCTGTTTAGCTGTTTGTTGCTCTGGGTAACAGCAGTGCTGGGCTCTCCAAGAGGGAATTTGAGACATCTGTGTTTGCTACATGTGTTTGTTTCACATTCACTGTCGACAACTGAACAGAATTCACCTGCAGTCAGCATCACAATGTGTACCTGAGTCCAGATAATGGACCTGCTTCTCTTGGAACAATTACCACAGAGGTGTACTTGAAATCTAATCTCTGTTCTGTCCCAGAGGACTCGCTCAGGATGAAAGAGGGTTGTTCTGTACAGCATCCAAATCACCCTGGTGTTAATATTCAAGAAAATGCAGCTTTTTTTTTTACCTGCGTCTGTCTGTATTTATGAACTTTTAAATGTATAAGCAATGTCATGAACCTGACTCACAAAATTTTTGCATCTAGTTTAGTGCTCTTTTTCTAGGGTTTTTGTTTCTATATTTTTTCTTTTGAAGAAAATATCCTGTAAATGTAGACAATATTTTGCATTGTCATTAATTTGAGTTCTTTGACTAAAATGACAAATGACAAGAAATAAAATTGGGCTATGTGATAAAATATTATTTGTCAACAAAACTAATATGTGACCAAGGACCACAAAACCAGTCATAATGTTTAATTTCTTTTTATTTAGATGTATAAATCATCTGAATAAATAGGCTTTCCGTTGATGTATGGTTTGTTAGGATAGGAAAATATTTGGATGAGATACAACGATTTGAATATCTGGATTCTGAGAGTGCGAAAAAAATTTAAAGGGTAAAAATTAATTTCTTAGCAATGTATATTACAAATAAAAAATTGGCTTTTGATATATTTACCATAGGAAATTTAGAAAATGTCTTCATGGAACATTATTATTTTTTTCTTAATATCCTAATGATTTTTGGCATTAAAAATAATCTATAATTTTTACCCATACAATATATTTTTTCACTATTGCTACAAATGTACCAATGCTACTTAAGACTGGTGTTGTGGTCCAGGGTCACATATTTAGTTGTCACACAATTTTGTTCCTCAGTCCTTATCTTATTTTCCTATTTTCAGGTTATCCCAGACTGGAAGGAGCAGGAATGGGATCCAGAGAAGGCAGACTCTTATGCAGGAATATTCCACTTCCGCTTCTGGCGGTTTGGGGATTGGGTGGACGTGGTGATCGATGACCGTCTCCCCACAGTGGATAACCAGCTGGTGTACTGCCATTCAAATGATAGCAATGAGTTCTGGAGTGCCCTTGTGGAAAAAGCCTATGCCAAGTAAGCAGTTCAGCGGAAGCAGACGAATTCGAAAGGTCTATACAGAGATTAACATTGAAGTGGTGCGATAACATAGTGATGCTAGAAGTTCTTTCTCTATACCAATCAAGAGTTTATGGCTGCTATGAGGCCCTGGATGGTGGAAACACAGCTGATGCCCTGGTGGACTTTACTGGTGGTGTGTCAGAACCCATGGACCTTCTGGAGGGCCTGTTTGCTCAGGATGAAGTCGCCAGAAACCAGCTCTTTGAGAGAGTGCTCAAGGTCCATAATCGAGATGGTCTTATCAGCTGCTCTATCAGGGTGAGAAGGACACTCTTACTTCATTTCGGTATATTTTACTACAGTATACAATATAATTTTTATATTTATTAATATGTTTATACACAATGTAAACACATATAGTGTATATTATTGATCAGCATTTGTCTCACGTCTGTCAAGATTTGTATTCAGACACTCATCCATCTATTAATCCAGCCATCCATCATTTTTTTCTGCCTCCATTTATTTTCTTTCATTAGACTGTACCTTGCCAGACTCAAAGCAATCTTTGATTGTGTGTGACTTGCTTATCAATGGTCTGTGAAACCTTTCATCCATAGTGGGGAAAAAAACGATGTTTTTGAATCTCTTTATAGCTGGAAGTTGTTTATCTTCACTAGAATATCAAATAAAATGCCTCTCAGTCCACTAAGAGTACTCCATTGAGTGTTCAGCAATATTTAGAAATACATTTCAACAACATCATCTGATGTGCCAGACAGGTCTGTAAAGCAAACAGGTAATCTGGGGATAAAAACGGAAACAATTTGATCAAGTTTCACCACAATTTAAGGGATTTTGATCAAATGTTGAGGAGAAACTGTTTGCATAGATTTATAAATGTTCTGTTAAATACTTAACAAAGTCCTTTCATGTCCAAGTTTAGTCACTCTCTGTCCAGTCTTGATTATGTCGACACAATTATTCATGTCACAGAGCCTACACGTCTATGCATATTGTCAGCTTCATTTGCACAGCAAGCCCTCTGCTCATTGGAGTGTGAATAAATGGGCGTGGCTTGTCTCCTACTGATTAACATCACCATATTTCACTGTACCATGAAATAACGGCCCATGTTTTCATAATCGATAATTCACAGAGAGTGCATGTGCTTGCATTCTAATCCGGGATAAAGATTATTATGCTTTTGGATAGACTTGAAATTGATCTAACTGAAATGTATCTTTGGTGTACAGGCAACAACAATAGAGGACATGGAGGCAAGACTGGACTGTGGGTTAGTGAAAGGTCATGCCTATGCGGTGACCGATGTCCGCAAGGTCCGTCTGGGACATGGCCTCCTGGCGTATTTCAAGTCAGAAAAGCTACACATGATTCGCATGAGGAACCCCTGGGGTGAAAAGGAGTGGAGTGGGCCGTGGAGCGATAGGTGAGACTTTCCCCTCTTGGACTGGAGGTAATACAGATTCAGCAGGGGTATACAATCCTGTGGATTTTAGTTCCAACACACTCACCTAGAAGTTTCTAATGAGTCTGAAGAGCTTGATTAGTTGGTTCAGGTGTGTTTAATTAGGGTTGGAGCTAAACTCTGCAGGATAGTGGCCACTCCATGGAGCCAATAATCTAAATTAGAAAACTATGATTATGTAGATGTGTTGTTAAAGGATTGAATTATTAATTTAAAATTTAAAGGGGTATTTCGGTAAACATATTAAATAATTTTAAAAAATGTGCCTGTCAAAAGTTTTGGGAATAATTATAAAGAAACTGAATAATTTTTAAAGGTTATATAAAATACACAGTTTCACCTAATCTCATGTTAATCTTGAGTACCTATAGAGTAGTACTGCATCCTTCATATATCCAAAAAGTCTTAGTTTTATCATATTTATAAAAGAAAAATACAGCTTTCCGATTCTCCTGGAGGCGTGCGGTGGGCGGAGCTATAATACTGATGTTTCGTGTTGTTTCCATTAACATTTATTCACTTATGTGCTGATTTCCAACAAAAGACAGAAATCTGATGCAATTGTACTTACATGAATGGGGTCTTTTATCACTGGGACCGCTCCATGTTTCGACCTGGGCCTTGTTTATGAAACATTCGTCACTGAAATAACAAGAACACACAAAGGCACTACACTCCGTTGCTGACCCGGAAAAACAAACTGCATCTACTGTTCATGTAACGCTGGGTTCTTGGGGAAGCTGAATACGGTAAACATTCCCTCATATCCAAAAACACACTTATTTAGAGACATTCTCGAACAATCCTATGCAGCGCTGCCGAGTGCCGACGATTTCCTGATGAAGCACGTTGATATGCGCGGTCTCATTCTCCTTTGGTCAATGTGTGTGCGCGGGCACCTTTTCCGAGAGAAATGCTCATATAAGGAGTTCCACCATCATCTACGTCATTAGATTTTTTTTTAACTTTGGCCATGTTTAGCATGAGAATCCATCTCTTTAACACTGTGAATAACTCTGAATACATGAAACACCATTGTACCCCCCCTTTAAAAAAAAAAAAAATACCATAGGACATGATGGGAAATAAGGGAGCTAATGCCTTGTTTAGACTGTCAGTCCAAATCAGATTTTGTGCACATCCATTTGGAATCTGATTTTATTTAGCAAGTGTAAACCGCAAAAAAACAAATACAATTTCATTAAAGGGATAGTTCACCCAAAAATTAAAATTATGTCATTAATTACTCACCCTCATGTCATTCCAAACACATAAGAACACAGAACACAGATTACGTTCTTTTTTATGAAATCAGAGAGCTTTCTGACCCTCCATAGACAGCTAGGGAACTACCACTTTAAGTTTCAGTTCCATTGAATTGACTTTATTCAACAGTTTCTCCCCTTCCAGGTCAGTTTCCACCATCATTCACAAGAGTAACAATGAATGGTGGAGAAGACTGATTTTCATTTTTGGGTGAACTGTACGATTTCGACCTGCACTCACCAAAAGCACATTGTTTCTGCACCAACTGCCAGCATGTTTCCTACAACAATGTCTGACATTTTTACATTTTAAGTGGCAACAAAAAAAAAGTTAGAGCAGTCAGACTGAATCAGATTTTCAGAAATGTCATTTGAATCAGTGTTTGCAGACGTTGTGAAGTGCAGGTCGAGATAAAAATAACAATATACTGCTAGTCAGCACAGTTTACACTCCTCTTTAAATTTTGAGACTGGTGGAGATGGCAGCATGGAATAAAGCAACTTCATTGACACAGAAAAAAATCCAGATATTCCAGAAAACAAAAGAGGGACAAATCAAATAAGATCTGAACCATTGCTATACACAGTGTGGACAGCCTGTCATTAAGAATCTGATACACAGTAATCAGATTTGGTCTGACAGTGTGAAAGTAAGCCCTGGTTGCAAGCCAGACTTAAACCCAGATTTCCAAATGATCACCAAAATGCAACTTTTTGCGACACTCAGTTCTTTATAATCTTTACAAAAACAGAGTGAAAGCACATACAGAAATGATTTGTCCTTTTGCCTTCTCTAGCTTCCTGCAGTGTAGCACTATACATCCTCAGAGACTAGAGAAAACCATTTCTCTCCTTCCTCTTGAGATGATTTCAGTATAAATAACACATAGCCAAAGTGACTATTCTTATCGCTGACTGGTGTGAAATTGAGATATCAAGCCAGACAGGCTGGTATAAAATAAGAAGCTGCTGTGATTGAAACACAGAGGTCTGGGGGTGTTAAGACATCCACCTCCTTTCATTTAAATAACTGTGCTCTTGTTTGATGACACCTACCCTAAATATCCACCACTGCAGGGAGCAAACATAATATTAAAATGGGGCTGTGTAATTGCAGAGAGGAAAATCTTGACAATCCTTCTTATCAGTCTTTGTTTAAGTGCTGCAAAAGACAGGGTTATATTGGCCTCTGAATTATTTACTGTCTAGCCAGAAGACTCTTACTGAGGTGAAAGCAATCTTTCTTCATATTTCTGCTTGATGAATTATTTATTCTGGGCTTGATTAGAAATATTATACTTGGTGAAGTGCTCTATTTCTTTCACAAAATTCTAGGAAATCTTAGTTGATGGTTATGGACGCAGGCTGTTGTCAGTGAGTATAGTCGTGTGTGTCGTGTGTGAATGTTTATTTCTCCCAGTCTGGTGTACGATGAGTAATCACTGCTCTGTTTTGTAGCTCAGAAGAGTGGAAGAAAGTGAGCAAGAGTGAAAGAGAGAAACTGGGCGTCACGGTTCAGGATGATGGAGAATTTTGGTGAGGCTCGCTGTACTCTTATCTTCTAGATCAATCTAGATCATAGTGTTATTATCACAGATGGGTTCCAAAAGTCTAAGAATAGTGAAAATGCTTCTGTCTTGCATACAGTATATTATGTGTGTGTGTGTGTGTGTGTGTGTGTGTATATATATACACACACACACACACACACACACACAGTTGTTGTTGTTGTTTATTTCATTATAATGAAAATAACTAATATATGCAATAAACTAAACTTTTTTTTTAAATTGCTTGGAGTACTGGTTAAAGCATAAACAATTTATATACAATTTATTAATCTAGGTAATTTATCGATATATTGTTTATTCATTATATTATATTATATTATATTATATTATATTATATTATATTATATTATATTATATTATATTATATTATATATTAAATACTTAACAGTTGATTTGCAATTTGCATTCATCCAAAACATTAATCCAAAATCATTAACGTTAGTTACTCCATATGATGGACTAACAATGAACAATTACTTGCATTTATTAATCTAGATTAATGTTAATTTATTTGTAAATCTATGTTAATGTCACTTAAGAAACATATTATTGTAAATGAGGGTTTACATATGATACAGTCATGTTAATTAAAATATCTTGTAATGATAGTAATGTATTAGTATATATGGAAATATATAAAGAAAGCTATATTAAAACAGAAAATATTGTAAAGAATACTTCTCATTGATAGTTCATGATATAATGCAATTACTGATATTAACTAATTGAACAGTTTTGTAAAGTATTACTTTTTAAGGGTTAAATTGTTATAAAATACAAATAAAAAGCAGATCAAGTGAACAAAAATAATTTAGAATATCTTAGTGTTTGTTGTTACCCATTTTGCTTCAAAACCTTTTTTTGTTGTTGTTTAAATCCTATTTTTTATTTATTTTTTTATTTTAATTTTTTTACTATTGTTCCCCAATGCATCTGATAAACACCTTAATTCACCATTTGTCATTGACTTCTGTTGCCCAACTGACTGTAAATTGTTTCACCAGGATGAACTTTGAGGATTTCTGTCACTACTTCACCGACCTGATCCTGTGTCGACTGATAAACACATCTTACTTGAGCATCCATAAGACCTGGGAAGAGGAGGTGATGAGGGGATCCTGGATCCACAGAGATGACCCACTCCGCAACCGCGCAGGAGGCTGCATTAACCATAAAACCACATTTCTGCAAAACCCACAGGTCAGTGTGCCTGTGCGCATCTACCTTTTTTAAATGTTGTTCTTATCCTGAAGGCATTTGATGCTCTGGGTCTTTATTGGACTGAGTTTAATGTATGTTTATGCCCGCAGTATGTTTTTGATGTGAGAAAAGTGGAAGATGAGGTGCTGATCTGCCTGCAGCAAAAGGAACGCAGAGCTACTCCAAAGGAGGGCAAAGGCGAGAACCTGGCCATTGGATTTGACATCCATAGGGTACAAAATTACATTCCAACACAATATAAACCTTCACATCTGCCTGCAGATAAAGCCAGTAATTATAAGAACAAAAAACACTGTATGGTATCCTGTCAGTCAATGTTCCTGTCTTGATCAAGCAACTTTTCTAACACCAGGTGGAGTTGAACAGGAAATACAGAATGCACTCGGCTCAGCAGAAGGTCGCAGGGTCAATCTACATCAACTCTCGCTGTGTCTTTCTGAGGAAAGAGTTAAAGGAGGGTCGTTATGTCATCATCCCCACAACCTTTGACCCAGGACAAAAAGGAGAGTTCCTACTCCGAGTCTTCACTGATGTGCCTTCAGACTGCAAGTAAAGTAGCTTCCAAAAAAGTATAGACCACACTTGTTGCTTATTAGCATGCATATTGTTAGCATATTGGCTGATTATTCTTGCACATATTAATTTTTTATTCTACATGACTATATTCTAGATCCTGTAACCCTACCCTATAACTAAACATAACTTCTCAGTCACGTATGGTAACCCTCGTACTGTGATGGAAGGAATGGAGACAAGTTTTGTGTCAATTGAACGGCACTAGGGGTCACTCTTGGGAGCCCAAACATCTCTGACATCTTTGAGAAAAGGCCATTAAAATTGGGTGTGCAGAATGTGCATAGCTGGCCATGCCCCGAACATCTGGTGTGTGATGACATGCCTATCTTGGGACTCAGGTATGAAGCCCGTGCTGAAGCGGTCTCATATGCATCAGTCCCAGTGGTGTGACTGCGGCTAAGGACACCATATGCCCCAGGAGCCTCTGAAAGTTTTTGAGAAGGAATGCTGTTCTCTGCTTGAGTGCCCTCAAGCATTTCAGCACCGACTGGGCACAATCCTGGCCTGCAGTCATCGTAATCGAGTCCAATTCTAAACTGAGAAAAGAAATACTCTGCACTGGATAGAGTTTGCCCTTTTCCCAGTTGACCCAAAGTCACAATCGGACTAGGTGGTCAAAGATCCCAGACCTAGCCCACACCTATACAGGAAGTATTTGATGGCCTCCATTTGCTTCTTCACCGTGGAGAACTGCTATGCAAATTCTTCCACGGTTTCGCCAAAGAGACCAACCTGTGAAATGGGAGAGCCAAGAGAGCATACTTTCTCAGCTTCCCACATCTCAGCCAGGTTGAGCCATAGGTGTGGTTCCTGGACCACTAAAGTGGCATTCCTGCAGTACCTCTGGGTTGGGACCACCCTCATGCAGCTCTTTCAATGCTTTGGCCTGGTGGTCCTGCAGGATGGCCATAGCATGCAGGGCGGACACAGCTTGTCCAGAATGTGCTGATGGGAAGTGCCTCGCTAGCAGGGCACAAACCATCCACATGTGCTACCCAAACACTGAATACAATTGAAAAAAGGAAGCAAATTAGGATTAATTATTGATGGAAAAATTTCCTAGTTAATAATGAATATAATCTAAAGTGTTACTTATATTATAGAATTTATTAATGATTTGAATTAGCTTTTATTTTTTGCTAAATTTTCATTTTGATTTTAGTATTTTTAGTTTTCAGTGATTTTTATTTTTATTATTATCTTCATATTCTTTTCAGATAAAGATTTATCTTATTTTTTTAAGTTTAAGCTTTTAACATTGTTCTTTTAAAATGTATACATATTTCGAAAGGGGTCCTATTATGCTCTTTTACAAAGTCTTAATGTTGTTTTGTGGGGGGGGGGGGGGGGTTACTAGAACATGTTTGGAGGTTCGAAAAACGCTAAATTTATCACAGAATTTACATTGTTACAATACCTTTCTCCCTACCCTGGCACAAATGGCTCGGTCAGTTCTGGGTTTGATGAAGGCCCGCCTTCTGAAAAAAAAAAATGTGACATGATTGGTTAGCTGTCCCAGTGCGTTGTGACTGGCGAACAACTTAGACAGTATTTCCATGCTCCAGTATAGTTAAGGATGGTGTCAATATTACTATATCAATTTGAAATGGATTCAGACCCCAAAGAAAATGAGCAAGAGGATCATGCAGAACATTTGCACGCCCGTTTATTGCAAGAAATATTAAAGTGGTAACTAGGGTTGGACTGATAGACGATGGCTGATAGACATCATGATGTTGAACAAGCAGCAGTACTCACCACACATTTGTCAGTGGTGCTCAGAATCTACAAATCATTTGTCATCGTCCTCAGTCATCTCTCATACTTACTCTGTTTATGTGGTAAGTGAAATTTTATGTACTGTAATGTAATAGGGAACTGTTAGCAATTGTTGTTTGTTATCCATGGCTTTATGAATATGGATTCCCACTTCGGGCACACCCCCACCCCCTGAAAAATAACTGCATTTACTATGTACAGATTATTGCAATGGTAATATGTATTGCGTCTATGAAAAAAATTCTGAAATTCAGAAGGTACTGAAAATATGCATTGCTGTCAATTTTATTAGGTATTTATGAATAAATGTATGTATTACAAAATATGAAGTACTTATTCTTCATCATCTTTAATTGACATTATTCTTTTTTTTATGAAATATCTCCCTTTAGACTTGGCTTTGAGGTTTGTAACTCTGTTGCTCTTTTTTATGTCCAAAAAATACACACTGCACACTTACTAAAATTCCAAAAGTGAAAAAGCATAATACGACCCATTTAATATTTAACTGTAATGTAATGGCTGACAATTCATATTTGCCATGACAGGAATAAATTAAACATTTTAAATAAAATCAAATAGAAACGTTATTTTAAATCGCCGTCAAGTTGTCGTCAAGTCAACATAAATTGACGTTTTTTAAGTTTTTCATCTAATGTTACTATTAAATTTGTATATTTTAGATTTATTTTTGGTTTAAAATCAACAAAATAGATTTTTAGTTGTTTGAGATTAAAATTTTGTTAACATTAACAACACTGGTACCTTGCTGATATCATTCCTGCATGTGTTTCCTTAGAGAATTAACTCTGGACGAGCCTCCACAGACATGCTGGACTGGGATGTGCGGTTACCCTCAGCTGGTCACCCAGGTGCATGTGTTAAGTGCCGAAGGCCTGCAGGGCCAAGATGCCAATGGAGGTATGTCTAGTATTTCTATATACAGTATAACAGATATATTGCAGTGTGTTTTTAGAGAGACAAAATCCAATAGCTGAAGGTCAGCACTTTTTTATTTACCTTAATAAAGATTATAATGTATCCTTGTAAAAAATATATTCTTTCTTCTGGATGTGATTATACTTATAACAATGTGCAGTTGATTTCTTCTAATGGACCCTGAAATCAGGGCTCTATAATCTGCAGTCATTTGCATTTTTAAAATGTAGTTCACACAAAAATGCATTTATTTTTATTTTATTTTTTTCATCATTCAGTGCAGTAAATGACTTTTGGTGAATTATTCCTTTAATCCATTATAGATTCAGACACATATGCTGCTTAATAAGTCTAACATTTTTACATAGAGAAATCTCTTGGCCACACACAGAGCTACAGTGCTTGATCTCCCACAAGACACTCTGACTTCTGCACTTGAGGTACTGACTTAGCATCTAAATGTATCTCCCTCCCCTTATAGAAATGTGATCAGATTAATCTGAATTCTGAAATGTCTCAAAATCGGTCACACTTTATCTTGTTAATTTGTAGGACTGAACAGTAAAAGTCTAGAAATCATTATCATTATTTTTTTAAATACATGTTTTTGGTGTGACTAGCTTTACTTAATGCTCCAGTGTCTTTAATTCTCTAGTGTCAGTTTGTTTCCTTTGTTACACCTCAGAACTCTGGTTTTAGATTTGTGTTTATTAGTGACACTTTCTTATGATAAAGCATACAAATCACAAATAACGAAATATGCAAAGACAGTCTACCAAGATAAAATCCACAACAATTGCAGAGATATGACAGTGAGTCTTTTATAACATGTTAAGTGAAAGAATGTATGAATGCAAGGATTTTTATGGAGGTTAGTTTTTTTTTGATGATGATGAAAGGTTAGAGTTGAGTTTGTTTGGTTGTTCAGAGAAAACTGGTGTTTTCTCCACCTGAGTAGTAACTTAGCAGTGGTAAACAGGTGGGATTCACAGTGGTGATGAAAATATACAGTAATGATGGGAGAACTGGGGGAAACTGAACTCCGATTCAGAGCGAGCTATTTTTTATTCCAAAATATTTTTATTTTAGTGCATTTGCATTGTTTTTGCTTCCATATGTGCACTACAAAATGCATTTTTGTAATTTATCAATTTATCATAGACATTTATTCTAGATTTGTTTTCAGTGAATATATGTCAAATATAAATATATACACTACTCTTCAAAAATGTGGGGTCAGTAAGACTTTTTTATTCAGCAAGGTTGCATTATTGATTAAAAGTAATTATGGCAGTAATTATATTTATAATGTTACAGAAGATTTAGTTTAACTGCTGTTTTTATTTTTAGTAATGCCTGCCTGCTGAAAATTCATTTGTAGTAATATACAACAATATTACTGTTTTACAGTGTTTTTGATCAAATAAATGCAGACTTGGTTAACATAAGAATAAAGAATAACACTTAAATCAAACAGAAATATTTGGTTAAAAGTTGTTTAAATATTTTTTTATTAGATAACAAAATGACTGATTCCGGAAGTATTTTTGCAGTGTGTCATTGGAAGAGATAGCATATCCATGCTTTGAACGATGTGATATAAAGTGTGATATAATGTGTCGCTGGCTCATGTCTTTTTTTTTTAGCCTCTGACCCATATGTGATCATCACCTGTGAGGGGGAGAAGGTTCGCTCCCCTGTGCACAAAGACACACGCTGCCCCAGTTTTGACGTTAAAGGAATATTCTACCGCAAAAAGCCAAAGGAAGGCATTCACATCGAGGTGAGTTGGAAGTATGTAATTACATCTCTTCCTCTTTCAGTCTTTTCCACAAACTGCTACAGATCTCCTCCCTGTACTGGTATTTACACTGATCTGTTCCTCTCACCTTATTTCTGTTTATCTTCTCTATTTCTCCTGCTTAACCCTCCTGACTGCTCCATGATGAACTCAGATCTACAATAAGAATGTGATTGTTGACACCTTCCTGGGTCAGGTGACCCTCTTTAGTGACCCTAACGACCGCCAAGAGCAGCACACGGTCTACCTTAAAGACAAGGGTAGTCGTCAAGACAACAACCTTCCAGGAACGCTGACTGTTCGCCTGATCACCTGCACCACTTTAAACAACATCTGATCATGCATCCTTCCACTTCACTCTCTCAGCTTGTGTTCCTCGTCCACCCACAATGCCTTTAGCCCACATCATTTTCTACAGATTTTTTTAAAAATGAACTGTTAGTTCAAAATGTAATTCTGTCACCATATCATATCATTTCAAACCTTTTGCTGTTATTTTTTCAGTGGAGCAAAGAGGCATAAGTTTAATAAATCTTATTGATCACATCCATAATGCCCTTAAAGGTATAGTTCACCCAAAAATGAACATTCTGTCATTATTTACTGAAGCTGATTATACCTGGGGCTACTTTTTGAGCAATTTTGTTGTTTCCCACTGAGAATGGGTTAACATTTTTATCTGGATATCTTAGATTGGTTGTGGGCCCTGTGTCTCTCCTGGTTGCCCACTGATGGCAACATTGTTCAAAAAGTTGCCCCGTGTATCATCAGCCTAATCCTCAAGTTGTTCCAAACCCGTATTAGGTACCTTTCTTCTGTTAAACACAAAAGAAGATATTCTGAAGAATGTTCACAACCAAACAGTTGACGGTAGCCATTGACTTCCATAGTATTTTTTTTCCATTGTATGGAAGTCAGTGGCTACCGTCGATTGTTTGGTTCTTCAAAATATCTTCTTTTGTGTTCAACAGAAGAAAGTAATTTGTACAGATTTGGAAAAACTTGAGGGTGTGTAATCGGTGAACTATCCCTTTAAAAGTATAATTAAAATAGTCAATATGGTATTTTTTTAATCTTTTGAAGCCATGTGAGGCATAGACCTTAGTCACAGTAGCACTACATTAAATCTTTGACAGGAATGAAAGAATGAAAGCAAGGTTGTGAGGGATAGAGGTACGGTGTGTTACGGTTGTTTAACATCATACCGATGACAAAACGTCTTTCTCAAAATATTTCAGTAGACAAAAACTCCATAAAACTGTTTTAGAGTTGTGAAGATGATTATGAACACATGCCATTGTATAGACTATATACCTCACAGCCTCATTTTCATCCATGTTAAATTCAGTATGGTGTCTAGTCTGACTAATGTCTGTAGACTAAAATGTAAGCCATTATTCAGTGATAATCTTTCACTCCAATGAGCTTTTATCTTGAGAACTACTGTGACTGCATTGAATCAGTGAGTTGAACTTGTTCAGTTTAATACACGAACGAATCGTTCATCCTTTGAACCTTTTCTTTTTAGTGAACCGTTTAATCTGATTCACAAATCAGTTCTTGAGTTCTAACTGAATGACTTCAGATCCATGATTCATTCATTCACCTTCCCATGGTTCTCGATTTAACGGTTCAATGGAGTGGAAGATTATAGGTGAATAACGAAATGATTTCAATTTCGCTCGATATGGCTATCGTTTCAATTCAGAAGATTTCAGATAAGTTATATGGACCACTTTTATGATGTTTGGAGCTCGACAGACTGTTGTATGAAAAAATAGCTGCATTAAGCTTCCAAAATGATTCTTTCATGTTCCAAGTTTGCAACACGATGATGAGTAAATCATGACACATTTTTAATTTCTGGGTAAACTATTATTTTAATTCCACCCAGTCGTGATCAGATAATGTAATAATAAAGGGCTATGCATTGTGTTCGCATGAGTAGTTGAAGTGGTCTAAGGTAGAAGTAGGTCCTTTAGGAGTACTAGTCACATGATCGACCACGTCCTGTCTGCCAAAACACTGAATGCAGCCCAACCCTGAGAAATGATTCAAATTTGATTTTTACCTTGTCTGTCTTCCTATCCCTTCTCTCCTCCACACATTCAGTCATCACATACTCAGTCAGTGTCAACATGTGTGTCCGTTCACAGTGACATGGACGTCCACCTGATTACAGAGACCTTGACTTTAGCAAGACCTGATCAGCTCTCATTTAGCTGAAAGATTTCAGTGACCTGTGGGCCGCAGCGGGCTCCTCTTTGGATTCTCCGGGTCGTGTCGCTTAGCAACAGGAGTCTGGAATAGAGCCTGCTGGAGCGTGAAGACTCCAGTGGACTCACAATACCAAAAGCCCACCCGGACTATCTGCCATGCCATTCTTTGCCTGAATACATTGATGGGCATTATAAAAATGCCTGGAAGTTTGATCAGCATTTTAACTTTGTGTATGTGTGTGTGTGTGTGTGTGTGTGTGTGTGTGTGTGTGTGTGTTTGGGTGACCAGATAGTTCTACATCTCGACAAAATTATATTTAAGATGACATTTTTATTAATATTAGCTTTAGTTAAAAAGCTGTTATTATTAGAAACAAGCAGCACTATTTTGGTTTTTAGTCATATTTTCAAGTAGCATTAAGCCTCATTTTAATTTTATTTTATTTTAGCTTTCAAACCAATTTTATTTACCAATAACAATTACCACTCTGCTTCAACCCAGTAATAGAAGTTATTCCATTGTCCTCACAATACTAAAAAGTATTGTGCAAATAATTGCACAAAAAAAAAAGATGACAAATTAGAAGTTTTATTGGCTGCCACTTTTACAAGTCATTGTAAAACATCAAATGGAGAAATCTTAAGCTAAAAATATTTCCCTTTATTTACAACATGACAGTTAACGTTTAAGTTTGACTCATTGTAGTGTGACCAAAAGGTCAAATATATCCAAGCCTTTTTATATAACAGTGTTTATTAAATTTACATCTGTTTTTAGACCCCTTTGAGTTCAAAACAAGTAGCAAATCAGGCCAAATTGTGCTTATATTGTATTAACAAGCATGTATCCCTATATTGTTATTGTAGTTGTCTGGTCACCCTAGTGTGTATGAGTGTGTGTGATCCACACTCAAAGTAACCTAAGGACCATTAAAGGTTATGCATGTTTAAATAAAGGGAAAACTCTTTCAGTGCTAGCGGTGCTCAACGGATGAAGAGCAGGCCTTTGGACCCACAAATATCTCTGGGTTTACCTCACCCTTGCTCTGAGGAACGCGAGACTGGCGAGAAACAAGGATTTGTCTGTGTCTTAATGACTTTCTAGTCAGATTCCTGCCAAACAGCATGTGCCATTGTTTGAGATACGCAACAACTGCTGCACGATTGCATCAACAGATATTCTGTACTTAAGAGAAGATCCCTCATTTTTTTTCTCTCAACTTCTCTTGACGATGAAGAACTACACTTTAACTACAGACACATGGTGATTATCTTCACCAGCTCTGTGTCCTTTCCAATGGCTAGTCGTGCTGTTCCACAAGAGACTGCTACAGAACAATTTGTGCACTACAATGTCTTTGTTTATGCTTTTAGTCACTATACTGTAAGTGAGTTTTGGAAAACAGAAAAAAGTCCACATCCATCATTTATCATGGCTGGATATGTTTTAGCATCCTCTCATGTGTCTTTTTACTGGAATGACTGCTGCACTGCTGTGATTTCTGCACTGTTGTGAGCTAAAATGTGAAGATATGAACTCATTTCATTTCATATTAATTTATTTTATAGTGCTTCTGAATTATTATTTTTGTTAGCTTGTGCAAGGTTTCTTTAATAATCTGTCTGAAACAAATGTGAAGTCCAAATTGTATAGGCCTTTTTAACATTTTGTGTCAAAAATGTAGCATAAGAATCTCAAACATTAGGTTATAATCACTAATGTTTATAAAGTTTGTAATGTTTATAAAGTTGAGCCACTGATCCAAATGAGTATTGACACTCAAACCTAGTTGAGCAAGAACAGATTGGGAAGTAGGAAGAAGAGCATCATAAAGAGGCCACACAGTGTTATATCCCGGGTTTGTACAAATGTGTGCCAATCAGAGTAACAATGTTGGATGAAAAGACCACGCTCAAACCCCATGGATTAGCCTTTGGCAAAATGTGGTACATCAGAGACAGACTGATTTTATTCAAGGATAAGTGAACTTTTTCTTTAGCTCCATTTCATTTCAGTTTTTATAACACCAGATTCAATTGGAAATCCACAGCAATTGTCGTTGTTTTACATCATGTGTTCCTCCACAGGCCAGATTACGATGGGTAAACAGGATTTATCATGAAAAATGTATTGTCTTTGAATAGATTTTACTTCTCTCCTTTTGACCTTTATGTATGACTGATTCAGATAATATAAAGTAAATTGGACTGAGAATAGAAGTGTTATATTGATAGTATAAAAGCAAACAGAAGAGAATTCAAATGAAGTATAAGACAGCAATTTTGCTCAAATGTGTATTTTTTTTCTCTCTCATATATTTATTCCCTTGAAGTCTAACACTGTGGCTCTATCAAAACATTGCTCTGTTTGTTTGAGCAATCCGACCAGCAACACTGGCTTAACCAATGGGGCGAGTGTGGGGGCGGGGCTCTCTGTTTATCTGACCAATAGCAGATTAGGGTCTTGTTCTGGGATTTGTGCAATTCTTTTAAGTAATGTGTGCAGAAATTACACACCTTATACCTTTTAATCTGACTAAACAAACTAAAATATGTCTCTTTAGCTGTTAAAGACAACAAAGCTTTCATTCTTCATTCTCTTTGTTTCATACAAAGCTTCAGTTTATAGATTTTTTTTATGTTGTTTTTGGTTTTTTTGGATGAGAGTGCTGTGAAAGATGCCAGTGTGCCAGTACAGTTGGAGCCATATGCATTGCCTGTGAATTCTTATTTCTTTGCCAAATAACATTAGTGGCCAATGGCATATAATAAGAACTGTTGAAGTTTAAAAACCTTTTAATATAATGTATTTTGATTGTCAACGTTTTCTTTAATTATTATTGACACAAGTTTAATTTTGGCCATATGACAGAACAACAGAGTTTAAATTAGAAGGTCCTGGTTCACTCAGATTGTAGTGCATGCTTCAGATCAAATAGAGGAACTTTTGCCATGTCGTGTCAAGTTGATCTTGATGCTGTTTCCATGTGCAAGTGTAATTTTACAATGCATGTGGGTTTGTGTTTGTTTAAAAACAGGATTTATACGCAGTATGAATTTATACGGTAACATACACTGTTTGCGCAGCTAATGCAAAATATGTACAGTATGAAGGAAACATAAACATATTAGCAGAGATTGTCCAGTTTCACTCTCTTGCATAATTTCTTCATAATTTGAACATGTATTATGTCTGTAGAGACTTTTAACTACTGTAATCACGAGGCAAGTTCGAGTCCTCTGAATCACTGGCATTTTTTTTCATGTGAATGACGTTCCCGAGTGTCTCTGCTGGCCGTTATTTGCTCTCTGTGATGTTACTGGCTCTTTGGCCTTGACTGCTGCATGTACTTTGGCTGAGTGAACCTCTTTTCTTCAACACACGTCCTCACCAGTGCTATCATGCCATGTTGGACTTTCTCTAGGCATCTTGATAGAATACAGCCTTAATAACCAGTGAATGCTTGTGGAGCGAGTGGATTTTATCGCTCTTTGTCATTTTTTGACATGGGTCAAACGTCCAGAGAATGAGCTTGTGATACTCTTGTATTTTTTCTGCTGATGTTGAACTTGAAACTGATGTATGTATACATAAACAGAAATATAGAAAATATCTTGCATGGTATAATTCTATGAAATGTAGCTGATATTATCTTTATAACAAGTATCTTTTATCAGCATTTTATACTCTTTTTGTTTACTGTTTTATATCTAGCCATTGAATCTTGTGTTCTAAAAAACAGACAGAAAGACACACACATATATATACTATATCTTTACTGATTGTAGGTTTTCTGTATCTTATCTCTGTTTAAATGTGTTTTATTTTGTGTTTAAGTCTCTCCTGGGTTACACTGTGGTTATTTGATATACTTAATTGAAGTACTTATTTTTTCGTTTTGTATTTTGTCAACTTGTGGCATGACTTTGAAATAAAAGATAAAAAATTGTATTGCAGTATTTCTGTTGTTCCACGCATCGGGATGTTTGATGTGAAATAGTTTTTTCTTTATTGTTTTTTGTTATTTTTTTTCCCAACTCGTCAATGCTCTGCTATTCTTGGTACCTCGGTCAAATTACATAATAGATGATTAATCTATGTAGTGTTTTATTTCTTTTTTGTGTGTTTTTTTTTTTTTTTTTTGAGGATATGAAGAAGACTTTTTCTTTATTTTCTCATCTCACTATTGCTTCACAATTCCCGTTAACTTGGTCAAATCACATCACTTTTATTTTATTTTATTTTGTTTTATTTTATTTTATTTTATTTTATTAATATAACCATAAATCTGTTTAATTATGAATTATTTTAAATTTGTTTTGTTTTGTTTTGTTTTGTTTTGTTTTGTTTTGTTTTGTTTTGTTTTGTTTTGTTTTGTTTTGTTTTTTGCTTTGCTTTGCTTTGCTTTGTTTTTTGCTTTGCTTTGCTTTGACATTGCAACATAAAGACGAGTCCACGAAATCAATGATGTGTGAAAAAGTCATATGATTATTTCAAATTTAATTCAAAGTTCAAATTGAACCTCCTAATTTTACCTCCGATTCTTTTAAAATGTTTCTGATGTTTTTTCTATTTAATTAGAATAATAAGAATTGAAATACTACTTTAATATTGTATATATGTGTTTTTCAAACTATTGAAATAGCCTTGACTATGAGGCATTTTACCGCATTATTTACTGTATCACTTCGAATGGAGGTTGTATACTTTGGATTCAAGCCATAGACATTTAAATTTGACATTCATTGAATCAGACACACCCAGCATCCATTTATAGATACAAAAGCTTGACCTTTTCATGTTCAGTTTGCAGAAGAGCTTGAGGCATGAAAGAGTAAGCGGAAACTTTAGATGAAGTGACCAGCAGATCTGTGTGTCAAGCCCTTCCCTCCCCCACAGTGACCGCCCGCTGCTAGCCCCGCCTCCCTCTAAGCTGGGTCAGGAGTGCCATTGAAGGCGACGCTGAATGCTGCCACTGCTCTCCTGCTGCATTACCCAGCATCCCACAGCAATAGGTAGCCCAAAGTAGGAAATACATAAGAGGACAACTACAATGACTTAGAAAGAGTGTACTTTATCGTCTGATATAATTTGCACCTGTCGATCACCTGACAGCAGACCATCTCTTGAACCTGGACTTGTGGACATAGAGGTGCAGAGATAGAAGAAAAAGAAAAAGAAGAAGGAAAAGCAGGGTGCAAGACAAACACTTGAGTCACTGTGAGGTGAGTAAGTGTTCATACTCAGGGCTTAGCCGTCCAGCACCTCATACTCTTTTGAAGCTTTACAGAAAGCTACTTACTGCTGACTCTTTTCTGCTCTGCCGTGCTCAGTACCAGGCCTCAGGAGAAACCATTTATACTTTGCTATAACATAACATAATAATTTAACATCTTTTTCTTAGTGTTTTGTCTTTTTTTTCCCAGTAAAAATATCTAAACATCTTTCAAATGAGATTCATTTACATATTCATTTTAAGTGAAATTGAGTAATAATTATAAGACGTGAGAGACAGAGTAAGACACAGAGGATGTGACTGTGTTAATCTGCCTCTGGCACTCACTGAGGTGCTGGATTAAGCAGTTAAGAGTTTAGAGGGGCACAAGATTTAAGACATTTAGTGAGTCTTGGCCCAGGGCAAACGACCGCTTATGAAACAAGCCAAATAAACATTTGACCTATAAGTCTAGAAAAGCATGAACAATAGGAAACACGTTCATTGGTTATTCAACATTTCACTGTTAAGTTATTCAGTGATTTCAGGCGCATTAATTCTAAGCATCCTATGTCCACGATGTTCTTTGTAACAGTCACAAGTGCATTGTGGAATGTAATTATTAGCAGAGTGCTCCTCAAAATGTGTTTCTGGCATTAAACTGATCCCAAAAAGTGTGAGATTAGATTTAGTTAGGCGAGAAAAGCCAGACAGTTTAAGATCTATAATCTCTTTTTATGCGCTAGAACAATATAGCGAAAACAAAATTTTGCTTGGAAAACTTTAACAATTAGTATCCTCGGTTCCCAAACAATAAAACATTGTAATTAAAAGGAAAGTTGATGTGACACAGTTATAAACGTGCCTCTGTTCCTTTTGTGGGGTGCGTTGCATCCATCCCAATCTAAATTTGTTCATATTTACAAAATACATTCACGCTGGTCAGTGAAAGCTTTGGAAGTCTTTTCTTTGTTCTTTTGCCAATCAAATAAAAGATAAAGAGAATGAACAAATCACAGATTCTTGATTTTACTGCATTTTAGAAAATGTCCCAACTTCTCTGGAATTGGGGTTGTAGTTTAATTACTTGTAAGTGTGGATACCCTGGATCCCTTGACCAAAATGCAATAGTGTTTTTCCATTGGCTTTTCGTACCACTTTTGTTACCAACAAAAGTTTATGATTCTCACACGTTTTGTTCGGCATGATAATCGTCACAAATACATTTCTTCAGTTGTCCAGTCTCCGAGAGCTAAACGTAGGATATAAATGATCCACAACATAAACATATATATAAACCTGTTAGGTTTTGATTATCATGCCTATCATGTTAAAATCATGTGTTTTAAAACCATATCATTTTAAACTTCTGATATAGGGTTTTCTGACTGCACACGTCTGAAGCACATGCACAGAAAGAGGCTCTCACTCGTCATGTGAGTACTTAAGTTCTCTTTCATGCCTTATTGCGCCTAAACAGTCAAATACACACATTTATATGAAAACCACATATAAGTTACAGAAACACGGTGGGTTATGTCTGTAAATGTAAACATCTGGGAAAGAAATTGCATGACGTATTAGATCTGTGTATTGAGTGACAGCAGCATAATATTCTGTCTTTATTGTTAATATAATATAATAAAATAAAAACAGAAAATTACTGCTGTAGACTGAATAGCATCTATAGCTTTAATAAGAAGAGATTTCTTACTTGAATGCGGATTTGAAATGCTTAAATGTGAAGATGAACATTGTGGATTGTGTGTGGCTCACTTAGGACGAGATCTTTGCTAATACTGCAGTGTCCATCAACAGTTGTGGGTGGGGCTTTTATGGATGACATCACATTTTACGTATTCTTAGAACGGCTTGTTCTCAGACACTGCTTATGATTTATGGGGATTTAAAAAAGGAGCAGGTGGATTTTTAGCGTTATAGGGTGGTTGTGTACACACACTGCCAACACACATTGATGTTTAAACAATAAGTAAAAGAGAAATTTGCATAATTTGTGCACTTTAAAAAACTTTTCCTGAAAGTTTGAGGTAAAATAGTTTGTGAGCTTATCCGTTCAGAGTCATGGTGTTTTATAATGATGTTTCCCAAAACCTCTGTAATCCCATTTAGCCACTTGTTAGCAACCCCCGTTTTTAAGAGAAGTAAAAGCTTTAAAAACATCACAAGCAGGTATTATTTGTTATGTATTTATGTAGAATAAAATGTAAAAATATATTGAGCCTGCTTAACCACAGACATTACGTCAGTCATTGAAACAAAAATCTTTGACTTCAGAACAATTGAACCAGAAGTGCTAAAATGCAGAACTGTATATAAGCTGCTAGAATGGACACATGATTTGTGAAATAATTTCTCAGAGTATCCTTGCTGTGAGCAGGTCTGTGTTTGAACATGTGACACACCAACATACTGTAAGTCCTCAATGTTTGAAAACTCAAATGAGCAAAAGTGCGACTCCCGACATTTCGGTACCAAAACATTAATTAATTTAGGCATTGTACCACTTCTCTGATTTTGGTATTTCATTAACAAATATTCTTACTGAGTGTGCCATGAGGACAGAAAATGAGGAAACACATGCCACAGTCTCACTCCCCAAACTACATTCTCACATCTAACCTCATAATAGTGACATGGACATCAAATTCTAAAAATAGATCTGTGAGGCAGCAAAGCCGGGTATTGTTTATGATGTCTGCTCATGACGCAGGTGAAGTACTGTAGTAATCAGTTATGCAGTGTTGAAAGACAAAGCTACGCATAAGTAAATGGTTCAGCCAGAATATTCAAATTATAGTTTGCTTAGTGACGAGCTTATCTAGAGGAATCTGTGTAAGCTAAAGGCTCCCGCTGCTCACCTGACCTGCTCTGGGCCACATGGGTGCTGCTCCGTTTAACCCTGTGGAGTCTGGAGCATTGAATCAGTTATTTTATTATGTAATATATCTGCCATGTTGATGTGTCGACTCAGGACAATATAATTGTTTCTTATGTGAGCTGAAAATGGGGTCAAATAGATCACGTTGAAAATCTGAAAACAAAATCTCTTATTTCAAGTTATTTCAACTTAATTTTTATAGTAACTGTAATGAACCTGGTTTGTAGCCTTCTGTCCATTCACCACCAGAATTTGCCTGTGCTTTACGTTGACTCTTGCACCACTTAGACTGTCACATCACAGATTACCCTGGAGTACAGTTCCCACAATGCATCTCACTGATTGCACGCACATCTGAGTTCAATCACACACTCTACATATGGCTCTCTCTCTTGCTCATCCGGGCAGAGTGTTGTTATCATTTAGGGTTCGAGAGCGTTAGCTACTTTGCAGAGCCTTTTGCCTGTTTGAGTTTCATTCTGTGTCTTAGCCTTCCTTCAACCATTCTAGTTCTGTGCCTTAGAACTTAGCTCCTAGTCTTAGTTCAAATCCTTAGCTTTAGTTCAATCATTCTAGTTTCATCCCGTGCCTCAGCCTTCTGCCTGCTTTAGTTTACCTCTCTTGTCTTGCCCCTGTTGGACACTGTCTACCCCTTGCTTGATCATCGCCTGGATACGGATGACCCCATCCGCAGATCCATGCCCGCCTCTTCGTCTTGTCTCCTCTGTTCCTGTTTGCTGCTGTCTGATCTTAGCCTGTCTTACCATGTGGTCTAATAAAGCTTTGCATTTGGATTTGCACATTTCCTGTTCTGTCGACTCCGTAACAGTAACAAAGCTAAACATACATTACATATATTTGTTTTTAGTTTTTTTTTTACAGGCCAACTTAGTTCTATGAACATGAACAATTAACAAACATACCAAAAACCAAGCAAACTTGTAAATAAACAATATACAAAAGTTTTTTTATATAGTAGTGGCCAAAATTAGAGCTCTAGTATTTTCACCAGTTAAAAATTATTTAGTTTTTAGTAGTTTGTAGCTGTAGTTTGTCAGTAGGAAATATCAGTATATGTGTGTGTGTGCGTATGTGCTCTTGTTTTTGTGGTCATGGGTATGACACGGGTATATATATATATAATTACAGCAAGTAACTTGCAATGGAAGTGAATATGGCCAATTTTTCTATAATTTAAGCTTATCTTTTTTAAAGCACTTCAATTAAGCCTTCTGTTCAAATGTGTGTCTTATTAGCAATTTTTTGCAGTAATTTTAAGTACTTGGGGATCATGGTATTGCATTGTGATGGCTACAGGGTTGTATAATATACATTTACACAAAGGGTTAGTAAGTGATTTTATTTTATTTTTTACACAAAATTCAAATGAAAACTCACATTGTTTACATCTTATGGTTATGCTGTTGAAATAGTAAGTATTCACTTCCATTGTGTTTTACTGTAAAACCCAAATCTTTTCTTCATTAAAGAAAAGGAGGTATTTTATTTTTATGACAATAATCAGCATTATGCCACAAGCGCTGTGGACTAAGCTTAACTTGAACTGAACCCAGAATGTGGAATATATTTCTTTAATGCAAGTTCTTTCATTTTTTGATCAAAAGATCTTGAAGATCAGCAGTGGCTTGAAGATTCTGAGGATTGAGATCTGATTATTCTTAATGATTAGACCTTAGACTGCATTTGAAATGCATTCAAAGGTGCACAAAACCTTGCCAACACAGAGAAAGACTACAGAGTTATTCTTGAACATTGGCACTTAATCACGGTGGTGAAAAGCTTAGACTCGAGACTGTGTGGGGTTGACAGTGCAAATTGTCCCTTTGACCTACTCGGCAGGCCAATTAGCAGAATGCACAGGTTCGTCTAAGCTGTCTATCTGCACTCCTGACAGCTCTTTCAGTGATGTTATAATAGCGACAGTCATTTCATTGCCTCTCAATCGTAGAAACGTTTGATCCATTAGCTTCTTCTTGGCATTGTAAGTGACTAATTCCAGACAACAGTCTATTAGCTTTTAAATCAGTGAAGGAAGCTCACTGTCTTGTGGGTTTCATGGACTGTGCTTCATGCTGGTTGTAATGACATGTAGTGTGTAAGGATTTAAGGAAGCTCCCCCTGAATAATACTATTATTAGATCTGCTTCCAGAGCTGTGTAATTATCCTCAGTAGCACATGGTGTTAATACATACATCAAGTATATTCGGTATCAGGAAGTTGCTTTAAGCAACTACAAGAGGTATGTTATTTAAAAGGCATTCTGAATTAAATCCTGTAGTACCGATAATGTCTTTCTAACTACCATGGTGTGGAAAGTCTCGGTCTTATCTTAAAACTAACCCTGATTTGTGGTGTTCATTGCAGGGTGGGATGCCACAATGGCTGATCTAGCATCCTCAGCTGTACCTGACTGATTATTTCCTATAATACAGAATTTGATCAGGGTGTCATTTAGCACTTTAGGATGTATGTATAGTGCATTACCGTTCAAGTGTTGAGGATGAGATGATTTATTATTATGTATTTTTGTTTAAAGTAATTAATGTTTTTATACAGCAAGGATGCATGTACAGTAATAGATTTAAAAAAAAAATCTTACTGAACTCAAACTTTTGGATGGCAGTGTATGTACAGTAGAGAAGAATCAAATCTTACAAGAGATATGTATCGATATCTCAATAAGCAAAATATCAATAAGCTATTGTTGGTTATTTAAATGTATCAAATGAAACCGCTTTTATTCATTTATTTGTTCATTTGTTCATTTGTTTATTTTTTATTTGCAAAAAGGTTTATGGCTTATTTAAAATGTCAAATACTAAATATAAACCTGAACTGCCATTACTAACCATGTTTATTATTATTATTATTATTATTGTTAATGTCTCTGTTGTTATCATACATGATTTCACAGATGGAAATAGTAATGAACAATGCTTCATCGATTTAAAATATTTGAATGTTAACTAATACACAAGTGTCCTGCCAGAAGCAGTAGTGATGAATTTTATGGGCTTAGGAAACAGATGAATGTACTGTATGCCTGCACTGACCTATTCCTGGTGTTTAATGAATTGTTCCTCTATATCTTAGCACATGGAAAAGCTGACCTTTATGTTCTCTATGCTTGCTTGGTCTAGTCTGTCTCTGGCAGTGTCTTGTAGTTTGACCCACATTGTTAATAGAATTAGCTCTTCTGTGCTCTGCAAAGTTAAAGATGTTTTTGGTCTTTAACATTTGGGGGATCCGTAGATCCATTCTAGTAAAACTATATTGTGATAATGTAATTTTAAATATGCCCCAACAGGGTCGTTTTAATATTTATGATGCATTGAGAATCTCTGATCAGATGCTAGAAAATGTGTCTTCAGAGTATACTTCTGCTATTCTGATAAAGGCGCACAGGTTCTTGCTTTTATTAAAAAGATCTTAATATCTTTTTTAATAATTGATTGCAAAGTCCTAGGGTGTGGAACATGCTGTCACATAAACTCTGTTTCATTTCTATGGATACATTTATTCATTTCTTACACCGCAGCAGGTTTTTTTGACTTTGCTTTGATCTTTTTAACTCAATCTAATTTTACTTGATTTTAATATCTTTTATTTATTTATTTTATCTCCTGTTTTTATCCTGTATAGGTCCCTCACATAGTGATTTCTAATGTCAAAGCTCTAAACCAGAAACATGGTCATTCTGCAACAGGTAAGGTTCTTATGCTCTTGTTCAATGTTCAACTTCTTTACTTTTTTACCCTAAAATTTAAAATCGATCATTTATGTGTTCCAAACCTGTTGGAGTTCCTTTCTTTCTTTTCTTTTTTCTTTTTTCTTTTTTTTTTTTTTTTTTTTTTGTCGAGCACACAAGAAGATATTTTGAAGAATGTTGGTCATCAAACTGCTGACAGTAGCCACTGAATACCATAATATGGAAAATAATAATATGGAATCAATGGCTACATCAGCTGTTTGGATACCAACATTCTTAGAAAAATGAAAAGAAACTGGTGATTAAATGACAGAATTTTAATTTTTGGGTGAATAATCCCTTTAAATTGCTGTTTTTGCAATAATTTGTGAATGTATCAGTTTGCAATGACAAAGATTTGGTTTTTGATGGGTTGTTCCATAGGGGGACTATGTCTGGTTGGACCACAGAACAGGTCGTGAGTTTGGCGTCCCTGTAGGTGCCGTGGTCAAATTCTGTGACTCGGGTCATATCCAGGTCTTAGATGATGAAGGAAAGGTGGGCCTTTCAGTGTGTACTACTCTTAATAGTGCCCAACATGTGAGAAAAAAACAATGAGTGAACTATAAATGTTCTTTATCTACTTATTACTAAACGTCTGTGTTTTCCCCTTATGTAGGAGCACCGGATATCTCTTCAGAATGCTACAAACATCAAACCTATGCACCCAACCTCCATTCATGGGGTGGAGGACATGATCCGTCTCGGGGACTTGAATGAAGCTGGTATCCTCAGAAATCTCCTGATCCGTTACAACGACAGGGTCATATATGTAAGCGGGACCTTTAACATTTCTCTGTCTGGTAATGTTTATTTTATTATTGTGGAATCTAAGGCAGCATGGGAAACTTCATGATTGGGTTAAAAAAAAACAGATTTACTCACCGTCAAGTTATGTCCTGGCTCTTTTAATATTTATTATGGTGGTGAATGGCTGTTGAGAATCCAACAAGAGGCATCCATCCATTCAAGATAAAAAAGTACTTCAAACGGATTAGTAAAGATTTGGTAATAAAAATATATATTTTAAAACTTCATGAACTAATATATTTTAGTTTATGTTACACCTAACCCTCCAGAGCCATATGAAGTATTTTTTATTTTTTTCTTGATGGATGGATGCAGTTTTTTGAGCTATAAAATCTCGACATCTGTTCACTGCCATTATAAAGCTAGGAAAAGCCAGGACATTTTTTCATATAACTCCTGTTGTATTCGTCTGAAATCATATACACTCAGGATGTATTGAGGATGAGTTAATCATGGGGTAATTTTCATCTATGGGTGAACTATCCCTTTAACATCCCACATTGCATCAAATTAGACCACGAAGACTGTACCATAATGTTAGCTGATAGTCAGATTTGTATTTAAGGCTTATTTGGACAACTTTAAAGAGATGTTTTTCTCACTGTATATCCTCTTTCAAGAAGAATAACATCAGATTATTAAAGTAAAAATGCTGATTTTAAATTGCAGATGGCATTGGCTTGTTTCTCCTTAGTATTAATTCTAAGTCACCAAAATACTTTTTATAAGATTTGATGCTCCAAAACTCATTCATTCAGAAATCTAGAGTGTTATAAGAATATTGGCATTGATTTATGACTGTAAGATGTATGGAGACCAACACATTTTACCTTCGTTGTAGCACTTGCTGAATATGAAATCAGGGCATGTGTTTTCATTCCGTAAAAAGATTGAAAAAATGATTTGTTTTCGTCTCTTAGATGGTATAGCTTCTTTGCTCATTGTTTTTGTTTCAGGCTGCAGAAAATTTGCTTCATGAAATGTGACCTTTTATTTTGTTCCACCAATGAATCCCCAATTGTAACTTTGTCATAGGCTGTGTATTTGTCAATTGGCATAGGCAAAATGTCCTATTGTAGGGTCATTGCTCTTTCCATGAGGTACACTGCTATTAGGATCCATTTGGATGAAAATGTGTTCAAGCTGCTCAGATTTATTTACTTTTTATCTTACTAGAATGTTTTTTCAGCCTTCTTTTTTGGTGGTATGAAGCACTTGTAGTAAATTGATGGGTCTTTGTAGTAAATTGATGGGTCTGATTGACTGATAAAAAGCACTAGTTGTCACCCACAATGCCTAAACTGTGCTTTGTCCAAATTTGTATTTTGATTGTATTAAAGATATATACAGTACAGACCAAAAGTTTGGAAACATTACTATTTTTAATGTTTTTGAAAGAAGTTTCTTCTGCTCATCAAGCCTGCATTTATTTGATCAAAAATACAGGGAAAAAAAATTATATTGTGATATATTATTACAATTTAAAATAAATGTTTTTAAATTTATTATACTTTAAATTATCATTTATTTATGTGGTGCAAAGCTGAATTTTTAGGATTATTATCACATGATCCTTTAGAAATCATTCTAATATGATGATTCATTATCAAAGTTGGAAACAGTTCTGCTGCTTAATATTTTTTCAGAACATGTGATATTGTTTTAGGATACTTTGATGAATAAAAAGTAAAACAAAATGTTTTAAAAATATAAATATTTTTTTTTTCAAATAAAATCAATACTTTTATTCAGCAAGGATGTGTTGAATTGGTAAAAAGTGACAGTAAAGAAAATATATTATTAGAATATATATTATTATAATTTATTGTTTTTTTTTTTTTTAATAAATGCAGTTCTTTTTAACCTTTTATTCATCAAATATATTAGACAGCAGAACTGTTTCCAACACTCATAATAAATCAGAATATTAGGTTGATTTCTAAATGATTATGTGATAGACTGGATGCTGAAAATTCAGCTTTGCATCACAGGAATGTTTTTAAAGTATATTTCTAATAGAAAAGTATTATTTTAAGTTGTAATAATATTTCACAATATTAATGTTTTTTCTGTATTTTTGATCAAATAAATGCAGGCTTGATGAGCAGAAGAAACTTCTTTCAAAAATATAAAAAATAGTAATGTTTCCAAACTTTTGGTCTGTACTGTATGTTTCAGTGATGATATTCAGCAGAGCAAAAGAGCTGAAACATGGAAATTCTGTCATGGCATCAGTTTGAAAGAGGAACTGGAAAAACGATGTCACACGATGATAACAGCATGTTGTGCAAATGTCATAGATGTTTATGCAGTGTAAAAAAAAATCAATACAGTTAATATTTAAACTAACTTATAATACTTGTATCTGCATATTGAGGGAAGTATTTTAACTCCTTCCCTTCCAATGTCAGCTACTGCCAGCATTTTTGATCATTTTTAGAAATAAATAAATAAATAAATGATTGTCCCGAGAAAATTTTGTTATATGAATATCTGAACATGCATTGGGTCAGACGCAAGAGAGCCTCTGCTTTTAAACAAAATTAAATGTTTTATTCTAGCTTCATACATTGTTTTTAATCAACACATGAATGTGGGCGAGTTTCATGAAAAAAAGTAACATTTGGAATAAAAAGCTTGTTTTTGTAAAAGATTACATCTGGATCTGATTCAGAATGATAATCTAATCTTATATTAAGTAGATCATAAAGTTTCCTTTATGTAATTATATCTAACCAGAAATGACTCGTATGTAATGACAGTAATGAATGATTCACTGACTGAACGAGTCTGATTCAAACATTTTGATTATCAGTGGCTGAAACCATAACAATTTAAGATTTCCTTTAATCCCAAACAAGTTGTTTGACTATAAACATATAGAAATGTGAGCATACATGTTCTGACATGGATATATACTTATTTTTAACTT
Source organism: Carassius gibelio (assembly GCF_023724105.1). Taxonomy (NCBI): domain Eukaryota; kingdom Metazoa; phylum Chordata; class Actinopteri; order Cypriniformes; family Cyprinidae; genus Carassius; species Carassius gibelio. The sequence continues at coordinate 17,254,249 of NC_068416.1, read as the reverse complement.
TTGTGACCACATGAGAGTTATTAATAGAAACAAAAGCACACGCAGACAAATATTCAAATATTGCAATTGCGAATACACAATGGTGTACCACGAGGACTGTGTGTTCGTGCACCACCTCAGGAGATGAGGTCACTTGTGTTTGCACATGCAAATTTCCCCCGACTGTCACCAGCGGATTTTAAATTATTGCAAATGCTCTTTGTTTAGTTTTTTCCCAGTCTGGAGCCCTGTAACCACTCAATTATGTGTTTATAATAACGTATTTCAGACATACACAGGATCAATCCTGATAGCGGTGAATCCGTACCAGCTCCTGCCCATCTACACACCTGATCAGATCCGCCTCTACACAAACAAGAAGCTAGGAGAGATGCCACCACACGTCTTTGGCATTGCAGACAACTGCTACTTCAGTATGCACAGAAATAACAAGGACCAGTGCTGCATCATCAGGTAAATCACAGCCTGTAAAGGTTTAGGGGAAGTTTAAGTGTTCTTTTTTTTACCACAATGTAATTCACTGGTTAGTGCCTATAACTGTGTTGACTATGTGGGTGTTCAGCGGTGAGTCTGGAGCTGGGAAGACGGAGAGCACCAAACTCATCTTACAGTTCCTGGCAGCTATCAGCGGCCAGCACTCCTGGATTGAGCAGCAGGTTCTGGAGGCCAACCCTATTTTAGAAGGTCAGATCATCATTAACCTAATGACATAAACCTTACCTGTCTGACACTGATCTAGTGATTGCCAGCCCAGCGGTAGCTTCTGTGCTAAGTCACAACACGGCCCTGTGATCTGCTCTATTAGTAAAGGAGCGTTCGCACTGAATGCGATGTAGAGTGACAAGGCAACTGGACATCATAAATTTTTAATGGGAATAGGTGATTTCTATGATTTTAAGTGGCTTGTGAGCTCCAGCAATTTAATCACTGTCAGTGTGAACGGGGCTTAACGCTTCTTGTTTCTGTACCTTATCAGAACATATGGATTCATGCCCAGCTTCTCACATGCATAAGCCTCATGAGCAAGCTTCAGGCTTTGAGCCAGAGCTCAGGCTGTTTGTTTACCAAAATGTGTTGATAAACTAACACTTGTGTCATTTTTTAATTACACTGTACTTTAAAAGGATGGTGGAATGCCAATCAGGAGAGAATTGAATATTCCTGTAAAAGTAGTTGAAAAAACTTTTGTAATTTGAATTTTATTTTAAGAAAGTAGGATTAAAAATACAGTGGAATACAGTTTTATTATTATACAATAATAAAATAATCTTAATAAAATTAATAATATATCATTTTTAATTTTCATTTATCTGAATTAGTTGTCATTCATCGGTTATTATTTATACAGTAGCATGCCCAAAAGCATTACAATATATTAATAAATTATGTTTGAAATTTAAAATGAAACAAATATATGTAAAATTAATATACACATACATATACACATGCATATACTGTATGGGCCATTTTACAAAATTGGTCCAAAATCAAAGTTGGAAAGGTCTTGTCATATATATATATATATATATATATATATATATATATATATATATATATATATATATATATATATATATATATATATATATATATATATATATATATATATTAGGGCCGGGACTCTTAATTAGAGGCTTTGTAATTAATTAATCGAAATTAATCGCATTTTAATTGCATATAAATATTTGATCTGAGAACAGTGAGAAGTAATTTTTTTCACATGGATTTATAGTGTACCATTGAATAATGACTGAAAACATAAGCTTAAGCAACAAAATATTGTTTATTTTTGTTCAACCAAGTCTAGCAGACCAGTGCCATTTTTGCCATGAAGTGTAGCAATAGCATATTTAGAAACAATTTAGAAATAGTACATTTCAGAAATTCAGAAAGCTTATAGGTGCTGGAACCTTCTGTAAAGTGTTTTTTAAGTAATACACAATACTGTCAATTACATTCAGAACACTGGAAACACTGACTATTAGAAAACATCTCTCTGTTGCTTCAGAGGCCATAACATACTAAGTCCAACTCTCAATAACCTTGGCCAAAACAATAAAGAGTTCAACATAAACTGTTGCACCCACAAAATAATACATAGTTCACCATAAAGTGTCAGTTGCACCAACAAAATAATACATAGTTCAACATAAAGTGTAAAGTCCACGCTAGCTGCTATATGTTTTGCGTTGAGGTGATACTTGAGACTCGGATGTGCTGCGAACCGATGCGAACCGATGCGAACCAAGGGGCAAGGAACTCGACCGGAAGTTGAAGTCGGGTGGGGGCTGCCATCTTTTAGCAGAACTTCACTTGCGTTAGCATTCCCATTGACTCCCATTCATTTTGGCGTCACTTTGACAGCGAATAACTTTACATCTGAGGCGTTTAAAGACTCTGTTTGTCCATTATTTATTTCTAAAGATACACGACAATGTATAAAGGGCTCCATTACCTTCTATGTTACATTATGGCCTTGTAGAAACAGTTTTTGTAAAAAATAGGCTAACGATTGCGTCATAACCACTCGGCTCTCTGTCGCATTACCGTACAGACAGGAGGAGAAGCTCGCAGGCCATTAACTTAATATGGCGTACTGGCGTTACATTTTAAAATACTATACAAAATAATTAATCAGAATACTTACTCCTGCTCACTCACGAGAAAGAACTCCCCGCTCAAGCTCGCCGTCTCTGCAAGATTAACGATGGCAGTTTGCACGCACAGCCACTTAGAAGATTTACATCTGGCAGACAGGTTGCTGACGTCGTCAAGCTTCGTTTGAGTCTGCGCGTCAGAAACGGAAGTGCTAAAAAACGCTAAAACTGGGCTTCATTTGTCTCAATTGAGTTCCAATGGGGTCGCTGTGTCCATTTCTTTTACTGTCTATGATGCGAACGCTAGTTGGTGCTCCAGTATAATCGGTCCGCCGAAACGCATCCAGTGAGAAACGTTCCGCGGTGCAAAAATAAGTTATAAAAAATGCGGGATTTTTTTCTGTAATTAATTAATCTCAATTAACGCGTTAAAGTCCCGGCCCTAATATATATATATCTGTAACGATAAAAACTTCCTAATCATCGGGAGGAAGGAGGCGGGAACCGGCGCACAATCAAATAAAGACTTTAATGCCAAAAATAAACACAAAACAGCGCGTCAGCCCCTCACGGCGACGGACGCGCACAAATAAAAAGCAAACATAAAATAATGTCCCAGGCCTGGTCCTCTCTCGTCCTTCACGGTCGTCACTCCAGTTTTATATCCTTCCATCTCCTACGTGGGACTCGATACTGGCGGTGGGGCGCAGGTGTAGCTCATCTCCAATCACTACACCTGGCCTCACTCCTCGTTCCCACGCCTCTCGGCCCCGCCCCACTCGCCACATACCCCCATCGCCCCTCGCAGGCCGGGGGGTACCCTCGAGACTGCGCGGGTCTGTGTATATATATATATATACACAGAATATATTGTATGCAAGAAAGGTATATTAATATCAAAGTGTGCATATATAGAGAGAGAAATTAGAAAATGTTTTCTGCAGTGTATTCTCAGTTCAAACTGATGATAAAAAAAAGCCAAATTGTAAATCACAAATTTGTTGAATCATGTATGAAAGTCAGCAGGGCTTTGTAACTGCAGCAAATACTTTGCTGTTCTTCTGTGTCTTCATAATGTCTTCAATAAATGTCTAAAACCGTGGGATGAAGATCTGTTCCTTTGTTTACCGTGTTACTGCAGCATTTGGTAATGCCAAGACCATACGCAATGACAACTCCAGTCGGTTTGGAAAATACGTAGACATTCACTTCAACAGACGAGGAGCTATCGAGGGGGCAAAGATCGAGCAATACCTGCTGGAGAAGTCTAGAGTTTGCAGACAGGTGAAAGAGGATCGACAGAACAAGTCTATACAGTATATCATGCAATTGATTATGGTGATGTCAGTGATGTGTTTATATTTAAATGTCTTTGCAGGCAGCCGATGAGAGGAACTACCATGTATTTTACTGTATGCTGGCAGGCATGAGCCCTGATCAGAAGACTAAATTAGGCCTGGGCCTGGCCTCAGACTACAGTTATCTTACTATGGTGAGGGCCTGTTTTTATCAGACCACTAATGCACATTTATTCATTTTCTTTTACCTTATGAAATAATTTCAATATATCTTTCCATCACAGGAATAGTTTTCCCAACAATGAATAGTTCCAAACCTGAATGACTTACTTTCTTCTGTGGAACAAAAAATGTAGTTATACTGAAGAATAAAAAATGTAAATAAATGGGTCTGTCTTTCTCAAAACATTCTAAAAAAAAAAATTTAAAATGGTGTAAGTTGTATATAGTTGGCCCATATGAATTGTGCTCCAGGTCTTCTGAAATCATATTGACTGCTTTATGATACTTTTATTGTGCTTTTAGTCATTTTGAAACAAGAATAGGTCATACAGGTTTGAAAGAGTAAATGATGAAACTGTTCCATTAATATAACAAGAAAACATATCTTACTTGTTGATATCTGTCTAGTTGCAGTAGAGGAAACAAGAGAGTGTGTAAAAGGCTTGCGTGTGCATGTCCGCTCTATCTTTCTGTCTTGGCCCGTCATCCAGGGAAACTGTACAGTGTGTGAGGGGAGGAGTGATATGAAGGAGTACTCCAGCATTCTGTCAGCCATGAAGGTCCTGATGTTTACTGACAGTGAAAACTGGGAGATCTCCAAACTGCTGGCTGCCATCCTGCATATGGGCAACCTGCGCTTTGAAGGTGGATAGTGTCAATGGAAGATGTTATTATTAATAATTGTTCACCCACAGAGGTGACAGGTAAATTGCATGTCTGTGTTGCCCCAACAGCTGAAACACTGAAGAACCTGGATACCTGTGTGGTGGTCCGCTCACCTGACCTGGCCAAAGCAGCCATGCTGTTGGAGGTGAGGTTCATGTGAATGCACCAGAGAGCTTTAAAGTCGCATGAATGGCCATCTGAAACCTATTTTTTTATTTCCATTATGTGATATTTGTTTGAGTGAAACATATGGATGCTCAGTTCCATCTCAGATTGGAAAAAAATAAATAAATAAAAAGGTAACTGCAACTATATTCCTTGTAATATGCGACTTCATATCTCACAAAGTGAGTCTTCCTTGATTTAGTGACATATCTCACAGTGTGTCTTCCTATACAATTTTAGTTATTGTAATAGCGATTTTATATCACAAAATTTGACCGTTGCAAATTATTGTTACTGTATTAAGCAATTTGACTTTCTATCTCACAACTGATATTTTATTTATCATAATTGTGACTTTATATCGCACATTGTGACTTTATTTCACAATCTGACTGTTTTTTCCATTATCGTGACTTTATATCTCAGCTGTATATTTTCCATCTCATAACTGCAACTTTACTTCTCATATTTGTTATTTTATATCTCACAATTTGTCTTCTATACACTTTTAGTCCTTGTAATTGTTACTTTATTCCAAGGAATGTGACTGTTGCACATTATATATTAGAATATATTTAACAATGTGAGTTTGCATCTCTTAATTGTGACTTTAAATTTCACAATGTGACTTTTTTGTATTATTATAACATTATGACTCAACTGTATTTTTCCATTGCATAACTGCAACTTTATTTCCCATATTTATGACTTTATATCTCACAGTGTCTATTTATATCTCATTATGTGACTTTCGTATGATAAACTTTATCTAGCTTCCATAGAAACAAGATATTCAAGACTTTATTTTAAGCTGCAAAATTAAATGAATGGTGAAAAGTGGGCCTTCATTAGTAGATGTTGCAAAATTATGCTCAAATAGCATTAGTTAGCATTAACCAGTAGACCACACAACCTAGGTAAGGTCAAGTAATGTTCGCTGAATATTTTCCACTGAAAGATTGTGTAGAATAACGAATATGAATAAAGTAAAAGGTCATTGCTCTGCACTAACTCTGTACACGTCTTTTAGCTTTGGTTTAATCACATTTTTGCATCCAGCTATTGCCATCTCATAGCTGCTGTTACTTGAAGGGGTTTGTTTCTGCTGTCTTGTTCAGATTCATCTCTCTCATTAGCTCTGTGGTACTGCGTTATCTGTGTAGTTGAGGGAGGGGAGTTCGAGATAAATGTAGTCATTAGTGAGCATCAGACTTTCATTCTAATGTTATTATCGTACAGCGTGACGAGTCTGTTCAGACTTCCTGCCGGCAGCACTCTGCTGTCAGTCTTCATGATTTCTACTTCTTTCTGCATATTTCCACTGTCCACAATCTTTGTTCTGTTTTCAGTTTGATTTAAATGGCTGCGGCTCAATGCCATCTTAAAATCATTTTCTTTGCTTACGTCTGCCCCCGGGTGGTATGATGAAATACATCACAAGTGTAATCAGAAAGGATAATTGAGAATCAGTACACTTTACAGTGCACCATATTTTTAGTACACTGTAAAAAAAAAATTATGATAATAATAAATAAATAAAAACTGCTTGTAAAATCTCTATTTATCTTAAAAGTCCTGTAGATTGTCAATTCTGACTTGCAGTACTATTATGAATAAATTGAAAATAAATATTAAATATTTATATTAATATTTAAGTCTTGTGGGCTCAATACAATATTGCATGGACAGATGTAAGAACATAAAATAATGTTAGAATTTATGCATTAGTTAAACACTTTCAATTTAAAAGATATATATATATATATATATATATATATATATATATATATATATATATATATATATATATATATATATATATATTTGGTAACACTTAATTGCATTCTAAAAGATTATTAGAGGCTATAATGCATTATAATTATTTATAAAGTGCATTGTAATATATTTTAATATATTATATCTTGTCACAAATAATTATAACCAAATGTAAAATATAGTAGTGTTACAATGAATTTATAATGTATTAACTGTGGTTACAATTATTCATGAGATTGTACATTATAAGGTGCATGAATAATATAATATGAATAAACATTCCAAAAATTTTTTTACATAGCCTTCATGTCATAATATATTTACCCTTGACCATTTATTGAATTGATCGGGTGTCAATGAACTATGCTGGTTCTTTCTGCAGGTAGACCCTCAGGATGTCATGACATGTCTGACCACACGTACACTGATCACCAGGGGTGAAAGTGTGTCCACCCCTCTCAGCGTGGAGCAGGGGCTGGATGTCCGTGATGCCTTTGTCAAGGTGAGATTGTTCCTAATCAATATAAGGCCCAGTTTTGATTTTCAGTTTGTCACAGAAGTCATCAGTATTCACTAAGTGGGCGATTTCTGTCTCCATCAGGGAATCTATGGCAGGTTATTTGTGTGGATAGTGGATAAAATCAATGCCGCCATCTACAGGGCTCCTTCCACAGAAACCAAGACTGTTCGCAGGTCTATAGGCCTGCTCGACATCTTCGGCTTTGAGAATTTCACTATTAACAGGTGAGTACTAGTAAATAGAAAATTGTAGATTGTTTTAATTTCTTCAGACAGAACCGGTCTACCTCAGGCCTTGCACCTAAAAGGCGTTTTTTGGTCAAACTGGTACTAATCTTTTTTATTCCTGCTGTAGTTTTGAGCAACTGTGCATCAACTTTGCAAACGAGAACCTGCAGCAATTCTTTGTTCGCCACGTTTTCAAGCTAGAGCAGGAGGAGTACAACCTGGAAGATATCAACTGGCAGCACATCGAGTTCACTGACAACCAGGATGCCTTGGATATGATTGCCATCAAACCTATGAATATCATTTCCCTTATTGATGAGGAGAGCAAGTTCCCTAAGGTAAAGTTTGAGGTTGTTGATGTTGTTGATGCACCACAGAAAAGCTGGTTCATCATTTTTCATCAGTTGAGCAGTGGATATCTAGCCATGACTGTGTGCTGTGTTTCTGGTCATGCTGTGTTTCGTAGGGAACAGATGCTACCATGCTGAATAAGCTGAACTCCCAGCACAAACTTAATACCAACTACATCCCTCCTAAGCACAGTCACGAGACCCAGTTTGGCATTCAGCACTTTGCTGGAGTGGTGCACTATGAAACGAAAGGTACACATTACTGAATTAAACAGTTAATGATAATAGTAATAATACTACTACTACGTTTGTTTGTATAGCTCTTTACAGCAAAAGACGGCACAACAATGTAAAAACACTTTTGTGTATAATTTCAGTTTCTAATCTAAAATATACACAAGCATTTATGTGCATCAAAGAGTCCTAAAAAATGATCCGTTTCAGCAATGATATTAAGCAGCACTGTTTTCAACATTGATTTTTAATAAGTTTCTTGAGCATCAAATCAACAAATGGAGTAATGTCTGCTGAAAATTCAGCTATCACAGGAATACATTTTTTAAATTGGAATCATATTTGACAATATTATTGTTTTTAAATTTTTTTTTTTTTTGCTCACATAAATACCGCCATGGTAAAGAATAAGAGGTGTCTTTGAAAAATATTAAATATTAAATTATCTTACAGACCCTAAACTTCTGAACAGTAGTGCAATCAATGTATATAAAATTATTATACAATATAATTTACCAAATGTATCTAATAATTTATCAAATGTATGTAGCTGCTTAATAAGCAAGAAAGAATAGCATACAATCAGTCAGTCATTATTGCATCATAAAGCCCTATCAGGATGACACGCTCTTTTGGCATCAATTTTGCAATAATAATCATCTAGCTGTACTTTTAGCCCATACTGATCATAATAAAAATGTTCATACAATAAGAATGACAATATTTATGTCTACATTGAAAATGTAACAGATCTCCATCTGGTCAATTGTTCAGGTTTCCTGGAGAAAAACCGGGACAGCCTCCACAGTGACATCATCCAACTCGTGCACTCATCCAAGAACAAGTTCATCAAGCAGATCTTCCAAGCTGATGTTGCTATGGTGATGCCCTTTTCCAATACCGAATCCATATTTGCTCAGCATTAATATGCTCACGACATACCAGTGAGGCCGCAGATCTCTGAGGGCCAAATGCTGGCCATGCAGGTTTATGTCAGGGTTGCATATTAAAAGCAAAGCCGTGTGCTAGTATAATTGCCCTTGGAAAAACACTCAGTGAACGAGAGAAGTGAAAGCTACAAATGTGAGAACTTGAGCCTGAGTCTTTAACATGACTCTGTGTGACAGTGTCAGCGCAGTCTGACTAACCCTGCTGCTGTAACTCTCTCTCTCTCTCTTTCTCTGTGTTGATGTCAGTCCTGATCTTTTGTGGCTGATTCTCAACAGACTTGGCTCAATTCTGCCTCTCTCTCTCTCTCATTCTCTCTTCTATCCTCACTCTGTCCCTCAATCTTATTTTTGGCCTCAGTTTCTTTGTGGCTATGTGGAGCCCACTGCATCCCTTCAAAAGGTAATCAACGGCGTGGTTTGTGTCCCTCTCAGACTCCTATCGAACAACATTTTCTCAGTAGTCCCTTACTAAAACTCATTCCTGTGGTTTTCTTCTCCTTTGGAAATGGGTTCTGTTGAAGAAGTCGGTAAGGGCACGCTGACAGAATAATTTAATAGCTCTAACAGTGGCATTATTCTCCAGATGAATTGAGGAAAAAACCATTAGTCATCACATACAGATTCTGTTTCAAGTTAGATGCGGCCTGTTCTCATTGGTGTTTTTCAGCATTATTTTGAGGTTTTTTTTTTTTTTTTTTTTTTTACAAGAGAGAAATTCCATTTACTCTTTTTCCTGGCGCTGAGTGAAGTTCGAGGAAGGGAGAAATACTAGATTTCCTTTACAATGCCTTCTTAAAGCTTTTCCATGTAAAGTGTATGAAATAACAGCAAGAGAGAGGTAGACAGAGAAGGAAACACACATCCAATGAAGATCCCGAAGAATTGTGTTGAGAGAGGGAGAGAGTTTGAAAAAATGACATTTATTAAAGGCAGGAAAGAAAGAAGAAAAGATTGGACCAAAGAAGGGCCACACAGAAAGGTGAAGTGGCGTATTTGTGATGTGTGCAGTATGGGTATTTAATTGCTTTTGTGGTGTGTATTGTTGTGTGCTGTTAATGAAAGTATTTCTGTGTTTTCAGGGAATGGAGACAAGGAAGCGTTCCCCAACTCTGAGCAGTCAGTTTAAGCGCTCACTCGAGCTGCTCATGAGGACGCTGAGCGTGTGTCAGCCTTTCTTTGTGCGCTGTATTAAACCCAATGAGCTCAAAAAGCCCATGGTGAGTAAAACAGTGTCTGTGTGTGTTTGAAGATTAGATGCAGATCATTTAAACATTTAATTAGGGCTCAACAATGAAGATAATGTGAAGGCCCACGGCCAATCTTTCTTTCATTGTTTGTTTGTTTCTTTCTTTCTTTCCTTATTTGCCACAGCACTACATAGGACAAATGGTACAGAGAATGGGTTGATTGATGTAGGCTATGTATTTATCTGTCTATCTATTTATTTATTTACCATCATCCTGAAGAGAACAAGTGGTATTGAAGATGGATGGATGGATTAATTTAGATTAGAAAAAAAAAATCTAATATTCTTCTTTCTATCAAGAAATTATTATAACAAGTTACATTTAAAAGTAAATTTAATATCAAGATTTCCTTAGTGAAAAAAAAAAATACTAAAATATATTTGACATACATTGATTTTGTGCCAAGTATACATTTACATGTTCATGTGCTTAATAAAAATACCCTGTAATTGTACTTTTGGTATACTGAAGTGGTATATTTAATGTCTGCTAAATCGGAACAACAAATTTTATACTTATTGCACTCTAATTGTGCTGAGGTAGTGCTAAAGTCCAACTGAAGATATACTGGAGTGTATTTGTTTGTGTTAATTGTGTTAAACTATTGCAACCGGTACACTTTAAATATCTTGCATTTAAAGACATATTATTCAAATATCATACAATCCAAATCAATAGTGATATTAAAAGGTTTACTATTAATAAATGTGCATTGTGCAAAAAATAAATAGCCTATACTCCAAGATTAATAATAGTTTTATATCAGCAAGTTTCGATGTGTCAAAGAATATGTTAATAGGTTTAAAGTTAGTATGAAATAAATGGTTTAAATAAATTATGGCATATTTTGTTTGTTTTTTACTTATGTTTTTTGCAGAGAATATTTTTTCTTAGTTTTTTCTAATTACATTTTGTTATATATATATGCAAAAAAAAAATAATTGTTACAAAAAAGATAAATTTATATATATTGTATAAATCGATAATAGGATATATTTTCTTAACAGGAGATATAATCCTAATTTTTTTTACTGAGCCCTGAATACCAGCTCTCATTCTCTTCTCTGCAGATGTTTGATAGAGGACTGTGTGTCAGACAGTTACGCTACTCAGGAATGATGGAAACTATCCGAATACGCAGAGCTGGATATCCCATACGCTACACATTCGCTGAGTTTGTGGACCGTTATCGGGTTCTTATGCCTGGGGTCAAACCTGCCTACAAACAGGCGAGTCTAAAGCATTACTGTGTAAATGCAGTCAACAGATGTGACATGCAGGTCTGAAGTATGTTGTTTGCTTGACAGCTCTTATTAAAGCTTTTTTTTTCCGTGCAATCTCTTAGAATTGCCAAGTGCTGACAGTTTGCTGCTAGGAGGTAGCTCTGAATCTGTGTCTTCTTACAGGAAGATCTGCGAGGGACCTGTCAGCGCATTTTTGTGTCAGTTCTGCAGAGAAATGATGACTGGCAGATAGGAAAGACAAAAATCTTTCTCAAGGTTTGCCACAAATAAAAAAAAATTCAGGAGATTTGGCTTTGTTTTATATGTGACAAATTGTATACTTGGCCTATACTTGCTGTAGGATCATCATGACATGCAGTTGGAAATTGAAAGAGATAAAGCCATCACTGGCAAGGTCATTCTCATCCAGAAGACTGTGAGAGGTCAAAAAGTGAGGTATGAGAAAAAGAAAAGCAGACCAAAAAAGAATTCTACAACAACATCCTTTCAATTGATCATCTTTGTTGTCTAGAACTAGCTTCCTAAGGGTTAGAAAGGCTGCGACATTAATCCAGCGAATATGGAGAGGCTACATTTCTAGAAAGCACTACGCCGTGGTGAGTTTGCATGCTCTCAGTGAAACTTAAGCAGAGATAACATGCACTGAGGCTCCGTCTGATTATAATGATGCTTTCATTTCAGATGTGTGTAGGTTTTTTGAGGCTCCAGGCTTTGTACAGGTCAAGGAAGTTGTACCTGGCGTACCAAGCATCCAGGACACGCATCACTCTGCTCCAGGCCTGGTGTCGTGGCTTCCTGGTGCGGCAGACGTTCTCAAAGCGCTTCCATGCTGTCCTGACAGTCCAGGCTTATGCACGAGGAATGATAGCACGTAGACTATGCAAGCATTTCAGACTGGAGGTAAATCTATCTATCTATCTATCTATCTATCTATCTATCTATCTATCTATCTATCTGTCTGTCTGTCTGTCTGTCTGTCTATTTATCTATCTATCTATGTACCCATCCATCTATGCACCCATCCATCCATCAAACCAATCCATCAATTTATCTACCAGTCTGTCCATCTGTTCATCCATCTATCAGTCCATCTGTCCATCCAATCATCTATCCATCTGTCCATCCATCCGTCCGTTCATCTATTCATCTGTTCATCTATCCATTCCATCCGATCACCCACCCATCCATCCATCTGTCAGTCCATCCACCAGTCTGTCCATCTGTCCATCTGTCCATCTATCCAACCATCCATCCATCCATTCATTAATCCGTTGATCCATCTACCCACCCATCTGTCCATCCATCCATCCATCCTTCGTCCATCCATCCATCCTTCAGACAAGCAGGCACTTATCTGTGTTATAATGAAGTTTGTTCTCTCTCTGTTTAGAGGGAGCGACGATTAGAAGCAAAGCGGCAGCGTCTGGCTGAAGAGGAGCATCTGAGGAACCAGATGACGGCACGTTGGGCTCGAGCAGAAGCAGAGAGGAAGCACCAGGAGCGTCTGGCCCAGCTCGACCAAGAGCAGAAGGAGAGAGAGCAGGCAGAGCGGGATGAGACACTAAGGAAAAAGGAGCTTCTGGAGCAGATGGAGAGAGAAAAACAGGAGCCAGTCAGCGACTCTGACATGGTTGACCAGATGTTCGGATTCCTGGGCAGCGCCAACTCTCTTCCCAACCTGGATGGCGAAGCACCAGAAGGGTTTAAGGTATGGGACTTTATGACTATTATTCTCTGTAATTTACTTTGCCTGGCTTTCACTTTATCTTAGTTTGATTTTGTTTGGTTGTGACAGGATCTCGAGAATGTTCCAAGACAGTTTGAGGAAGTCATTGATGAACCTCTTCCACTTCCTGATGATGAAGATGAAGACCTATCAGAGTATAAGTTTGCAAAGTTTGCTGCAACATGCTTCCAGGGAAATGCCACACATACGTATATACGGCGGCCACTGAAACAACCTCTGCTGTTTCACGAGGATGAAGGAGATCAGCTAGTATGCTTTTTTTTTCTTTAAAAGTATTATTTATACTAATATAGATTATTAGATGTGTTATTGTTTACTGTTTAATATTTACGCTGCTTTGCTCATATCATATTACGTTTTTTTTTATGTCCGTAGGCTGCTCTGGCTGTGTGGATCACTGTTTTGAGGTTCATGGGAGATCTCCCTGAACCCAAATATCATATCAGCATTAATAACGGCAGTGAAAAGATTCCAGTTATGACTAAAATCTATGAGACATTGGGGAAGAGAACCTACAAAAGGGAACTGCAGGCCCTGCAGGTGGATGACGAGGTGAGACAAGTGAGGTGGTGGGCAAAAGCTCAAGTTAAATTAAAGAAAGAAGAAAGTTTCTTTATTGTTTCCAGAGTTCCCCTACTGACATCCAGAAGAGGAACAGCGTACGGCATAAGCTGGTGTCCCTCACGTTAAAGAAAAAATCAAAGATCACAGAGGAGGTCTGTAACAGTTGTGCTATTTAATATGTTTGTGAAAACCATGATACTGTACTTTTTTCAGAATCCTTTGATCAATAGAAAGGTAAAATAATAATATGTATTTGAAATAAAAATATTTAGTAATATTATAAATCAGTGTAATTTATCTTTGTTGAATAAATGTAAACTATTCCTGCCTCTATTAGGTGACCAGACGGCTGACCGACAGCGATTACACTCTGCAGGGAAACAGCATGCTGGAGGACCGGCCCACCTCCAATTTAGAAAAGCTCCACTTTATCATTGGCAATGGCATATTACGCCCTGCTCTCAGGTCAGGACATGGCAAATGCATAATAGGTGCTGGTATACCAGAGCTGTTGAATGTGCATTTCATCTGAATTATATTGCATCTGGGTTTGTTTCCTCCGACAGAGATGAGATCTACTGTCAAATCTGTAAACAGCTGAGCCAGAATACATCCAAAAGCAGCCATGCCCGCGGCTGGATCCTGCTGTCCCTCTGTGTGGGCTGCTTTGCTCCTTCCGAAAATTTTGTCAAAGTAATTTTTTTTTCAATATTTTTTCTTTTTGGGGTAGTCAGCAGGAAATAAAATTGCGTGCATTTTTAATGATCCTAAACCAGAAAAAAAATCATATGTATCATTCAAATCTGGTCTTACTATTTTTCATCATTTAATTTCTTTATCTACAATTTCTCTAGTTTCTGCGGACATTCATTAACAGCAGCCCTCCTGGTTATGCGCCTTATTGTGAGGAGAGACTGAGAAGAACATTTGCGAATAAGACACGAACCCAGCCTCCTTCTTGGCTTGAGCTGCAGGTATTTTAGGACCCACAGAAGCCATTAGATTCCACTTTTGGGAAAACTCATTGGAAAATGTGAATTAATTGGCTGGATCTCTTTTTCTTTCCTCCTCCAGGCCACTAAATCTAAGAAACCCATCATGTTGCCAGTGACCTTCATGGACGGCACTACAAAGACCCTGCTCACTGACTCGGCCACCACAGCCGAAGAGCTCTGCAATGCTCTGTCAGACAAAATTGCCTTGAAGGATCGCTTTGGCTTCTCTTTATACATTGCTCTTTTTGATAAGGTATGTTAATACATATATTTTTATATATTTTAAAATGTAAATAATTCCTGAGATACCAAAGCTAAGTTTATTGTAGCCATTATTCAAGTTTTCAGTCAATACGCAGAAATTGAATAAGATTATGAGACACTAAATAGTCAATTAATTACAGATGAATCCTTACAGCTACAAAAGTTATATTTTCTTTTTTTCTTTTGTTCTTTGATTTACAGGCATCACAGCGGCTGGGTTATTAGCTTATTTGGCTGCTATTACTTTAAGAGCTGCCGCTGCTGAACGTGATGCAAATCTGTCACGCATGCTTGTAGTTTAATTCCCGCTTTAATATGAAATACAGACTACAGTACGCGCCACCGTATTTGTGCATGCAGTTGAAGAGTGTACAGTACAACAACTGACAGGAATTGTTTTTTTACTGAAGTTTGCCCTGACAAGATCTCATCTGACCGCAGTTCAGTTTTCACTGTTATAAATACAATAACAAACTTTTGATCAGTGTGTATCCTCATATTTTCAGTCCAGTTTAAGACATGTGAATCCTCCTCAGGTTTCATCGCTGGGCAGTGGGAAGGATCATGTGATGGATGCTGTGTCGCAGTGTGAACAATATGCTAAAGAGCAAGGCGCTCAGGAGCGCAACGCCCCCTGGAGGCTGTTCTTCAGGAAGGAAATCTTCACACCCTGGCACAACCCTGCTGAGGACAGCATGGCCACTAACCTCATCTACCAGCAAATTGTGCGTGGGGTCAAATTCGGGGAGTACCGTTGTGATAGGGTGAGAGCTGGTGTGAACATATTTCACATTGCCTTATAAAAAATAGCTGACTTGCATTGACCAGGTGTGCGCATGTGCTGTATTATTTTAGGAGGAGGACCTGGCTGAACTGGCCTCTCAACAGTACTATGTGGACTATGGGTCAGAAGTCATACCAGACCGTCTTCTGAGTCTTATTCCATCCTACATACCAGACAGAGAAATGACTCCCTCCAAGACAGTGGAAAAATGGGCACAAATGATCATAGCAACTCACATAAAGGTACACATTTGCCATTTTAATACATACATTTTTTGTTGAGTTACTAGTATTTTACTTAATATGAATTATCATTTTTATTTTATTATTGTATAATTTTCACATCTTTTTTATGACTGAAGGCGAGTATCGCTAATACCAATACTACTGATGTCTTTAGGATTTTTTTTTATTATTTAACCATTGACTATGTAATGTTGACTATACTTACATTACAGTATAATTGAGAGCTATCAACTGTAACATTTATTAGACTTAATAAAAATAACTTCTAATTTAAGGGAACTTCAAACAATCTTCACATATATCCATTATAATAAATTCAATTTACCTGTGACCTTCAGCAAGTAGGCAAAATACAGAAATTGAATACGATTATCAAACACTAAATATTAAATTAAATACAGATGAATCCTTAAAGCTACAACAGTTATTGATTTCCTTTTTTTCTTTTTGTTCTTTGATTTACAGTCATGGCAGCGGCTGGGTTATTAGCTTATTTGGCTGCTATTGCTTTAAGAGCTGCCGCTACTGAACGTGATGCAAATCTGTCACGAATGCTTGTAGTTTAATTCGCGCTTTAATATGAAATACAGACTACAGTACGTGCCACCGTATTTGTGCATGCAGTTGAAGAGTGTACAGTATAACAACTGACAGGACAGGAAAATTTGTCTTCTACTGAAGATCTTCGTCACCTCGTATTATTTCCGCGCTCGTTTGAGTAGCGCCTTTCGCTGAGGCGAATGAAGTGTGTGCCTAAAAAGTTTACCATTCGATGTGGTTGTAAAGATTTTAATGCATCTAAATAAACAAAATTCTTGTCAAGAAAAAAGAGACAGAAGCAGCAGTTGTGAGTGGGTTGGCCAACACTAGCTCCACCCCTGCCTGGAAAAATGTATCCTGCGTTAACACCATAGACTGTAAAAAAATATGGACGTAGTGTCCGTGACATCACCCATAGACTCCTCCAGAGGTGGGTAGTAACGAGTTACATTTACTTCGTTACATTTACTTGAGTAATTTTTCGGGGTAACGAATACTTTTCGGAGTATATTTAAAGATGGGTACTTTATACTCTTACTTGAGTACATTTTTTGGGAAAAATCTGTACTTTTACTTCGTTACTGTGGGCGACGCCCCTCTCGTTACTTTATCTTAATGCAATAAATGCTTCAGTTTATTCCAAACGCGCCGTCTACTTTTCTCTGGACAATGAGCGATGCCCATTCGCGAATGATTCATTCTTTTGAGTCAACTCTGTTCAATATGGAAGCATATGGGTAGCATTATTCAATTTGGGATGTAATATGCAAAATGACAATGCAATATGTAAAATGGCAATGCATTTCTGTATTTACATTTACATTTTCCAATACATTTGTGCAACGTTTGGTGCAAAATGAAAATGAAAATTAAATTACATAATTTTCATTTGCCATTTACTACACCAGTTTTAAAATGTAAAATGAATATTAATTTTAACGCTTTATAAGTTGCAAAATTAAAATTAAAATGTATAACAGAAATGATTAGATATGTCAAACATGTTAAAGCAAAAACTGTGGCAAAATGATCATTTAAATGCTATTTTTCTTAATTGCATTAACGCTCACAGTCAAGACACTTACGATTGCATTTTCATTCGGTGTCCCGCAATGAATGTAGCAAAACTCAATGTGCACATTGAAAATGCATTCCGAGCCGATCACGTGTTCCCGCCCTCGCGCCACGTCAATCATTGTGTGAAGGTGGGGCTTGTAGAAGGTCAGAGACTCAAATCTCAAGAAGAGGATTCAATCAAGTGAGACAACATGGACAAGACAGTTGGTCCGTGTATGTTTTAATCATTTCGGTTTATGGCTTCAATATTTCATCCGGATTTGTGGGCGGAGCTGAAACGCTGCTTTCATCTGATTGGTCGAATCGGATCGGTTTTCATCTGACAGCCTTCAGCTCGGTCTTGTCATTCTTTCAGGCAGAATAAAAGTCAGTGCGAGTGAAGCACTGAAATGACTGAAACTACACTCACTGTTAATTAGCATAATATTTGAATCAGATGTAGCTGGGCAAATTCGTGCTGCTGAGACCTGCAAATTATTTCTAGGTTGTAGTATTGTATGAATATTGTCCCACTGATAAATACAGTGCAAATAGTTCTGTCCCTTTGGATAACAGTAAAGTGGAAATTAAAATCAATAATAGACTGAGCAGTTCCATGTTTGTAACATTTATCACTCTCATCTTTTAAGTCATAAGGCACTAGGTATGTGTGTGTGTGACATTAATAAATAATTGTAAAAATGAATATAGTTACATTTCTAAATAAAAATAGTAAAATTAGCTCTATGCTGCTCAGTGCTCCTGTAGCCTACCCCAGAGCGCCCTCTCGCGGCTGTAGACGGTAATGTTTTCTCTTGGTCTTGAATAAATGTGACATATAGTCCAGTGCGACTTATATATGTTTTTTTTCCTCGTCATGACGTATTTTTGGACTGATGCAACTTATACCGAAAAATACAGGTAACATTATTATTATTATTTATTATGAGAGTAATTGACACAGACTAGAACTTTAATGTTTCACCCAATTCAGCTCATATCTTTAGACTCGTCCGACTCGTGTTGCTTGTATAACTGGCCAGACTTACCTTCCCAAAAAATCCTATTTAATTTTATTTCATAAATTTAACTATATTTATTTCCACTTTACTGTAATCCAAAGGGACAGAACTATTTGCACTGTTTTTATCAGTGGGACAATATTCATACAATACTACAACCTAGAAATAATTTGCAGGTCTCAGCAGCACGAATTATGTGCCCAGCTACATCTGATTCAAATATTATGCTAATTAACAGTGAGTGTAGTTTCAGACATTTCAGCTGAAGGCTGTCAGATGAAAACCGATCCGATTCGACCAATCAGATGAAAGCAGCGTTTCAGCTCCGCCCACAAGTCCGAATGAAATATTGAAGCCATAAACCGAAATGATTAAAACATACACGGACCAACTGTCTTGTCCATGTTGTCTCACTTGATTGAATCCTCTTCTTGAGATTTGAGTCTCTGACCTTCTACAAGCCCCGCCTTGTTCACACAATGATTGACGTGGCGCGAGGGCGGGGACACGTGATCGGCTCGGAATGCATTTTCAATGTGCACATTGAGTTTTGCTACATTCATTGCGGGACACCGAATGAAAATGCAATCGTAAGTGTCTTGACTGTGAGCGTTAATGCAATTAAGAAAAATAGCATTTAAATGATCATTTTGCCACAGTTTTTGCTTTAACATGTTAGACATATCTAATCATTTCTGTTATACATTTTAATTTAAATTTTGCAACTTATAAAGCGTTAAAATTAATATTCATTTTACATATTAAAACTGGTGTAGTAAATGGCAAATGAAAATTATGTAATTTAATTTTCATTTTCATTTTGCACCAAACGTTGCACAGATGTATTGGAAAATGTAAATGTAAATACAGAAATGCATTGCCATTTTACATATTGCATTGTCATTTTGCATATTACATCCCAAATTGAATAATGCTACCCATATGCTTCCATAGTTCAAAGGCTTGATCAAACCAATTGGCAAACGAGTGAATTGGTTCATGAATCAGTTTGATTGAGTCGTTCAGTTCCTGCTGCACGCGCTGAGCTCTGAAGCGGTTCACTCAGAGTTGTAACGTTTAAGAATATTAGCAGCGTTGAAAACGGGGCTATGGAACTGCTATGAATTAAAAGCTAATCTGCAAAGGCTATTTTTTGCTTGCGATGGAGATCCTTATTAGATGAACGCGTGTGCTGTCTACTGTTTAACAGGTAATAACTTGGGCTACATTCGATTACAGTACACAATACCACTGTGACATTAGTTTGTTGTACGTGTGTGGCTTATAACAGGTTGAATGCAGCTTCCAAAAGACAAAGAATAGCCGATTAAGATTTTATTAATTTTAATACAATCACACCAGTGAGAGTACGTTCAGCAAGTCATATCATCAGCTGCTAAATTCAGATCTGTGATCGCTTGCTGGCGCTGAGCCAGAGACAGACGCGTTTTTACAGCGCTGCGCATTAACCAATCACACACGGTTCTGTTTAGCTTTTGAATGCAATGGCCAATCAGAGGTGTTCCGATGAGTCATCGCTGAAATTCCGGTGCTTCCTTCACTCGCTCACTTACTGAATACCTCTTTCTGCCGAATTCTCTCGTCAGAAACAACAAAGTGCAGATGTGTGTACGAATCTGTAATTAAGATATTGATTTCACAGTGTTAACAGTTTCAGTGATTTTAATGGTAGTTTCTGAGAGTGAATGAAATCTAGACTGTCAGTGAAAATTATATTTAATAATGTAAATGTTATTTGCTCTCTTTCTGAACAATGAAAGATTAGTAGCAATATTTATATCACATTAACTTTCAATGTTAAATTCACATTTAAAATAAAGTCAGTCGTATTAAAAATATTTTATGGCATGACACCTATATTTGTTACTTAAATAAACAGACAGGGTTTTATAATAAATTACATAAATTGGATTAAAGGCTGATGAAATATATACATTTATACACACACACATACATTACATACATTTTTTGTCTATATATCTATATAAAAAAAGGCTCCGTATATATGACCCAAAGTAACTAGTAACTAACTACTTGAGTAGATTTTTTATCCGATACTCTTTTACTCTTATTCAAGTAACTATTTAAGACTAGTACTTTTACTTTTACTTGAGTAAATATTTCTAGAATTACTTTTACTTTTACTTGAGTAAAGTTTTTGGGTACTCTACCCACCTCTGGACTCCTCAATAGCGGTTTTGAAGCCTAAAGTGTGCAGAGTGGGCCGTCGCCATCTTGGCAGCGAGTCACCGCGCGACTCTCCCGGATAATCGAAAATGGGCAAAAAGGCGGGAGCTGATTGCTGAAACCACGCCCACCTAGCGCGACGGCATTGTCAGCAGCGGCAATCCATCTGTCACTCAAGTGGCCACGCCCTTAATTATGCAGAACTTTAAGGCTTAATATAATTTAAACGGATGAGTAATAAAAAAAAATTCACCCCCCTCACAGTTGTCATGAAGGGCAAAATTAGCAATATAGAACAAAATAATTTTTTGAACCAGGCTGTAAACATGTTTTTTTCTGCTGTAAAGTTGGGCATTTTAACATGGGGAGTCTATGGGACTGACTCCCTTTTGCAGCCAGCCTCAAGCGGCCAGTCGATGAATTACAGTTTTAGTCACTTCCTTATTGGCTTCACGAGAGAGAGCGAGAGGTTGCCGCTCGGTTAACACGCTAATTTTGACAGCACTAATTATATTATATTATGTGCATTTTGGTTGTTCTAAAATGTATTAAAGTTAAAATTATTCAAAATAAGTATAACCCATCATACTGACATTGAAATAATATGCCATTTTAAAGTTAGAGTTAATGACAACAGGTAACTTTTGGTCGTACTCAAATTTGTAATAGCATATTTAGAATAGGCATAATATGTCAAGAATTAGCCCATGAGTGTCACGGTTTTACGCTGCCTGAAGGAATACGGAGTCGAGGATAAACGGAATAAGGCTTTTAATATATCCAACACAGGGGATATCCAACATGGAGCACAGAGGTAGACACACGTAAGTAGCAAGTTAGTAGTAGCAAGTGAGGAGACCCGACAAAACAGAACTGAAAGGACAAGGCTTATGTACAACAGATAATTGGGGAAACACAGGTGGATGGAATCATTAAATTAACAGGGACATGGAACACATGAGGAAGATAATAAACACACCTGGGAACTAATCAAACTAAACACGGAAGACAGAAACTGGGTCACGGGCAAAAACACACTAAATGAGTCCAGGTGTGACAGTACTCCCCCCTCCCGGTAGGTGCGTCCTCGCACCGTAGAAACAACAGAGGCGTGGGTGGGAACTTGGGAGGAGGTTCCGGTGGAGGACGGACTCCCAGGAGGGGGCCAGCAGACAGGGACCACAGAAGGAGGAGCCAGGGAGGAGACGGAGGAAGGAGCCAGGGAGGAGACAGGAGCAGGAGGAGCCAGATGGTCCACCAGAGACCAGCCAGGACGGAGATCCAAGGTGGAGTCGACGGCGGGAGGAGCCATGGTGAAGGAAGGGTCGACGACACCAGGGGGCCGACAGGCGGAGACTGCACCGGTGGGTGAGGAGCCCAAGATGGAGCAGCACAGCCGCAGAGCCAGGGTGACGACGAGGATCCGGAGGGCCTAGGTGGAGCAGAAGGCTCAGGCGACCAAGGCGGAGGCAGGGTCCTGACAGACCGCTGTGGAGCCGGAGTGACCGAGGATGGAGGTGGAACCGGAGGGAAGGAGGAGCCTGACAGAGCCGGAGGGATGGAGTGACGAGGTGGAACCAGAGGAGTGGAGTCCCGAGGCGGCGGATGGTCGACGACTGACCAAGGTGGAGCCGGAGGGACGAGGGAGCCCGGTGGAGCAGGTGGGATGACAGGCCACGGTGGAGACGAGGGAGCTAAGAGCCAAGGCGGAGCCGCTGGGTCGAAGGACCTAGGAGGAGTCCAGGGCTCAGAGGCTGGAGGCGGAGACAGGGCCTTAACGCGCCAAGGCGGAGCTGGAGACTGGCAGTCCAGCGGCGAACCATCGCGCCCCGATGGCGCGGACTGAGGGTGAGCTGCGGGACTGACTGGCACCAGCAGGGATGGCGAGGAACTGGCTGGTCTAGGAGGAGGACAGAGAGGAAGGATGGGAGGAAGGACAGGAGGATCAGGACTGGACGGAACCAGCGAAAGAGGAGTAGAGGGACCAGCAGGTTTGGGAGGAGGCGGGAGAGGGATTCTGGGAGGGAATACAGGAGACACAGAAGATTCAGGGCTGGGCGGAACCAGCGGAGACACAGAAGATTCAGAGCTGGGCGGAACCAGCGGAGACACAAGATTCAGAGCTGGGCGGAACCAGCGGAGACACAGGAAACTCAGGGCTGGGCGGAACCAGCGGAGAAACAGAAAATTCAGGGCTGGGCGGAACCAGCGGAGAAACAGGAAACTCAGGGCTGGGCGGAACCAGCGGAGAAACAGAAAATTCAGGGCTGGGCGGAACCAGCGGAGAAACAGAAAATTCAGGGCTGGGCGGAACCAGCGGAGATACAGGAAACTCAGGGCTGGGCGGAACCAGCGGAAATGGAGCAGAGGAAATGACTGGAGGAGGTAGGAGTGGGAGACTGAGAGGGTATACAGGGGAATCAGGGCTGGACGGAACCAGCGGGGAAACAGGAAAATTAGGGATTACCTCCATAGACCAGTCCATCAGATCCAGAACTTGCTCCATATGACCTTCAGAGACTGCATACAGCTCACCCTCAGTCGCAGGAGTGTGGGCAGGGCTTTCCTCCACGCCCTCGATCTCCACTAGGACTCCCACGATGCACGGTGTTGCCGGCTCACACACCTGGTCAGTCGCGCTCTCGAGATCCTGTTCCCTGTCAGTGGATGGCTCGGGCTCTGCGGCTGCGGTGGGCTCTGGCTCCGTGCGGCGTGATGGTGGCTGTCTGGTCTCTTGGTCGGGAGTGGGACTGGCGCGATCCTCTATCGGGCAGACGGTGAAAGGTGAGCCATTTCTCGCCAGAGTCCACTCCCCGAATGCGGCGAAATCCTCCCGAGGACCATCTTCGGGCGACAACGCTCTGCACTTGGAGTTCAGGCTGGTGTTGTAGAAGGTGCAGAGCGCGTCGTCCGGGTAGCTGGTGGCATTAGCTAATAGCAGAAACCGTTTGGTGTGGTCCTCGAGAGAGCGTCCTTCCTGCTCCAGCATGAGGAGGAGGAATCCGGGGCTAGAGAGGGGATCCATCAAACACTACAAAACAAAAAGACGAGAAAAAACGAAAGCAAAACGGAGGGAAAGACGCAGTTTTAAACTTTCCTTTTTTATGGTCGGGTCTTCTGTCACGGTTTTACGCTGCCTGAAGGAATACGGAGTCGAGGATAAACGGAATAAGGCTTTTAATATATCCAACACAGGGGATATCCAACATGGAGCACAGAGGTAGACACACGTAAGTAGCAAGTGAGGAGACCCGACAAAACAGAACTGAAAGGACAAGGCTTATGTACAACAGATAATTGGGGAAACACAGGTGGATGGAATCATTAAATTAACAGGGACATGGAACACATGAGGAAGATAATAAACACACCTGGGAACTAATCAAACTAAACACGGAAGACAGAAACTGGGTCACGGGCAAAAACACACTAAATGAGTCCAGGTGTGACAATGAGAAACACACCAATCTGAATATTAGGTGATTGTCCAATGTTAGTGATGGCTGAAAATGGTAAAAATTTTAGGCACAAATGTCACCATTTTCTGAGAATGGGTTCACATTTACATGATAGAACAGCACATATAACAGAAAAAAATCTATTATTAACCTTTTCATTATAACCAAACGTTCAGTCACAGGACATATCTATGCCATGTCTTCATTACTGTGTCTGACTGACCCAGCGGTATGTTCTCAAGGACGGCAGTCTCATTATCTTAGAGCAGTACCTGTATCTCCACCTAGTGCTAATATGATCTCAGAGCTATGATTAACTCTCTAATCTAAGTGTGTGCCGGGGGCGACCTTCACACCGTCTACCACCATCACCTACAGTCTGCTGTAAAAGAATGTAATCACAGGCCCCTGAATATCTGAGACAGTTCTTTTGGCCTCACTATCATGTAATGGGTTTGTTGTTTAGATCAGCAATCTTCACTAGCTCGTAGCGGTTGATGGACTAAGCAGGTTGAAATTTGATTGACGTTCCTGTGGAAACATTAATCACATGTTCCTTCTCTCAAGGGTGAAGGCTGTTTTAATTACCGTTCTGCCTTTCATAGGTTAAAGCGATGGACATGAATGTTTAATAAAGCTGGAGATCAATTTTATGGATTGTGGTAATGCATGAGTTTGTTACGTTTTATGCTTATAACCAGGTGATGAGAGGAAAGGTAATTGTCTCTGAGGTAATCAGGGATACTGTGTCACTATGAGACTAAGATATTGACGATTGCATCTCCACAGGGAATCTACACACAGAAGAAGCTTGATTCACAGAGAGTGAAGGAGGAGGTGGTGGATTTTGCTCGATTTAAGTGGCCTTTGCTTTTTTCTCGCTTCTATGAGGCCTTCAAATTCTCAGGTAAGACTTACAGAGAATAGTTCACCCCAAAAATAAAAAATAAATCAGTGAATGGGTCAGAAATCTTGAACAATCATTCAGACCATTTTTCTGAACCGAGTTTCATTGAAAAGATCTGATTCGTCTGCAAATAAATGCTGCTACTTCACTCATAAACTCTCAACTCTCAATTATATTATATTATATTATATTATAAATAACATTTTATTAGCATTTTTTTAAAACCTGCATTTATTCAGATTGAAATAATAATTGAATTGAAAATATTTTAAGGTTGTTATTTTGAATTGGGAATAATATTTTAACAATTAGCCAGTGGGATTTTTGGTTGGTAATCTGAGTAGATGATGGTTGTTCCGATGTCTGGTAATTACAGCCCTCGTACATTGGGTTTGAGGTCGGAAAATGCAGAAAAATTATTTTGATGTAAAATGTCAAAATCATTAAATTTTGATCCATACCATTTCCTGAGAATGTGTTCATCATTAATTACATAATGTAAAAACAAAAAACCAAGCTAATTATTGCTGGGTGAACTATTCTGTTAAGATATTTTGTAAATCATAAAAGTAATTTGTAAGACATATTGATCTGATTGGGTATGATAAAGCTCAACTTTCAGGTTGCTGTTTCTGTTCATTTGCAGGGCCTAGTCTCCCAAAGAATGATGTTATAGTGGCAGTGAACTGGACTGGAGTTTACTTTGTGGATGAGCAGGAGCACGTCCTTCTAGACCTTTCTTTCCCCGAGATCACTGCAGTCTCCAGCAGCAGGTGCAGTGTACATCCATCCAAACCCACTTTATATGCTGTATGTGTTCTTTATATGTTCATTTTACTAGTTTTGGTCAATCTAACTCATTTATCCAGAGGTGGAAAGCTGCAGGGACAGAGCTTCACTCTGGCCACCATTAAAGGAGATGAGTACACCTTCACATCCAACAATGCTGAAGACATCCGTGACCTAGTTGTCAGCTTCCTAGAGGGCCTGCGTTCTAGGTCAAAGTTTGTGGTGGCCCTGGTGGACAGCCATTACCCTGGTGAGCACATGTGGACAGCAGTTCAGTTTAAAAGTGCAAAGGAAACAAAGGATATAACCATTATATTTGATCCAGCCCCAAGCAGACTTTGGGTCAGGACAAGAAGGTCCAGCATAATCAATAAAACATCTAAAAGATGAACAGAAACACTTATGTTTCTCTTTGTTTTTGCAGCTGGACATGCCTCTTCGTTCCTGAGATACTCAAAGGGAGATCTGATCTTTCTGGATGAGCACACTGGAGAGCAGGTCCTGAATTCAGGCTGGGCACACGGGGTCAATGATAGAACCAAAAAAAGAGGAGACTTCCCAGCAGACAATGTCTATGTGCTACCCACCATCACCAGGCCACAATACGATATTGTAGTGAGTGTGTTTTCATACAGTACATTCATTGTATAGCCTACTCTCCGAAAATAGTGCGCTTAGAAGGAAAACGTTTATGTCCTCCAAAATGGGTCATAGTAAGGGGAAGTTGTGGCCTAGTGGTTAGAAAGTTTGACTCCTACTCCTAGGGTTGTGGGTTCAAGTCTCGGGCCGGTAATACCATGACTTAGGTGCCCTCGAGCAAGGCACCGAACCCCCAACTGCTCCCTGGGCGCTGCAGCATAAATGGCTGCCCACTGCTCCGGGTGTGTGTTCACGGTGTGTGTGTGCACTTTGGATGGGTTAAATGCAGAGCACGAATTCTGAGTATGGGTCACCATAATTGGCTGTATGTCACTTTCACTTCACTTAAGGGTACATATTGATACTCTAAAGTGCTTGTTATGCACAAAATTGTCCCTTTAAGGTTTACAAGCTGTTGTACCCCCAAAGGTAAAATTTTTGCACATTTTATACTAACAATGTATTGTATTCACCTTGAAAAATTATCTGTTCATGGTCAAAACACAAGCATTTGCACCAAAATATGCCACTAACACTCAAGGAACACATGAGATATCGAATAGTCACTTTAATTTTCTACTTTGTGTTTCTTACAGTCATTGATTAGCATGTCCTCAGACCTGTGTAAGGACTCCATCAGTTTGTCCAATCCGAATCAGCTGGACAGTGGGGAGAAGGATCAGCCGTACACTCTAGAGGAGTTCTCCTACGATCACTTCAGGTGTTTGAACCCTCTTCAGGACCTTTCCTCCCTTTGTTGTGTGAAAACTACTGTCTTAAAGATGAGAAATATATATTCCTAGATAGGAGGAGGGCCTTAGTCAGACACCAACCAATCAGCTTCAACATCTGGCCAATAACATTCAATGAGTAATTAAACCTAACCCTAACCCTAGCTGCACCAAAAGTTTTTTTATATATATATATATATATATATATATATATATATATATATAAATGTCTTTGTGCCAGGCACCACACATATGATTGTATTCTACCACTTTACACATTAATTTAATCACTTCCCTGGATTCATTACATTTTCTAGACCGCCTTCCAAGAGCACACTGAGTCTTGTGATCGTCAGTAAAGGCAGAGGGAAGGATAAACTGTGGTGCTGCACCAAAGAACCTATCAAACAGCCTTTGCTGAAGAAAGTCCTCATTCATGAAGAGCTGTCCCAGGATGCCTGCCAGGCCTTCACTGATATCCTCTACAGCTTACATTCTGACAGTTAATAGTGTTAACTTTATAATTGCAGTTCCCTTCATTTTGACCCTTGACTCTGTTGTACCTATCATGAAGTACATGGGTGACTACCCCTCGAAGAGAAGCCGCTCGGTCAATGAGCTCACTGATCAGATCTTTGAGGGAGCTTTAAAGGCTGAACCTCTGAAGGATGAAATCTTCTGTCAGATCATCAAGCAACTCACCGAGAATCACGTGAAGTGGGTTTTTCCCAGTTACTGATAAAGTATATATTCTATTCTGTTATGTTTATTTATTTTAGGATTGTTTTAAGTAAAAGTAACAAAAAGAATTTGTATAATATTACTATATGACTTATACTATAATATTAAGTTATATAAATTAAAAATATATATTTTTATTATACAGAATATATTATTTTATATTATAAAATTATGTATAAAAACAAATTATGTATACAACAGCTATTTCTGTTATTATTATCATTATTATTTATTATTATTTACTTACTATTAATTTTATTAAATTGTATGTTAATATAATAAAAAAAATGTTTCTTTGTAGAAAAAAGGGTATTTGATCTTTAATATAGATGCAAATGTTTCAAAAAATAATGATTCTGCATGACAATGTTTGCTCACAGGCTACAAACAGACAACAAATGAAACCTATTATTGTGAAAACACCCTTAAATCTATATCAGTCTGTCCCCTAGTGGTCAGCTCGCAACTGACCAGAACTGCTTTAACTTTTACAACATTAAACACATTGTTGGCTAATCTGTTCTGTGTTTTCAGATACAGCGAGGAGAAGGGCTGGGAGCTTCTCTGGCTCTGCACTGGGCTTTTTCCTCCCAGTAACATGTTGCTTCCTCATGTGCAGAAATTCCTGCAATCCAAGAAACATCATCCAGTCGCCCCAGACTGCATGCAGAGAGTGCAGAAAGCCTTGCGGTAACTCTCACAGCACATCCTAACATGTATCTCCAATGCTGCATGGAATTCCCTTAAAACATTTTTCCTCACGGACAGAAATGGATCCAGAAAGTATCCTCCTCACCTTGTAGAAGTGGAGGCCATTCAGCACAAAACTACCCAGATCTTTCACAAAGTGTACTTCCCTGATGACACTGATGAGGTGAGTGTTACCTGTATTTTATGTTGTATCCAGCCTCCTGTGGGGGTAATATTCTCTCTCTCTCTCATGCCTGGCTGTGTTTATTTATGCATGAGGAAGCAGAGAGAATGCCCCATTGTGCTCTGACCTCATTTACATCCTCAGTTAAACATAAAGTTATGTGGCGCTTCTGGAGAAAACAGCAGAAGAGAGGTGAAGCGTGAATAGACTCGAGATTCCAGAGAAACATGTCCTTTTCGGTTTAAATATAGCTAAAATCTGGCCTTTTTTGGATATTTAAAATTATACGTACAAATGGGTTAGACGATAGCAGTAGAGCAACCACCAAATACATATGTATATATAAATCAATGAACTGTAGATGGGATTAAATTAATTGTTTTTTTTTACAGAAATGTATTTGATCATGTCTGTGGTATAAAAAATCAAATATAAACAAAGATTTGTTAAATTGTTATGGCAATATAATTAGTAAAGCAAACAATTGGAATAGATAAATTTACAACAGTTTTATTTTGGGGTCAATGATAGTTTAGATTCGATTTTATTTACATTTTGTTAGTTTAAGTAATTTTGTTTTTGATTTGTATGCCTATATAGTAAATAATGTATATTAATTAATTTTACTTTATGTAGTTTTTATTAGTTTAGTCCTTAAACTAAACTAATAAAGTTTTAAAGTTAAAAGAAACTTATTTATATATCTTATTTATATATCTAATTTATTTCAATAATAATTTTTTTTTTTTTTTGTTCATTAAAATTGAACTTCCACAAATTTTTAAATTTTTACATTTTTTTTTTTCCACAAAAAGGTTTTCGGTTTTTTGCCTCCTACAATTTGTATACATGCTAAAATGAAGTCCCCCCCCCCACCACCATAACTAGCAACAGATTGACATTTTTTTATATATATATATCTCTTATTTTATTTATTTTTTATTTTTTGATAGGCTTTTGAAGTTGAATCGAGCACAAAAGCCAAAGATTTCTGTCTGAACATCGCTGGCAGAATGATGCTCCAGTCTTCTGAAGGCTTCAGCTTGTTTGTCAAAATATCTGACAAGGTGAGGCTACGGAGCTGTCAAATGTCTGTTCAGATTTGCTAAAGGTGTTCTGTGTGAGTTTATGACACACAAAAAATCTCAAAGGTGATTTTTACGTTAAAGGACTACATGTCCTGTAGTCAGTTATTTGTCCGTGTGTGTATTTTAATGTAAGACATCTTATTTGACATATTGGGTTAAATGTTTCAGGTGATCAGTGTGCCAGAAGGAGATTTCTTCTTTGACTTTGTTCGACATCTGACAGACTGGATCAAAAAAGCCAGAGCTGTGAAAGATGGTGATTATGTGTATTGCTTATTAAAATGATCAGTACATTGAGTGTAAAGATGAGGGCTCTTAATGATTCTGTTGGTTCTGTAGGCACAGTGCCTTTACTGACCTACCAAGTGTTTTTCATGAAGAAACTGTGGAGCAACACCGTTCCAGGCAAAGATCCCATGGCTGACTCCATTTTTCATTACTTCCAGGTAGAAACTCTCTCTTTGTTTGTACTCAAGATCTTTTTTTAAACACTTTGTGTGATCCTCTGGCTACTTCCATCTTCCTAAACCTTCTTCAGGAGCTCCCAAAGTATCTGCGTGGCTACCACAAGTGCTCTCTTGAAGAGGCGTTCCAGCTGGCTGCACTCATTTACAGAGTTAGGTTTGAGGAGGACAAATCACAGTTTCATAACTTCACCCAGATGCTGAAGGAGCTGCTTCCTCAGGACGTGATGCACCAGCTGTCGCCCGACGACTGGAAACGGGTGAGTGAGCAACACTAGTCCTGCTTCTTCCATTCATTCATGAGAAGTTCATGTTATGTGTCTTTGTTTTCTTCTCAGTCTGTCGTCACATACTTCAATAAACACGCAGGGAAGTCTCGAGAGGAAGCAAAATTGATGTTTCTGGAAATCGTTTACAAGTGGTCTACTTTTGGTTCTGCCTTTTTCGAAGTCAAGGCAAGTTGTTCAAAATATGATGTATGTGATGTTGAATTACTAAATTCCACATTTTTTTCAATCAACTAAATGGCATTGTCCCCGGTTCAAGAATTTGATCGAAGTGACATGGTTTGATGATTTTTGAATTTCTCCCACAGCAATCCTCAGATCCAAATTTCCCAGAAGTCCTCTTGATAGCGATCAACAAGCATGGTGTTACTCTCATAGACCCAAAAACTAAGGTAGGTTTACACACTGGCCAGAACAATGTAATTTCTATAAATATCTAAACTACAAACTTTACTTTGTGCGCTACTGTTCAAATCGGTGCTTGGCAGGATTTTCAAATGTTGTTTTTTGGAAAAAAGTCTCTTGCATTTGTTTGATCAAAAATACATAAAAATCTGTATTATCATGAAATATGAATTCTATTTCAATACACGTTATAATGTAATTTATTCCTGTGATGGCAAAGCTGAATTCCCATCAGCCTTTGCTCAAATCTAAAGAATTCATTTGAATATCCTGATTTGGTCCTCAAGAAACATTTCTTATGATAATGTCGCTTAATGTTTTTGTGGAAACTGTGCACATTTTTCAAGTTCAAAGTACAGTATTCATTTGATTTAATTTTTTTGTATTTTTACTATGACTTTTTTATGTGTCTTTACGGAATACATTTATATCTTTCTAGAAAAAAAGTATTGTGTTTTATTTTAGCGTTTTAGCATTCATATTTAAATGCTGATGTCTTACATTGCAGTAACATAAATAAAGACTACAGCGAAGTAGCCAGTTTACGTCCTAAACTTTTATTATATCCTTATTTAAAAATCTTTGAATAATGTTTGTCCACAGGACATATTGGGCACACACCCCTTCACCAAAATCTCTAACTGGAGTAGTGGCCATACCTATTTCCACATAACCATTGGTAACCTGGTTAGAGGGAATAAACTGCTATGTGAGACTTCACTGGTGAGTCAAACATTACATAAAATACTGTGGAGGTACCATAATACAGTGTTGTTATCAGATTGTAATACCATGGTGCTTTGGTTACAGAAATGCACCAGCTATTCCTTTATAAAAGGTATCTGATCAACTGACTTTATTTATTTATTATTCTCAGGGATACAAGATGGATGATCTTCTCACGTCTTACATCAGTCAGATGTTGACGTCCATGACCAAGCAGCGCAGTTCACGTGTAAACATGTCTTAAAAAAAAAAAAACAACAGGCAATGTGTTGTTCTGTACTGGACTAACTGGGACTTGTCATGGCACTTGTGTACTTTTGTTGTGCTCTTGTTGGTCTGATTGCTTCTATTGTTTTCATTTGTAAGTCGCTTTGGATAAAAGCGTCTGCTAAATGATTAAATGTAATGTAAATGTAAAAAAATGCAAATAATAAAGAAAAACAAACAAACATGAGTATAAAAACTGAAAACCAGATAGACACTGCAATAACTATAAAAATGACACAATGATCAATAAGGCACAATTTAAAATTCAAAGAGAGAAAAGGGACAAAACATTAGCAAAAAAATTATTTGACTTCTTGGATTCTTACAGAATTAAGCTGCTTTCTGGGAGTAATGATTCAGCCAAAACCATAACATTGGTTTTAAATACCACTTAAGATGAAACATAAAACCAGTGGATCTACTAATATTTCAATGAAGGAAACATCGACATGACAGATATTTCCATTCATGCTTTAAATGGAAACCTTTACAGTAGCATTGATAGAACCTGGGGCTTGTGAAATGCAATAACTCAAATGCAATATAAAGTTTGAGCTGCAAAATTAGTGACTAGAATTTAAATAGTGAATTATTTGTATCCTATATCACATAAGGACAGCTACTTATTTGTCGTTTTGTTACAATTTATAAAACATAAGGATTATTTCAATGTACCACATTAACAGTGGTTTATACTGCTTAACTGAACTTCAGTTAGAGATTTGTTTAAATAAGTGGTTAAATATGAACCAACACACTTCATCAGGTAGCTCAAAGAGATGGTTCCTGCTTGTCAGAGTCACTCATGTTGGCTTGGCTAAAGACCACACATCATTTACCTCTGTTCATGGGATCAGCATAATAGTCTTGAAGATTCAGATCAAAGAAACAGTTCATCCAAAAATGAAAATCTACTCACCCTTAGCCCATACGAAATCCAGATTAGGAGAAATTTAGCAGATGTTAGCAGCAGATGTTAGCTGATTTTATCAGCAGTGTATTTTCTGTGATCAAAAAAAAAAAAAAATCACACACTTTATCCCATTCCAGGGTGCAGGATATCCAGGCATCTCTATAAGGGTGACCATAAGGGTGACCCTTAGGTGGCCAAAGATTCCAAAGATCACTAGTTTTCCATGTTGAGCAGCCAGATCAAAGAAGTCCCTCGGTGTGCACACAGATTGATTCTGAGCTTGCAAACGCTCATCTAGGCTCAGAGATGAAGCTGTTCCAAAGGGGTCTTGCTGAGTGGAAAAAAATCTAATTATAAAATTACACATTTTTCAGGAGTACACAAAGCATTCTGCATGCAGACTTACAGAGAAGAACCAGGATCCAGCATTGAGACTGTCTCAACAAGTAATCATGGCAGGTGAGGTGTGTGTCCAGTTTGGGAACACGTCTTTTACATTAGTTGTCCTGCGTAGGTTATTTTCGTGCATTCTCAAAAGACATGCAGGTGTTTTCAGGGGCAAGCTGAGAGAAGATAGAACCAAGGATTTGCTTTTTTTTCAGTCTGCACGTGGTACATTGTGTGTCTGCTAAATCCGTTAGTGCCACAGTGTTTGATATAATTGTTTGAGAAATATTAAACTACAAGAATGTTCACAAACTGGTCAATTTAGAGATTTTGTGTGACTTTTCCAGCTTGCATCTGTAGAGTTCATTTAAAAAACAAACATTTAAAGGCTTATTTCTCAAAATTTGTTTTTCTCTTGCATTGAGCCATAAGTCCCCACTTCAGCAGCAATTTTACATAAACCAGATTTTTTATAATTTTACTTCTGTGTATACAGAGGGGTTTGTTCCTATATATTTTTTTTATAATTGTATGTAAATGAGTGCACATTTTACAGGGTAATTCATCATTTCCCTCTTTAAACATAACCTTTCCAAAAACTTGTAATAAATGTTTTCAATTCTTAATGCAATTGATTAAACAGAGAAGTATGGTGATATCTATGTTTTTTTTTACCCTATTCATCTGGGGTATCTTGCTTAAACTACAAAAGAAGAGAGTATATTATTACAGAAAAAAACTTTTAATATTCAAAGGTTTGTGCTTGAACCTAAAAAGCCTAAGAAGAATAATGAAGTGTACCACTGGTGCTCCCCTGTGTCCAATTAAAGAAGGAGCTGATCCCAGACTGCTCCTCTCTTTAATGCAGGGGAGTATAAGCCCATAGAAACCAGGTACAGAGTCACTAGAACAGTTATATACAGCACCATGATGGCCATCCGTCTCACTGACACAGACACACGCAGAGAATTCACTGTAAGAATATGCATTTCAGTCACATAAGATGCATAATGGTGGTGCAAAAACAAGTACCGTATTTTTGGGACTATAAGTCGCACCTGAGTATAAGTCGTTTTAGTCCAAAAATACGTCATGATGAGGAAAAAAACATATACAAGTCGCACTGCCAGAGAAAGAATAAGACAGAAGTCAAGGGTCAAGAGCCCAACTAAAGCAAACACTGATCTCTAACATGGTTACTTCAAATGAAACAATAAATCAACATCTAAACCTAGTTCATTCTCAATAAGATCTTCTGTAGACGTCTGACAGAAATAAAGTCAGTCTGGTTATTAATAAGTGGAGCTGGTGATGCTGTTTGTGGGGTTGTTTAATCAGATCTTGAGAGATTTCTTGTATTTTATTTCAGTTGATTTCATCTAAGGCTGTGTCTGAAGTCAGATGTAGTAGTTCTTTTGTTTCTCTTTTCTTCAGTGATTCTGTTTGTTAACAGCAGCTGTTCATCACTAATTCTCAATCAGCACTTAGTTAATCACTTAATTACTTAAATGCAAAGTTTTAAAACTTACATGGTTTAAATCAAGGCAATCTATTTACTCAAACGGTTTGAGTAAAGTTTACTTATCAGGTTTTACAGTGCTATTTCTTTTGTCTGTTTTCTTAATTGCAGAATATTTATCATGTGCATCCAGTCCTTCGTGCTGTCTTTGCTGTAAACTGGTTTAAAGGGACAGAAGTGAGAGACTTATTTACCCTCATTTGATAAAACTGTTTTGAAAAAATATATTTTACATTTAGAAATTTCTAGAATATCTGCTTCGGGTTTTTTGTTAGTGTAAAAACTTTTCCAAAATAAAAAAGTAAGTAAGTGAAATTTTCACTTATTTTTCACAAAATCTTGAAGTGTTCCTGTAGCTCAGTGGTAGAACATTGCATTAGCGAGTGCAAGTTTGGGGGTTCGATTCCCCAGGAACACATGATAGGTGAAAATTGTTAGCCTGAATACACGTTAAGATGCTTTGGATAAAAGTGTCTGCTAAATGCATTAATTTAATATTATTTAATTAAATTTTACTCAATAAAATGTACTTAATATTTTTTTTTATTTTTTTTTTACTTAACTTAGTTAAGTAGATTTACTTAATTTCCAAATGTGTTAAATTTACTTGAAAAATGCTTGTGCAAAAACTTGCCAAATAAAAATTAAGTAAATTTACTTATTGCTTTTTTCAGTGTACTTACATGAATGGGGTCTGTTATCACAGGGACAGCTCCATTTTTAAGGGCAAACGATGTGAAAATCCAGCGTTGACCTGGACCTTGTTTATAAAACATTCGTCACTCAAATGACCAGAACACACAAAGGCACTTGATACACTCCGTTGCTGCCCCAGAAAAACAAACTGCATCCACTGTTCATGTAACTGGTTCTTGGGGAAGCTGAACATGTTAATTTTCCATCACATCCAAAAATGCACTTATTTGGAGGCATTCTCGAACAATCCTATGCAGCGCTGACGACGATTTTGAAACGCCTTGATGTGCGCGGTCTCGCTCTCCTCTGGTCAATGTGTGTGCGGGCACGCTTTTCTGGGAGAAATGCTCATATAAGGAGTTCCGTTCTCATCTATGTCATTAGATCCACGATCTAAAAAAAAAAAACTTGTACCACTCTTAAGTAAGATTTTCCACATAGAAATTCTCAGTGATTCTTCTAAATTATTTTTTTAAACTTTGCCCATGTTTAGCATGAGAATCTCTTTAACACTGTGAACAACTCTGTATGCACGAAACACCGGATCTTTTTGAAACAGTTCACCAAATCGAACTGAATCGTTTTAAACGATTCGCGTCTCCAATACACATTAATCAATGAGTTTTGTGCACTACAGGCGCGTATCGTATGCGATATCATAATTTTTGTTTTAACAATGTGCGATTTGACGTTAGGGAGTAAACACCCCTACAGTTGATTTTTTACAACAGCTCAATAAACAATACGTCATTGAGACTTACGTTTTAGACACCATATTGTCTCTATATCACCAACAAAAAAATATTCCAAACACAGCCACTATGGAAGCATATGGGTAGCAATATTCAATTTGGAATGTAATATGCAAAATGACAGTGCAATATGTAAAATAGCAATGCATTTCTGTATTTACATTTACATTTTCCAATACATTTGTGCAACCTTTGGTGCAAAATGGAAATGAAAATTAAATTAAATCATTTTCATTTGCCATTTCACACACTAGTTTTAATATGTAAAATTAATTCTAATTTTAACGCTTTATAAGTTGCAAAATTAAAATGAAAATGTATTACAGAAATTATTAGATATGTATAAAAATGTTCAAGCAAAAACTGTGGCAAAATCATCATTCAAATGCTATTTTTCTTAATTGCATTGACACTCACAGTCAAGACACTTACAATTGCATTTTCATTCAGTGTCCCGCAATGAATGTAGCAAAATTCAATGTGCACATTGAAAATGCATTCCGAGCCGATCACGTTTTCGCCCCCTCCCGCCATGTCAATCACTGCGTGAACAAGGCGGGGCTTCCAGAAGGTCAAGAGACTCAAGACTCAAGGGGCCCTATCTTGCAACCAGCGCAATTGACTTTGTACACCAACGCATGTGTCATTCCTATCTTGCACCCGCGCAAAGCGCGCTTTTCCCTCCACAGAAGCACGTCTCTAAACTAGTGAATGAACTTGCGCTCCCTGGGCGGTTCAGCGCAAAAAAGGAGGCGTGTTCCGGCGCAAACAATCCCTGGTGCTATTTTGCTGTTCCATTAAACAATTGCGCCACTGACCAGAAAAAACCTAGTCTAAAGTCAGTGGCGCGTTGCGCGTTGTTCATTATGCTATTTTAAGGGCGCATGCTTGACCATAATGTATAGCGTGCACAAGGCGCATACACTTTGCTCATGTAATCTACACAGATGCAACAGTTATTTTTGCAAATCATAAATTGTTATACTAAAAAAATATTAACACATGAGATGACGGAAATCATTGTGGTGTGCCACGAAGATGTGAACAAAATAGGCATAAATCTAGCTTACAAATTATTCAGGCTAATTATTCTCCCATCCCCATACAACACAATTTCTCTGTCTTTCACTGCTCTTACAAGAACATCAGTCTCCTCGGCTGTGAACCGCTCCTGGCGTGCGCCTGGTAAATACGCCATAATAATAGCAATCCATAATGGAACTTGCGCACCTGCTTTTAAAGGGAATGTTGGATGATGCTCTGATTGGTTTATTTCACGTTACGCCCAAACCACACCTATGAATAATGAAGCTGCTTCAGACCAACCCACCTTAGATTTGCGCCGGGCGCAAGAGCCATTTATCCCGCCGGGAAAATAGCAACAGCGCCGAGACCCGCCCACAAACTTACTTGCGCTTCGCGCTTTGACACTTGCGTTTCAGATCGTTAAAATAGGGCCCAAGAAGAGGCTCAAGACTTCAAGTGAGAGAACATGGACAAGACAGATGGTCCATGTATGTTTTGATCACTTCGGTTTATGGCTTCAATATTTCATTCGCAATTGTGGGCGGATCTGAAACGCTGCTTTCATCTGATTGGTCGAATCGCTCCACTTTGAGCTCGGTCTTAACAGTTCCATGTCTGTAACATTTACCACTCTCATCTTTTAAGTCATAAGGCACTAGGAATGTGTGTGTGACATTAATAAATAATTGTGAAAATTAATATAGTTACATTTCTTAAATAAATTAGTAATATTTGTTTTATTACATACTAAATTGAATGATGCTTCTCTTTTAAGTCTTCTTTGTTGGGCTTGAGAAAGACAACATATATTTATCGTATTTTCCAGACTATAAGTCGCACTTCTTTTCATAGTTTGGCTGGTCCTGTGATTTACAGTCAGGTGCGACTTATTTATCAAAATTAATTTGACATGAACCAAGTTAAATGAACCAAGATCTACAGCCTACAGCCGCGAGAGGGCACTCTATGCTGCTCAGTGCTCCCGTAGCCTACACTGAAAACATAGAGCGCCCTCTCGCGGCTGTAGACGGTAATGTTTTCTATTGGTTCTGATTAACGCGACTAAGTCCAGTACGACTTATATATGTTTTTTTCCTCATCATGACGTATTTTTGGACTGATGCAACTTATACTTAGGTGCGACTTATAGTCCGAAAAATACTGGTAACATTATTATTATTATTTATTATGAGAGTAATTGACACAGACTAGAACTTTAATGTTTCACCAAATTCAGCTCATATCTTTAGACTCATCCGACTCGTGTTGCTGTATAACTGGCCAGACTTACCTTCCCAAAAAATCCTATTTAATTTTATTTCATAAATGTAACTATATTTATTTCCACTTCACTGTTATCCAAAGAGACATAACTATTTGCACTGTTTTTATCAGTGGGACAATATTTATACAATATATAACCTAGAAATAATTTAACAGGGTCTCTTGCAAGTCGCAGCAGCACAAATTATGTGCCCAGCTACATCTGATTCAAATATTATGCTAATTAACAGTGAGCGGTGGTTTCAGACATTACAGTGCTTCACTCGCACTGACTCTTATTCTGCCTGAAAAAATGAAAAGACCAAGCTGAAGGTGGAGCGATTCGACCAATCAGATGATAGCAGCGTTTCAGCTCAGCCCACAAGTGCGAATGAAATATTGAAGCCATAAACCGAAATGATCAAAACATACGCGGACAAACTGTCTTGTCAATGTTCTCTCACTTGAATCCTCTTCTTGAGTCTTGAGTCTCTTGACCTTCTGTAAGCCCCGCCTTGTTCACGTAGTGATTGACATGGCGCAATGGGTGGACACGTGACCAGCTCGGAATGCATTTTCAATATGCACATTGAATTTTGCTACATTCATTGCGGGACACTATAATAAATAAATTTTATGCATTTGTATTTGCAGGTAAAATCCATTAATGTCTTGCATTAAACGGTGTGTGTATACATCTAAATGCCACTTCAGATGCAGCTTCTGTGTTCATTTAATTTGCTTGGTAACAGCCCCAAATTTCTTATTATTCTAATTCACTGATTAAGTAAGAATTTGAATTAAAAAAAAGTATTTTAGCGGGAAAAAAATTGTTTTATAAAGGTAAAAAAAAAAACAAGCCCATAAAATGTAAATATCAGTTTAAAGTTATTGGAAAAGATTACTTTCTATTCAGTGTGAATAATAATAATGTTTAATCATTTGAGATTACCTAACATAATCTTTGATGATTTTACAGAAGGCATCCAGGTTAAGGATAACTGAGTTTATTAAATTAATAAAAATAAACAAACTTTATCTTCTATATTTCTATATTTTCAGTTTGTATTGTGGATCATTCATTGAAACATTTAATCTGATTCGCATGCTCAAGAATCTTTTATCTTGAAAAATTATTTATGCTACTACTGCCCACTGACTTGGTTTTATAAACTACCTTACTCAGTATTGTTGCAATGTAGGAATATTGGTTTAAGAAACGCAAGTTTGTACAGTACATTGTGTTGCACACTTGCATACAGCAGGCTTTCAAGAAAAAGGTGATAGAAAAAGTAATGGGGGCCTGTGCCCCAGTAGAGCTTTAGGTCTAGCAACGCCCCTGGTTCAACAACTGGAATTACCGTAAAATGGTTATACGATTCTAGAAGCCTTACGGTAGACGGGTAAAAGCTAGATGTCTAAACTTCACACTGGGCGCAAGTAAAGAATGGGCACACTAGTGCACAAAAACTCTATACAAAGCCACGCCCACCGAGTCAGCGCTACGTGCTTTAAAGATGGCGGCACGTGTGAGTGTGGGATCTGATGTTTTTATTAGCCTCAAGTTTGTGATTTGAAGTTCTGCATATAGGAAGACGCTAAACGTCAGGTTTCCGTAGATCGCTCAGACTCGCGCTCTCTGTCGTTAATATAGACGGGGATGTGATTGCTCACCGCGCTTGGAGAGGTAGAGTTGGTGGCCAGTTTGGCATGCTACAACTGACAGCTGTAATCAGCTAACTGTTAGCTGTTCACATACACTTAAGGGCATCGTGCACGAAAACTTCAGCAAATGTGACCTGCACTTGCAAAACTACGAGACCAGCGGGTGATAACCTGCTAACGTTAGTCAGAGCCACAGCCTTAGGTGCTTTGCCATTGGTCACTCACTGAATGATTCTGCTTCCATCAACTACATTAACACTTTACGACCACCTTATTTAAACCAGTCTTGTGTGTTTAGTAGACTTTACATTGCTTTTATTTACTTTGCCTAACACCAGCAGCATTTTGAAGCCCGTAAAGCCATTTTAATAGATTTCTCGCGGTAAGTTAGTAGTTTTGACAGGGCAGGATTAAAGCCCCGAATGACTGACACTTTTCATGGTGTAATTAATTGTTTGGTTTCCGGTTATTTTCCCAATATTATTTTGCGGGAGTAATATGCTATCCCGAGCCTTAAGAAAATCTCTTTCCTATGGAAATCCACTAGTGGCGGGTTTCACTGGGAGCTGTTGTAGTCGTGTGTGTTTTCATCAGACCGCCGCGTGTAAAGTTTCCTCGCGAGCTGAAAGCGGCTTTACACCGGCGAAGGTGGCTGTTGTGACTAAAACCACACGATATGAATTCGAGCAGCAGAGATATCGCTATGCGGGACTGTCGGAGGAGGATTTCAAACAGCTGGTAAGCAGACACTTCTGAAGAAGTGAATACACCTGTTAATCTCTGCGCATTGACTAAAAACATCGGTTTGTCTTGTTACTAAATCTAAAAACAAAATCTATCCACTGACGGTGAGGTTATTGTAATATTTGCATACTAAAAGTTGACCCCTCCCACTTTTGCAGCA
Organism: Carassius gibelio; assembly: GCF_023724105.1. Classification (NCBI taxonomy): domain Eukaryota; kingdom Metazoa; phylum Chordata; class Actinopteri; order Cypriniformes; family Cyprinidae; genus Carassius; species Carassius gibelio. Next base: position 17,212,827 of record NC_068416.1, on the reverse strand, counting down.
GCCTTGGTTTAGGAATTATTTATCCCTATCATTTTCCCAAGGGGATTTACAAATAATAAAAATAATAAATAAAGGTATTTTTAAAGAGTTTTATGCCATGAAGCAACCAGTTTCGAGGTGAAACACATTACAGACTGATTTGAAGCAAAAAAGTATTACAATCTACAGTACTATGAAGCATTGCAAAAGCAATCAAACTAAAAATGATGCAGAAATATTTAACTATTGATTTTACTGCAAAATATACATAATATGCATACAAAAATAGTCAAGTAGTTTGATTGCTTATGAAAACCGCCACTCTACTCTTGCTGTTTTTACAACTTCTTTTATGGAAGAAACAATAATAGTTTACTTTTTTATGCATTTCTAAATTCAGCATATATTGTTTGTTGTGCTTCATGGGAGTGTACAGGCACTAAAGAGTTATTTTGGCACAATTTTGGCAGGACGATGGCTTCAATAAAAGCAAATATCAGTTAACAACCTCATAGCTCACAGATCATTCATATTACACATTACATTATCTACTATTGTCAGTTTGATTCAGCAGCATGAAAAATAGGCTTAAATATTTAAAAGGTCACCAACAATGCCAAGTCCAGGGTCCAAATCCAACTAACACCCCAATATACAGTTTTTTTTTTTTTTTTAAGAAGAATTACACCATTTATGATATTTAATCCTGTCTTCTACTTGTCATCACAGCTTGCCCTGAAAGGATCCAGTTACAGTGGGCTTCTGGAGAGACACAATATACACACCATCAATGTTGGACAGATCGTGGACAGCCTACAGTAAGATGATGATGTTCAGAAATGGAAACTAATTCAAACAGGATTTGAATTAATTTTGAAACAATTTTCAAAATTGCCCTTCTTTTATTTTTGTAGGAAAGAAGGGATTGAGGTGCGCATTGTCAAAAGAGGCGAGTATGATGAGGACACCGTACAATGGGCCGATGCCATCATCTCTGCTGGAGGTAAAGCTCAGGATTTGCTTTTTAGGTTTGAGCATTTTAACTGTGCACTGGTTGACACGTGAAAAATTTCATGTACTACTTTTCTCTTTTGTACAATTCAAACCGCCTTGTTTATTTCACAGGTGATGGCACCATGCTGCTAGTTGCCAGTAAAGTGTATGATAAGAACAAACCTGTATTGGGGGTCAATACAGACCCAGAAAGGTAATAAAAGCTATCCTACAATGAGTTGACATTTCCTGTTTGTTTTATAAATTTATAATGTAGCTGTGTTTTTATAGGTCAGAGGGTCACCTGTGTTTACCTGTGCACTATACACATGCCTTTTCAGAGGCCTTACAGAAACTCAGGAAGGGTGAGTTCAGGTTGGTACGATCAGCAGTTATCCAATTTGCAGTCAGTTGTTTTCTTCCACTTCTCTTGCAGAAATACTCAGCAAAAGTACTTTTCCCTCTTGTTAAAGAAGTTTTAGTTCAAGTGAGCCATTCTTATTAAAAGTAAGTTTGATATAGACTGTGTACCCCACTGGAAAGTTAATATTACTAGCTAATAACTGTTTCTTATGGGATAAGGATTGGTTTTCTTCTTGGGGGAGGTGCTTGGCTGCTCAGAAACAATTAAATGTGTGTTAACAATTAAATTTGTCCACTAAAATTATAGTTGAATATAACTGAATTAAATCCATTAATTCTGATGATTAGTACCTGACATACAAATATAATCCACCTCAGCTAACTTTATAAACTGATTAAATGTTTATGTTAATCTTCTATGATGTATCCCTATGTCTTTCCTTTCTCTTTTTTTTTTTAAAGAAAGTTACTCTATTTGCTAGGTGGCAGTGGCGTCAGCGCATCCGTATGTACTTGGAGGGCACCGGGATCAACCCGACTCCAGTGGACCTGCATGAGCTGCAGCTGAGCCTGGAGCAGCACAAGAAGGCGCACCGCATCACTATAGACACTCAGAGCAGTACGCATCATTACTGTCTTAATACAACTCTCCTCTGTGCTGCTCTTCTGACTTCAGAGTCTTACAAATAATATCAAAAAAATGTCTAGGCCATATTTCACAGCAAAAGAAGGAGAAAAGATTAATTTTATTACTGTATTTCAATCATGAGAATTAGAGTGTTTAATGCACCTGCATTTTTTTCATAATAGTTTTATAAAATAGCATGTATCAACAGTTTTACAAAATTGTAAATATATATATATATATATATATATATATATATATATATACACACACACATATATATATATATTACATTCTGTAGTCATTTTCCTGGTTAGGTGTTTTATTCAAAATGAGATATTTTAAAGGATATTTTTAAAACCAAACAGTTGTTGGTCCCCATTGACTTCGATATTAGTGAAAGATATACTATGGAAGTCAATGAGGACCATCAATTGTTTAATTACCAGCATTCAGCATTCTTGTTTACCATAAGAAAGAAAATCATACAGGTTTGAAACTACATGAGGGTGAGGAAATGATGACGTTTTTATTTTAGAGGGGAACTTTCTTTAAAGGCAGTAACACTGCACACAGCTTTGATTACATTCTAAGAAAGTTTTGCTCTGAACATGTTTGTGTTTTCTTTGTGTTCTACAGAAAAATAACAATGCTCTCATATTTTTGTGACAGGTATGACACATAACAGTCTTGAAAAGCCTCATCTGCTTCCTGTCCGAGGTCTCAATGAGATCTTCATTGGGGAGTCCCTGTCCTCCAGGTATATGCCCCTGCCCACCATTCTGTGACATTTTGGGAACAGTCGCACCCCTCGAACATTTCATCAACCACTTGTCCTCCTTCACTCCATGCATCGCCCCATCTCCCCTTACTTGTGGATTTCTGTTTGCCACAGGTTGAAGTATAAATCCTTCAAACCTCATCTTACCCTCTCGCTTCATAGGGCTTCATACTATGAAATCTCCATCGACGACGGGCCGTGGGAGAAGCAGAAGAGCTCAGGCCTCAGCATTTGCACTGGAACTGGATCTAAAGCCTGGTGAGTTACTGAAGTGATCTTACAACACCTCATAAAAAAAGGCAAGAGATTACCAAATCATTTTTTTTCCGTTGTCCAGGTCCTACAATATTAATAAGCTTGTGGAGCAGGCAGTGGAGGATGTCCTTAGAATAGGTTAGAAACACTAAAACAATTTGTAAACATTCTGCATTACTTATGTTCTATGACAGAACAGTTTAAAATCATCAGCTACTACAGGCACAATCTTCATCTTTTCTCTATCTTAGGTAAATTAAAAACCGGTTTGGATGTTCCTCTAAATCGGGAGTTCATTGCAAGTGGTGAGTTCAAAATACAATCTTTTTGTGTGTGTGTGTTCAAATGGCTTTTTTGTTTCCTTTAAATTTACAAAATTAAGATTCTGGGATTTGTTTCTTAAGTGTTTCTTATCCTTATGTTCAGTGATTGAAACATATATCATTTGTATTTTAAAATGACATTTTTGTAATTCATAAAATGAATATTCTGCATTTTAATTAATTAGTCCCTATTTTGTGTTCAGTGACTGAAACATACAACAAATCCCTGATCTTCAGCCCAGAGGAGGACACACTTTTCTTCAGTATAAGAGAGCCGATAGTCAACAGAGTATTTTCCAATAGTCGACAAAGAGGTTTTGCCAAAAAGTGCGTTTTAAATTCCATCTTCACAACTGTAAAATTAAATAAATAAATTTAAGTAAATGATTTTATAATAATTTAATACAATATTAGTCTTCTATGAACAAACATGAACATTTTTAAAGGGGGGGTGAAATGCTATTTCATGCATACTGAGTTTTTTTACACTGTTAAAGAGTTGGATTCCCATGCTAAACATGGACAAAGTTTAAAAAAATAAGTTGTACATTTGAAGAGTATTTCTGTTCCAAAAATACTCCTTCCGGTTTGTCACAAGTTTCGGAAAGTTTTTTTCGAGTATGGCTCTGTGTGACGTTAGATGGAGCGGAACTTCCTTATATGGGTCCTGAGGGCAAGTCTGCCGGAAGAGCGCGCGCTCCCGTATAGCAGAGCACTGAGAGCACAACAGGCATTCACTGATCAGAGCGAGAGCGTCGTGAAATGTCACAAAAGAAGTGTGTTTTTGGTTGCCAGGGCAAGACAACCCTGCACAGATTACCAAAAGAGAAATGGCAGTAAGAGACCAGTCGATGGAGTTTATTTTTACAGAGCATCAACGGAGTTGTGCAAGTGTTTGTGTTTGTTCCCTGCATTTCGAAGATGGTTGTTTTACAAACAAGGTCCAGTTTGAAGCCGGATTTGCACATCGTTTATTTCTTAAGGATAATGCAATCCCAACGAAAAGGGTCACGATTGTGTGTTGGAACCACATGCGGTGAGTAAAACTGCTTCAAATATCGCTGTGTTGTTAACTTAGCTATTGGCGCTAAAGCACATCAAGTAAACAACATGCGATGTTGTCATCAAACTGCACTTTCCACATGTACAGCTTAAAAAAAAAAAAAAAAGACGACAGTGGAACTTAGTCATTTTCCAAAACCGCTAAGCAAATATATACAGTTTCAGTAAATGCATACCACATAGAGACGTTGTTGCTGATGCTGCTCTTGTTAAATTTCAGCCTCTGGATCTGATTCTGGATCATAAATATACGCTGAATCTGACTGTTAGCCATGGTTTGTTTTGTCCTCACGGTAAATGTCACAACTTCCAAACTCTCTCAACGCAAAAGCCTACTCGCGCTCGTGATTCTTTAGCGCCGCCCACACGTCACGCCTCCAGCCGGTCGTGTTTTTCCGGGAAAAATCGGTACAGACTATCTTTCTCTTATGAATATAATAAAACTAAAGACTTTTTGGAGTTATGAAGGATGCAGTACTACTCTATAGGTACTCAAGATTAACAGGATATTGAGTGAAAACGAGCATTTCACCCCCCCTTTAATAATAAATACTGTAACATGGTTGCTTACTGTCTAATGCATTAACTATTTCTCCATGTTTTTGACCAAACAAGGCTGAAAGCTAATGCTGTGAAAACCTGCAGTGCTCATGCTCTTCTTGTTTTCGGTAGGGTTTGTGTCCGCTCAAGGTGTTGGGATGCCTGCATGGTGGTGGATGGTGGGACGTCCTTTGAGTTTAATGATGGTGCCATTGCTACAATCAGCTTAAATGAGGAGGACCTGTTGCGAACAGTCATTCTTGATTAAATCCTTTGATACATCAAACTCTTTATTTATTGAGGACTGAATGATTATCTTTAAGGCCAGACTTTGATGGGACAGTGGGTTCTTTAAGAACTGAGTTTTAAGGGATGACACGGTTTGCAGATGAAATGTATATTTATTGTCAGTTATATTAGTATATATACCAATATAACTTACTTAAATTACACTCTTGTTTGCAGCCTTCAGAAATAACATTAAAACACTTTTCCCACCCAGATACGCCAGCATAATATCGTCACATCTGTTGGTGTATAATGTTCTAGAAATGAGATGCAGTTTATTGTTAAACACATTTAATCAAACTTTTTTGGAATACTGTTGTGACAAATGTGCACATAAGTATTTTGTAAATGTAGAAATCAAACATTTTTGAAATTGCAACCTGAAAAATACGTAATATTTTGAAATACACAACAGGGCAAAATGTTGAATTGGGAGTCAAAGCATTATGCAAGCACTGGTTTAAAACACCAGAAATAAAAATATATATATATATATATTTCAGGACCCTTGGTGCTTTAAAATGTCTTTTTTTTTTACATTTACATTTATTTGGATGTTTTTGTGTGACATCATAAACATCACAATGTAAAGTATCTAAAATATAATATTGAAATGGAAAAACTCACATGTGGATGGCTTTAAATAAAATGCAATACATTTATTTACAATTCAGACAATGTATACAATTCATTAAAATACCTGTCTAGCAACAACCAAAGTTGTACAAAATTCAAGTTTTCCCATATTAAAACTGCTCAGAAAAATGCTCAGATTCACATTAATATCTCTGCTCTAAAAGCACCTGGTTTAATACATCTGTATGGTGAAATTATTTGGGAACAGTATAAAATAACCATAAAACCACTGTCTTATTACTAAACTTTGATAATCCTATAGTAAAACTGGCAATGTACTTGATCATGGCAGGAAAACATCTTGCATGGCAAACAGATCCCACCATTATTATTCTAGATTGCACCCGAAGTCACAAACATTTACCGTAGTTAAATTCACCATTTTCAAAATTATTAGCTATTGGTAGTAAACATTTAAAGTTAAAATCTACCACTAACCAGCCTGTCCACTCTTCATCTCTTATTTTGTGATCTTTGCAAAGTAACTAGAACGCCACTCAATTCAAGATTGCCAGGACCTCCCAACACACTTGTCATCTTCACAAAATTGAAACTGTAACAATATAAAACGAGGACTTACCAGTGATGTTTAAGACATTTTTAAAATCACAAATAACTAATTGGGTCCACTTGAGAAAGAGATATGGACTAATGTAAAAACTTTTTTACAATTTGGTTTACCCTGTAATCATCCTGAATTAAAAACCATCAATGTTTGTACACAAGGCTGCAGTGCATTCCCCAAAGTGTGCGATCCTTTCTTGATGCCGAGGTGGGACGTGCCACAGTGGAGAAAGGCTGTGTGTTGATCTGTATGTGCGGTAGACCTTTACAAAGAATGGGCAGGTAGCTGTCCTGTATAAGCCCAAAGACCTCTAGGGTCTGCAAATTTAGAAACTTTTCAAAGTCACTGTAGAGAAAAAGAGAAGGAATATTTAGGGTTTGTAAGAAAACATTGTGTACAGATCAAAAGTGTTTTCTGAATTCCAGCGCTCTCTTACATGAGTGAAGCTGGGTGAATCTGATAACAGCGGCTCAGTGCCAGATGTCTCAAAGAGGAAAGTTGCTGCAGGACTGGGAAACTGTCCACTGTCACAAGGACGCTATCACTGAAATGATAAAAACACGACTAAAGGTGAACTTCCTGCTGTTTGCTATTAGGCATCTGATCCACATTCATCTTTTCAGTTAGGAACTTACCTCAAATCTAGATTTGTGAGGTTTGGACATCTATTTACTATAGCTTTAACATCTGAAACCCGCACAAAAAAAGAAAATATAAATTGTTGGTGCATGAAATGGTTACAAATGCATCTGATTTCCTTGTTTTCCTTACCTTCCATGGTGAGGTTTTGTCTGTAACCACTGATGTTCAGTTGAGTGATGCTGGAGGGAATGTTGTTAACAATAGCTTGAATATGGAGATTATTGAAGTCACACCATGACACATTCATTTCTTCAATTCTGGGGAAAGAAATAAAACTTTAAAGGGTGTCATCATATGATTAACAATTTTCTTTGATCTATGGAGGTAAAACACTTAATGGACAATTAAGATACAGTCTCAAATTATATTAGGTGTCTTACAACATACTCGCCTTAAATAAAATACATTTTCAGTACAATGTACTTGTCAAGAGTCATCTGTTCAGTTACACTGAGGAACTGAGCATTGATATGCTTGTGACAAGTCACAGACTAGTTATTTTAACAGTACCATACACAAATATAGTAAACATGACCGTATACAATTAGACATGTTGTACTGTACAACACTTTTGCCACTATAGAGGTAGGATGCATTTACAGAAATGAATAACATGTAACTGCATGCAGAAATAAAAATATAGAACTGTTAAAAAAAAAAAATGTACACAGCAAGTGCCCTCTATCAAATAATTGAGACTACAAAGTATTTAAAAACAACTAGTTCTGACATTTCTGATGATGAACACTAGCTCATCAAGCATTACATTTAAGAAATTTGTTGTTTTTGAATGTACACCAACATTTAAAAGTTGGTAAGATTGTGTTTTTGAAAGTCTTAAATACTTATCAAGGTTGCGCTTATTTGATCAAATGCAGTAAAAAGAGAAAGAAAGAAAAAAGTACTGGCTTCCTAAAAAAATTTTTTAATGTAATTTATGATGGACATTACACTAGCCTTCAGTGTCATGTGATTTTTCAGAAATAATTCTTCTTTGCCGATTTGGTGCATTGCTTATTTTCAACATTGAAACGGTCATGCTGCTTATTATTTCTCTAGAAACAGTGAAAGATTTTTCTCAGGACCACAATTTTTTTATATATATATATATATAGAAAGTTAATCTTACCCAGTACAAGATTTTAGCATCTCAGCCAGAGATTCAGGAGAAAAGCCAGAACAGCCACACAAATTCAATCTGACAATTTCAGTATTTTGAACCAGAGAACTGCAAGAGAGGAAAATACAGGTTCAAGGTCTTCATATTTAAATTTTCAAAAAAAGATATAGTTAAATCTGCAATTTTACATTCTGAAGGAATGTGAATGTTACAAAGTGGCTAATAACAATATATAAAAAAAATTATTATTTCTATATAAAATGTGTTATTTCTACATAAAATACATAAATAGAAATATATATGACAGTCTGGAAGACAATCTAGTAAGATCTAAAGGAAAACTGTCAACAGCAAGAGTAGTTTTCTTTCTTTGTCTTCAAACACAAAAACTAAATGCTGTTTGGTTGTGAATAAAACCCATTTTGATTGGTCAATTTGTGCCACTAACAAAAAATAAATCTAGTTATGTTGTAGTGTGTAAAATGTCTTTTTGACTATCACTTACTGAATGATGCTATCAGAGAGCACCAATCCTTCGAGACTGAGATTCTGTAGATGTCTGCAGCGAGACAGGATGTCTTCGAGAACAGACGACTCCACTGTGCAGTTGGATAAATCCAGATGCTGGACACGAAGTTTCCTGTAATTCAAAAAGCACTACATTTACAAACATAAGACAGCAACAACAGCAGCACTTACACAATAGGACTTTACCGTGGCACTGTGAAAACACAAATTACTCACTGTGCACTTTTAAACCTGGGTTGAGCGATGCATGTGTGTGGACAGCGCAACCTTAATGCACCAGCTGAGAGAACCTGCCCAAGCTCTGCGTCTAACTGAGCCTTTCCCACCAGGTCCACACTGTGCCACAGAGACTCATCAAACCTGCAAATGCGGAGTTATGACTTTTATTATTTCCATCACTGGTGATCAGTGGTCTTCCAAACTCTAACTTTAGTGTATGAAGAGAGCTTACGCCAAACGATGCCAGCGCTTGCAGACCCGTGACGTCCGGAGGAGATCTTGCAGTGAGAGACGAGACAGGATTCCCAACAACAGCTCATCAGGCAGACTGTCCCAACACATGCCTGCTGAGGGAGGAACAAGTTAACAAATTAGGCTCTATGTTGCCTATACAAGTCCATGTACATCTTATAAGCAAATTTAAATTCAACTAAATTTGGGGGAGAAACTGTAAGTGGCCCCCCAAAATGGAAGTTTACAGGGTACTGATAAGTTGTTTGTTTATGCAACTATGTCCCATTAACCTTTACAGCACTTACACACACACACAAAAGAGTTTCCAATCAGACATACACTACTACATTAAACCTGTAAACGCCTGCATGCGAAACAATAATGAAAAGATTCACAGAAACGTAAGACAAAACAGTAAAAGAAAATGTTGTGTGTATTTTGTCACGCGTATTAGTATTTGATACATCAGGCCTTTACGACTCATACAGTATGATACAATTAAAATATGCATCTCAAGACCTGAATTACATATGGAGGCCCTAAATAAACTAAATTAGGTAATTTGGTGCTAAAGTCAGTCAGTTAGTTATGTATAACATTGAGATCTTTTGAACAAACTATTTACATAAATATAGTGACAACATTTATATCCTAGTAAGATGATATTTAAAGGCTTAGTTTTATGATCATAGCTCTGTGGTTTTTATTGTGGGGGCAAAACATATAATGCAAAATAATGTAATTATAAATGAGAGATGTAGAAATAAACAATCTCCAAAAGCGCAATGCATATTATATTGTCTTTTTAAAATGAGATTTCTGAATAATTATCATGTATGGATAAGTAAACCAAAGTTGCTTCAGACTAGAAAATGTACACATTTGAACAACTACAAAAGTATGATTTAATAATCAAAAGGGTTTTCAAGAACATGTTTGTGATCATGACAGAAATACATGTACCAAATATAATGCAGTACGATGTATGGGTTTCAATTTCTCAGTCACAAACCTGATGATTCTCTTCTTTTCCTGGGACGTCTGGCAAGAACAAATATGTGTTCCTCATTTTCATTCCCTTTAGCAGAAGTCAGGATCTTTTTATGTGGAGGTGACCACTGCTGGATGAGTTCGTGTGGAGTGTTTTCTGTGTCTAGACCCCCACTGCAGGACGACCGCCTTTTCCATTTACTCCTCTGAGGCCTGCACAGGGATCCCTCCAAATTCCCACTCAGTTCTTTAAACGGTCTACATAAAAACAAGGAAATCACATTATGCAAGCTTAGCATTTCGTGTTGTTCTAAGTAAGTTATATATAAAGGAATAACTGCAGAAACCAATAACCGCGATCTCTCGAAACTAATTATAAACAGTCCTCACTACATACGTTCAACCTACAACAATTTTAAAAAGAAATAACAACTTGTCACTACACAATATGCAGTGGCTAATAACACATCAACACAATCACAAAAGTTTTTATTGCTTGTATAACGTTACTGTAAACTGCAAGCTCACATCACAAGATCAGTGATGCCCGCCATTTGTCGCGAGTTATGTCTATGCCAAAAAAAAGTCTCCATAATACTTGTATTTTCGAAAGTCAAAACGGTATATTGACTAACGCAACCATTCAAAAGATTTAAAGAACTTGCACAATTTAGATTTGCTTATATAAATACATTTTTAAAGAAAAATCGTCCTCGCGCATCACAACACGATGGCGCGCGCCATCCACACACACATTAAAGTTAAATGCATTTTTAAAAATGCGTTCAGCAGATCTTTGCGCAACAGATCTGAAGTCTTGTTTTAACAAATAACGGTTACTTTTATTATTGTGCACAGTGTTTTTAATAAAACACCAACAAGTTACAAAACTTGCAAAACACACCAAAGTGGAGGGAGAATCCAAAGGTACGTTAGTAACTTACACAGAAACAACGTCACGTAAGTAAAATGGAAAATGCAAATAATACTTGGCTTGGTAAATAACAATGGCATATTACCTTTCCTCTGGCATCCTGAATTTGTAAAGTTATTAGAAGTATTCACTTCTGTTAAACTTTCCGATACAGTAAGGCTCCCTGTCCTGCAGGCAGCTGGCGGCGCATTTAAACCTGCCTCTGGAGCGCTGTCCTGCCGCGAGGCCATTGGCTCCAGGGTCGCCGGAAGTGTGCATTTCTGACAGAGAGTAACGGAGGGGCATCATCGACTTTCCGCCCTCTACTGTGGAGGACTAAACACCACCATGCGACTCTTTACCATAGACTGTAGCTCTTTACACATCCATACATGAAGTCAAGTGTTTTTATACAGTCTATGGTCAAGACAGGCAAAAATTAAGTTACTTACTGTTTTGTAAAATGCAAAACAGATTATAATAATTTATAACATGCAGGTTTAAAAAAATTTGTAAAGCTATCTGTAGTCCAAATCTGGAAGCTAATTATAATTCGCAAGACATGCGTTTCCTTGGGTTTTTTTATTTTAGGCAATTTCTGAGTAAAATAATGGTTGACATCAAAGATAAAATACAACCATGCCTCAAACTTGATTTTTCATAGCTGTCTTTTGTATGAAAGCTTTTTTGAAGGCGGTAACTAAAGACTTTTATTCACACCAGGGAAGTCAGCTAGTTCACTTGATTTGGTCTGGTGTCCTGACATTTTATCCTCCCCGTCAGATTTTCCTACCAGGGTTTACTCCGCATACGCACATCAAAATTGTGTCCTTGTTCTCATGCTGAACAACAATATTTAATATAGCTGCATTACTATATGGGTATATTCAGGGTTGGGGTAGGTGTAGACTTTAAAAAAGTATTGTTGGTTTTCTGTAGCTGTATCCATTCTAGCTACAACTGTGAATATAACACATGATTACTGTATTTGCATTACTGTAAAGGTATGTTTAGGGTTGTGGTAGGTGTAGACGTTAATAAACCATAACTTTACAGGTAGCATTTTTCGTTGTGGAATTGTACTACCTCCTTTTTTAAAGGGAGGTATCAAAATCTGAAAGGGTGGGACAAATCGACAGACCACTGGACCAAATACAATGTTGATTTTTTTTGTGTGTGTGTGGTGCGGTTCGCTTTCACACGACCCTTTTTGCAAGTGAACCAGAAACTGTAAAAGAAACCACATTTGTGCTTAAGTCATCCATTCACTGGTTCATTCATTCAGCCGTACCAGAGTTAGTCTGGAAATGGACCGAGACCACCTCTTCAGCTGGCTCTTGATACGATTGTTTGGTCTGCACCAGAGTGCAATTGCTGTATTCACACCTGCCCAAAAGATCCGCACCAAACGGACTTGAGTTCTATTCAATCAAACCAAACAAGACTGATTTGAATACTTTGTAAATTGCCAAAAGCATGCAAGTAGTCCTTTTACAGTAACTTGTTACCAACTCAGAGGAACAGAGATGTGTAAAAGTATTATGCAGTTTACCGCAGTACTGTAATCCTTATAGTTTGTGGCCTAGAAACCGGTGGCTTTGCAGGTTTGCGTGTGACATCTGTAAAGGCTCTGTTCCCCTGCACCATTCCTTCCTGCAGATAAAGCCGAAACACTGTGCACATGTACATGAACAAGTGAGGCTGTTTTTCATATTTGGAGTCCATGCACATCTGTACCAACTACAGAACTATAATGTGACCTAACAGAAGAATTTGAAAAAAAAGACACAATTAACAAAATAAAATAAATAAATAAATAACCAACTTTGCATGCATCGAAAAAGTTGCATGCATTATATTAATATAACATGACAGAGATTTTGCTAATCTAAACTCAGGTGGTGATATACTTTGAAAACCTTGACTGATGTGGATAGAAGCACCTTCTCCTTCCCTGCTGTCCTTCTTATTTTCTTTTTGTAGGGTCTGTACAAATTATGATTTAAATATTTATATATATGGTATAAATATTTGGTCCAAACATACCTTTGATTCTTCTGAATTTGCCAAATATAACATAAACATGAGACTGTTGGATATTATTATACTTTTTATCTTTAAAATTTTTAACTTAACTAAAGCTGTGAAAACACTGGTAATGAAATGAATTAAGTCTCAGAAATGTCAAACTTACCCTTTTTATTAGATCATGTAGCTATGATTTGCTTTCTTTTCAAATACAATACTTGACTTGATGGTCATTACATGTAATGTAATGGTTAGAAAAATAATATTGCATTCAGTCGCATTTTACGTTAAATATTTATGTCCTTGATTTTAGCAATACACAACGAGTTGGCACTAGAGTCGCGCAGATCTATAAAATTATGTTGTTTAAAAAAATAAAAAAACTACAACAACTGACTTTTATCTGAAAACCGCCTCTTTGTTTTTCAATCTGATTCGTGACGTCGTGCACTGTAAGTAGATTTCCTGAATGCCCTAAATCATGAAGCAACATACGATAACATTTATTTAGCAACACCAGATTTTTTTGGTAACTTAGGTGTAACTTAAAATGTGTGTTTTAATTCTTGTTTTCGCTCTGTTTCCAGGTAACGTTAACTTACAAACGGCCAAAGAAAACGACGCAAATTTCGCACCCAAACTATTCGAAAACAACGCATATAAATGGTAAGTCCATTTCAAATATTTTATACCTTAATATTTATCCTATACAATTATTTTGGATTGAATTATTGTCGATATATGCTGGTTTGACTCGAAAGGAACGAAGATTCAGAGTTATCATTACCGATGCTAACACATTAACAACTCTCAGTTTAAATATCGTAAATTAAATTGTCTAAAAAAACATCAGGATGATGAATGCAATCCCTGTGAATACTTAAAACATGTTTTTGCTCAGAAAAAGACGTTTCTGGTACTTTTATTTCTTTAAATTCGAGTAACGTTAGAATATGTTTGTTCTGCTGTGAGTCAGAGTGCGCCGCTCTAGTGCGATGCTGCCATCCAGCGGCGCGACTGCGTTCTGCAGCCTTTTTAGCATTAGATACAGTACAAAATACAGTAAATATTACAGTAAATTATTAAATAATAACTAATAATTAATAAAAATGAGGAACGCTTCACGAATTTGCGTGTCATCCTTGCGCAGGGGCCATGCTAATCTTCTCTGTATCGTTCCAATTTTAGTATATGTGCTGCCGAAGCAAGCACGAACAGAGAGCCCCGAGGAGAACTTCATATACCGCTGACTCCCAGATATGTTTCTCATAGCTGGTAAGTGGATAAATCACTTTTTCCTGCTTTACTGTAAATCATGCTGACCTACCACTGTATACCTTTAAACCTAGTGAATATTAAAATCATTGTATTTGTCTAGGTTTATTTTTACATTTTCTGATTTGTAGATCATATGCAAATGAGGCTCTTCCTCTGCTAGCTGTGACTGGGCCCCTCCGCGTGACGCAGAGGAGCCCTTGGTCATGCGTCACGAACCCTCCCCCACGCACAGACAGCACACATCCTCCCCCTCGGGCAAAGAGCGTCCGCCCTCCTCACAGCGGACTGAGAGAAGACAAACCTCTCCTTCCAGAACAGCAGGGGCCGTGAAAACACAGAACACCGAAACTCAAAAGGTTTAACTCAGAACACCCACAAGAAACATTCAGTGTGAGGTCAAGATTAATATCTGCCTCTGGTCCTAAGTCATGTGAATAAATTTAATGAATGAATGAATGAATGAATGAATGACCCATTTTGAACCATTTTTATCTGCAAAGCTGAATGTAGCCAGTTGTTGTAGCCTATGGGTTTTATAAATAAATCCATCAGCATGATGCAAGTGATAGTTAGATCAAGTACAGGATATGTGGAAAAAGACCAATAATGAGCATCTAGACTTATTTGAAAAGGTAAGGGGCCCAGAGCAATATAAAGACAGGGGACCTGAGACCAAATAAATCCCCTCAAAAGGAAGCACTTAAGAGAAATAGTCTCTCCAATATTAAATATTAAAAATGTTTTTCAGGCACTGAAAAGAACACATCTGTTTAAAATAAATGCTATTCCTGCACTTTCTATCCATGAAAGAATTGAGTAATGACTGCTGAAAATTCAGCTTTGCCATCAAAGGTATAAATAACATTTAAAATATAAATATTTAAAAAGAAAGCAGTTATTTTAAAAGATGTGATATATTTCACAATAATCCGTCTTTATGCGTTTGTTTTTACTGTATTTTTGATCAAATAATTGCAGATTTAGTATAGATTCAGTTTAAATGACACTTAAAAAGACGGTCACTTGTCGCCATCTAGTGGTGGTATTATGCTTCCCCAGTTTTGCCATAACATGAATAAATTACGGTTTAAAATACATTAAAATAGATTTACAATTGTTACTAATAAAAATTAATGTTAATCACAATTCAAAAAGTACAAAGGTAATTCACAACATAGTTTTTTTCTGTATCCTTGGTCAGATAACGTGTAAGCTTTGGTGTGTATTCGTATTACAAATGCAAATAACACTCGAAATACATTCACTTGTTTTCGATATGTTTTCTCGCCGACTTAAAAATAATCACCTTGGTTTACCCTTAACGATAAAAGTAGAATTATTTCACGTTCCCCCTCACGAATGGTCATATCGCGATTATACGACCACTTTGCAACAGCATTTTCACCTTGTAGCATTCGTCACATTATGTTATTACAATAGGAGCCATCTGTTTTCATAATCTGTGATACTTTTATGATACTTTTTACTTGTCAATATCCACTGCCATTATATGGACGAGTGTGAGTAGCACATCTAAAAAAATGTATCTTTGTTGTTTGAAACAGAAAAATGGACAAACCATCGTGTGTAATACAACATTTGTACACCAGAGGGGAGTGTTAGTACGTGTGTAACTAAAGGTTAAACACGATTAAAGAGTTAAACACGTTTCTCAAAGTTTTAATTGGCTTTTGGCTTATTGAAACAGTACTAAGAAGTTTAATACGAATACTTTTTCTTACTGTAAACGAGTGACGGGGAGGGGCAAGGGTTCAGAACGGACTGTAGTGAAGCGATGACGTGATACGTAGAGGTACATAGTTATTTTATTGTGTAAGGGTTCTTACTGTAAATAAACAAGTCTTAAAGGTCTTTAAGAAACAGCAAGATGTTAAACAACCTCAGAATTTATGGATCCTGCTTCTCCTGTGAAAAGATTAGAGAGCTAATTTTTCCACAAAATTGTTTTGTGGCATAGTATAAGCTATACTTTACATACGGTATACTGTACAACCCAATGATAATGTATTTATGTTTATATTAGGGATACCATGGCTGACCCAAAACGAAGAAGAAATCCGGGCCCATTACTGTCCATCTCATCAAAATTCACACAGAATCAGGCCATCGTCACCTGTCTCAGGTACATTCTCAGGTTTATATTCAGTGTTTAAAGGATTTTCTTTGAATTTTGAGCTGATTGCCTTAACACTGCACTTGGATTTAAGAAACTTACAATCTCATCTTGTGTTGTTTTCTTATCTTTAAGTTCATTCAAAATATGAGGTACTTGAAAAACCTGTGAAAAGAACTCTGTGGCTGTGTCTTTATGGGAATTCTGAAATCTGAAAAAACATTAAAGGCTGTATAAAGAGATTATTAAATGGGTTACTCTTTATTTTACAGTACATGTAATTACCTAAGAAAGTACTGGTGGTATATGGTAACTACATGGGTTAAGGTTAGGTTTAGGTGTAGTTTCAGGGTTAGTGCCTAGTTATTGCTCAGTTATTGTAATTGCTGTAATAAGTACATGGTATGTACAGTACTTAAGTATCTCTTGTTCTTTTACACAACAGGTTGCCATCAAATTGAGTTTTAAATGGCCAGTACCAAATACAATTATATGCTAAGTTTGGAAATGGTAATAGCACCAAACAGAAAGAACCTTTCTGTTTTTCCAACAATAATATAGAGGACAAAGGAATGACTACTTGATGTTAAAGTTTTAGGCAAAACAGAGGTCACCTGGAACAAAATTATGCACATGTATTATTCCCCAGGCCATGAAGGCTGCAAAGCGCTATATTGATCATGGTGTTCCAGTATTATACATGGTGCATTAATCAGAGATGCTAACAGATAAGGGGATAAATGGTGAGAACATTGCAGGGATTAGGGGCATGCCCCACACAGAATTTATTTTAAAGATATTTTCTTTACATGCTCATTTGTAGTTACTTTAAGTATTTATATTTACATTTAAATTTTATTTCAAGTATCTTTTATTACCTTATATGTCTAAAACTTTAATTTTTCACACACACACACACACACACACACACAAACAAATCTTGTAGTCATACATCTTGTAGCAACATTTTACAAAAATTGAAATTTATGAATACATTTGGCCTCGGATCATCATGGCCTCCTAATCATCCTCACACACATCATCCTCATACACTGATTGGCTTCATCACTCTGTCTCCTCTCCACCAATAAGCTGGTGTTTGGTGGGCGTTCGTGCCCAATATGGCTGCCATTGCATCATCCAGGTGGGGGCTGCACACTGGTGGTGGACGAGGACATTCTGCCCCGTCATGTAAAGCCCAGAAAAGCACTATATACATGTAACAAATTATTAATTACTATTATTAAAACTTTATTTAAAAAAAGACATGTCCACTGTGATGAGAATAAAAAGGCCTTTATTGCCATTTCACAAATGACAAAGCATGTGAAAAACTATAAATCAGTACTATCAAAGTATTTACACACAAAGTATATAAAAACAATGGAATCTACAAATAAATTTAGAATGTTTTTGCTAGAAAAGGTCCATATTAGCTTACTTTGCCCTCCTCATCTCCTCCATCCACTGCTCTACAGTCTTTCCAGAGGCTTTGGCGCAAAAGTGAACGCCACGGAACTGGCTGTGACCAAATTCTTTTGTCTTTGGTTTACCACACTTTTTACAAACATACTGTTCACAAGGCCGCTTCAGGGGTAACCCCCGCTGGGCTGCCTCTTCCTCTGCCTTCCTCCGTCGCCAAGCAGTGGTCCTAGGCACCTTTGGGCTAGGAGGCCTGGCAGCAGCAGCTCTTTGCCCTGGGTCTGTTCGAAAGGGCTCGGGACCCCCGATCACTACTTTAATTACATCGCCTACATGTCCACGTCGAAAGGTCTCTGGTACATTGTGTTGTACAGGAAATAGAGGCTCAGACGGCTTCATATTGTCAGTGCATTGGTGCAAAACCAACTGTTCTTGCCTCTGTTTCCTGGCGTTGTACCTGTGTACAGAAAACATGATACTTTATTTAATCTCTATGTAGTTATAAGTAATATACAGCTGCATATTAATAACCAATTACCACTGGCACAGTGTCCGCTGGTTTATCTCAAGCAGTTGTATCTGTGTCTGGGTCGAGATGGCAGCGTTGTCCTGGACTATGTCCCTGATCATGTTGTAGTCGTGGAGGATAGCAGCCCATCTGTTGACCCTGAAACCAGCGATGGTCTGACCAGCAGGGTGGATGTGGCTGAGAGCGAGGCAAATGGCTGTGACAAGACGGCTTACATTGTAGCAAATCCAAGGAAAAGGGAACACAAGTTATTTTTAAGGAATTTCAATAAAGATTCAAAAAGAAAAATTTATATAATTTTCTTGCACAAGTACCTTTTTAGACCATCAATGCATGGAGTCACAAAGTTATCACTATGACTGTTGTTTAAGCACAATGTGTCTTCTGCTCGGGTCGGGTGGACAACACCACCTTTGTCATGCTCTGACAGCTTATCCCACAGGGCCACAATCTCGTCCACCTTTCGCTGTGTGACAAATCCATGATTTCTAAGCTCAACCAGACTGTTGGCAAGGTTGATAACATGGTCATACCCAAGAACACCATCAAGCCCAACGCACTTTTCCTGAGAAAAACAGAGCACTTCCTATTACAAAAATTTTAAGATATTAAGTTTAAGATATTTTAGATTTAGTCCGAGAGCTCTCAGTCCCTCCATTGAAACTGTGTGTACGGTCTACTGTCCATGTCCAGAAAGGTAAGAAAAACATCATCAAAGTAGTCCATGTGACATCATAGGGTCAGTTAGAATTTTTTGAAGCATCGAAAATACATTTTGGTCCAAAAATAGCAAAAACTACGACTTTATTCATCATTGTCTTCTCTTCCGTGTCTGTTGTGAGAGAGAGTTCAAAACAAAGCAGTTTCTGTAATCCGGTTCACGAACAAATCATTCGATGTAACCGGATCTTATTGTAACCACTTCACCAAATTGAACTGAATCGTTTTAAACGGTTCGCATCTCCAATACGCATTAATCCACGTTCTCGAGTCAAGAACCGTTTCTGTCAGACGCGTACGATTCGAGAACCGAGGAGCTGATGATAACTGCGCATGTGTGATTCAGTGTGAAGCAGACCGACACACAGAACGTCTGAACCGAACTGATTCTTTTGTTGATTGATTCTGAACTGATTCTGTGCTAATGTTATGAGCGGGTAAACCGAAGGCTTGAATCAAGGGCAATCATCGCCAATGACGCCATTACCTCGAGCGCAAAAGAACCGGTGAACCATTTTCTTCAACCGGTTTATTGAATCGAACTGTCCGAAAGAACTACTGGTGATCCGAAAACCAATATGTTACAAGTCAATGTTTCGTTCATTATCTGGCTCGGCTCTGTGTTCATCTTCAGTTCTCTCTTCACAGCAGTTCAGTCAGTGTACTGTTTGAGTACATTAATAACTCCGGGATATTGGTTTGTTTGAACTCAGAGGGAGTGTCAGACACATTAAACAAGTTAACAGCTTAAGTCATTTGTGGATTAATGCGTATTGGAGACGTGAACCGTTTAAAACGATTCAGTTCGATTTGGTGAACTGGTTCAACAAGATCAGGTTACATCGAATGATTTGTTCACAAACCGGATATGACAAACTGCTTTGTTTTGAACTTTCTCTCACAACAGACACGGAAGAGAAGACAATGATGAATAAAGTCGTAGTTTTTGCTATTTTTGTACCAAAATGTATTTTCGATGCATCAAAAAATTCTAAATGACCCCCTGATGTCACATGGACTACTTTGTCTCACGGGTTTGGAACGACATGAGGGTGAGTTATTAATTACATAATTTTTATTTTTGGGTGAACTATCCCTTTAATGCATAAAGTCAGTTAATAAAAATAGTAAATACAAATGTTCATTGTTAGTTCATATCAGTTTACTAATATTAAATATTCAACTTTTTAATAATTGTATTATTTGTGAATGTATTGTTTGTTTTTATTAACAACAATAACAAATGGAACCTTTCTGTAAAGTGTTGGAACCTTTATTTTTTTCAGTGAACACCACTTACATTATCATCCTCCTGTGAGATGCCCTGAGGCGTGAACTGGTCTGCAGTGGTAGGCTCGTCCTTTATGGGCCCAGATGTGGACGACACGATTGGATCAGGCTGCGATACTGAGAGGCCAGAGGAAGGTGATTGCAGAAGTGCTGCCTGATATTGAACAGGCTGAAGTGGTTTGAGGCTGAGCTCCAAGAACTGTGGTGATTTGAGGTCATCAATGCCCAAATCCTCATATTCCAGGTCTTCCTCCAGATGCTCATCACTCCCATCAGGAGCATCGGGATCCATAAGGTAGTCGATCTCCAAAACTCTGTTGGTTTGAGAATAAAGATACTCCACACCTATGAGCTCACCTGTGCAAACAGTATGTTACAAAAAAAAATTGTTGGTTAAGTATTAAGGCAAAAAAAAAAAAAAAAAATTATATATATATATATATATATATATATATATATATATATATATATATAAAACCTGTATTGACCCCAAATTGACCCTCAATTTTTGAGAATAACATTTTCAATAAAAAGGCATTTTTCAGCTAGCATTTTCTGTCTCCTAAAAATACATTAAGTAATATTCCCACATTTTCTGAATAATTCATTTTTTCTTTGTGTTCTTAAAACAAATATATAGTAAAATAATGAATGATTAAAAAAAACTCATAATAACATATTCAGTCAGTTTTAACGTGACCTCCATATTATATATATATATCTTAACACAAAGTATTATGAAGAATTTAACCAAAACACATAAAAAGAAAGACATGCAATGCATTACCAGTGTACTCTCCTGGGCTGTTGTGATCCTCAACCAGTTTATGGCCTAAAAGCTTCTGGCTTAGACGGTTTACGTAGTGCTGCAGTGGACTGCCATCAACAGCAACAGATCGGGCCTCGTTCCACTGCACTACTCCTTCTAGCAGGTAAACATGGAAGTACAAGTCATTTGTACTTGTACCTAAAAGAATAGAAAAAGAGCAGGTAAAAAAAAAAATCATTTCCATCTATATTGACATTTCACAAATAGAGCTCATTATTATGGCTCTTACAAACCTGGAATGAAGTGGTTCAGATGCTGATGGAATGATTCGAGGGATCCTACTCCACGTGCACAGTGATACAGGGGCAGAATGAGACCTCCTCTGGTCACCTCTCCAATCATTCTGTAAAGCTGTACTCCTGGAGGGTCCTGAATGCATAAAAGATGGCATTGTTGGGCTCGCCAGATTTCCTCAATCCTCTTCTGGTCCAACAGTTTGTTACCCATGAAGTCCTGTAACAGCTGTTCAATGAGCTGCTTGGTCACCTGAGGCTCACGCGTCTGGTGGCGACAGTGCTGTACTAACTCTTCGGCCGTGGGCTTGTTGGATGCTTTAACATCTTTGGTTTGTCGCAGCTCCAGTTGTTTGGCTTCTTGTAGTCTTTTTAAATCCTCAGCATCCCACTCAAAGATACAGGAGAAGAGCCGTCCCATGAAGGGGCCGTACAGCGGGTGACTTTCTGAAGTGATGCCTGCTGTAAACCGCATCATAAACTGCCATGCGTCCAGTCTGATGACCAGCTGGTCCCACTCATGGTACATGGCTTCCACTTTGCTTTTGCCCGTAGTAGAACAACAGTCCCGGTCCACATAGAGGACTTGTGGAGGAGGTTTTCCGGCTCGCCGATAACGTTCCATCAAGCCGGAGCACATGGGAAGCAGGCCCTCATCCACTGTTTGAGTCAGGACACATATTAGGACTTGCCCATTCTCATTCCCCACATTTGTGGACCACAAAGCTGAATCGTGTTTCTTAGTGACCTAAAGATGGATGAAAAATGGTAAATGCAAAAAAAGTTGGATGATTTATATAAGCTATATATAATTATTTATTTAAAAATACATTAAAATTTCTATTAACAAATATTATGGTTAAAATAGATCTCTTTTATTATGGAATAAAATCAATCTTGGTATTTTTGGTGAGGCAAAAATTCTTGAAAATTGAATGAAATTCTTGAAAAATAATTAAACACTGTAATATTTTGTTCAGTATTTTAACAAAGTTGCTGTTTTAACAGTTCTATTATTGAACAAGTTGTGTTGTCAAACCAATATCTAAGAAAACAGGAAATTCTATGTGATGTAGATTTTTCTTTTATGCCAAAAATCATAAGGATATTAAGTAAAGATCATGTTCTGTGAAGATATTTTGTAAACTGCTTACCTTAAATATACCAAAATTTCATTTTTGATTAATAATATTCATTGCTAAGAACTTAATTTGGACAGTTTTAAAGGTGATTTTCTCAGTATTTAGTTGTATTTTTATTTTTTTTGAAATAGTTGTATCTTGGCCAAATATTGTCTTATCCTAACAAACCATGCATCACTGGAAAGCTTATTTATTCAGCTTTCAGATGTTTCAAATCTCAAATCTTTTTTACTTTGAATGTTAGTGTATGTATTAATCCAGAAACTTAAAAAAATGCATACAATTTAGTTGTGTCTCCTCACCTTCTTGGTGGAGACCATTTTCAAGATGGAGCCGTAGATGGAAGTGACTCTGGCCTTCATTTCTCCGAGCCGTGTCAGTACATCCTTTGCATGTACCCTCAACAGCAACGATGGAGAAGGCAGTGGCATCATCTGCGGCAGCCTGGCAGTAACAGCGCTGAGATCTTGAAACTTGTCCAGGACAGAAAGATACTCTGCAGACTGAGCCAGCCACTGCTCTTTGTGCCGCACACAGAGGTGTCGATACAGCGACATCACACTCTTCCCTGGCATCTGGCTCCGCATCAGTCTAACAAGCTCCTTATCACAAGACAACCTTTGGCAAAAGACAACACAAAATCAAACCAATATTAACAGTATCATGACTGTCAAACAACTCTGCCAACCTGTAAGTCAACACTGCTGGGAATTTCTCACGATGGATGGGATCCAATTGATCCAGAATGTCTTGTGACCAGCCCGCCACCTTTTTCCTGCAGGAACAGCACTCCAGGTACTCCGTGACCATGAAATACCACCCACTCATGTCCAAAACCCTCCGGACGGTGTCGTACAGTCCGCAAGGCCTCAAATAATTGCCGAGACGACGGCAGTTGGGCTTCACGCACGGCAGCCTGTATGCCCACATGCGGCAGGGCATCCATAGGAACAGCCTGCTGTGAAAGAACGGATCAGGAAAAGGAGGAGGCCGGGAATACAACAACTGGGGTCCTGGAGGTGACCACCACAGCTGCAGAGGTTCAGTCAGCTTTAACTTCCCAGATGTGTCTCTGCTAAAGAGAGCCTTGCTGACCCAGCGATGCTGCTCTTTTGGCAGCACCTGCTTCCAACCTTCTGGAAGTAAAACCTGTTGGAGAAAGGCAGAAAAAGAAGGTGGACACGCAGCTGTTTTTGTCATTCTGCAAAATGGCCACAGTTATGGTTTGACTTACTTCTTCGGGAGGATCAGGAAGCTTTTCAACTGCTTGTGTTTCCATTTGTGATGAGGGCTAGGCTGTCCAGGAGGATCAGGATAAAAATAAATAGAAACAGTAGTGATGTTTCATAATAATTTTTTTTTTTTATAGAAAACCAAACTCAATGTTTCCATTTAGCCAAAGCGCAAAACCTGAAACTAAAGTTTCTGTAATAAAATAACCACAGAACTGCAATCTTTATGTTGTTTAGGATGTTGTATTCTCCGATGATAAATTAAAAGTTGTAGTAAAGTTTTTCGACAATAGGCTACCTCTTAATATTTCAGACAAACAATTTTTCTGTATTGCTCCTAGCATCATTTATTGTTACGGTGAATGAAATAAATGCTGCCATTGGAGTAATGCTAATGAAATGTTATTGGTTTGGTCAACAATCAAACCCTTTTTTTTTTTTTTACATTTTCAGTTGCTGAAGTTCAAGTGCATCACTAGAAAAAAGATGATCCCCAAAGAAAAGGCATCATACATTTCTTTTCTATATGTGGTGGTAGTACTGTAAATAACATTACTGATATATAAAAATTAAAAAAAAATACAAAATCTTGTTACATTATATATTTTAAGATGGCCTTGTTATAGTGTAATTACTCATTTAAGTACTAAGTAATATTAATTAGCAATATATACTTATATAATTATAGTTAGAATTAGGGTTTGGTTTAGGATAAGCCATTTGTAATAATGGATAATTTACTATAGTAAGTATGTTTAACAAAGGTACTGTAAAATAGAGTGTTGCCTAAAGCTCTAACTTACTGGAAGTAAAAAAAAAAACGATGACGACAAATCACTGGAGTAGTCAGAGTTGGAGATGTCGAAAATGTCGAAAAACTAAACCTAACTAAATGGCCAAAATTGTATGGACTGTTGTGTCGAAGTCTGTTCCGCTTAGTAAAGTGTTCCCGCTACGCAAACCGCGTACAGAGCACGCGCGTGTGCTCGTTCCAATGTTCTGATCATTTAAGTGTTCTTTTTGTTATTCCACAAAAACAATAATTATGCAAGCTAATGATGTAGCGGAGTAATAATGCCACTGGATGACAAAAAGATAAGCGGAAACAGTGGCACGAGCACACGCGCGTGCTCTGTACGCATTTTGCGTAGCGGGAACACTTTACTAAGGGGAACAGACTTCGACACAACATGGACATCCCTTCAAATGAACAGGTTTGACTGTTCTAGTAGTTCCAATGAAAACAAGTGTTAATGCAACACAAAGTAATTACATTCTAGAGAACTGTGTGCTTCCAAATGTATTTTGAGGAGGGACCTTTTCTGTTCCAGAATAATAACCCTGTGGTTTTTAGCATTAAAGGTACACTTCATGCAAACATAAAATGTATTTCACAATTTACTCACTTAGGTATTTTAAAATATTTTGTTTTGAAAAAGGTTTTATTAGAGTAAAATGAGAGTCGGCGGGTTAAGGTTTTGTTTGGTGGGGTTATAGTTATTTCTAAATGTGTTCAACAGACTTCAGGTCTGGCTTTGTGTGCAGGCCAGGCAAGTTCTTTCACAGCAGACTTGGTAAATAATAATTTCTATATGGGGCTCACTTTGTGCACAAGGACATTGTCATGCAGGAACAGAAAAGACCCTTCCTAACCTGCTGTGACTAAGTTAGAGGCACAGAGTTCTCTGGAATGTCATTGTGGTTTAGCCTTGAAGATTTTTTTTTTTACTGGATTATCTGACATGAGGGTGTCCACATACTTTTATGTATTAGCATATGTTAGAGCTATTTACAACATGAATGATTTATTGTTAGTATAATTTAAAAGAACGTACGACTTCCACAATACCAATAACAGTAACGCTACTACTAGCACTACGGCAATATAATACCAATACAGTTATGTTTACAAACGACACGAAACGAAATCAGAATATTGTCTAATCTGGAGAAACAAGAAACAATCGCGTCAAACTCATTCATTCATAAAAGAAATACCAGCCATGATTGTGAAAAGACAAAACTGTGTAACAAAACGTCAAATCGCCACACCACCATACAGTAGTGTTTCAAACGGCTCATATTGGTCGAGAGATCTTACCTTGAGGACGCCTAAATCAACTCGAGACCAACAGTTCACCCCAAATACTGTTACATTTGTTGTCTCAAACAACTGTGTTGTTGTTGTGTGTCCCGACAAGTTCTTAAATCACACGAGCAGTCGTGCTTTTGGACCTCAAGTGCTGCGAAATTACAAAAGGTGTAGAATTTCTATCCGTGGTGTAGTCCCGCCCTGTAGCTAAAAGAGCCAATCGCATTTTTGATAGAAACTAAACGTCCCGCCTTCCGCTTAAAAAAGCCAATCGCCTTTTTCGCTTGTTTGTTTACTCTTTACTGAGCATGCGCTTGAGATTTAATATTTCTGGGTGCTTGACAATATAAATGATTTACCGAAGGGCAGAAATTTGATAGTTTAATTTGATGAGCATAAAGGCAAAAAAAAAAAAAAAAAAAAAAAAATTAGTCTTTTTCCAATTAATTTGTATGCATGCAAATTGTATAATATCCCAGGTACACCTTTCTATTTATTGTGCAATTCATTCTTTTTCAGAAGTTTTTTTATATTTTTCCTCTCCCCAAATTTGTCACTGCTGAAACACAGTAATAACAACTTAAAATAAGGGTTATATTGACCTATTAAGAATTTGCTTACATCTAGATTGTAAATGTATTTTTAGCTATTAGAAAAAAAATCAGAGGTGAATCGATAACAATTGAAATTTTAACAATATTTCAATCTATGAGATTTTCTGTATTTTAAATCCAATTTTGTTTTTTTGTTTTTGTTTTTATTTAGGAAAAAAGTTGATCATACTGATTTCAAAGTTAAGGATTCATTAGTATGAATATACATTGAACCAAAAACTATCAAAACATCAGTATACTTAATTTTTTGACAAAACATCCCATGTTTCAGTAGTGACCGCACATTTTCGGTAGTGACAGTAATGCTTTGGTAGCAACCACATTACAGATTTTAACTCACATGTAAAAACACTACTAAAACATACTAAAATATACTCTGAGAGAGGGGAACACTGAAATATTCCCTGATCAAATTTATGGGTTTAGTTAAAATCTCGACTAAAACACACACTGTTTCGGTAGTGACATGAAAAACATGAAAACATTTTTTTACATAAAGTTTCATATTATGTATATATATATAATATGACTTCTGCTGATGAAATTGCAAACTATTTTCTTCAAGTAAAATTATTATTATTAATTGAACTCATCTCTGACTCCTGGTCTTCATTGCCAAATATCTGGTCCTTGGTTTTTAACTGTAAATTCCCCAACAGTTAATGGTATATATAATTTTATATATATATAATTTTATGTATTTATCTTTAATGTTACTTTTTAAAAGAATCAAAAAAATGGAAGAAAAAATACAAAAAAAATAAGTTGTTAAATAAAATAATAAAATAAATAAAATAATATAAGTTGAAATTTAGAGGTCAGGGTTCATGACAGCCACCTCCCAACTGAGAGTAACCAATAAATTATGGTTTTGTATATATTAAGCTACTAATATTAATTTCTAATATTTTAAATGTTATTGTGATGTTCAAAAGCTAATAGAAGGATCTTAATAAACATCTAATATTTGAATACTTAAATGCTTTCTAAATGTGTTTTTTTGGTTGTGGGATAGTGGTTTTCACCGATTCTGTAGAATGGCTATATATAGTTTATTAGTGTATTAAGGTTTCTCTGCCATTCACTTCTATTCGATCTAAACGGACTCTTGTATTTGGCTCCCTCTACAGGACCAAAGATTATAGAAATCATTGAAAGGGACTTGACAAGACTGGCTTTGCCTTCGTACTTGTCGCAGAATCGCATTTTTCTTCTAGGCAGAATCAGTTTTATTTCTACAAGCCATTTTAATGAAAATTAAAGAATCATTTTACAATATTTTTTTTTTTTTTAGATCTAATTAACAGCTAGGAAATTGAAGGCGTAATCACACACACACACACACACACACACACAGCTTCTGACCCAGAAAGACAATCTGAAGTAGTGTTTTTTTTTTTTTTTTTTTTTTTTTTGATAGGTGAAAGTTTGTAGCCTGTCGAAATCGTCCTTTTTGTTGATGAAGCGATGTAATATTGCATATGAAGTTATTTGTACTCATTCGCAGTAGTTGGCGACATGCTCCTATGGCGTCTCTTCTGTAAACAGCAGAAGAAAATAGGCCACCGCCCATAAAACACGTCAGATGCGTGAAATGTGGATTTCCTCCAGGTAGTTTATCATCAAGCAATGCTCTTGATTTGTCTTTACTTTGGAAATGAATCGGTATTTATGTTTAACTGCGTCTCATATTTCTCTGCAGCAGATCTGAGGTAAGGCGAATAGATTTGATCCCCGTGATTCAGAGCAAAACACGGACACCGCGCAATATCAACTGGAGATTTTTATTGACAGATCTGTTTGCGATGAAAGCAGGCGTTGTTGTAAACCCGTGGTGTAGGAACGACCTGCACGTAATGTATTAGGCTTGTATGTATGCTTTTTCCTAGCGTTGTCTGATTCGTAAATAAATAATTCTTATGTGTCGGATCTTTTTGATGAATTGGTTTAAAAACCCGATTCAAAACCAGTCGGGCTGGATTCCTTAAAGCATTGTGAACGAACATGGTGCAAATGCTCCCTACAGTTTACAATGCCCTAAGCGATTTGTTTACGAACCGAACTGAATCAGTCTGAGTCGATTCTCGAGTCAGTGACTCGTTGAACAGTTGAATTCCAGTGTCAGTAATAGAAATGTGTTCACGAGTTCAACACGCATAATGAAGCTCAGAAGAACCCGTTCTGTCTGAAAATAACGAGTTGCTAAAATAACTTGATTGTCTAGTTACATGAGGTTATTCAGGCGTGAATGAATAAAGAAATGACTCCTAATTAGGCCTTACGCTTAAATAAGGAAAAATACAAGAGTTTATGAGATGCAGAAACTGCTGTCATGAATTGTTTGAGTCACATTAAGAAGCCTACATATTTTAATGAGGAGCAGTTTTACCTGTTGGGGCACTTTTGTTTTGTAACCATATAAAACGCTCCACTGTCAAACAGTTCATTGGAATCAATAATAAAAATAAAAAAACTCATAACCTTAAACAATCGTCTAAATTACAGGTTATACAATTGTTTATAGATTATGTAGATTTGTACTGTCCTCAGTGTAGATTTTGATGTTGTTTTGGATTTTTTTTAATCTTTAATATGCAGAAATTGAAGTTTTTATTAATCCCCCTCCCCAACTTTCACTTAATGTGGTTTTTAATGGTTTTTTTTTTTTTTTTTTTTTTGTCTTCCTCTGTTTGCAGTAGTTCTCAGTCTCTGGAAGAGTGAGTGCGGTGTGCACTATGAGCGGGGCAGCGCTGGGAATAGAGATTGTGGTTGTCTTTTTCCTGGCTCTCTTCCTCCTGCATCGGTATGGCGACTTCAAGAAGCAGCAGCGTATGGTTCTCTTTGGCACACTGCTGGCTTGGTATTTATGCTTTCTCATCGTCTTCATTCTTCCCCTGGATGTCAGCACGGTTAGTGTGGCTCACATTTAATAAAAACAGGGCTCTCAAGTTATAACAAAAGTTTGGATTGAGATTACATCCGTTTGGGGAGGAGCCACTTAAATATTTGCAGGATCCAATTCTCTCAAGTTTTTGCTGGCAGTTCAATTTCACCTGTTGTTCATAATTGACCAGCACAAATAGAAATGATAAAAACGGTCAATCTGATAAAAGACAGACAAATTCATCCAAATAAAATAAATAGATTTATGCATTTCAAAATGTATTACAAATCTATCAAAAATAATAAATCAACTGAACATCAGGACTCATTGTACATACTGTACACATACAGTAGGATTGCAGAACGTGTCCTGTGGATGTATGTCAAGCAGTGTGTGTGTGTGTGTGTGTGTGTTTGTGTGTGTGTGTGTGTGTGTGTGTGTGAGAGAGAGAGAGAGAGAGAGAGAGAGAGATAGAGCGAGTTGATTACGGTTTATGTTTTTTTTTTCTGTTGGAAGTATTTGTTGCACATTTTGATGCCTGATGACAGGGGTAGAGGGCTCCCACATAAAGCACCATCATGATTGATAATAGCGTTCCATCCAGAGTCAAACTGGTCAAACTTTCCTAGTTTTGGTTTTGTTCAAATAAACCATGCTGAAAATTATCTCTGCATCTGCATTTAAGTAGGGAAGCCACAGTGCTTTAGATGAGAGTCCTACAGCTGTCACCAAGACATGAAAACGGCCAACAAACACAACAAAGAAAAAAAAACATTTAAAAGCTGAAATGTGTACTCTCACCTTCTCTCTCTCTCTCTCTCTCTCTCTCTCTCTCTCTCCCTCACTTTCTCACACACAGGCTTCACACAGCTTGACATACTCAGGGCAAGTTCTGCAATACTGTATGTTGGCATGTTTGGGGCCAAATGTCTTTGTATTTTTGGAACTTTAAAAAGAAATATATAAAAAACAATTTATTTAGTTTAATTTGCCTGACTTTTGTTATAAAATCTCTAGCACTTTCCTTAGTTTCTGTGAGCCAAAGCTAAGTTAAAGCTTCTGGTGGCAAAGCAGTTGGAGTTTTTGACTTGATATCAATAATCATTTAGCACCAATTTGGCTTCCCAACATCAGCTCTCACTATCTTAGATCACAGGTAAGTGATTTATTCCAGGAATCATAAAATCATAATGCAAAAAAAAATTAAGGAGTTACCTACATCATTCAATCGGATCATGCTCTTTCAACTTGCGTTTTATGTGTGCACGCATCCATGTTGCTTGGTAAGAAACGCACTTGCAGTGGGATCACCTAATTTACATGGAAACAACAACATTGTAATTTCTGATTGGCTGGTAGGTGGCATTTCACTCTGTATAACTGAGATGGCTATGAACTCAGCAGAGAACTTTCCTCCGTATGTCTGCGCCTCGTCTATTAATTGTATATATAGCAGGACAAATTATCCCTTACTTCTTGGTGCTGGAAAAACAAGAGCATGTGAACTGGCTGAAATGCGTGTCATGTGTCTCACAGTGAATGTCTGAGACTTGAGAGCCCTGTAGAAGTGTTCAGTGCAATTCATTCCAGATGCAACTCAGCAACTTGTGCAATTGAATTTCAGACGATCTACAAGCAGTGTTTAATTGATCATGAAGCACATGCCCAGTTGCCCTCTGTGAGCCCTGTCCTTTCAAACCAGACTACTCCAAATACTTCCATCTCACCCAGTAAAAGGTAGACCTATGAGTTCACCTGCAGCCCATATATTCAGTAAGGCCTGTTATGATTGAGCACAAAACTCTTATATTGCATGTTTGTGAACTTCTATTCTGTCCCTTTATCCAAAGCAACCAAAGTGTGTGCTATAAACCATGGAGCTACATTCCAGATGGCATCATGCCTGTGTTCTGGAGGGTTGTTTATTGGACCTCACAGTGTCTTACATGGTGAGAAAGCTTTGTCCTTTTCAAACTTGATAATTCCTGATAATTATTTGTCACTGTTACTACACAAGTCTGTTCCAGGGCTTTAAGATGAATTGTTTATATAAAAAAGAGATATTGTAAAGACTGCGATTTAATTTAATGAATGTTTGTGCTGCTTTTTTCAGTGTGAATTTACACATGAGCAGCTTATGATCAGATGAGCAGCTGAGTTCTCATTAAATGCTGTTCTACATTAAATCATCTCGGCCTGTGCTCCAAGTTTGGGTCACTTTTAACATGCATTTGGAAATACAACATGCACCAATCGTCTTCTCAATCTGTCAACAGAAACAAAGCTGGAGTCCCACCAATATAAAAACTTGGTGTTTAAACATTTAAATTGCCCTGTCCAAAACCCACACTTGTGGTCTTGGCCACTTGAGAGTGTGTGTACGTGACAGGAAGCAAGTGCGCAAGACTGTTCCAGTTCTTAAAAATGCCAAAGCACAGTGCCCTTAACGCACACTAAGCCCACACTTGGCTAGTTAAATATTAATAATAATCAAAAAAATGTGTCTGCTTTATAAAGCTAATTTTGCCCTTCATGATTAGTATGAGGGGGTGAATTTTTTTATTATAACTAATACATTTAATTTATATTAAGCCTTAAAGGGCTGCATAATTAAGGGCGAGGCCATTTGAGTGACACCGCTGCTGACACCGCCGTCGTGCTAGGTGGGCGTGGCTTCAACAGCCAGCTCCCGCCATTCAGTTTATTTCTCATTTATTCAAATAGCACTTTTCACAGTAAACAAATTTTCTGTAGACCATTGGTTTAAATAATGCATAAATAACTATGCTGTAAGAATAGTGGTTAATAACAGTGTTTATCTTTCAAGGCTCCTTCTGCCATTCATGCAGTCGTATGCCCGTTCTGGAGGATTCTCCA
This sequence comes from Carassius gibelio, assembly GCF_023724105.1. Taxonomy (NCBI): domain Eukaryota; kingdom Metazoa; phylum Chordata; class Actinopteri; order Cypriniformes; family Cyprinidae; genus Carassius; species Carassius gibelio. The sequence continues at coordinate 17,180,467 of NC_068416.1, read as the reverse complement.
TTGCTGGAAAGATCAAGACGGCCCTCATTGAGAATGCTATCTATTATGGCACATACCTTTTCATCTTTGGCTCTCTTCTCATTTACGTGGCTGTGCATTTTCAGTGGCACATCACCTGGTCTGTAAAACAATCCAGAATATTTTCCCATTGTTGTCACAAAATTCTGTTCATACTGCCTCTGCTTTTCTGTTTCAGGTATGAGCTGCAAACCATCGGCATCACTGCGGCCAACACTTGGGGTCTGTTTCTTCTAGTGTTGCTGTTGGGCTATGGCCTGGTCGAGATTCCTCGTTCGTACTGGGATGCCTCGCGCCAGGGACACCTCCTCATCAAGACTTACTTCAAAGCGGCCAAGCTCATGACAGAGAAGGCAGATTCGGAGGAGAACCTAGAAGATGTCATGGAGGTGAAAGCCATGTGTGTTTATAAACTGTAAAAAAAACATCTGTTCATGCTATATGAGCACAGATGAGCTGGTTTTTGAAAGGTAATGTCAGATCTGATTCTGTTTAGTGCAATGTTTTAGATGTTTGTATTTTTATCATAGGAAGTGAGAAAAATCAATGAATCGATCAAATATAATCATCCATTTAGGAAGAACGTGGACACCATTCTCCGAAAGGTGAGAGGACAACATGATAGCAAGCTTTAGGTTCATTTTTTATGTATTTATGTTATTTGAAGTAATCATGCCACTCTTTTTAATATAAATCTGCTAATTGTTTTTAGTGTCCAGTTGAATATCAGGAGAAAATGGGCAGGAACGTGGATGAGGATTTTGATGATAAACAAAACGCATATCCTACTGAAAGAAGCCTTTCCAAACTACACAAGCAGGTAATGCTCAAGTGTTTCTCTGTGTTTTCTGAGTTTTGCTCTGAAATAATACTAACGGCAAGTTTCTCAGGTGATTTATGCCGTGCAGCGACACAATCGCACCCGCGTTCAGTGGCAAATATTGCTGGAACAGGCTTTTCATCTCGAGGACGTTGCTAAGAACGAAACCAGCACCTCTCGGCAGTTCGTTCACAGCTTTGCACCTCCAGAACCTGTAGGCTGGTTCAGACGCTACATTTATACTCCTTCAGTGGGTAGGTGCTCTAATAGATGTGGATATGATGTAGTTGAACCAGATGTCAGTGTTGACCCTGCCTCTAATTCTTTTGTTTTCTTCATCAGAGTGGTACTGGGAGTGTTTGATGAAGCAGTGGTTTTACCGTGTACTGTCTGTGGTTCTGGCACTCTTTTCGATGGCTGTGGTTTGGTCCGAGTGCACTTTCTTCAGCACTCGTCCTGTTCTGTCACTCTTTGCTGTGTTTATCCAGCTTGCTGAGAGGGATTACAACTACCTGTACATTGAGGTGAGTCTGCTTAGAGCTTAGGGCTCTAATCTAGGAAAATCTCTGATTAAATATATACATGCATGTTCTTTTTGGTTCAAGGTCTCTATTGAATCAAATAAGATCCTCAATTACTGTGTGTGTGTGTGTGTGTGTGTGTGTACAGTACAGTAGTAGTAGTAAAAACATTCGGTGTTGGTAAGATATAACTTTTTAAAAAGGAGTCTCTAATGCTCAATAAGCCTGGATTTAATCATAAATACAATAAAACGGTATTACTGTAAAATATTATAACGATTTAAAATAAGTGTTTTCTATTTGAAAACATTTTATAACATTTTATTATAATTTTATATAGCAAAGCTGAATTTTCAGCAGCCATTACTTCAGCCTTCAGTATAACATGATCCTTCAGAAATCATTCTGACTTGGTGCTTAAGAAAAAGCTCTGATTATTATCAATGTTAAAACCTCGTACATCACCACAGTACTCAATATTTACCTTTTCAATTAATTAAAAAATTCAGCCACTCGTCACCATCAATTTAAACAAAACAACACATGGAAATTAAACCGTTAAGCAGTCCTGCCCTTCACACCATTTTAATATTCTGCCAAAGAATGATCCCATGTTTTGTTCATTTCTCCCTCATTCTGCAGTCTCCCCAAAATGCAATTTCATCTCATCCATCCAATCTTTCAAAACAGGGGTTTTGGGGCATTTCCAATTGTGTGAGATCTTCCTGACCCCCATGATACGATCAATCTTAAAGGGATAATTCACCAAAAAATGAAAATCAGTTGTTTTTCTGCCTACCCTCAGGGCTTCCAAGATGTAGGTGACTTTGTTTCTTCTGTAGAACACAAATTATGATTTTTAGCTTCAGATGTTGCAGTCTCTCAGTCGTACAGTGCATGGCAAATGGTAACAAAATCCATATTAAACCCTGCAGCTCGTGACGATACATCGATGTGTAAAGACACAAAAAGATCAGTCTGTGTAAGATACTGAATAGTATTTATATAGTTTTTTAACCTCTGATTCACACATATCTGAACTGTTAGAACTCTTCTGAATACGTTTCACAGCAGCAAGCGTGTGAGGCATTCTTCTTCTTCTTCTTGCATTATGGCGGATCGCAGACTTAGGTGGAGATAATGCACTTATATCTAGGGCTGCCGCTCTAGGATTTTTATATAATTAACTAAGCCAGGTCTAAAATTATGACCAAACCTGAAATTCGACAGGACTGTGGTCAAAAAGCCCCACTCCACCCTGTCGAAAGCCTTTTTGGCGTCTAAGGATATAGCTGCAATCGGGGTGTTTTCTGAAGCATTTAGCCACATCAAATGAATTAGCCTTCTCACGTTAATGGCTGATGACCTCCCCTTGATGAAGCCCACTTGGTCTTAATGAATTATACCTGGCAGAACCTTCTCCAGCCATGAAGCCACATTTTTTTCCAGCACCTTTCAATCCACATTAATAAGGCTTACTGATCTAAAATTAGCAGGATCCGTTAAATCCCTATCCTTTTTAGGTATCGGTGTTATCAATGCTTCCATGATTGGAGCCAATATGTTTTTTGTAGTATTCTGATGGAAACCCGTCTGCTCAGAGATTATTGCAGCTTTGACCTCTTCTTGTGTAATGGGAATGTCTAGAAACTTTGATTGCAAGACATAAACATAATTTAGGTAACTTGATATTAGAATTTTTTTTTCTTCAGTTTTTCTTCATTCGAGCTACCTGAAGATGTATATAATTCTTTATTGAAATTCTGAAAAACCTCATTTATTTCCTTTGTCAATGATTCCATAATATTCCCTTTCTTAATGGCCGGAATAATGTTAGCAGTGTTTTGTTGTGTTAATTGTCTGGAAAGCAGCTTGCCCACTTTTTCACCTCCTTCGTAAAACCTAGTCCTAGATATTTGCTCTTATCCAAAACCCCATCCATAACCTGATTAAAGTCCCCTGCCAAAATGATTTGCCTCTCTTTGTCCCCAAGAATCTTGTTCATCTTATTAATAAAACCTGGATCTGCTTACTGGGGGCATATACATTACATATCACTTTAACTCCACTTTAATGACATTTTATATACATCTAATCCTTCCAGCATCATCTTTAGCTTCTGTTAACATAAAAAAATTTAATTAAAGCCTCATATTTATTAGGATCATTACCCCATTTTGTTTTCTCATGAATGATAAATAAAATACATGTGCCAACCAATCTTTTTTTAATTTTAGTGTTATGTTACATGGCTTTCTTGCACAAAAGCAACATCTACTTGTTTATGTTTGAGATATGACAGGACCTTTTTCTAATGGGAATTTTGATCAGTTTAATAAATCTAAAGTAAATCTAAACACATTAAGTTTGAAAAAATCACTTCTATTTAAGTTGAAATTTAAATTTTATTTTTTAAATTGTAGATTGACTGTTAAATTACATAGATTGTCTGTTGTCTAATTTGAACATTTGGTATTTTTATATGTATTTATTTTTAATAATTTATTTATTTTGTCTTGTTGCTGTTATTCTGTCTGTGCACTGGAAGCTCGTCAGCAAGACAGACTCCTTGTATGTGAAAGCATTCTGATTCTGATTAATTCATTTATTTTATACACTTTCTGTCAAAAAGGTTACAGACTCCTGCAATACACCAAATCTAAGAGCTTACTGACACAGTATGATGTAGGATGTAGGTTTGCCAGTGGCATTATCTGAAACAACCTAACATTGTCATTTTGTCCTGTAGATGGCGTGCTTCATTACCATCTTTTTCCTCTGCACCTGTGTCTACTCCACTGTGTTTCGCATTCGAGTCTTCAACTACTACTACCTGGCCTCACATCACCAAACCGATGCTTACAGCCTGCAGTTCAGCGGCATGTATGTTTCACAGATAGCAGCATTCAGTGAATTAAACTGAACTGTATTGTACGTGAACTCTACCCTTAGTTTAGCATCTCTGCATGTTTGTTGTTTACTAGGCTTTTTTGTCGCTTGACACCCCCGCTTTGTCTAAACTTCCTGGGACTGATTCACATGGATTCTGCCATATCCCATCAAGCAAAGGAGCAGACGGCATACACCTCTGTGAGTTTTTAGCATTATCTGAAATGTACAGAATTATTTTAATATGTGAGACACTAATAGTACAGTCCGGACTCGAGACATTTTTCTATGGTCTCGGACTTGTCTCGGACTCGTAGGTGTTTGCACTCGGACTTGGTCATTGGACTCGCCAAAAGCTCTTGTTAGTCTCGACCGAGTCTAGCAAAAAAGTAAAATAATGTTAATGTTGTACAATTGCAAGACTACTGATTCCTACTAGTCGTTTTTTTTTTTTATTAAATAAATGTTACTCGACTACTTGTGGTTCATGCTATTGTAAATGAAAACACATGATAATCAATAAACGCATATTAATTTATAGCCTTATGCAACGATTACATATGTAAATTTTAATGTAAACTTTTTAATTATGACATTACATATTTGAATTTTCATGTGACAGCCAGTATTTGTATCCGTAACAACCACAAGATTTTTCATACCTGCATTCGGCTACAATGCCGTACAGTTACTTTATAAAACCGTTATGACTTTTTTTATCTTTTTTTTCATAGTTATCACTGAAAAGTATGTCGTGTTAAACTAAAATAATTAATAATTTCTAAAATAATATGTATCATGCAAGCAGACAAACGTTTAGTGATCATTTTAACATGACTGAATCCATTCAATGCGCACAAAGCCCTAGTACAGTACGACAAAAATTTTGCTGTATTTATGTGCACGTGCCCAGTAGAGCCAAACGTATCCCTTCTAGCCTTAACCGCGCGCATGCGTCATATCCCGAGCTTTGCGTGTGTGTGCGCTGCGCCAAGGCATCAGTCATTTTAATTTTTAACCACAGACATAATGTCAGTAAACAGCAGCATTATAAAGTAAATAAAGTACATACAAATAATTTGACCCTACAGCTCCAAACTTGGTCTTAGATGGCCAGTGTCCTTTAGAGTTTAGCTCCAACCCTAATTATACGCACTTGAGCCAGCTAATCAAGCTCTTACTAGACACACTAGAAACTTCCAGATATTGTTAAGGCCAGTTGGAGCTAAATTCTGCAGAGCATTGTCCCTCCAGGATCTAGTGTTGAGACCCCGGTCCTACAGAGTTGTTACTTTGCACATGCTTTTTGATCATTTCAAATGATAATGTAAAATTATTTTCTAAGAATAGGAGCTATGCTGTCTCTCGCAACACATACATTATCAGTAGTTAAGTATGTGGTCTTGAAGAAGATCTTTTTTTCTCTCTCTCATTTGGACTCGGTCTTGACTTGGACTAGACAAAGCTGGACTTGACTACAGCTACAGTACAGCTAATCAAATGTTTAGAGCATTATTTTGAAATGTCTTATTACTAATAAATATTAACGTTATGTTGTAGATCATGGGTTCTATGCGCGTCCTATCCTTCATTGCCAATGGCTTCTACATCTATTACCCAATGCTGATCGTCATATTCTGCTTTGCTACATACTTCAGGTTAGTCTTAATATTTGCTATAAATCATCAGACAGAAGGGTCTTATGATGGATATTATGTGTCAAATGTCACGCTGTAGTTTCTTACTGATTTTTGTGCAGTCTGGGCACACGTTGCCTGAACCTTCTGGGTTTCCAGCAGTTCATGGGAGACACCGAAATGACTTCTGACCTCATAGATGAAGGCAGAGAACTCCTGCACAGAGGTCAGTTGTTTATATTTGTAGATTTAGTAAAAAAAAAAAATTATATATATATATATATATATATATATATATATATATATATATATATATATATATATATAAAACCTTAGAAATGGTTGTAACTGAAAATCCCAGTAACTGAGCAGATTGTGAAATACTCAGACCGGCCCGTCTGGCACCAACAACCATGCCACGCTCAAAATTGCTTAAATCACCTTTCTTTCCCATTCTGACATTCAGTTAGGAGTTCAGGGGACTGTCTTGACCAGGACCACACCCCTAAATGCCTTGTGATTGGTTGATTAGATAATTGCATTAATGAGAAATTGAACGGGTGTTCCTAATAATCCTTTAGGCGAGTTTATATATTTTTTAATAAGTTAATTTAGAAAAACTGACCTTTTTTTTGTTCATTAAGTATACGTTTTTGTTTTCTAAAGTAATGACTAAGCGGCCAGTGTCCAACAGTGAGCCTATGTTTGATCAATTTAGCCTTCTCAAACCATCACAACTTGCCTAAAAAATAAAATCGATAGATATAAAACAGTTTAAACATTAAACTTAGATAGATGTGCACTATATTCAGTAGTTTGTGTGGAAAGTGCAAGCTAAAGCGGGCTTTGCAGGACATGGAGACGCCAGTGTGATCAGCAATTTTTCAGTGGATATGCGATAGTTTTTTCTCATAAAGGTAAGAGCAATGCATTATTTGTAACTGTAAAGGGTCTACTTTTATTTGTGTGCACTCACAAAATCAACAAAACGTTGTGCTTTTATAAAATAAAGAGGATAATCATGATGTGCTTTCTGCCATCTCGTCTTGAACAGGAGCGCTTTACAAAAATGTACCGAAACTCAGCGAATGGCCTACATTCAGACATGAAAAATAAATATAGAAAGCTTTAAATTGCTATTTAAGGGGGAAAAAATAAAAAATGCAACCTCTTTCATTAAAATCATAATACGTAAGATGCATTTCTCTCTAAAGGCACATCTAATGAGGAGATGGCGACTCAGGATCGGCAACTTCATCCTTGCGACACCGACTCAGAAAACATTATTTATTAGTAAATGATTCCAATATCTCCTTCCTATTTCCCCCTGACACATTCATGGTAATTACTTTTGCTAATGCTTTGCAGTAAGTTTAGGCATATTGCGTGCATTTGAATGCAGAACTGTTCAGCTACGCTGCTGCTGCGGAACAATAATCACCATCGAGCCGCTCTTGACAATTGCAGTAGCACAGTCTCATGTTGTTTCCACCAGCATGGCAATTTTTTTCATCACTATTTGACGGATGTCTAAAATATAAAAATAAGGAGCAGCCTAAAACAGGCCCAAGGCCCAGTCTGTGTCTGAATTATGACAGGAAAAAATTGGTCCGAAGCCTAGCCCGTGGGGGTGTAAAAAAAGTATGGGTGAAATGCTGTCATCCTAACAACAAACAGCTTTACTGATTATTACACACAGAGTCTTATACTGTCTATCAGCTATGACTATTTTAGTCATTCAAAGGACAAAATGGGTTGAAAAACAGTAATAACAATTAGACTTAAACAAAATAAAATCCAGGCCAGGAGCAAGGCCCTCTAGAGGCGTCAGGTCCTGTGCGGTTTTTGTTTACATAATATATTTATGTGTACTGTATATTTTTATTATGTATATATAAATATTAACACATGCAATGCATGCAAAACAAATATTTACACTTTATATATTTATTTACATCTTATATTATATAAGTGTCTTTGTTTGTATTTGTATTTGTTTGTATTTATATATACATAATATACACAGTATACACACATTATGTAAACAAAAACTTTTGAAGGTGATTAATCGTTTGACAACACTATATATATATATATATATATATATATATATATATATATATATATATATATAATATACATACATTATTACATTAAATACATTACGGTAGCTTAAATATAAGATTATTATATAACTAAATGATATTCTATGTTTTGTAAAGAAATTTACCCACAGGCCTAATTTATACTTATCTAAAGGACTAATTAAAAAAAAAACTATTGTAAGAACAAGAAAAAAATTGCATGTCAAGCTCATCTGTTTGTAGTATAAAAATAAGGTGACCCTGTCTCCTGTGGTTTCTTTGGTTAGAAATAAATATGGATTCAGACAGAAATCCCTTTTGCTCATTGCTACAGCTCTACTTTCTGCAGTGGTGAAAACCTCAGTGCGTCAGTGGGGTAGTTACCGCTGACACTTACACGAACATTTAACACAGTCCCATCCGGTATTAAATGAGGACATGTATCTGACTTATTTTGTTTTTGTTTTTTGCATAGAAAGAAGAAAACGCCAAAGAATAGAAGATGGGGAGAACAGACGAAGAGTGAGTTATAAATAGTACAGAGTAATATATACATAGAATTACTCTAATGATACATATTACAGTAATATGATTATTCGTATATGACAGGAATGGAGAGAGCGTTATGCACAAAGTGATGAGATTGCTGCCAGAAACCGGATGCCCATGTCTGAGATGAAGGAAACCAACTATGGCGAAACCCTAAATTCAAACACAAACCAGCGTATGTTTAATGCCCAATAAGACATGTGTCCTCTAGATTTCCTTTAGAGTATTTGTTAAGTGAATTTTGCAAAGAAGCAGTCATATTTATCCCTTCATTTTTATGCACAGAGGCCAAGTACACCCGTAGCAGCAGCCAGACAGGACGAGACAGCATTGAGTTTTTGCAGGACGCAGAGCCGTTGGACTTTAATGCTGAAAAACTCAATGATGACCCTTTGCAATCTGAACCTGGCAGGTTAGTTTGAGTTTTTTGAGTGCTGCAGTAATACAATATTTTTGTTGGCCACCCGGAAAGTTAGTTTCACCCTTGTTCCCTCGACAAATTGGCTTTTGGGTTATTGCAGAAAATAAGTTCCGTTACCAAGAAAAGCTTATGATTCGTATGATCTTGTTCATCATGATAATATAATTTTGTATTATATGTGTCATATGTGACATATTTGTAGCCATTAGCCATCAATATTATTTATTTTTCTTTTATTCCAAAAATCATTAATATATTACGTAAAGATCATGTTCCATGAAGATGTTTATTTCCTACCATTAATAAATAAAAACTTAACTTTTCGATTAGTAATATGCATTGCTAAGAACTTCATCTGGACAACTTCAATATTTAGATTTGTTGCACCCTCAAGATTCCAGATTTTCAAATAGTTGTATCTCAGCCAAATATTGTCCTGTCCTAACAAACCAAACATCAATGGAAATCTTATCTATTCATCTGTAATAAATCATTTCAGATGATTTATGAATCTCAATTTCAAAGTGGTTTTGTGGTCCAGGGTCACATATAATACAATTAAAACATTTCTTGAACTTGTGTCAACCACAGAATTATTACAGGCATTTAACAAAAAAACCCAGTGCTTCAGGATGATGAAACCAGAAGTGCTAAATTGCTAACTCGGCTCTGGGTTTTTGCCAACAAAAATCCTCTTTACCGCTTCACTCTATTGTCATGAGTTTTTTTTTTCCTTCCTTGCTCTGCATGCACTCACTCCTTTGTTTCCTTCCCCCACAGACATACCGGTGGAAGGTACCTCTCAATGTCTTCTTCTCGAAGCCGAATCTTTGATGATGTTTGATGTTTCTCACTTTGGTCAAAAACACTGTCATGAGAAAATAAGCAGAATTTTACCTCTAAATCACTCATCTCTACAGATGTGGTCTGTCCCTCTCATTTTAAACCTCTTCGACTTCCTGTATCCTGTAATGCAATGTGGTCCTCTGCATGCATCCTGACAAACACACAGACAGATAGAAAAACACACTTGTTTTGAAGTACCAGGCAGTCAGACTACTACTTGAGACAAATGGGAAATGTCTCTTTAGCTCACAGTTTGAAGAAATGAGTCAAAGTTTATGCTGAAAAGTCGAGCACTGAGTCATGAAAGGTATAACTGATGGGCAAGATTTAGATCAACACACTGTTTCTCATAATTTACTACTGAAAGGTATCGGGTAATGTACCTGAGTGTTTACATCAGTCAAGTAAATATGAACCGACTTCAATGTGGCCATTTTGTGTTAGTTGTTATTGTGAAAAGAGATTTTATGGGTCTAGATATAGGCTGTCTTACAGAATACTGCAGTGTTTATTTTTTTTTTTTTTTAAGGATTGAGGGTTTAGAAATCTGAAGTTAAAATAACACTCATATTTAAGAGTATTCAGAGTATTGTCTTTCGAGTAGTTCATATGGGAGGCAAAAAATGTATACATATACACACACATGCGCGCACACACACACACACTTTATATATATATATATATATATATATATATATATATATATATATATATGTGTGTGTGTGTGTGTGTGTGTGTGTGTGTGTGTGTGTGTAGTCAAATTCATCTTAACATTCCATGAAATTATTATTTTAACTTTAATGAATGAAGAAATATATATTAACTTTAAGTCTAATATTTATTTTCACAAACATCTGGTACTTAAACTGTTATTTTATATCTTTTAGAAACATTCTTTGCTTGTTTTAGATGGCTGTTACTCAGCTGTTACTAACTTATTTATAATGACGTTATAGTTCCATTATTTTAGCTCTAGTCTTGTGGATGGATGTCATTTTTGGTTTGCACTGGCAGGTAAATCACTTATTCAGAATAGCTTTATGGACCCATTCTGTTGTATCAGGTTAAATGGATTACAAAAAGTACTTATGTGCTGGTTTTCCAGGCTTCTAATCATCACTTCATCACAAGTACAGTTTTCTTCTAGAAAACAGACCGTCAGTTTATGAATGTCTTCTAAAACAACTTCTAAAGCTTCTAAAACAACAACAACACAAAATTCTCTTTGTAAACAGAGTCATCACGAATATCTTTGCATGATATTCTACTGAATATGCTGAGAAGTCTTGTTTTTTTACAGGAAGTGCAGTAGCAGCTATGATTAATGTATTTCACTACAAGCATAGTATGTCTACTCTTCACACAAATGCTAAGCATCATGGTTTCATCGTGAATTAATGTATTTTCATAACAAATTCAGCCCTTCAAGTTTAAATAAGAAGGGCCTTGTTTTGTGTTTTTTGGTTCTTACCTTTTGGTTTGCTGATAATTATTCTTATTTACGGTGTATTTATGAAGATTTGGTTACCAATGAGGTGTAATCTTTTTGATATGGTCAGTCCTCAAGTCATGTATTGATGAAGGCCAACTGGAATCTAATGCTGGAATCTGTTGATTTGTATATTTGGTGTTTAGTGAATTGTGGTACATTCCAAAAATACACATATGTAATCATGCAATTATTAATAAATGATTGATTAAATCGTATTTACTTTACTGTTCGTTACTATTGTGTATTTAAAGTTAATATTTATGGTCTTATTACATTTTTTTTAGGAACGTTCTATTGTGTTTGTCTCCAAACGTAAAGGAACTTAAACAAACATCCTCGAACAATGTAGAAATCAGCAGTAGTCATGTTCGCGGGTGTTTGTTTCATGTTCAAAATTCTGTTTAGCTGTTGTTTTTGTACAGTCTGGCTGTCAAACAACAAGCCGTGACTTTGAACAACATCGCGTTCTGATCTCATCAAACACCTGAAGCGAGAACGACCAATCACATAGAAGAACTCGTCACTATGGAAACGCTGGACGCTAAAACAGGAAAGGGCAAAGCAGCGCTAAGGAACTCCAGGTGGTTTCAACACATTAATCATCGTTTTGTTTCAATTCTGTACGTGAGTATTCAGCGTATAGATTAATACGGATAAATAAAGCCTTTATACTGTGGCGACAATTGCTGTTAGTTGAATTACAGCAGTTTAAGAGCATATCGTTTCCTTGCTCATAGTCTCTATTGTACACGATTAGAATAACTCCGCCATAGTTCATAGCTAATAACTGTATTAAAGTTGAATTACTATAACACACTATAATATATTATAATTACAATGCATGCTGTTTTTATGAGCTCATATTCAGAGACTGTGTGGAGTAATTTTAGTTTAAGAATTAATTTTGTCACACTGAGCTAATTAAAGAAAAAGGTTAAGAAATTCAAAGGCATGGCAACCAGTTACAGGATTTTCATTACATTTTCATATAAATTGTAACAATTTCCTTAAGCACATTATGCATTGACAACACAACAGAGGGTTTCATAGTCATTACATACAGCAGCAGAACCATTTTTGTTTTCCTAAATAATCTTTTAGTAAACAGTTTTTAAAAGGGTGAAAACATTAAAAAATTCTAAATTCTACTTTACATAACTTTTTTGTGCAATGGAAAGGTTCCATGGATTTTAAAGGTTCCTAATGGAACCACAGATGCCAATAACAAACCTTTATTTTAAAGTGTTGCCAAATAAACTAATAAAAGCCTAAAAATCCCTCTTGTCACCTTCAGATCAGATCAGTTGGCTGGCAGTAGGATGGCAGGTACATCGCGGCATGACCGAGAGATGGCAATCAGTGCCAAGAAGCAGCTGGCAAATAGTTCAGACCCCATTGAGCGTCTGAGGCTACAGTGTTTGGCACGAGGGTCTGCAGGAATCAAGGGACTGGGCAGGTACAGTATGCATTATATGTGTTGCTTTACATAGACTGAAGTGCAGATATCTGACCACAGTCTGATGTTCTTAGGACTTTTAGGATCATGGATGATGATAACAGTCGCACACTGGACATGAAAGAGTTCCTGAAAGGCCTGAGTGATTATGGTGTGCTCATTGAGAAAGAAGAGGCTATGAACCTTTTTCAACAGTTTGACAGAGATGGCAGTGGATTAATTGATTTTGATGAGTTTCTTATCACCCTGAGGGTAAACGCACTTAAATGGTGTTGTGTTTCCTTTAGACCAGTAAAGGCCGAGGTCAGTTTAGTGCTCATGTTGTTATTTTCATTTCTGTGATTGCAGCCACCCATGTCTAATGCCAGAAAAGAGGTGGTGCTACAGGCATTCAAAAAACTGGACAAAACCGGAGATGGTGTGATTACAGTCGAGGATCTGAAAGGAGTATACAATGTCCAACATCACCCCAAATACCGAAACGGCGAGTGGACCGAAGACCAAGTATTCCGCAAATTCCTGGACAGCTTCGACTCTCCGGATGACAAGGATGGGAAGGTATGAAGATGCTGAAAAACTGTTTTTTTTTTTATCTAAAACATGCAGTATCAAGCATAACAGTGTATTAATAGTACACAGACCGAATGAAATCGTTGGTTTAAAAAGCATTCGCAATCTCAGTGTTCCCCCGATGGCATCATTACAAGTCATTTTCTGCAGTGTTCTCTTTGATAATGCTATGTCTTCACACATCAGGTCACAAAAGAGGAGTTTTTGAACTACTACTCCGGCGTGAGCGCATCCATTGACACAGATATCTACTTTATATTAATGATGAAAAATGCATGGAAGCTTGACTAAACTTCTAAAACATCTATTTTTGGGTAAAGAACAAAGACGGCCAACCTTCAGCAAAAGTATGTCTTGTCCCTTTCATGACTCTGTCAAACATTTCATAATAGATTGTATTGTAAACTTTAATATAAATGTGTTAAAGTACACACACATTTTGAGCACATGAGAGCTTAAATGCAACTGGCACAGGTTTGACAGGGTTGAGTCTAAAACAAGGTGGCAAGATTACCTTTGGTGTCTAACAACTTTTAACGTTGGGTTTTTGGGAATCTACCACACATGATCAAAAAAAAATCAACCAATTATTTATTGCACACAGTGTTTCTCACTGAAGACAAGCAGCTGCACGAGTGAATTTATTGTTTTATTCCCGAATCAGCCACACAATCTAACAAATGCAGGTGGTGTGGTATTGTTGCCTGAGTCTTATGATTGTATGCATCCTCTTTATTTGGCTATTGAAAGCTGTCTCTGCACCTGTTCAGATTTCTGTGAGAAACACTCAAACATTCTAATACAAATGATGATTTCTTATTAATTCACTCCAAAACGTTTCTCTTTCTTTCTGGGTTTGGATGATCCTTTGGCTTTGTGGTTTTGGTGATCGGGGTCTCTGAAAGGGCTACCAGTTTGTTTTATAACACTATTTTCTCTTTTTCCATTTACAGGTGACAAAAGATGAATTCTGGAACTATTACAGTGGAGTCAGCGCTTCCATTGACAACGATGTATATTTTATTTTAATGATGAAAACTGCATGGAAGTTATGAGGGGTTATGCTTTTAAGCAAATCGATAATGCTTGTGAAATCAAAGCAAGTTTAGGGATATTAATAATGAATCTGGAAAATAAAATAATAGATGTACTGTAGAAGCCTAAATTGTGTGCTTTGTCAGTGGTAACTGATTTTTAGGGTAAATCGCTGCATCGTATTTGTGCTGAAACCAGTGTGGTTTACTGTATGTGATACATGAAAGTCTTGTAATTCAGATTTATTTATGCATGTTACGGCAGATGCTATTTTCCAAAATGCGACTTCTTTAAGAAATGTTTAATAGTGGTTATAAAAAATAAAAGTCTAGTTATATGGACTTATGTTTTTTTATACATTCCTTTATTACACATCTGTTTTAACATAGAATACCATGTATATAGGCTACAGCTGAATTGCATTACAAAGTTATTATTACAAGCAGATGTTTTTAATATACACAGAAAATATTTTTTTTTCCCCATATATGTTATAAATAAATCCTCAGTTAATTGAAAAAGTGCCACTTGAACTGTTATGTATTAGGTTTGAAAGTTGTGCGCGAGGTCTGGCAGAGGATACTGAGGCTAGCAGCAGTTACATGAGGTCTGAGTATATGCGTGATGACTTTTCTTATCACTCTTAATGCCTGTGTTTCTGAAACATTCAGAAGGAAATTGGCTACCAAAATGGAGACCACAGCTGTGCACGATGCTTGGTTGAAAATGAAACCTGTGGATGACTGCTATATGTACAAACTTGGTTAGCATCAGAGCAACAAACCGGACATGACTAGTGATGTGTTAAAGCGCCTCTTATATATGTCACAGGCTTATTGGGTTATTAAATGCGTCATAAAATCTCAGTTAACTCTTTGTCATATACAAACCAAGCGTTTGTAAAATCCCCAGTGAACTGGAACTGACTTGATACAGTTTCTTCACTGCATTTTGAAGAGACTGGACATAGTGACATAGGCTTCATCTTTACATTCCCGTTGAGTTGCCGTTGCGCTCTGAGAGCTGCCATGTTCGCTTGCTTTCAAAGAATCGGATTCATCTAACAGTCTAATTTTAAGGTGGGACTGCTCTCTTGGAAGACATTCATCAGCTTTCATGTCCATTTCACTCAGGGACGTTCTAGAGGAACTGGCTTGACTGCAGCAGCACTCGTCCAGGCCGTCCTGAAGCTCAGGAGAAGATGGCTTTTCATCAACGTAATCCACACGGTGTATGAAGACGTCACTGAATAGCTCAGGACTGAAAGTGAAAGGAAGGCCCTGAAAACAGAAAAACGGTCTGTATGAAGACGCTGTTTAATCTTGCAGAACGTCAAAGAAGCAGCCAGACACATGAGAAATTCAATTACCCTTTGCATTTGTGCAAGAGTTGCCTTGGGGTGTGGGATGTTTGGTGTAATGTATTCTTTAATGCTGGATTAGAAAACATTATAGGTGTTAGAAATATAGAATATATAGAAAAACAGAAATATAAAAGAAATGTTTATTTTTTATTTTTATGAAAACACTCACTGTGCCATCCATCGCAAGGTCCCCAAACCGATGATGAGCCCCAGAATGACAAAGACGGTGATGATGAAACCAACCATTGGGAAATTATTTTCTGTGGAAGGAACTGTAGAACCCATATCAGACATGATAAATAACAGTTAAAAAAAAAATTTAATACATTTTCTTAATGCTAAAGATATTTGTTTCATCTTCTACCCAATAATGAGTACAAAAAGGAGTGTTTATCATACTAAACATAGTAGTATCTTCTCATGTAACAGACATCTGATCTCCAGTTAGATCCACTCACCTTTTATAGTGAAATTGGCATTTGAACTCCACTCACTCCAGTCGCCAGCAAAATAGTCCCACGGTTTTGCTCTAACCCGTGTCCAGTAAACACCATCTCCAAGGCTTTCCCTGCTCATACTGAAGTTCCTATTTGTAATGTTTATGATGATCTGCGGAGAAAGAAAAACATAGGTGTTGTTTAATTGTTAAAAGAACTCAAAACTGACTTTATTTTAGGGAAGGTCAAGTCAAATCAACAAACTGTTGTGAGAAACACCTTGTCCGTATCTTTGTCCCTCCATATTTGCAATTGGAATTTGGGGTTTTTAACATATTCATGAATGTGTTCAAACCATATGAAAACTTCATCTGTGCTTTCCATGTACGTAGCAAGTTTCATTTCAGGAGCTGGGATTTTGACTGTAAAGACAAAAACAGATTAGACAGACAGACACACAAACACACACACACACCCACACAAACAGACAGATCCACACACACAGACAGCAGACAGACAGACAGCGAAATAGACAAACAGAGTACTAGATAGAGAGACAGACAGACAGACACACAAACAGATAGACAGACAGACACACACACACACACACACAGACAGCAGACAGACAGATAGCCGTGAAAGGGTTTTTGCCCCCTTCCTGTTTTTATTTTTTGCATATTTGTCACACATAAAAGATTCAGATCATCAAACTAATGTTAATATTACACAAAGTTAACCTGAGTAAATACAAGATGCAGTTTTAAAATAATAATTTCATTTATAATTATTATGTATATATTGCATACTTACCTAGCCCGAATATACGTTTATATAAAATGAATTGCCCCCTCCTGTTAAATCATGAAAAACTGTGGATTAACCACATTATTTTAGAAAGCTGAATTTCACTAGCCACATTCAGATTTGATTATTGCCAGACCAGCTGAATCAAGAAATCACTTCAATAGAACCTGTCTGACAAAGAGAAGCATGCTTAAAGAGCAACACATCATGCCACGATTTAAAGAAGTTCAAGAACAGATGAGAAACAAAACAGTTGACATGTATCAGTCTGAAAAGGGTTATAAAGCCATTTCTAAGGCTTTGGGACTCCAGCGAACCGTGGTCAGAGCAATTATCCACAAATGAGCTTTGTGGCTGCTTTGCAGCTTCAGGACTGGATGACTTGCCATGATTGATGGAACCATGAATTCTGCAGAAAATCAGTAAATCCTGAAGGAGAATGTCCGGTCGTTAGTTTGTGACCTCAAGCTCAAGTGCACTTGGGTTCTGCAGCAGGACAATGATCCCTAACACACCAGCAAGTTCACCTCTGAATGGCTCAAGAAAAACAATATTAAGGTTTTGGAGTGGCCAAATCAAAGTCCAGACTTAAATCCAATTGAGATTCTGTGGCATGACCTCAAACAGTCCATTCATGCTCATAAAACCCTCCAAGGTGGCTAAATTAAAACAATTCTGCAAAGAAGAGTAGACCAAAATTCCTCCACAGTGATGTGAAAGACTCGTGGCAAGTTCAACGTGGCACAAACGCTTGATTGCAGTTGTTGATGCAAAGGGTGGCGAAACCAGTTATTAGATTTAGGGGGCAATTACTTTTTCATGTAGGGACAAGCAGGTTTGGACAGCTTTTTTCCCCTTAATAAATTGAATCATTATTTCAAAACTGCATTTTGTATTTACTCAGGTTATCTTTGTGCAATTTAAAATTTGTTTGATACTCTGAATCTTTCACGTGTGACAAATATGCAAAAAGAAATACAGGAAGGGGGTAAAAACCTTTTCACGGCAAGATAGATAGATAGATAGACTTGCCTATTTTTGAAAGGTTGATGTCATTGTTGATAACATCATTTCCTATAAGTAGCTCATATTTTGCTGTAAGGATCAAATCCTCAAAAATAAAGTCTTGTAGTCTTTTAGTAGCATTGGAACAACTTTTCAACGAACCCTCCATTGTGCTAAATAAGAAAGAAAAAAAACTAATACATCTAATATTTCAATTTTATTCAACACAATACACAAATTAAAACCGTCTATTGACAGAAACCTTTTTTATCCAGTTAGGCACAGATGTCATACATCAATTAACAGTAAATATTTGTAATGAAATACCAGAGTGTCAAAAGGTTGTCCTCCTCCATGGGTTCGTTGACCGAGCAGATGAGGTTACTCTGACGGAGGGTCATAGTTGACCAGCAGGTCACTTCATCTGACCAGTCTAAAAGGGAAAAAGAGGAGGAAAAATTCTCTAGTCTTCACCTTATGTTAGTGAACTTCAATGAAAACTCGCCTGAATAACTCTTTATGATCATAATCAGATAGTACTGCACACAATCTAGCTGAACAACTAAAATTACCACTCCCACTGAAAACGTATTTAAAAAAAGTTAAAATAATAATAATAATCTACAGATTCTCAGTTTATTATTTACAGTCTCAGTTCTCAGAGTAGCCTACTCACCAAAATCCCCACTCTCTGAGATAACCAAAGGACAGGAAACGGCAAAGAGCATCCATAAAACACCCGCCATCTCTGATACACCAGTACAGGCATAGATCACTCACACAGTCTTCATTACTCACACACGGTTCACTGACGATTGACAGATCACAGTGGTACTTTCAGAGGTGAGAGGAAGAGAGAGAGCGAGCGAGAGAGAGAGAGAGAGAGAGAGAGAGAGAGAGAAAGACAGAGAGAGAGAGAGCGAGCGAGCGAGAGAGAGAGAGAAACACAGAGAGGGTGCTTATCATTTCTTAATGTGTTTCCTTATAGTGCTTCCTTGCCACGTGTCCTAGTTCCACCCCTTTAAAGGATTCAGATATGTGCCTTCAATTTTGGAAGTAACTTTTCAAGAATAATGAAAATATAAAATGAAAATTAATAAACATTTATGTGAAACAAAAAAAAATAGCACGCCAAATTTGGACTTTATGATCTTTTTTCGCTCGCTATTCTGGCATAAATCGTTCGTAGGGGCAGCGGTGTGTTCTTATTGGCTGGCTAGTTTTTGATTGACAGCTTGTTGACTGGAGTGGAGTCGTCAGTCTTGTTGTCTACAAATGCTAGTGAGAAAATCTGCTGTAGGCGGCTGCTTCATAACTCTTCAGAGAGATAAAAAGATAGGACTGTTCCTTTTTTTTGCATTTAACTTATAGGCCTATGTGACGGTCTTGCCTGGGCGGTCTGCTTTCTGCACAATGGAGACGGTCAGTGTAAATAGGGTTTCACTGATTCAGAAAGAGAATAAACCATTTTCTACATGAAACACAAGGCAACACACAAATGGATTACAATCGGTCTGTAAACACGTTATAACTCAATATTGAGCAACACACTCGAAGCCAAACAAGGCTTTTACAGAGTTCCAACATATTCAGTGAAAGATACAATCACAATAAAACAACTACTTGTTTGTTTAGGACACTTGCAAATCGTAATTCTCAGACCGTGAGAAATGTGCAACTTCCCCAAATCAATGCTTAGGCGGTCCCTACACCACACCTAAATCACAGCACACAGCACATAGATGGCGCTGTCCACATTTATACAATAATTTTACATACCTTTTTTTGCTCCGTTACATACATCCCCTTTAAATTATGCTAAACTTGGTGTGGCGTGGCAACTTGAAGTTAATTAATTATGATATAACTACCGACTACGCCACCCCTCTAAAGTGAGGGGAACTAAATACTTGATGGAATTTAGACACACAGGTTCGTTACCATAGGAGGCAGAGACAGAGGCACTAGCGTATAAACCATTTATTAAATTCACAAAGTAGAAAATACACCTTTTAAAAGATCAGGCAAAGATATGATTCGACCAGGCATACATTAATCAGTTTTACGAAGGCTTACCCCTAGCAGGGTAGGCTAGCTGCAAAAGTGGCTATTCGTAAAAGCACACACACACACACACACACACACACACACACACACACAGTGAGGTGAGTGACTACAAACGACAATCCACACTCCGTGCTCCAAACACCACCACCACCAGGATACTAGGACAGCTAGCCACCCGACTCAGGGGCCTAAAACACAAAGAACACAAATTACTCAAATGTACAAAACGAAATTAATCTAAAGCCTGATTGACTGAAACAATTACCAAAACACACAACAAAAATGTAAAAAAAATGAACAATGGTCACTTAAAGAAAACTGAAATGAAAAGGAAAGAAATATATATTTAAAGCAAAAGTTAACAATCACTACAAAATCAAAAAAAAATCAATTGTAACGAAAACAAACAATAACCAAAAAAACCATACAATGATACGAGCACAACAAAACTTAATTAAACAGCAAAACAGCAAAACAGCAAAACAGCAAAACAGCAAAACAGCAACGCCGTCTTTAATCTGCTATTATGCAGGAGGCGATCTTCCCCACCCGCAAACAGGCGGACGTTCCCAAAACTTTGTCCTACAGGTATTGACTACAGCGTTACACACACCTCATACAGTTGCTCACAGCACAAGTCTCAGAAGATTACTTGAATGAAATCAGTCTAACCAGGTGGCAAAAACAGCCTAAAAACCACAGCGAAGCCAGGAATAATTGGCTATTCAAGCTGCAAAAAGGCGACTCCACCTTTGTTAGGCGGAAGCGCACACGTACCGGATGGGCGGGGCCAACAATGACGCATCCCAGGTAGCCTAATCACAGCCTTTATAAAGCAATGACTGAGCCCTGATAGGCCGTTTCTAAGTACCAGGGGAGGGAGATTATCTACTTTGCCACAATCTGCCCCAGCTATTTTATCGTCGCCCCGACGATAACACAACTCTAACCACTGACCATACTACTCAATGAGAAACACGAGACACTTGTTACAAGTCCTCTGGCCTTGACGGCTACTCAACGAGAAACACGAGACACTTGTTACAAGTCCTCTGGCCTTAACGGCTACTCAACGAGAAACACGAGACACTTGTTACAAGTCCTCTGGCCTTGACGGCTACTCAACGAGAACACGAGACACTTGTTACAAGTCCTCTGGCCTTGACGGCTACTCAACGAGAACACGAGACACTTGTTACAAGTCCTCTGGCCTTGACGGCTACTCAACGAGAAACACGAGACACTTGTTACAAGTCCTCTGGCCTTGACGGCTACTCAACGAGAAACACGAGACACTTGTTACAAGTCCTCTGGCCTTGACGGCTACTCAACGAGAAACACGAGACACTTGTTACAAGTCCTCTGGCCTTGACGGCTACTCAACGAGAAACACGAGACACTTGTTACAAGTCCTCTGGCCTTGACGGCTACTCGACGAGAAACACGAGACACTTGTTACAAGTCCTCTGGCCTTGACGGCTACTCGACGAGAAACACGAGACACTTGTTACAAGTCCTCTGGCCTTGACGGCTACTCGACGAGAAACACGAGACACTTGTTACAAGTCCTCTGGCCTTGACGGCTACTCGACGAGAAACACGAGACACTTGTTACAAGTGCTCTGCCATGACGGCTACTCGACGAGAAACACGAGACACTTGTTACAAGTGCTCTGCCATGACGGCTACTCGACGAGAAACACGAGACACTTGTTACAAGTGCTCTGCCATGACGGCTACTCGACGAGAAACACTAGAGACACTTGCTACAAGTGCTCTGCCATGACGGCTACTCGACGAGAAACACGAGACACTTGTTACAAGTGCTCTGCCATGACGGCTACTGGCATGACTTAAGTCGATCCGGACCCCATGGTTCAAAATATTTACGAAACCAACTTTCCGTTATTGTGGACACCATGGAGCCAGTATCGACCAAACATGAAATTTGGACCCCACCCATTCGAATAACAAGGTGCGGGCATGAAGACATTAAATGAGACATACTTGAAACACTAGAGCCGGTCAATTCCCCAACCGCGCCTTGGCTCGGCGACACGGTGGGGACTAATTTCCCGACAACGCAAATGGACCAGGCTGTCTACCCTCAGGTGACGACGCAGCGGGCAAAGGGGGTTGCGGACGAGGGGGAACACGCTCCCCATCGCACTCTCCAGCAAAGTGGCCAAGTCGTTGGCACCTCCTACATATAATGGGGCCGCGGTGAGGAGGCTGACTACGTGACTCACCTTGTACACCATACTGAATCCCATAGGCGGATGGAACGGAATTGCTTCGTCCTCTCGTACTCCCCGACATCCCCTCCCTTTCCCATCTTAGAGCTTCGCTTCGAACTTCCAACAATGTTAACATTGGCTGACGACGTATTAACTGTTTTAATTCTCGGCGAAGGGCCACGTCACAAACATGTTCAATGAACTGATCGCGTAGCAAAACTTGTGAATTTGGCATAACATACGGCGATCGCTGCGTCACACGTTCTAGGAGACCCATCAAAGCTAGGGAAAACTCCAACAATGATTCACCCTCCTGCTGCTTTCTAGAAAAAAATGCCTCCTGTAATGAGACATATGACTGTGAGCAACCGTATAATTCCCGTAACACCAAAATAATTTTATCTGGATCATTTCGCTCAATCTCCGAACGGTACCTAATCTCTTCCCTTGCCTCCCCCTCCAAGTGGTCAAACAAGAAGAAAGCTTGATCAGAAACAGACAGGTGACGAGCCTGCATACAAGCTTTGGCCTCTTCAACCCACTCATCAATGCTCAGACCAACCCTGCCATTGAATTTTTGACATTTCCTGTCTCGAGGTACAAAAACGAATCGTTCTGGCAGGACTGCCTGTGCACTACTTGGCTGAGGGGGGGCAGCAACAGAAGGACCAGGAACAATAGAAGGTGCATCACTAGGGCCAGGAAGCGCAAGAAAGTGGTCTTGACGCAACCTCTCATTTTCTGCCCGCAACTGAGCTACTACTTCCCTCAGTTCCTGTAACTCTTCTTCCATAATTTTGACGGCCGTAACACTTACCAACAAGAGGGAGTAGACTCACAAAGAATCAGAATCCACCAGACGTGCGCTGCTGTTTTGCTGCTACTCCTTATCAATCTCACTGCAACAGAAAAATAAAAGAAAAAAAACAAAAATACAACCACTAATACCAGTGTCTCCGCCAAACACGGTACCCTGCCGACTACGCCAGAATGTGGGCGTGGCAACTTGAAGTTAATTAATTATGATATAACTACCGACTACGCCACCCCTCTAAAGTGAGGGGAACTAAATACTTGATGGAATTTAGACACACAGGTTCGTTACCATAGGAGGCAGAGACAGAGGCACTAGCGTATAAACCATTTATTAAATTCACAAAGTAGAAAATACACCTTTTAAAAGATCAGGCAAAGATATGATTCGACCAGGCAT
Organism: Carassius gibelio; assembly: GCF_023724105.1. NCBI lineage: Eukaryota > Metazoa > Chordata > Actinopteri > Cypriniformes > Cyprinidae > Carassius > Carassius gibelio. Next base: position 17,157,003 of record NC_068416.1, on the reverse strand, counting down.
ACATTAATCAGTTTTACGAAGGCTTACCCCTAGCAGGGTAGGCTAGCTGCAAAAGTGGCTATTCGTAAAAGCACACACACACACACACACACACACACACACACACACACACACACAGTGAGGTGAGTGACTACAAACGACAATCCACACTCCGTGCTCCAAACACCACCACCACCAGGATACTAGGACAGCTAGCCACCCGACTCAGGGGCCTAAAACACAAAGAACACAAATTACTCAAATGTACAAAACGAAATTAATCTAAAGCCTGATTGACTGAAACAATTACCAAAACACACAACAAAAATGTAAAAAAAATGAACAATGGTCACTTAAAGAAAACTGAAATGAAAAGGAAAGAAATATATATTTAAAGCAAAAGTTAACAATCACTACAAAATCAAAAAAAAATCAATTGTAACGAAAACAAACAATAACCAAAAAAACCATACAATGATACGAGCACAACAAAACTTAATTAAACAGCAAAACAGCAAAACAGCAAAACAGCAAAACAGCAAAACAGCAAAACAGCAACGCCGTCTTTAATCTGCTATTATGCAGGAGGCGATCTTCCCCACCCGCAAACAGGCGGACGTTCCCAAAACTTTGTCCTACAGGTATTGACTACAGCGTTACACACACCTCATACAGTTGCTCACAGCACAAGTCTCAGAAGATTACTTGAATGAAATCAGTCTAACCAGGTGGCAAAAACAGCCTAAAAACCACAGCGAAGCCAGGAATAATTGGCTATTCAAGCTGCAAAAAGGCGACTCCACCTTTGTTAGGCGGAAGCGCACACGTACCGGATGGGCGGGGCCAACAATGACGCATCCCAGGTAGCCTAATCACAGCCTTTATAAAGCAATGACTGAGCCCTGATAGGCCGTTTCTAAGTACCAGGGGAGGGAGATTATCTACTTTGCCACATTGGGAAGCGTCAGTACAGTAGGAAAACTTAACACAAGAACCAGAAAAAGGTAAAGAAAACAAAACAAGAAAATGACTGTGAATTTCCTTGACATTTCAGCATAAATGTCAATTACAAAATTCCTCAATAAGAGGTATGCAAGAATGGACTGGTACCAAAATCCAGACTAAACATAGACGAAAGGGATGCCCTAAACAGTTCTCTTCTAGGGCTGGGATAAACCATTATTTTTTAAACGATTAATCTAGCGATTATTTTTTCGATGCATCGATTAATCTAACGATTAATTTTTCAGACCGATTCGATTTCGATTATCTCCCCATTAATTGACTACTAACAATTTATAAATGTTGATTTACATATCTGAATCAAAAAAACATGAATTCTTTAACATTGCAATATATGTTTATTGCTCTTAAAATTACAAAATAAAAGACTGACTAAGAATGCATTACTTTGCACTTGTATAGAGATAGCATTCAATAAAACCTTGAAGCCTTGAAAACACATAGCTTACTGAACACATAGGGCCTAGCTTACTGAAAAAAAGTTCTTCTTTAAGATGAAAATAACAACAAGTTGATGTCTAGCATTCAATAAAAAAGGTCACCCAAAATACTTGTTTAGTGCAATTGAAAGAATACAGTAACCAATGTAAACTTGTGGGGTTTAAGCTAATACAGAGAGTGCTTTTCCAAAAAAAAAAAAAAAAAATTAACAGTGGGAGCCAACAGCCTGTCATGGAGAAGAAAAAATCGTTCCGCCCTTTTTCTATCGTGTCTAATGATTTTGGTTAATATGCACGAGGGAAAGAGAGAGAGAGAGAGAGAGAGAGAGAGAGAGAGCAAGACAGCGCTCGTGTAGTTTGAAGACTGTGAGTGCGGGATGGCGCGTGAAACTTTGGTGTTTCGCCCTTTTTCTATCGTGTTTAATGATTTTGATTAATATGCACAAGGGAGAGAGAGAGCAAGAAGCACTCGTGTTGTTTGAAGACTGTGAGTGCGCGCGCACAGCCGGGGCTCTCTCTCGTACCCGCCCTGTCAGGCGCAGCAGTCATTCTATTCTACATCACTCACCGATCAAATAAGGCTTTGACAGCCTCCAAAAAAAAGATCAATGCAGAAAAACCCCTGGATTGGTTATATAACGTTGGACAGAATGTTGATCCGGCCATCGCGTATATTCAGCGCACATAAGGTAAACGTTTTGCAAACGTTTTTTAGAGAAATAAAAACAGGTCGACGAATCGATGCGCATATTTTGCGTCTACGTATTTTTTGCATCAACGTCATCAATGACCTCGACGCGTTGTCCCAGCCCTACTCTCTTCACATACACAATTCAAGGATTGAAAAATATCAACTCAAAATGGCAAAAATCAAACTCATAACCATATATATTTACCCATGAAAAATTATTTTCACCACATCTAAAAGAGAAATCACTAAAGGTGAGGGATCCTGCACAAACTGATTATTCATCTCACAGATCGATCTTTGTGGAGGTTTAATGGTCCTACCAGCCATAGTTCTGACTGTGCCTGTTGGAAAGTGTTCTGATTGAGTGCCAACTACAGGGTTAACTGTATCCGGAACAGAATTATTGTCTACATGTGAAGGTGGAAAAACTGGCATAGCCAAGGAATGCTGTGAAGATATCTGGTCAAAGGCATCGTCTGGAGGTAGTCTATCATCCAACAAATGTGGAATGTCACTGGCCTGTTCAGTGGATATAGAGCTGTCACAGTTAAAAGAGTCTGGCTTTGAATTGGATTTCTGGATATCCAAAGAATACTGAACTTCAGACAAAGCCACTGAGTCTGTGTCATTTCCAGGGAAGTTGGGCTGATCAGACTGCATAACCCAGTGAGCTGTTCTTTTATCACTGTTGGGATGATCAGGCAAGTCTGAGGTTGCATTAATTGAATGAGACTGAGATGGTAAAGCAATTCCATCATCTTCGTACAGAAAGTTAACAGTGAGCAAAAGATTCCTGTGCACAGTCTTTTCTCTGCCTGTTTCTGTGTCCCTTATCCGATAGACATTAATAGGTGATCTCACTGACATTACTTCATAAAGATTGGACTCCCACTTATCTGCTATTTTCTGTTTGCCACGCTCACCTCGATTTGCCAGAAGGACTTGGTCACCAACAGTCAAAGGTGAACCCCTCACTTTCCGATTGTAGATTTTTGCATGCCGAGCTTGCCCAGTAAAACTGTGCTTCTTTGCAATTTTTGCAGCTTCGCCAAGGTCACATGTAAGCATGAATACAAAATCTGAATACTTCACAACAGTATCATCCTTGAGAACATGTTGAAACATCACATCGATAGGAAGACATGGGACCCTCCTGAACATCAGATAGAAAGGCGCAAAGCCTGTGGTCTCGTGAACAGTGCAGTTATAATAACAGAATGTCAGCATTTGCAAAGACTGCGGCCACTTGACTTTGGACTGGGGAGGTAAAGCTCTTATCATGTTCCCTAAGGTTCTGTTGAAGCGTTCAGTGATTCCATTTCCCATTGGGTGATAAGGAGTGGTATGTGATTTCTTGACACTGGCCATATCTAGCAACTCCTTCATCAATCTGCTCTCAAAACTCAGACCTTGATCCGAATGTACACGCCTAGGGAATCTGTAAATACAGAAGAGACCGTTCCATAAATGATGAGCAACTTGCTTCGCAGACTGGTTCTTACAGGGAAAAGCATAGGCTAATTTGGTGAAATGGTCTGTTGCTACCAGAACATCCATACTCCTGTTATCACCCTGTTATGCTGTCCAGAAATCAATGCAGATTAGTTCCATCGGCTCAGAGGTGTGTATGTTCTCAAGAGGAGCACAATCTTTTGGTTCAGGGGTCTTGCCGACTATACACAGCATGCAGTTCCTCACATAATTAGCTATGTCCCGTTCCATGCCTGTCCAAAAGAACTGTTGTTTGGCCAATGAAAGTGTCCTGGAGCGACCTTGATGACCAGCAGCATCATGCAGACCATTAAGCACTTGTTGTTTCAGAGCATCTGGGACAATTAATTGATACAACTTTTTGTTCATGTGATTATCTCTTTTTACTCTGAAAAGCATGCCATCTCTGATGGTGAGTTTATTCCAATGCTTAAGAAGCCTTAAGACAGTACAGGGCTCACTAGCACATTCATGCTTGTCAGGATGTCGGTGTCTTTGAACTTAAATGAGTGCTCTACTCACTGTGTTATCCTGTTCTTGTAGCTGACAGAGTGCTCACACTGAGTGCAGTAGTCTGGTCCACACGGATGAAATGCGGAATGCTTTCCATGCCCATCATTCATCCTACACCACCAGAACAGTGTGCATCCAATACTGCAACTACATCCTGCGAACTCAAAGCACACACAGTCATCTGACCTTGGCCACTTACTCCTGTTGCTTCAGAAAGATCATCAGCAGGGCTTAATACTTGACATTTAGCGGTAAGTATGAAAGAATCTTGGACTACTTGATCTAAAACTCTGTTAACCTGATTGAGCAAGAAGTGGTAAGGTTCTGTTACAAGTCGATGGCTTACACTAGACTGGACAAAAGGTTCCCTGCTCAATGCGTCAGCGACAATGTTCTTAGAGTTGGGAACGTATTTCAGGTCAAAGCTGAAAGAGGCTAATTTAGCAAACCCAGCGTTGCTCACAAGCATCGAGTCTTGGCTTGGTGAGTATGTAGGTGAGGGGATTATTGTCTGTCCAAGCTGTAAAGTGACGCCCCTTCAACCAATAATGGAACTTGTCACATATCGCCCACTTAAGTGCGAGGAACTCTAGCCTGTGAGCTGGGTAATTCATCTGAGAATGCGACAGTGTGTTGCTAGTGAATGCCACTGGACTGGCCATAGTGCTGCCCTCTGGGATCTGAGAGAGAAAAGCTCCCAAGACATCAAATGAGGCATCTACTGCTAGTATGAAGTCACGGTTAAAATCAGGGTGTACTAGCATTACACTTGTGAGAAGGTCCTCCTTTAAAGTGTCAAATGCTTTCTGGAAATTGTCATTCCAGTCTGTTGGTGAAAGTTTAACACACACAGCCTTTGAGATTAGTTTCCTCCTCCTGCCTCTAGAGCTCGCATTGTCAGTTTTTGAGATCAGATCAAATAACGGTTTGGTTTTAACAGAGCATCTCTCTATAAAATGTTGGTAGTACAACACCATACCTAAGAATGATCTGATTTTCCTGTGACATGGAGTGATTCCGTCAGAGTCCATCAAGTCCGCTGCTTTAAAGGGGGGGTGAAATGCTATTTCAGGCATACTGAGTTTTTTACACTGTTAAAGAGTTGGATTCCCATGCTAAACATGGACAAAGTTTCAAAAATTAAGTTGTACGTTTGAAGGAGTATTTTTGTTCCCAAAATACTCCTTCCGGTTTGTCACAAGTTTCGGAAAGTTTTTTTCGAGTATGGCTCTGTGTGACGTTAGATGGAGTGGAATTTCCTTATATGGGTCCTAAGGGCACTTTTGCCGGAAGAGCGCGCGCTCCCGTATAGCAGAGCTCAGGCATTCACTGATCAGAGCGAGAGCGTCGTGAAATGTCACAAAAGAAGTGTGTTTTTGGTTGCCAGGGCAAGACAACCCTGCACAGATTACCAAAAAAAAAAAGACAGCATTAAGGGACCAGTGGATGGAGTTTATTCTTACAGAGCATCAACGGAGTTGTGCAAGTGTTTTCGTTTGTTCCCTGCATTTTGAAGATGCTTGTTTTACAAACAAGGCCCAGTTTGACGACGGATTTGCGTATCGTTTATTTCTTAAGGATGATGCAATCCCAACGAAAAAGGGTCACGATCGTGTGTTGGAACCGCATGCGGTGAGTAAAACTGCTTAAAGTATCTCTGCCTCCTTGTTAGTGCGTCCGCCTCCCATCGGAGACCCGGGTTCGAGCCCCGGTCGGAGCGAGTCGTTGCTGCTGCTGCTCTCGTTCAGTTTCAGCCTCGGGATCTGATTCTGGATCATAAATAAATGGCTGAATCTGACTGTAAGCCATGGTTTGTTTTGGATGATGGTTTTTCCTCACGGTAATGTCACAGCTTCCACATGCTCTCAATGCAAAAGCCTACTGACGCTCGTGATTCTTTCGCTCCGCCCACACGTCACGCCTCCAGCCGGTCATGTTTTTCCGGGAAAAGACTATCTTTCTCTTATGAATATAATAAAACTAAAGACTTTTTGGAGTTATGAAGGATGCAGTACTACTCTAAAGGTACTCAAGATTAACAGGATATTCAGTGAAAACGAGCATTTCACCCCCCCTTTAACATCTGTGATGACCTTAATTTTCCCCGGATCAGTCTTAACACCATCCTCACAAATGACATGTCCAAGAAACTTAACTGATTTTCTCAAGAAATGGCATTTTTAAGGTGAAAGCTTGAGATTGTGGACCTTGAGTCTTGAAAACACCATCTCCAGCTTTTCAAGTGCAACCTGTTCGTTGGGGGCAAAGACCATGAGATCATCAAGATAGCACAGTAAACTTGTGAAGTTTTTGTCACCAAAGATTGACATCATCATTTGCATGAATGTCGCAGGACTATTACAGAGGCCCTGCGGCATTCTGTTGTATTCATGCAGCCCAAATGGTGATGAGAAAGCAGTGTATTTCTTATCGTCTTCGTGTAATGGTACATTATAGAAGCCTGAAGTAAGGTCCATAGTCGAGAAGAAAGCATTTCCTCCAAGAGCAGCTAAAGCATCTGACTGGTGTGGCAGAGGATGGGCATCTTTCACAGTCCTTGCATTTAACCATCGAAAATCAGTACAAATCCCCAAATCACCATTCTTTTTCCACACAAGGACAAGGGGGGGGGGGGGGGGGGGCGTACTCACTGTTTGATTTTCTGATTATGCCCTTCTCTTCCATTACATCCAGTTGTACTCTCAGTTTCTCATAATGACTTGGAGGTACACGACGGTAGGGGAGATGAAAGGGTTTGTCATCCACTAGGCGAATCCGATGTTTCTTGATGAAATGGAGTAACTTAGTTTTCCATACTGAAGACACTTCACATGCTGTCAGATCCAGGTGTCTCAGTCCCAAGTCATTTAAGGCTTGCACCATCTCATATTCAAATTCCTGGGAATTGTCCTCTAGTTGAATGTGCTGAACTTGAGACTTTATAAGGTCACTCTCTGGAAAATCTTCCACAGCGATACATGGAGAGACATCTGCAATCTTAGCATTTCTTCTTAATGTCAACACACTCTTTGTAGGATTTATAACTTTGATAGGTATCCAACCATTGCCCCATAAAGGTGTAATGACTCGGCCTACTATGATCTGTTTTGGGCCACATCTGGACTGGATGGGCTCCACCCATCCACTACCCGCAGACACCACAGTGTTGACAGGAAGCTTGCCCCATGCAAGGTGTTCACTCTTCGGTTGAAGTGTCACACAGTGCTTGAGTTTAACAGTACTAACTTTCTCAGGTACGTGATCACCTCTCCATCTCTGTGTGTTGGAAAGCAAGAAATGAACTCTAAACACTCGTTTTGTCCATTACCGCGTCAAAGTGAAATCAATTTCCAGTAGTCATCTGTTTTTTTCAGGAGAGTCAGCAAGCTCTTGAAGGCGTTGCTGCCCAAGATCATCTCATCAGTCTGGCCTGGAACGATCAGCACAGGTATTATCAGTTTACATCCGTAAACACAGACGGACAAATCATACATCGCCATTGGTGTGACTCGATGACCACCACAACCGATAATTACATCATCATCGGCAAAAGATTTTGTAAACGTTGAAGTGCTTGCCAGCAAACTAGCTTCAGCTGCCTCACTGAGAGTGCAGGCCATTGAACCACTGTCAAGTAATGCAGTGAAAGATGGGCCATTTTCTACAGACACAGTAGTATAAAATAATGAATCAGCTCTAGGGACTCATTGTATTCCTTGAAAGACAGCAATTTTCCCAGATGAGACACTGTTCAAAAATAGACTCATAATCTTGTGTCACAAATATGGGAGGATTTTCAATCTGGTCTGTGCTAACCTCTCTTCTGCACAGACCTGGTAGTTTTCCGGACTGGGCTGAGTGGATTGACTTCTCCACCTAAGACAGAAACGCCTGGAGTGACCTGGTGACTGACACTGGAAACATAGTCGGTGCTCACGACAGTGCATCAAGGTGGAATGGGCAGCATCATTACAAATAGAACACGGTAAGACCTTCGATCCTAGGAAGTCTGGTTTTAGGCTGGCATCTAGGATGAGATGGAGGTTTGTTAGAATTGGTTAGCAGAACTTTTTCAAGCATGTCAATGACCTTTTCAAGGGCAGATAAATCTGTACTTTTTGGTTGTTCGCACTACGTGGGAGCGGGACTGGAACTGCGTTAACATCAATCTTGTTGATTGAAACTCTTTCACTTTGGCTGCGATGCACTGCACTGGTGGATTTGAACGATAAGTCAGATTGATAGTCATTAAGCACAGCCTGTACTTCATGGGCTGACCATTTGTCAATCGGTTTGGATCTGAAGGTTAAAGCTTTACTTGGGAAGTGTCTGATAAACATGTGGACTATTTCCACACTGGGCTTGTCAAGTGTTTTACCTTGCCCTTGCAAGCATTCAGAAGCAACATCTGCAGCTCTGTTGAGTCTAAGCCAGTAGTCGTATGGATTTTCATTGTCCTCGGGTAAAGTAGTGTAAAAATCAGCAAGAGGAACATGTGAGTAATGACTACAACTAAAATGTTTGCACAGCAGGCTGTAGACAGAGTTTGGGTAGACAGTGGTGGCAGAGTCACAGTTCCTGATCGAGAATTTGACTACATCTTTAGCTTTACCATGCAGGTGTACAAGGATTTCCTCCACATGTTCATCCACATTCAAGTTGCTTTTTTTGAACAAATGTCCTCATCAGATCTTCCCATTCCTCAATTTCAATTGTATCTGAACCATCTCCTCTGAATGAAGTTGGCTCCTTGAATTTTCTGTGCTGAATCACTTGGTTTTGTGACTAATTAGCCATGCTTAAGGGGCTGTCACTCTTATAATCATCAGTGTGTTTTTTACTTGGTGCGTCGGTGTCAAAGCTATGGGAACTGAGATGAGACATAATGTTCTCTGCTAATTGTTGGCCAATTTGATGGACAATTGAACTCATCTGCCCTAACATATAAGGCACACTATCATTGCTGGGTGGAGATGTGGAGGCTACTCTGGGATTGACATCTGACTGCATGTCTGCTGTATCGTACTCTCGTACAAAACACACCCCTCTTGTAAAACCAGGTCTACTATTGCTATTGCAAGTGTCGGGGCTATCCATCGGAAAGGGAATTGGGAAGCCTAAAACCCCTCTGCCTATACCCACTGGAACAGGAGTACATTGACCAGGTAAGGATCTATTGATGTTACTATTCTTAAGCAATGAAATACGCTATAATAAGAACAGGCATTAACTCAATATCAAAGAGCAGAAAGAGAAAAGTCCAACAGAGTGAAAAAGGATAAAGTCAATGAGTCCCTCAATCACCAAAGACTGTGGAATGATGACGAACAGTTCAACTGACGAAACACGCTTCCAGTCCTAATACAGCAGCACAGTGATCTCAATCAACTTGCTTGAAGACACGACCCAAAGCAACACAGTGGCATCATGTGACGTCTTGCCTGGGCGGTTTGCTTTCCGCACAATGGTGACGGTGTGTGTAAATAGGGTTTCACTGATTCAGAAAGAATAAACCATTTCTGCATGAAACACAAGGCAACTCACAAATTGATTACAATCGGGTCTCTAAACACGTTATAACTCAATATTGAGCAACACACTCAAAGCCAAACAAGGCTTAACAGAGTTCCAACATATTCATTGAAAGATACAGTCACAATAAAGCAACTACTTGTTTGTTTAGGACACTTATAAATGGTAATTCTCTTACCCACAGCAATGCTTCATTAACTCTGCTGTGGGCGGTCCCTACTCCACACGCTAAATCACACCACACAGCACATAGATGGCACTGTCCCCATTTATGCAATAATTTAACATACTTTTTCACTCTGTTACACCTAGTTAAGCTCTCAGGAGCAGTATTTATCTGCTTGATAGATCAAACGCCTAGGCAAATCCCATAATATCATATAATAGAGTCTTCTGGGAGAATTTTTGTTTGTTCCAGATAATGTTAAATGAGGACAACAACAAAAAAAGCAATTTTCCTGCATTGTAGGGTCTGATTAGGTTTTAAGTGTATTAGATGATATATTGTTGTTGGTGGCACTTGTTTTTATCTTGAGGATACTTTTATTTAGCTGAACATTATAATCCAATACCAATTGTGACTTTTACTAAACTAGTTGAACGTAGGCCTCAAATAAATCAAATAATTAATTCAATTCAACTGACATTATTGTCACTACAGCATACACTTGAGTATGAAAGTGAAAGTCTTGGATGTGGTTATGTTGTGACAGGAAAGACAAAAATCCTCAAACTGCACAGTACACATGCAATGCAACGTATTCTCATAATGTACATGAATTGTTCACTATAGAAAATACACAAGGATATAATATACAGAATAAGTCTATCCTTTGAGTAGTTTCTGTTGCAGAATCAGTATCACAGTAGTGACTGGGTACATTATGTGGTGGCCATTTTTGGTGTTAAATCACCAAAAATGACCAATAGTCAATTTCCCTTATAATTTAGGCTACTCACTGGCATGGCATTACAGATGTCTGACTTTCTGACTTCTTCGGATGAACAAAGATTTTTATGAAAAAGTGCATATACTGCAAGTGTATTGTAACCCATGCACGTGTGGCAGTTGGTCAAAAGTGATGGTTAATAGATAAAAAAAAGTACATGTGTCAAGTAACTTTGACAGTAAAACTGTCAACTTCAGCAGGACCCATGCTTTTACATTGGACAAGTGGTAACCCAACAGAGAATCAAAACTGTTTAGAATACAAAAGAAACAAAATTAGTCCTTACAATCAAATATGAAATATTAAAAATGTATCCTCCCTTGGTTTAGAAAGTGAGATGATAGATTCGCGACAAAATACTGTAATTTGATTCAATGTGGTCTTTGACGTCAACAACAAATTAATCAATCAATCAGTTTTCTTGCTGCTGCCTGTAACCGGATTTGAACAAACCCGCGACACATTTTTGGATTACCACCCACCAGTTGAGGACCACCACTCATTACCATACGTAACTGTAATAGTTTAGCATCTTAAAAGAGAACAGTCAGCACTTTATTTAGGTCAAACCAAGAGAGACCAAAGCAGACAGACGTGTTTGACTGAAACAAAAAATTGCAAACATTTTGTTAGATGGAATGAAACTCGTGCCTGAAAAAAGGAGACATGCTCACTTCCTCATCTTACAAAATAAAAGAATAAGAATAAAAGAATATAACGACAACAAAACACTGTAATATTTATTTATCCTACTAGCAGATATTAGAGGTTAAAGTTGATTGGGTTTAATGTATGAAAGTTATAAAAATCATTATTATTGATAATATTTTAAATAATTCCAGTAACATGTTTTGCCATGTTTCTTTCTCTTTTCGATTTTCAGGCATTGTTTACAGACTACTCGCAAGAAGTGCAGGTAAATATGAAATGAAAAAGTCCTCTCTCAGCATGTACCTTCAATCTAAAAAACAAAAACAAGTGGTAACCTATTACAACCCACTTCCTGTCGCCTCCAGCAAATGAGTTTATGTAAAAAATGAGGCCAGCACATCGTCATTCTAAGCTGTTATCTGTCCTGTAAACAAAGTGTTCAAGTCACAGACAAAACAGGATTATTGTCTAATGCTAAAATAAAGAAATGTTTGATGTTAAATGCCATTTAAATTAATCCTGCCATGAAGTACTGCAGTTTGTACGTTTAAAATGATCAGGAACATTTGAAGGCTACTGAAACTTGCTTGATCTAAATGACTGATTTCAATTAAAAGTCTTGCAGATACACAACAACATTTAGTCCTTTCCTAGTGTTGTCTATATTAGCGTAATTGTGTTATAGAAAGACTGCACAGCTACATATTTCCCACAGAAGGCATTGACCTTTGGTTATGATACATATGATACTTAAATACAAAAAAGAAAAAGATTTGATTCAAGGAGTTTCCAAAGTCAAAAGTTTAACCATAAGCAAAATGAGATCTTACGGTATGACTCTACAAGTGTTTCTGTCTGGCAGACACCGGCAAGAAGCAGAGAAAGGTCTTACAACTGATCATAGTTGATAATTTGGATTTTGACCCATTGAGTAACCACATAAATGGATGTGGTGTGGCAACCCTAAAACAAATCTAGATGTCTTGAAACCGGCAGAAAACATGTGATTTCTCTGGTAATCCGTGTGGTGTTTCAGATCTCCTCTAACGAGGACAAAGGTCATTTGGAACCGGTTTATTTCAATGCTAATGTGTAATATGGTAAAGGAATCCCATCTTTAAAAAATAAAAACCCTGTTTAAAAATGTAAACAGTAGAAAAATGATTAAACACAAACCTTTATGAAACAGCAAAAAAAAAAAAAAAAAAAAAAAAAAATGATAACATCAAAACAAATTATCATTTATATCTCAATAATTAGATACAAAATATATGCATGTGTGTAAAAGAACAGTTCTACAAGGCAATAATTATATATATAAATGGGAATATACAGTATACAGTATATACCACCAAATTATAAGTTATATGACAACAATGTGTACAAAGACTGAAAGGTCCCACGTTGTGATGAGATTTTTAGGCCTACAGTGTGGGATGGTGCAGCATCAGTGTGAGGAGGAGGTTTCAGGGTTGCTAGTGTAAGTACTCTCGAATGCGTCCGTGGGCGACTACACTGTGGTTAACATGCTGTAGCTCAGCAATGATCATGTGAGAACAAGAAAGGGGAGAAAGCACAGATACGTTTTTTTAGCGCAGTCATTTGTGTTTTCCGCAGAAACAGTGAGACATCTTTTCCTCCGGTCGATGCCAATAACCAGAGAGGTTGGTAAGTAACCACGTGGCTAAAGGGCACCATTGGAGAAGAGTAACGTGGTGCAAAAAGGTGCGACAAGCACTTTGAGTTGCATTGTAAGAGCCTCTTCCCCCTCCCCTCCGAAACCACACTCTATCGCTGTAGGCCCCTATCACACAAAAACATCTCTCAACAACAGCATCGGTGGTTTCGCTGCATACAGTAGTTGAATGTACCCTATGCTCGAGGCTCCTATACCATAGGGTGCTTTTTTCTTAATGCCTGTGCACTCTTCTCCTTCATCTTGGTTGAGGTCGGGATCTTTGAGCTCCTATAAAAACCCCTGAAATGCAAGCAGGTGGTGCAGAGGGAGGAGACGAGCTGCTTTCTGTGGGAGAAAGTCACTTTATGGAGGCGCAAAACTCAAGTTTTATTGATTACAGAAGATTTTTCTGTTTCAAAGATCTAAGGGGTTTTATTGTCTTTTGGCTTATTGTGTTTAAGATGTTTAGTCTGTTAGTTGTGGTAGGGCATATGTATCCACCAAATTAATTTTACTTCTAAAGAAAAGTGAAAGCTTGAACAAAACAGAAAAAAAGCAGATAGGGAGTAATGAAAACTCAGTCGCATCATGGTTTGTGGATAGACTTCCTCTGAATGATAGACTGACCTTAAAATAACTGCTGAGATAAACAGTTTTTTACAGAGATAGAAAAACAATATTAAAATGTTGCGTTAACTCTATCAAATCTCATTTTATGATTGCATTTGAAAAATCTTTAAGCGCCTGCATTGCCAAAATGCGATGACTTCCTGTGAAAAAGTTTACCACAAACAGGTTGAGCAGACAAGGCAAATGATCAAACTGGCATGTCTTGCCATCCTACGACCGTTACCACAGGGCTCATATGTCTGGGAAAAAGCGCACAGCCACATTCACAAGACCCCAGCGAGGAAGTTGAAAGCATCGAAAGTGATTTAAAAAAAAAGATAAACAGATTGAAAGATTTGAATTGATCTGAATCATATTCAAATGTGGTCAACAGGGACAAAATAATGACTTCCTTTTAAATTCATAATCTTGACACTTGTTCTGACATTAACATCTTTTAATGTGAAATTCACACATATTCTGACATTTACTTGAGGCAGTTCGTGCAGCGTTTTAGCTGATCTAAAATTTATTAAATTAATTATATTTTACACATCAGTCCAATAAATGAGACATTAATATTGAATAACTTAAATTTTATACATAGTTTTGCTAGTTAAGTTGTGTTTTTGCCACGTCAACGAAAAGAGCGCTAAAAGAGCAAAACATCATTTCTGAATGAATCAGTTGAGAGAATGATTCAATGATTCACTCAAATACTTCAAAAGCTTTTTGATTCCCAATCTTGACACTTTTTCTGACAGTCAGCTTCTAATAGTATGCACTGGGTATGTTAAATTCACATAATAGCGAATATATATTTTAAGGAGAAACACGTATTTGTGGCGTTTAATTCCTTAATAAATCATCTTAGAGAATGATTCAGTGATTCATTCATTTTTTGACCGTCAACCTTCAGAAAGATTGTTGTCACTGAAAAATCCCCAGACTGATGACTAATGACAGTCTGTCAGGAAAGCGAACAAAAGACAAGCAGTGATACAAACAGTGAAATACATGTGTCAGAAACTATATTTTCTAACTATGAAATGAATGTATAATAATAGTCAATTAAGTTAAAATTATAATTAATTTAGAAAGCGTCTTATAAAAGTAATAAGACGCTTGCAGACCCTGCTGCTCGTAACTAACAACATCTTTTAGCTGTGAACTTTATTCACAAGACTTCATTTAGTATCATTAACTGGTGATCTAAAGGATGTGTTAATGTGCTTGTTTTATCAAAGTTAAAATTAAATAAATGAGCTTGATATTTTGGAACATAAAGTCCGAATAAACTGGTGTGATCTGCTTTCAAATGTGTGAGTTTCAAGCCACAAATAGAACGCACGTACTTTGAGTGTTACTGTAAAAAAAAAAAGGGGGGGGCAAATGATATGAAGAGTTCGTCTGCAAAAACAGATAACTCCGTATTTTATTATTTTATTGTGCATTCCAATTAATCTCAATCAAACTGCAGTTGGGTTATTTTGATTAGGGTAAAAAAAAAAAATACAAACGAACACAATAAAAACATAACATCATAAAAAAACATGATTTCTGAAAATTGAAAAAAAGAAATTGTAGTTATCTGTTTTTACAAATAAACTGCACGATTTCTAACTCTGATGCACCAGGGGCTAAAATTAGCAATCATTTAGATAAAGGCATGCAATTTTTCAGAGCTCTGACTCAACTTCAAATATGGCCGCTAGAGGGCAGTAAAAATAAATAAATACAACCTTTACTTAGAACATAAAAAACTCCTTATAGTCAAATATACTCTATATTTACAAAATAACAATACAACTATAAAAAATAGACAGTTTATACTTTATTGGCGTTTAAAGAACTTTTTCAATCCAGAAAGTTGTATCCAGAGAGTGATTTTGACAGCTTTGTATAAACTTTGAAACCTAAAGCTAAAACGTGAATAACCTCTTTGAACAAAATACAGTATCCTGAATTGACACGATGCACTATTCTTGCAGAACAGCCCATTCTGTTGGCAACATACAAAATAAGGGGAAAACTGCAAGAGATTGTATAAAATTTTGGAAACCATGCATAGTTATTGCTATTTAATTACACATAATCATTTACAGAGCTGTGTAAAGTATAAAGTAAATTGTGATAACTGCTTTCATGAAACAATAACCTGGTAGTTTTGAGAATGTCTTAAATCTCTTTAGATGCATTTCTTCATCATACTTGCACATGCCTTCCAGCACATTCTAGATTCCACCAACCAACAATCACAGGATTATTTATTTCAACACAATATTAAATATCAACAAGCTCCTCTCATCATCCTCGTTCCCTCTGCTCCACGTACTTTGACTTATCATGGTCACTTTCACGATCTGCCACATTTGCTGGCCCTGTGATTCAAGGTCCCACATTTCTACAGCACTTTCATCAACAAATGAGAAGAAAAAAAGCTTAGAAAGCCCCTGTTCGGAGAGTCCGATCCACTGGCAACAGCCACTGCAATGCAGAGATCTCCTGCTTCTTTTTGCTAGAGGTTGTGGGAATGAATCTTGGCAGACGATTTTAAAAGTTCACCTAGAAAAAAAAAGCGAGATTGTGGAATTGCTTCAGTGGAAGCCCATGTTTCTGAGATGAGACTGTGCTCCAGCACAAGCAAGGGAAATAAAAGACACTTTTCCATTACGAACACAAAGAAATCAGTGCACACTAATACAGATACATGAATACGGACACATACATCTCGCATTAGTGTTTCATGTCAGTAGCCCAAAACCCTCTTGCTTTATAGTTATATAGATTACACTTGTTTAATCATAAGAACTAGTCAAAGACGAACACATCCCAATCCAAATATAGTGTTTAAACTTCATATTTCAATAGCCTCGCTTGCCCAGAAAGAACTGGTTAAGTGTTATAAAAGGAAAGACAGTGTATTTACACCTGCATCATTTAGACTTATTTCCCCCCTTATCGAAAGCATCTCAACACCAGTTAGTCGCTCAGGGAGGTTGTCCGTCTTGTTAAATGTCGATACTGTAAATCCCACTCATGTGGTGTTGTTAGTATGTGGGTTAGCAGATCTGCGATGGGCCGCTGCGGGAGTTTGAGATGTCAGACCCGTGTGAGGAAGTCCAGGCTGAGGGAGGCAGGGATGTGTACGGTCTCCAGACTGAGCGCTGATGGAGTGTAAGGGAAGAGCACAGGGAAGGTGTATTTAGTGTCTACCAGCAGTTGGTTGTTTTCTATTCGATCTTGGAGGCGATTCTGTGAAAGGAGAAATGAGGGTATTTATTGGACGTGCTCATTGAGAAGCCATCAAACACTGCAGAAAATACAGAGCTTTCAGTAACAAGACAACACTAACTTATACCAGCTTTTAAATGATTTCATGTGTATGTGGAAAAAAATTTGTATATGTTGAATGATCTCATACACTTCTTGTTTGAAAAGCCCTTCTAAGACAGATGTTTATATCCACTTCAGATTTTGTAGTGTAAAGTGAACTTGAAAGTGTGCAGCTATCTATACAAAAATTAATTTAAAATGAGTCAATTTATCATTTGTTTAATGATACAAAGAAAACTGCACTTACATTTCTTTATTTGTTTTTATTTAGCAATGAATAAATGCATTAATCAAAAATTACACCTAAGACATTTATTATGTTACAACATATTGCTATTCTAAATAAATGCTGAATGCTTTTTTTTACAGCTAATAATATTTACCGTTTTCACTGTATATCTGTTCAAATGAGTGCAGCCTTGTACACTAATATGAACAGATCTCCTGGACAAAACATAAACCTTACCAAGCACAAACTTTTAAACAATGGTGTATAATATGAATCTATAATCTATCTGTTATATAAAAGAAATTCCTTTATATTATATACACTGACTAAACCTTTTAGGCAGGAGTTTGTTTGCTAGCATATTTATGATTTCAAAATTGTTGAAGTGTTTTATTGATTTAGAAATGTTGGTACAACCTAGCAAGTGTGTGTCCATAGTGTGCTTACCTGAATGTCTCTAATGAAAGACACAGTGACTCGTTCCTCGAACTCATTGAGTGGTGTGTACAAGTTGAGGATCTTCACAATCTGAAGTGAATTAGAATAGCACGATTAATTCAATAAAAAATAAATAAAGAAAGAAAGAAAGAAAGAAAGAAAGAAAGAAAGAAAGAAAGAAAGAAAAATATGAATGTTAAATGTCTACCTGCTGTAAGCTGAGGGCGCTACAGAGCGAGCAAATGGCCTCAGCATCTTGGGAGGTCTTCTTCTTCACCTGCAGCAGCTGGGCGGCCTGGATCACAGGCTCCATGGTGGCTACGGCTCCACTCTGGTGCAGATTCTTTCCTCTCAGCCATTCCTCCAGCTGACTGATGTTGTACCTGAAGTGACAGTAATGAGACGGACGTTACGTTAATCTGAAGTCCTGAAGATTTAACAAGGCCAAGGGTTTGCCTGAGAGCATCAAACGTGTACCTGAGCTGCATGCCTGTACTCCAAGAGCACACATCCTTGCGCAGCAGCAGGTTGTTGAGGGTCACTGCATTGATGGAGTAGAAGAGCTGGCGAAACACCTGCTGAATGATCTCAGGGTCCAGGCCGTGGTCCGCCATGGTGGTGTAAAACTGTCCCAGCTGCTTGATCAGGGCCTGGAGCGTGTAGCCCACTGGACCGCCGCTCTCACAGTCCAAACTAGAGGAACGGTTCCTGTAGCCCATGGGCTTCACTCCGGCCAGGCTGGGGATGCTCTCGCTCTCAAGCATGGCAGAAACTGACAAAATCAAACACAAATAAACGTTATGGACTATTAGGACTTCATTTTTAGTGGTTATGGTGGTCTGGCGTCGCTCTGTACCCACCGATCATGGGTTGCATCATGCCCTCTGCTACTCTGACGAGCTGCTGATAGATCTGGATGGAGAGGTCACTCAGAACCTGCCGATACTCGGCCAGGTCAAAGTTCTTCAGGCAGTGCTCGTTCTGCTTGGCAGTGTTCTGTGTCATGAAGGCCTATGACAGGAAGCAACAGCCAAATCATACCAGTGATCTAGACGGGGTCACCTGAGGCTTAAAACCACACTTTTCATGAAATCATCACTGGATGAAATCAAAATCTCACCTCGTCCCCGCTGTACTGCTTCAGACAGTGCAGAAGTCGACTGGCGTTGGCCAGCCAGAAGGAGGTCATCTCAAAGTCATCGTTGTTTCTCTGGAGAGAAGATGATTAAAAAAAAAGAGGGATGATGAAATCATCGTGGGTTTATACATTACTGTTTTCATGTTTTTGGAGTTAAGCTTTTTAAAAGTCTCTTGTTCAGTTAGGCTGGGTTTATTTAATCATAAATACAATAAAACTAAAAATATTATCAGATTTAAAAAAATCGTTTTCAATATATTCTAAAACAGAATTTATTCCTGTGATGCCAAAGCTGAATTTTCAGCATCATTACTCCAGTCTTCAGTGTCACATGACCCTTCAGAAATCATTCTAATATACTGGTGCTCAAGAAAAAAAAGAAAAAATTTGATCAGTGTTGAAAGATGGTTGTGTTGCTTAATGTGACAACGTGACAACTTTGAAACATATTTTTCAGGATTATTTGATGAATAGAATGTTAAAAGCAGTCATGCTAAACTAGAATGTTATAAACGTCTTCATTTATGTTTAACAGATCATTTCTTTAACATAAAAAATAGCCTTTATTGAAAATTTTGATCAACTGAATGCATTTTTGCTGAATAAAAGAATTAATTTCTTTAAAAAACAAACAAACTTTGGAATAGAAGTGTAGCTGGTTTGAATTCTGGGAGTGTGTCATGTGATTACATGCAGTATACATACCTTCAGGACCTTTTTGATGGCATTGATGTTTGAGGTAAGGAGAGAATGGACTTTCTGATCATCGTTGATGTAGTCGGCATGACGGATACACATGAAGAGGATGTAAGCAGGGAGGCAGGGGACCGTGGCTGACACCGCATTGGGCTTCATGTCTAAAAACAAGACCTGTGTTTTAACATAGTTACAGGACATCTGCATTAAAACATGCCTGCATGTAAATACACACACCTGTAATTAAAGACTTGACCAGCAAGGGCTCATCTTCTTTGTAGTACTCCAGCATGCCTTCAAAGTCCTTTTCTTTCCTCTGGACGGTGACCTGACGGGTCAGCTCTGGTCTGCTCTTTGTGGCCTGAGACACTGTACAAAGAATAACAGCACATCAGCAAATGGCAATAAGTACAAGACAATGGTAAACCCACAGGTAAAAGACAGATGTTTAACCTTCCAGCTCCTGCACTTTCTTCATATAGATCCTCAACTGCTTCTTCAACTTCTTCTCATTCTTCTCCAGCTTCTCAACAAGTTCCTTCAGATCCTGAAGAACAATAAATCACCATCGTCTTGAGTGAGAATGTCAATATTGTGTGTTGGATATGAACCGTTGGCTACGTTTGAGGGCTCACTGGAAAACAATCGTGTTGTTTCCCAGTCGAAATATACTTAAAACCAGATGTTGATTGTGTCTTGTCTTGTTTTATATTTCTTATCGCGACGACAAACTGTTTATTTGTTTTACCATAAATCTAACACAATTCAGAGATTCATGCTTAACACTAGAGCCTCCAGAGGTCGCAGTATACCTAAAACCGCCAGCTGGTAAATTTTACCCACGTACGTTACAACTGTATTTATATGGCTAAAGCACATATTATTTCACTGTATTATGCCACTGTCTTCACAAAAAAAGTGCTCAAAATATAGTATAATAGGTTAAATAACATTTTTCTAATAAAAAATAACTGAACATTTAAATAAAATAAAGCAATTCAGAAATATATATAAAGTCAAAAGTTTTGCACAGATTAAAGTGCAAAAGAACTATAAAGACCAATAGGTAAGATGAACATCATAGCAAATCTGAATGGCTATTTAAAATTTATTTAAATATGTTTAAGAAAGTAGTGCAGCTGGTTTATATATGGGGTTTCCAGGTTAAGGACTGCATTCTCTGCAGTTTAGCGCCATCTACTGTCAGAGAATGAATGTGCTTTCATTCAACGCGTCTCTCACGTGTTCCTCCATGTGCTTCTCATGCGTGCTTGTTTACATCAGAGCACACACGTGTCTTTCAAGCAGCATGCAGTGGCATTGTTCATTTTGACCAGTTGATTGGAATAGTTTTCTTAAAATGCATTCCAATTTCTGAATTTTTTTTTATATATAATTATTTGCGGTATTTATAAGTGCCCACGACAACAATATCGTGCATATTCATCACCGTAATATTACTGAATACCGGCACAAGTCTAGGTCTCACCAGGTTTTCGTTAGTGAGGCGCGTGATCTCCTGCTGCACGCTGAACTCCACCAGAGCTTCAGGAGAAAGTGTGGAGAAGTGGTCCAGCATTTCCTGTTTCTTCTCCAGATTGTCCTTCAGCAGTTCGATTTGCGTGTGGAGAGCCTCTAGCTCATCCTTGTGCTGTCGAGACTGTGTCTGCAGCTGGGCCTCCAGCAGCCTGAACACAAACATGCCACAATATGGTATGAGTGGGTGTAAACTGTGTATACACTTTGGTTAGCCCTCCAAACACTTCTCAAAACTGACAAAAAAACTCAATATATGCCTAAAATATGCCTTTACTGGTTGAAAAGACACTGACAGAAACAGAAGCCTCAAAATCCAGGAGTGAAATCCAAGAAATTGAAAGCACAACCTGGCAACTTGCTTTAGCCCCTGGTAGGCCAGGCCAAGCTCTCCATCTTCATTCAAATAACCCCAGTCTTGAGCTTTACTGGCATCCGAATAACAGAGAGCCAAAGAGACAGAGGAGCAGCAGCAGAGAGACAAGAGAGAAAGCAAAAGAGAAGAATGAGAAGATGACAGGGCCAGTTAGTGTAGCAAAGCAAGGTATGGCAGGGTAGTTTAGTCTTTTTTTGGGCACATCTGAATTCCCCATCTCTATTTCACCCCTATTATCTTCTAGTAAAGAGGTCATGTAGCTGCTAGAACTTTGGTTATTTCTCTGGGATATAATTATTTATTTATTTTTAGGTGGGCTGCCTGCACAAGATGTGGCACTCACAGGAAATGAGAAATAGAGAAAGGAGGGAAAAATGCATGCATGAGAAATCAGACGGTGTTTAAAATGCCAGGTCCTTAGACCACAGTGTACGAGAATGTATTATTTTTAACAGGTAATGGGCACCTCATCTAACATCTGTCACTCTCTGTTTCAAAAGACCACTTGAAAAATGTGACGGAGAGAAAGTGTCATGAATTCAGAGCAGCCTGGATGGATATTGGACAGTATGAAAGTTCAGATTTAACAAGAAAACTAAAACTGTTCCTTTAATTGGTTACCTCTAACTTTTGTTTTAGAGCAGTAGACATAATGCTGTAGTGCAACAGAATATAAACGTAATATGAAACATTTCCGTTTCAATACAACTAGTAAGAATGCAAAATAATGTTTCATAGCCAAAAACATATTTATGGCCGCTAAATTGTCTCCAACCTGCCATGAGCCAGTGGTGATCTATAAATTTGACAGAAATATTGCAGATAACTTTTAAAATGTTAGCTTTGAGACTTTAAGTGCTTGTTTGAGGCAGCTCTATGCTAATTCATGAGAAGTGATTGGCTCTCCAGTAATGTGGGTAAGAAAACAGAGTTATACAGCTGTAAATGAAAGCAGACGGAGCATGAAGAGCTGCTCTGGACTTAGATGAACGGTCAATACCATTAGATTCAATCTTCATTAAAATAGACGAATGAGTATGTGGAGGAGAACTGGTGTCACTTTAAAAGCCTTTCATTAAGTCTATTGGACTGCCATACTTCTTTAAATCAGGCGCATCAACAGTGTCCTCCGAGTCCACGGGCTTCTTGTTGTTGGTCCATTCTGATTCATCATTGGAATCCTGTTTGAATGAAACAAATATATATCAAAAGGTAGCATGAATATATGTTCGACATTACTATTATAATGAACTTTCCCTGAACTTAAATAACTCTGAGCTCCATCCAAACCCATTATATATAATCTTATCCAATGCGATGTCTCATGCCTGATTGCTTTTATAGAAGCTAAAGAAGTTTTCCATTCAAGGGACCCTGAAGCCTGGTGGGATGCTAATGGATTAGGAAGTCTGATATGATAATGACATACTACAATAGCTTCATTTGGTTAAAAAAATGGATCAGAGGTCTACAAATGTCAAATGTATAAAATGAGGGGTGGTGATGTTTTTAGACTCACAATGTGGTTTATGTTCTCTGACTGCCTTGTGGAGTTCACGATTTGGGTCTTAAGCATAAGGACCTCCTCCTTTCGCACATCCAGCTCCTCATTGGCCGCTTTGAGCTGATTCAGCAGCAGGTTGTAGCCCTCTTGAAGCTCATTGGATGAGTTGTTGTCGGAGGCCTTGTCGGCCACCGCTTTCCTCAACTCGTTCAGGTCATTCTTCAACTTCTTGTTCTCAGTCTCCAGCTCTTGCCGCTGCAAACAGAACAAATTATATGAATATTGTCTGAAGAAGATAAATGGCCTGCATTTGGTACCACTTAAAGGATTTATTTGTTATTAAAAGCTATCAAAAGTGACTGGAGGCAAAAAGTTGCGAGAGAAAGAATCTTTGAAACAGAGGGGGACTCAACAAAAAAAAAAAAAATCAAGCAATGCTGACTGCAGTAAATTTATCCAAGTGAATCTAACGCCCGTAGCTAAAGCTTTGATCAGACACACAAAGCGTTTGAGTGCTGCAGAACAGGAACCATCAGCAATTATAATATAAGCTCACCATGCAAAGCTGGGGTGCTTTAAGAAAACAAACAAGTCAGTTATGTAATTCTACTGCCTTGAGCTCCTTATTCAGCTGCACAGCCTCCAGATCAACTTTGGAATCTGGTGAATTCATTCTTGTACTTTGCTCTCTGGTCAGAGTCAAACCTTTAAAGCCGGTAAACCAAGCCTGCTGTTGGGGATTCAACATGCCCTCATGCTCAGATAAATGACTGATTGAACTGAAAACTGACTGCTGATATTAAAGTGTTAAGGGCTTGTGAGGTGTCCAATGAAGATCACAATCACGATAGTCAAACTTAGATCGGACAAAAAAGCTTTAGGACACAAAGGAATAAATTTGATTTCTTCTTAAGAAATCAATATTAAGACTAGTCCAAAAGTGTTGTACATACATATACAGTATTATATAGTAATTATATACAGCTTTATATGCTTATATTATTTCTAGCCAGACAAAATAAAACAGAAGGTTGAATAAAACAAAAATGTTATCGCTTTCCTCCCCTCTGCCTCTGTGTGTTTTGACTGAGATCTATTAAGAAAATCAACCGGATCTTAAAGACAATGCATCCTATTAAACGTTCTGTCTATTCCACACAGCTGTGTTTTCTTTTGTCAAATTCAGTGTCTATGGCAAAGGCACTTTTCAAAGTTAGTCTGAAAGTTAAAGTGTTAATTAACAAAATAAAAGAATTTGAGAGTTTATGCAAATAGATTTAAAAAATAAATAAAAGCAAAACATCATCCACGTGCCTTCCTGCCATAATTCAAACCTCTTAAAATGCCCTGGTCTTAAATGTCTGCATCGTTCCACTCACCCACAGTTTAACAGGCAGAGCGAGCAACAGCAGCAGCAGAGCGGCCCAAGTGCAGAACAAATCAATGAGCACCAAGACAGACATTTGACCGGAGGCAGAGCGGCATGATCATCGCACGGAGCTGAACACTCTTACCTTCAGACTGTTGTAGGCCAGGTCTGCGTTTATATCATCCTCTGACGTGGAGCTCTTGGGCTCATTTCCCTATAAGATAAAAGAATAAATAAAGAAATAAAAAAAAAGTAAACACAAGCTGACTGATAAAGCAGAGGACCATGCTGTTGCAAGTTCAGATGAGGGAACATCAGAAAAGATAACCGGTGTTTATGACCGGCTGGCTATGTTGTAACCCACGGCCAAAAAGTGGGAAACATTTAGCAGTCACCCAGGTTAAGTTCTCTTGCTAAAACTGTCATGATCAACACATAACAATCAGCAAATCTTGATTATTTTTATTAACGCATACATTCACTACCTCAAAAACCCTGTCAGATGATAAAACGGTCAGCTATCTTTCCTTTGTTGACATATTTCCAGTCAAAGCCAACAGACTTTAGTTTAAATGTCATAAAATATCAAAGTAAAAAAAAACAATGATTACTCTATTTTTTTTTTTTTTTTAAAGTTTTGTAATTTTTAATATTGTTCTATTAAAAAAAAAAAGTTAAGTTTTGTTTAAAACAGTTTTTTTGTTTAAAAAAAAATCAATTTTTTTTTTTTTTTATTGTTTTCTTGCAACTGTGAGAAGGGTCTGAAAGCAGGAAAGACATGACAAATACTCATGCCTTCTGTTTGCTCAGTTCCTCTACTTCCTCTAGACTGGTCTGCAGTCTCTTTCGCTCCTGCTCCAGCTCTCGCACACGCTTCTGTAACTTCATGAACACACTGAGGTCCATGGCAGCCTTCTCTATGCCCATCTCCTGCAGGAAGACAAAGCAAACTGATGCTCATCCTGAAGTGTCTTTACAGTCTGCTGGTGTATATGAGCAGATTCAGTGAAATGACTTTACCTCCACCTGCTGGATGGTGTCATCAGTGTCTCCCACCTCTGACATATTGATGGAGGGGTAGTTAGAGTCCGAGCCCAGACTGCTCTGGTTAGAGGGGTTCCTCCGGTGGCCAGGCTGGAACTACAACCATAAAGATGTTACAGACAACAGTAAAAAACTAATTCCAGAAGTTCAGACTCCCTGTCAAAGCCTTACCTTCATGGAGGACATGTCCTCCTGCAGATTTTCATATCTCTGCTCCAGTCTGGAGAATTCTTTCAGCAGATTCTGATACCGTTGCCTCTCCTCATCCAGTTCAACCTGCAGACGGATCTCTTTCTGAGACACATCACCTCCTAGACATGAGAGACAAAACAAAGGCATTCACTCACAGGAATAAAGCAATGAGTCAGACAACATGCAGCTCCCATTCACCTGTATCAACTTTCACAAGCTGAATATTTCTGTATCACGTGTGTGAAAAATGTTTATTGGTTTTATTCAGGGTCTAAGGTTATGAAAAACTAAAACCTCTTTTGATCCATTTTAGGTGCGAGATCCCAGTTTATTTTACATTCACACTGTTACCGTGTCCTCTTGAATATTATGCAATGTAATAGTGATGATGATAACACTTTTATCAATCTTTTATTGATCTTCGGCTTGATTGACATTTTATCCATCAATAAAAGATGTTTATTACTCTGATGGAAGACCTTTGAGCATCTATGTGAAGGTTACAAAATGTTCCCGATTCCGTAATCTCAACAGAAATAAAATGAGCACATCCTCTACATTCAAAATGCATATTATAATCCAAAAATCATCACCACTAACCTAAAGCAAACTCATCTGTACTCAAAGTTGTATGTACAGTGTGAAAGCCTATAATCACATCCTTTCTGAAAGAGCTATCAGATGTATGGCCTGATAGTAGTTTGATTAAACAGCCATCTATAATTGAGAGATAATTATCATACCAAGATATTGGTATAATTAACCTGTGACATCGTTTACTTTGACCCTTTTATTTGAAGCAATAAAACAAGTGAAGCTCCATAAAGACATACCAGAAATACCATACCTTGTTTCTTTTTGTTATAACTGTTATAGAAATGACAAAACAAAAGGGTATTTCATATGTTTTTAGGGTTTTTTTGTGTTCAGCAAATGAAAAGGAAGTCATTTGGAATGACAGTCACGTCAACATTTGTGAAATAATGGACTCTTTCGATTGGCCGAAATAAAAGACCAGAAATTAAACTTCTGAGGTGAAAATTAGTTTCCTACTCAAGACAGTGTTGAAGAAAGTCACCAAAACAATCACTGCATTCATAACAGTCCTCTAAATAGTGTTTTGAACAAGCCTCGACAGCTGAACAGCACTGAGGAAAATAAGCGACATTTAACAAACAGAAAGCTTATTGAGACCGAACCTGGGGTTTCAAATAGCATTCTCCCATGTGAACCGGCTTGATACAATGGTCAGTTTTTAGTTGTGCAGGTAAAGCAGCAGTATCACATTCCTCTACTGAAATCCAATGCAGTTTGAGTCTCTCTCTCGTCCCACTTTTGCACACAGACCCTCTTGTGCGTCAAACAAAACCAGCCCAGCCCTCCAGGCAAGCCACACATCCTTTCGCTCCTCACACTCCTTCCTCCAGATGCGCTGCGTGTGCGTGTGACTCTGAAGCATGAAACTCACCCTGATTGGAGGTCTGGATTCTGCGGTTCATCTCTTCTTTCTCCTTCTTCAAAAGCGTGTTCTCTTTCTCCAGCTCCTCCACCCTCTGCAAAAGGAAGGAGAAGTCACACCACCCTTTCATCTCAGACCATCAGACAAACAAGCAAGTTTAACTGGAAGCAAGCCAGGTTAGATTATATACAGTGGGGTCAACAAGTTTGACATTTTAATTATTATTATAATTTTTTTGCAGTTCTCTAATTTAATATTAAAAGTCTTTACACAAATCTAAATTATATTATCAGCATAGAAATTTAAATGAAGAGCTGAATTAAAATAAAATTTACAATTATTTCAAACCATCTTACTATTTGAAATGTCCCTTAGATATATATATATATATATATATATATATATATATATATATATATATATATATATATATATATATATATATGTGTGTGTGTGTGTGTGTGTGTGTGTGTGTGTGTGTGTGTGTATATATATATATATATATATATATATATATATATATATATATACACACACACACACACACACACACACACACACACATCATATATTATTATATTTTAAATTGATCATTTTTAACTTATGGGAGATGATCACATTAAAAGCATACTAGTACTACTAGTGATTATTCCATTTCAAAAGACCTTTTGTGAGTTGGTCAAACCTTTTAAACAATTCCCATGCATTATTAAATTTGCTTGTGCATGACAGACATTAGTTATGTAACAGCTGCCCTGTTAGAGTGCAAACTGAAAAGCTAAATGCATTGACCTGTTTTTCTATTTAGCCTCAGACATTTCAAATGACACAGAAATATGAAAAAAAATCTTGAGACGAAGAACATCAACAAACATCAATTTCTAGTTCTCCGAGCATCCTTTCTCACCTGTTGGAGTCCTTGTTTCTCGTTGCTGAACTCCTCCTCTATCTGCTTCCTCTGGGCGTGGGCTTCCTGGAGCTCCGCCCTCAACTTCTCAAGCTCTTCCTGCAGTGATGTCACCTTCGTTCCAGGAGTCTGCCGACTGCGAAGAGTCTCCACTTCTTTCTGGAGCTTAGTGACCTCTGATTCCAGAGTAGAGTTTGTAACAACCAGCTGCTCGTTCTGAGTTTTATACTCTTTCGACTGTAATGAAAGAAGATAACTAGTCAACACCATGCCACTTCCATTTTTGTCACTCTGTAATCATTCATGCATCCTATTATGCTCCTGTACCTTGTTATCCATCTTCTTCTGGAGCTGCACGATCTTGTTCTCCATTCCGACACTGAGGTTTTTAAAGTGTTCGGCCGAACGTGCCTCTATCTTGAGCTGTTTGAGTTGGCGCTTGGCACGTACACGGCGGTAGAAACACTGGATGACGATGGCAGCATATCGGGCACGGAGATACTTCTTTCTCACGAGCCAACCACGGACAGTCTTCTGTATGATCATGGCTTTGTGATGGAGCAGGAACTGAAAAGACAGAAAATGCAGCTTAAAACTGTGCTTTAAAGAAACATTAATAGTGTGAGAAACAAAAGATAAAGGGCTGTACAGTACCTCCTGATATAACCTGCGAATGAACATGCCCCGGGTGAAGGCTTGAATGGTGATCACAGCCCGACGGGTCCTCAGAAACTCCCGTCGAACTCGTACCATCCGGTACTGCTTCTGACAAATAAGTGCTGCTCGGGTCAGGCGAAGCATCTCTGCATATCTGAGAGGGAATGAGAGAACAAGGGCTGTAAGTAGAGCGAAAAACATGCCAGTGAAGTTCAAACTAAGAGCCGTCTACTAAAACATTCACCTGCGTGCCAAGTAACCCCGGCCGTATCTCTGCAGAGTCATAGCAGATTTGCGGATCTTGCGGTACCGAATTCTCTGGAGCCATCCTCGCACGGTCTTCTGGATATTAATGCAGGCGAAGCGGAACTTATCAGCTCGGAGCTTCTCCAGATAGGCCACCTGACCTGCCCTGAAGAAAATCTTCGTCTTCCCAAACTGGAACTTATCTGGGTCCTGAAGGAGAAATGAAGTTAAGAGTCACAATTAACAGGTTTATTCATGACAAATATCAACATTACAAATAATTTTTTATGTTGTAGAAGGCAAATATGTAACCTCTGGACATTGCTCATGTGTCCAAAATGCTATTAATTAATAAAACTTTACACACAACTGGTAGGAAATGTGCTTTTGATATTTGATAATATATATGTTGCGTCATTTATTTGAACAAGTTTACTGTTTTTGTGGTGTTATGAGCAGCAAGTTCTTAACATGAGAGAAAGGCAGACTTTTCCGCTTGCTGCAATAAATCGCTATTTTTCTGCACTAAACTAAACTAATATACAGTACAGACCAAAAGTTTGGACACACCTTCTCATTCAAAGGGTTTTCTTTATTTTCATGACTATGAAAATTGCAACAGTAATAATCGATAATCGAACACCCCTCCCGTGCATATATATAATATAATACATAATATAACATAACCGAATGACGACACTTATTAACATTATTAACAGTCCGTCGATTATCAACTGCTCACAAAGCTGTAGGAGCCTAGGACATTTCCATTTTTAAAATAAGCATGAACATTAATAGCATTTTTTTTTTAGTTTACAGATTAATTAAAATTAGAACAGATTAATTCAGACATTAATTAAAACACATTACACGCTAAAACATATTGTGAACAGCCTGAATGACGGCACTAATGTGAACATAAATTTTAACGTCTGTATTAATTACAATAAAACTATTTCATATGTTTAAAAAAAAAAAGTTCTACAGTACACAGTTCTACAGTTATTGGCGCAGCCCTCTGGCACCGTCCCCCTACCCCCGCTGGCCTGTACTCAGACTGCACTTCACGCCCCGGCGGGGGTTCTGTCCATCACTGCTACCCTGTCAGAGTTTGCTACCTCCTATCAAAAAAATAGGTAGTACTTATACGGGCCCGCCAAACCCAGGGGGAGCTTTTAACTGAAACGAGGGAACTAATATAGAGCCTTAAAAGGCCAGGCCCGGGGCTAATCAGATTTCTCTGCCTGTGTCGCTATCCTCATTACACAGCTGCGGTTGCAGCCATTATAATAGTTTAGTTTTGGTTTTTAATGGCAAAGTGGTCATATTTCACTTTGATTCTTTACTAATTTAATTCAGAATTTTATGTTTTTTTGTTTTTGAATTAAGTCAAAATTACGATGATAAAATCATGTTACATTTCATGATGTAAAATTGAATATATTACACTTGTATACTCCAAAAAAATTGAATGTGGCACCTGTCATTCTACACATTTCAAACGAAAAACAGCAATAGGCTAATTTCTTTCGACGATTTTTTAAACTCAAATTGCTTTATATCACTAGTCACTCGTTTGTATTAAATTATTCAGTTTTTTTTTATTAAAGAGATTAAAGAGCGTAAAAATATTTAAAAGTTTATTGCGATTAAAACATATTATTTCTAAGCATTTATGTGTGTGTATTTAAATGCATCCTAACACATAAAAAAAAATATATACAAAAAAAAAAATATATATACATACATATATATATATATATATCTTACAGACCCCAAACCTTCAATCAGAGTATATGTTAGAAATGTTAGAAATATTTACAAAACATTTTAATTTCTAGGATAGGAATACATTTTGAGCTTATCAATCTTCTTAATTAATAACATGGTAATAGATGGCACAATAGCATGGTAATAAATAAAAGTAAAAAGTACTTCAAAACTGCTGGGGTAAATGTCCAGACAAACATTGTATAACCACGACACCAGGATGAGAGTGAACACTATCCATGCAACTTACATTTGAGTAATTTCTAGCCATGGTATTCTTACCTTTACCAATGTCTCCAGCAGGTTCTTACAAACCTGCTTCTTATCCCCAATGGTCATGTCTTTCTTTGTCATGAGCACCCGATATCTGCTGAAGAAATCTGGATAGGTCCACCTAAGAAATGACATCAGATGTGATGAGGCAAAAGCATCCAAAATAAACTTTATTTGTGCTTTGATTTCCATAGTTCTATAATTTCCAACGATTAGTAAGAGCATGAGGTTATGCACATGTATATGAAGTGCTTGTTTAAAAAAAAAAGCATAAGAGTTCCATGTGTACCCTGCCCTGAAGCCCTTTTAAGGAATCTGTAGATCCGTTACCTGGATGGATAGCCGGCCGCACTGATGCGGATGGTCTCCAGAACTCCACATGCTCGCAGTTGCTGAACAGCTCTTCTAGAATCGAACCTACAGAAAGCAAGAGAGCAATCGAAAAGTGAGGAATCTTTGTGAAAACCAACATAAGAAGATTCTAAAAAAGCAACACCTGGCTACAAAAAGTGAGCATGTCACACCACAAGAGATTTGGGGTGTTACCTAGACCTACCGGATCTTTCTTTTGAGCATAGAGCACATCTCCCGTGAGAGTGGCATTGGGAGACTGCAGTCCGCTCAGGGACAGGAGGCTATCTGACTCAGACCTCTGTGACTGTGTGTTCACAACCTTAAGAGCATGTGACCGACAAAACCCTCTCAATTTAGCATCTGTGAAGGGGCTTTTGTGCTCTGAATTTGCAGAGGACACAAACAGAGCAAAACAAGACCCTGTCCTTTCTTAGAAATGTGAATTTTACAAAATAAATATGACTGACTAAAGAAGAATATGGTGTAACATTAAAAAGCTGACAAATACTATATAAGACAGAAACATTTCTTTTTCTACAGTATTTTGGAACAGAGCAGTCAATATTACATCAGGTTTTCACTCGCCTCAAACATTTCATGGAAAAAGAATTAACAAAAGTGTTAAATCAGCAAGTACTTTGGTTTTAATTCTATTTTACAGAACCGTATCGGCTAATTCTTAGAGGAGATTTGATGTCTGATTGTTGGAGGAAACTTACAGTGCAATTGAGGTCGATCAAATGTCTCTGTACCAGCATGACTCTAATGTTCTCTGGCAGATTAAATTAATTTGCTGTATACCGCTCTATTTATATGCAAGATAAACTAGATAAGTACTAATGAATTGATAAGACCAAACTTACACAAAGGATTCCTTAAAATCATTGGGTTTAATGCAGCGCACATAATGAGGGGTGGTAGCATTCAGGGTTTCCATCAGAAGATGTAGAGAGTTCCTGAACTGTGAATAGGAATAGGTTTGCATTTTATAATTATGTTATGCACCTAATATTAATACGCAACAGAGCGTCAGTGAAACCGCTGTCCAGCATAAATCTGGATCTAAAACTGGCCACCAATTCTCACCTGGGTTCCCACAGTCTTTCTGTGCTCTCGGTTGTGGCCTTTTGGAGCTGGTTTAGCAGCCCGGACATTGATCTTGGAGGTCTTGCTGGTGGCGGAGGGAGGACCAGCATCTTTACCATCGTGGAAGAGATCTGCAACCAACTGGAACTGTACCAAAAAAGTCAAAAGTCAAAGTGTTCAAAAGAGAAAATAGAATATAATTTAAATATATTTAGTAGAGGCACAAGAATATTAACACATTTGATTATATAAGGGTCACATGAAGAAATCTTGACTGCTTAAAGCTTTCCATTGATATTACAGACGCATCACATCTTACATAAGGGGCACACTTTTTTTATTCTAGCTAGACTAGCGTAAAATTTGCATTCAACTGCAGCAGCACTTCAAAGCACATTTGGAAGCCCTTTAAAATCCACTCCCTGAGCCTCCACCACAAGGCTGGTGCACAGTGTGTTTCAATGCATCCCTAATACCATGATCCTGCCAAGATTCAAGGCTCGGAGACAGAATACAGATGACATCATTAAACTGCTGTCGCTGTAAGTCTGATACAGTAGGATGACACTGATAAACAGAGATGCTGGACTAAATACAAATTAACAGTGGTATCCCGAGTTGAACAGGGTTGGAAAGTACAGGGTTGGAAAGTACATTTAAGTCAAATTTAAAATTCAAATGATTTGTTATCATTTAAAAAAAATGACGGTAACACTTTAGTATAGGGACCAATTCTCACTATTAACTCGTTGCTTATTAGCATGCCTATTAACATATTGGTTGTTTATAGTACTTATAAAGGAAATATTCTGTATGACCATATTCTACATTTTCTTTCATCCTACCCAATACCTAAACTTAACAACTGCCATACTATTAATAAGCAGCAAATTAGGAGTTTATTGAGGCAAAAATCATAGCTAAAGGTTTGTTAATAGCAAGAGTTGACCTTAAAATAAAGTGTGACCACAAATAGTTTTAGACTGAAAAGGATTTCATTTGCTGTTTTAAATCAGCAAGAAAAAATATAGTATTTTTAAAGGAATAGTTCACCCCAGAATGAAAACTTTTACTTTCCCTCAGTTCATCCAAAATGTAGATTAGTTTGGTTTTTAATCAGAAATGTATAATTCCTTTAAACAAACATTTCAATTATGATTTGATTTTAAAAAGACAATAGGGATGTTTTTTTTTCATAGGAGGAAGTGTTATTATGGAGTAAGTATTACATTAAAGTTATGTTTTTTACTTTTTTTTCTTCTAACATAGCTTTTCACTTGACAAGACTTAAATTGATGGACTGGAGTGGTGTGGATTACTTGTGGATTATTGTGATGTTTTTATCAGCTGTTTCGACTGTTTGCGAGCAAGTGATGTAATGCTAAATTTCTCCAAATCTGTTCCAATGAAAAACAACACCATCTATATCTTTGATGGCCTGACGATTGCTAAATTTTCTGCACCATTTTCATTTTTGGACAAAGTATTCCAATAATAAGAAAATACGTACTTGAAATAGTATTTTTTAAGTGCTGATCAGTGGTAGATGAAATAATGAAGTTTTTGACATCACACAGACTTCTCATTAAAACAGCAAAAGATCATGTTTAATTATTTGTGTACAACCTAATTAATATGAAAGAGCTAAGCCTTCACCATTTCATCGATAAAAACCACAATGAGGGCCCTGCCTGATGAGAGCACTGCAGATATCCTGAAGAGAACATAGCTGGGAAAACATATTTAAACTTCAGATAGCAGTGCTGAAAACAGTTAGCACTTGAGACGAACTGATGTTTAAATTGCACTTCTTCCACAGGGACACCTCATTACAAGAGTCCTAGCCAAAGTTTCATTTAAAACTCGACACTGTCCCGCAGAGAAGATCTTTAGCTTGTAGACGCTGATGTGCTGCTGTCTACAAATGAACTTATCTTAGATTCCAGTGAATTCTGTTGCCAAGAAACCTCATGACAAAACACTACGAGACAGATCAGTATTGACAAAGACAATGGATATACTATTAAATCTCGGGTTAAGAAGGATCCGGCTGTTCGAGTGATACAGTGCTAGGTGTGGACAAGGTCTGGTCTCTTGTTTGTCTGAAAACTTTAAGTCAATTAACTGCTTAAACAGGCCAGAGAGCAAAACATGAGCTGAAGTGTGATTTCAATCATGCAGACATGAGGAAGCATGAAGCATAAACAGAGGCTTGGCTGGATGCGGAGTTAAATACACTGAGAAAAAATAAAATAAAAGCCCCAACAAGAAATAAAAAAAACAACGTTAAGAATAAAATTTAATAAAAATATACAGTGCTCACCTGGCTGGCCTTGAGGATGTTTATCTGCTCTTCATAAACAGTGTCTCTGTTCTTCTCCAGGAAGCCGTCACACTGGTATTCAACCTGTCATAATGTCACAAGTGTGATGCATTCATCAGTACTACACTAAAAATAACATGCTACATCATTTTTGTGCCTCCAAACCGGCATGAAGAAGAATCGTCTATTTTGGTTGCATTCATCATGCATTATTAACCAAATCATTTGTGTTGTGTAACACAATTTTCACAATTTCATAAGTTGGGTTTCAGTGAGCCCATCTGCGCAACACACATTTTGCTCATTTCCACAAAAAATATTTACGCCATCTTTTCAATTTAAACCTGATACGGATTTCAAAATGGAAATGGTTTACAGCTTAAAGTGTGAAAAGCCTGCTTTTTTGTAAAAGAGTTTTATGAAGTTAAAGGGATAATGACCGGCCCATAAAAAAAAGCTTATAAATCACTCATTATACCATATTTTCACCCAATCTTGGATTCAATCTTTTTGTCAACTTGTTCTCTTTCAATTAGGACTGGTTTTATATTTCTGTTTGCATCTGATTAATCGTGGGCCTCATTTATCTGAGAGTAGGCATCTCGTTTTTTGAGTAAAAAACAAATAATTTATGAGTAAATTTGGAAATATGAAAAAAAATTATGAAAAAAATGGCTACTGTGGATCACACTAGTCTACTCTAATGTTTCACCAGGAATTTTGTTTTGAAACTTTTGTTTTGTAAAAAATAATGCACAAAGTCACACTTGTGGTGTTCCCGGTCAAAAATGACCGGCCTATAAAAAATAGCTTATAAATCACTCATTATACCATATTTTTCACCCAATCTTGGATTCAATCTTTTTGTCAACTTGTTCTCTTTCAATTAGGACTGGTTTTATATTTCTGTTTGCATCTGATTAATCGTGGGCCTCATTTATCTGAGAGTAGGCATCTCGTTTTTTGAGTAAAAAACAAATAATTTATGAGTAAATTTGGAAATATGAAAAAAAATTATGAAAAAAATGGCTACTGTTGATCCACACTAGTCTACTCCAATGTTTCACCAGGAATTTTTGTTTTGAAACTTTTGTTTTGTAAAAAATAATGCACAAAGTCACACTTGTGGTGTTCCCGGTCAAAAATGACCGGCCTATAAAAAATAGCTTAGAAATCACTCATTATACCATATTTTTCACCCAATCTTGGATTCAATCTTTTTTGTCAACTTGTTATCTTTCAGTTAGGACTGGTTTTGCATTTAATTTTCAAACTATTTAATTTTAGGAGTCATTTATCCGAGGCTTATGCACCTCAGTTTTTTTGAGTGAAAAAAGGCATTATTTGTTAATAATTTTGTCAATATTGTGAAAAAAGGTGAAAAAAAGTTTCATCTGTTGATCACACTAGCCTACTTTAATGTTTAACCAGGAATTTTTTTTTTAAATGCTTTTATTTTGTACAAAATTGCACAAAGTCACACTTGTGATGTTCCCCTGGTCAAAAATGGCCGACCATTGAAAGTGAATGTAGAAGATTACAAAACACAGGGCTTGTATTTTGAAATGCTTTAATTTTTCAGAAAAGGGGTGCACAGTAACACTTGTGCTGTTCCATGATAATACTGACCATTGTGACATACAAAAAATAAACACATTAACGCTGTCATATAGAGAATACAAATCAAATACTGTTCATTTTCTTTCAGTTTTCCAAATTATGAACTAACCAAAATAAGAAACTGTGACGGTCTCTGTGTGAACTCATGCAAGTGACCTAACAAAAGCATTTTTAAGGTAACTTGCAATTGGTCATTTTGTGTCACTTATGCACATGACTGACAACAGTTTAATGTATGTGCCTTGCAAATGTGCACTCTGCATTTGAAACAGAGAGTGCCTGTTTTCACATCTTTTGGGGCACACAAAGTGCATCTCTTTCGTTTCTCTCCTTTGCCTGTGCCAGCTGAAGGACCTGGTTCTGGTGTTTTGTATGTCTCTCACCAATGTAGCAGAGGGCAGTGCTCTGGGGTATATTTTGGCGCCTCTGTATCAGGGGGCTCACCATGGATTTTCCCAGCTCTTCTAGGAACCGCCTCCTCCTGAAGGTTTTCCTTGTGTAATACTCAAAAAAGGTTTGTGTGTTTTAACGTGTGTGTGTCTGGGTAGCGTGTGTATAAATGTATCGATACATGCACAGGTCCAAGGGCTCGATGTTTGCAAGCACATATGCACATATGTGTACATGAAAATAATGAACATGCTCCTGAAAACTAAATTGTTCTGTTATTTTCAGTCTCTCCCATTCACTTTCAATGGTCGGCCATTGTGACCATTTTTGACCATGCCTACTCTCAGATAAATGAGGCCCACGATTAATCAGATGCAAACAGAAATATAAAACCAGTCCTAATTGAAAGAGAACAAGTTGACAAAAAGATTGAATCCAAGATTGGGGTGAAAATATGGTTATAATGAGTGATTTCTAAGCTATTTTTTATAGGCTGGTCATTTTGACCGGAACACCACAAGTGTGACTATGTGCCATATTTTTTACAAAACAAAAGTTTCAAAACAAAATTCCTGGTGAAACATTGGAGTAGACTAGTGTGATCAACAGTAGCCATTTTTTTTTCATAATTTTTTTCATATTTCCAAATTTACTCATAAATTATTTGTTTTTTTACTCAAAAAAACGAGATGCCTACTCTCAGATAAATGAGGCCCACGATTAATCAGATGCAAACAGAAATATAAAACCAGTCCTAATTGAAAGAGAACAAGTTGACAAAAAGATTGAATCCAAGATTGGGTGAAAATAATGGTATAATGAGTGATTTATGAGCTATTTTTTATAGGCCGGTCATTTTTTGACCGGGAACACCACAAGTGTAACAATGGTAACAAAACCCCCACAAAAAAAGTAAGAAAATTTCCCAATTTTTTTTAAATTGTAGTTATACCCTTTGGGAACAAAGTCACTAAGTTTCAGTCCAAAGCGATAACATTAACTATTATTTTCGGGAAAAAGAAAATCTTCTCCGGGTCAAATTGACCCGAACACCACATGAGGGTTAAAGTGTGAAAAGCCTGCTTTTTTGTAAAGAGAGTTTTATGAAGTTAAAGGGATAGTTCACCCAAACATAAAAATTCTGTCATTAGTTCCTCACCCTTGTTTCGTCCCAAACACGCAAGACATTATGAGTCCATCTTCGGAACACAAATTAACTTATTTTTGATGAAATCCGAGAGCTTTCTGACAGGAGTTTGAATAATTAATGACAGAATTTTTAATTTTTGGGTGAACTATCCCTTTAAGCATGATAGGTTTGGTAATATTATGTCCCAGCAACACCCTGAGCCTTATAGTGTGTTTAGTATAAGCTGAACAAACCTTATCTGCAAAGTGGACCACAATGAAAGACTTGTTGGACATCCTGGGCTTTTCGAAATGCCCGCTTTTTGAATGCTGGCTGTACAGCTTCTGCGCCCAGTTTTGATCCGTTCCTTTAGGCACCTGTCAGATGCAGTAAAGAAAAATACTTTGAACTGCAGGAAACTGAAAACTAGGTTACCTGTAGCAGAAATAGCATGATTAGACTCATGAAGCTGCTCGGATTCATACTCAAAAACTTCAAAGTGGCAGAGGTCTTTAAAACTAAATGAGACGCTCTGTTCAGAGACCTGTTTAGGTAACACGCCTCTCAAATTCTCTTTATCGTATTCTCAACAACTGTTTTCTCTCTGCTCATGACTCACCTTACACTCTTCATCAAGAAGGTCCAGAATACCAAGCTTGGCTTCAATGAGGTCAATGCACGGCTGGTTATCATAGAAATCTATAAGTGTCCAGGGGATCTGCTCCTTCATATACTCTTCTTGCTCCAGTTTAAACACATGCTAAGGAATAAATGATGTATATGCATTAGGTAAATGCTTCAAATACATTACATTTGAAAATAAATACAGCCAAGAGTCATGACAAACACATGGGTAATTCCTGTCATGTAGTACATTTTCTAACTTTTTCAAAATGAACGCTTTTGTATTTCTACACCGTATAATCTATTTACTTCTAAACGCAATTCTTAAATGCAATTGCAATTCTAAACTGTAAAATGTCCTAGAACATGATTATGCAACTGGCTTTTGTTATTCAAATTAATAATATAAAAGACTAGTAGGATAGAAAGTGATACTGAAAGCCACAAAAAAAAAAAAAAAAAAAAACTGATTAGAAAGTAATATAGAAAAACTATAAAATTATTATCAATTAAAAGAATATTCCTGAGAATATGAATGGATTTTAATGGATTATTATTTAGGAAATGTCCAGATTTTTTTTACTCTAGATGTGCACAACACTCAAGAACAAACTAACGTAGTAGTTAAAGTAAAGTAGTTTAAATAAATAACAAAAAATGTTGTTGTTTTTTTGTTGAAAAAATACAAGTTACTATTATTAATAAAAGTTATTAAAATAAAACAAAACTAATTTCCAATTTTAAAACGTGAGAAAAAAATTATAATCACTATTATTATACTTCATCTAATAAATTAATACTTAATAAACAGTATACGTCTAAATACTCCATATGAGTGACAGTGAAATTGAAACTAAATAAGACTCAGAGTTCAGAGTTCTGTTGTGAAAAATCTTTAAATCACTGTGCAAAATATAAAAAAAAAATAAAAACATATCTAAAACAAAGCTAATACGATTGTCTAACCTTAAAAATTGAGAATATACATTATTTAGCCTATGCAATTATATTTTATCTAATATATTAAGACATTTAAGTATATACAGTACCATTTATCTAAACACTGCATAGCACGAGTGTCCCAAAAGACACTAACCATATGGATCTATTGCTAATCTTTTACTGACCGAGTTGAACTGTTGCTGTAGTTTCTCATTGGCGTAGTTAATACAGAACTGCTCAAAGCTGTTGATCTCGAATGTTTCAAATCTGTTGGGAGGTGAAGACATGTTAACAAAATCAATCCGACTTCCCTGAAAACAAACACAACACCTCCCAGACTTCTCTCTGCATCCTATAGCTTGGCACTTCTCTGCTTATTTACTCTAATGCTGATCAATAAGTTCCCCTCTTTGAGAAAGTAATTAGTCCCATGGTCAGAAAGGCTTAAAGGCAAATGCTGACTCTAAAAACTCAATGCAGCTTCTGCTAAGGGAAGGTCAAAAGACAAGACATATTACTCTACTGTACATAAGAACACAAAGAGCTACGTTTCTAAAGCTGTACTTTCATGCTTTCTAATTTTCACAAGCATTACCCATAGATATCCAGCACCCCAATGAAGGAGTGCTGTTTGGTGGACGTGTGCAAAGCCTTATTGATGTGCTCCACGATCCAGTCAAAGAGATGGGCGTAAATGTGTTTAGCCAGGGCGTCTCGGGCGTTGACCGCCTGGGCATAGGACACATTCTTCACATAGGTCTCGGCAGTGGTCACCAGCTTCCTGCGGCACAGCCAGTGCTCCATCTGTTCCTGCTCTATACCCAGCAGCCGACAGAAATGATGTAAATGTGTGTCATCCCTCTGCAGGTGCAAAAAGAGATTGTAATTGTTTAGTGAAGGATAGTCAGCAGTTTAATGGTTGTGTGATAAAATAAATGGCATACAATAAAAAGACACCATATTTGTTGTACACTTACGTTGATATGGCAGGATTCTCCATCTCTCTCTGACACAATCCCCACGTTCCCCAGGTGCAAGATGGAGGCAATTACTTTAAAGATGTTCACTTGATCGATCTCTTTCACACCTGCACAACACACAGTGTCACCATGATAAATATTTATGTTTAACACTCAATATGGCTTGTTGAAAAATCTTGGTTACAGTCATATTTATTGCTGAAGTTTTTACCAAGCATTGTAAGAGCCTCTCTTGTCTTCACAAGGTCCTCAGCGTCGTTCACCCCTTCAATAAAAATGTTCTCACCGAGAGATGTGTAGGTAAAGTCCTCTGCACTGGCTAAAACATGAGGGTGAATATAGACAATTTGAATGAGTAAGACTTAAAGACTGTCAGTGGCAGCATTATGATCAAAATCATGTACGCTGGCATTCAAAAGTTTGGCGTCAGTAAAAGCTTTTTTTAAATATATTCAATAGGATGCATACAATTCATCAAAAATGACATTAAATACATTGACATTGTTACAAAAGATTTCAAGATTCTATTATATATTATATTGAACTTACTTTTCATCGATTAATCCTGAAAAAAATGTTTACTGTTTCCACTAAAATGTTAAGCAACTGCTTTCAAGACTTATAATTATACTAAATGTTTTTTGAACACCAAATCAGCATATTAGAATGATTTTTGAAGGATCACATGACAATGATGACTGGAGTAATGGATGGCAAAAAATCTGCTGTCACAGGAATAAATTACATCTTAAAACATAAAAAGCGTTATGACAAGTCTCAGTTAGCCTATGACAGTACACATAGCAAGATTTACATACATATATACATACATATATATATATATATATATATATATATATATATATATATATATATATATATATACACACACACACACACACACACACACACACACACACACACACACAATTACAGTAACTATATTACTTTTTTGGGTAGTAAAGTAAAGTAACGCATTACACTAATAATATTGGTAACTACACTACAGGAACGCACTTTCCTGTGTTACACATATGGTGCATTTTCCTGTGTCTAAAGTCCCCTAACGATTGATCTTAGGGCTTAAGAGCGTTTTCTATGAGTAATTTTACGATCGTTCATTACTTTTTGACGTGCGTTTCCCAACATTGCACGTAAAGCAATCGCACAGCTGTGCATCAAGTGCTACCTAGGAGTCACTCTCCGTTTGTCAAGTGCTGAAACGTCACTTTATAGACGATTTCATCGGGCGCACGCGCCTGGCCCTAAGTTAACTTCCAGTCTGTGCTGTGTATATTGGTCTGGCCTTCTACAAACACAGTTAAAGTCAAGGTGATGAGTAGACTGAAGTTGGGGTCAGGTGGTTGTGATGTGGGATGTGTTTCCCATACATTTATTTATTTTTGGAGACTCGCCACGATTTGAAAACTAAACAATTTTCCAAAAGGCTTTGTTGAATAAACCTTAGCACGTACTGCACGTTTAATAATAATAATAATTCCTAACATTTATATGTTTAAATATCAAAACGAGAAACAAGTGTTTTTATATCACTGTATTTATGAAGGAAGACTTGCAGATTATATGCCTGATAAAGCAGCGTTTGTGAGCTTAGCACTGCTTTGTTTCCAGCTGTTATTGGGGAAACCTCTATTTCTCGCGCTTTAAAGCATCTCTTGCTTAAAACTTCTTGTTTTATTTTTAATAGTAAATTCCCTTTGTTTACTAAAAAATAAAGTTTTCTTAATTTTCAATATTTAAAAGAAAATCTAAATGAATGTTTTATGCCTTCATTTGATAATCAGAAAATTTTAAATACACAACAGAATTTCTAAGGGGACAAAAAAACATTTCATAAGGCTATTTTAAGAAAAATTGAATAAATGAATAAATGTTTTTAAGCATTTAAATAATTACACATGCTAAAAAAAAAAAAATCAAACATATGGTGAAAAAAAATAAAACATTTCATATGGCCCTAAACGTGTAATTTTTAAAAAACTTTTAATAAATTGCTAAGAAAATGTATAAGTGTTATGATTTAAATTAATTAGACATGCTTTTTGATTAATATAATTAAATTTAACCATTAAAAAGGAGTTGAGAAAAAAATAAAACTGAAAAAAATGGAATCCAGAAAAATGTAAAGGAATTTGG
Organism: Carassius gibelio; assembly: GCF_023724105.1. NCBI lineage: Eukaryota > Metazoa > Chordata > Actinopteri > Cypriniformes > Cyprinidae > Carassius > Carassius gibelio. The sequence continues at coordinate 17,114,671 of NC_068416.1, read as the reverse complement.
AATAAATTCCCTAAAAAAAAAATTTAAAAGTAAAATTAAAGTAATTAGTAGTGAAGTTACTTTTCAAATGCAGTAACTAGTAAAGTAATCTCATTACAATTTACAGAAGTAACTAGTAACTAATTACATTTTTTGAGTAACTACCCCAATATATATAAATATATATATAGATATATGCTGAGAACAGCTATCGTCAAATCATCAGGATGAAAAGAGACACAGTTGAGTGTCATCAGCATAGCAAGAAATTAGTGATGTCATGTAGACAGAGAAGAGAAGTGGTCCAAGAACTGAGCCCTGAGACACCCCAGTAGCTAGATGTTGCGACTTGGACACCTATCCCCTCCAATAAAATTTCCAAATACATTTTTATTACATTTTAATAATAATAATAAAAAAAAATGTGCATATGAATATTTAATTAGTAAAAAAAAAAAAAAGAAGATACTTTAAAACATTACATTAAGGCCCTGTTTACCCTAAAGCATTTTTGTTTTAAAACTGCGTTTTCTACATGCTTGGAGCGGACGAATGGGGAATCTACCTATACATATCTATGGGTACAACTATGAGCATGATGTTACTGTTTACACAGTCATCAAGGATACGCAGAGCGAATGTGGGCAGCCATGCCATAATTTTCAAAAACTCTCCGTTTTGGTCTGTTTACACAATCACAACCCAAGAGTTTTCATACTAAAATGGGGTCTGAAGCATTTTCTCGTTTTCAACCCTCAAAAACGCCAGAGTAGTGTAAATGACAGGCATAATAAACAAAAACACACAAGTGTAAACATAGCCTCATTTGACAGATGAGCTGCATCATGCCTCACATTTTTTTATGATGACCTATAAAACCTATTTCTGCCATCAAACAGTATGTATCGTCATAAGGCCCAGCCCTAGTCAATGGCAAATAAAAACAATTGGATTTCAAAAATACAGTTACAAGTAACCAAACTAGTCACCGAGTTAACTGGACCACTTACTCAAGGTAAGATCTTTAAACTCTGGCAAAGAGGATGAAGCACAGAGCTGGTAGAAGATGTGATAGTTCCTCTCTTCCTCAGCCTGCAAAAATATACTGATGTTCAACACTTGGAAAAGCACAAGAGGCTGCAAATGAATCTTAAAGCACCATTCCTACATGAGACGAACCTGAAATACTACTCTGGACTTCTCAAGCAGATACGTTCGCATGTTGGCACCAATGATGTGATATCTCTTATCAAAGCCGATCTGGATATATTTCCCGAAACGGCTGCTGTTGTCATTGCGGGTGGTTTTTGCATTTCCAATGGCCTGCACAGAAGAAAAAAAAAAAAGTACAGTCACTCTTTGGTTGGTTTAATCTGAAAAGGGAGGTTATCAAATTACTATGATGCATAATGGAACATAAGAAGGGTGGAGAAAGGATTTCACAACAGAGGGTGTAGCATAATTGAGGATGCGTAAACCTAAAATCCTGTTTGCTGCATCATTTCGAATGAGTAATTATTACCATGATTTTGAATTATTTGTTTGTCTGAGCTGGGGTGTTATGAGTCACCTGTAGTATGAGGATAGTCTATGTCCCCATCCTAAGAGGCCCTTCTATCACCAATGCTCATTTCCACAGTAATGATATCTCTAAATTGACTGTAAGATATGGGTGCTCTCGTTGGCACTCAGATTATCTTCCTGAAGGGCACAAGTGCCTGCTTTGCTCTTATCTGTTCAAACAGGCCTGCCAATTCTTGAGTTTAATTTTGCAGCTCAAGTGTGGCAATGAGATGGAGTGATGAGTGAAGTGAGGGCACCTTTACAGCTGCTGTACATGACGTAAGTACTTGGTGTCACAAGTTTATTAAATTAAAACACAAATTATTCTGGTAATGTGTATGTGAAGCAAGCCAATTAAAGGGTTAGTTCACCCAAGTTTTAAGATATTTTAGATTTAGTCCGAGAGCTCTCAGTCCCTCCATTAAAACTGTGTGTACGGTCTACAGTCCATGTCCAGAAAGGTAAGAAAAACATCATCAAAGTAGTCCATGGCCTGCACTCGGAAGGAATGTGGCTATTGTCACAAAATGGGACATATTCTCGCTGAGTGTCGAATTTTAAAACGAAAGCAAGAGCGTCAGGATGGTTCAATTCAACCTCGCGGGTCAGTTTTAGTAAAAGTTGTGTCTCAGCAGCCCACGTCTTTTGTAGTGCCTGATGAGTGTTTTCAACCTTTTGTGTTTGAGGGTTATGTATCGTTGACTGGTCGTGTGGAGGATCAGAAGGCTGTGAGGATCTTGCGGGATACGGGGGGATTCCAGACCTTTATACTGTCCGACATTTTGCCTTTTTCCACGGAGTCCGCATGTGATACTAGTACTATTGTACAGGGTACAGAAATGGGTTTTGTAACTGTACCTCTTTATCGTGTCTGGGTGTCATCTGATTTAGTCTCTGGATGTTTTAATGTAGCGGCTCGTTCTTCCCTACCTGTGAGAGGTATTGATTTTATTATGGGAAATGATCTCGCTGGAGGCAAAGTAATGCCAGTTGTGCATGTTGTTAATACTCCATGTATTGATCAACAACCTGATGCGCTTGCACAACATTTTCCAAATGTTTTTGCTTCTAGTGTAGTTACGACGCGCGCTCAGGGAAAAAGTCTCACGAAGGAGAATGAAGTGAATTTGGGTGAGTCTGTTTTTTCAGAGATGTTTGAGAGAAATAAACTTTCTGAAGATTTGGATGTTAACCCAATCAAAAAGTCTGTTTGTCCAGATCCTGACGTATTTTTGCCTATTTCGTGTGATGTTCTTATTGAGGCTCAGAAAAGTGATACTACATTAGAGAAGTGTCGTCTCAGTGCGGATAGTGAAAAATCACCATCGCATAACCATCAGTTTTATTGGAACAACACTGTGTTAATGCGTAAATGGAATGCTCGATTATCGAGTGATGAAAATTCAGACGATTGGAATGTGGTCCATCAGATTGTCGTACCCTCGAAATTTCGACAGCATATTTTGAGTCTGGCACATGATCATCCTTGGTCTGGGCACCTCGGTATAACTAAGACTTATAATCGGGTGCTCCAACACTTCTTCTGGCCTGGGTTGAAGACTGATGTGTCTCAATATTGTAAAACTTGCCATACATGTCAAGTAGTAGGAAAGCCCAATCAGATTGTGCCACCTGCTCCACTCCGTCCTATTCCGGCTGTGGGTGAACCTTTTGAACGCGTCCTTGTAGATTGTGTTGGTCCACTTCCGCGAACTAAATCTGGTTCTCAGTATATTTTAACAATTATGTGCACTGTCACACGATTTCCGGAAGCAATACCGTTACGGAATATAACTGCCAAATCTGTCACCAAAGCTCTAACCAAATTTTTCACAACTTTCGGATTGCCGAAAATTGTTCAAACAGATCAAGGTACTAATTTTTTGTCTAAAATATTCCGAAATGTGTTGAAAGCCTTGACCGTGTCACATGTCACCTCCAGTGCCTATCATCCAGAATCGCAGGGGGCTCTGGAGCGGTGGCATCAGACACTGAAATCCAGTCTGCGAAAATATTGCCTGGAGGCGGGGAATGAGTGGGATGATGGAGTCCCTTTGGTTTTATTTGCTTTGCGTGATGCGCGACAAGAGTCACTTGGTTTTAGTCCGTCTGAATTGGTCTTTGGGCATAATGTACGGGGTCCTTTAAAAGTACTGAAAGACAAATTTTTTGTTACCGGTTCAACTGAGAAACGTAATGTGCTCGATTTTGTTTCTCGTACTCGTGAACGGTTACAAAAGGCTTGTGCTGTCGCAAAAGAAGCTCTTTCTCGCTCTCAAAAGAAAATGAAACGTTGTTTTGACAAGCAGGCGGTGGTGCGGAAGTTTGAGCCTGGAGAAAGAGTATTGGTGTTGCTCCCTTCACCTGGTTCTGCCCTAGCTGCACGTTTTGCAGGTCCATATTTGATTAAGAGTAAGCTGAGTGACACTGATTATATAGTTCATACCCCAGAACGACAACGGAAGACACGTTTGTGTCATGTGAATATGTTGAAATCATATAAGGCCCGAACTGAGAAAACTGAGTAACGTGTCTGAATGTGAGAAACCGGTGTCAAACGTGGAGCGAGTGTCGTTGCTGTCCCATACAATGGATTCTGAGGATGTAGATGATGGGTTGAAAATGTCCACGGAAATGTTAAATGGTGGCCACTTAAAGAATTCTGAGGTTTTAAGAGTTTTACCATCTCATTTATCTTATTTATCTAGTGACCAGCGTCAGGATGTGATTGACTTAGTAGAGAGTTATCCTAACCTGTTTAGTGATGTTTCGTCTGGAACTTCTGTCATCCAGCATGATATTGAAGTGGGTAATGCAGTTCCAATAAAACAGCTTACCCCGTAGGTAAGAGGGAAATCATGAAACGTGAAGTGAACTATCTGGTCCAGAATGGTTTTGCCAAAAAGAGTAGTAGCCCTTGGAGTTCACCATGCATTTTGGTACCTAAAGCTGACGGTTCATTCCGTTTTTGTACTGATTTTCGCAAGGTGAATTCTGTTACTGTACCTGATGCATTTCCGTTGCCTCGTATAGAGGACTGTATTGATAATCTTGGCACAGCTCGGTACATTATGAAACTAGACCTTTTAAAAGGCTATTGGCAGGTGCCATTGACTGAACGTGCTTCTGACATTTCTGCCTTTGTGACTCCCGATTTCTTCTTTCAGTATACGCGGATGGCATACGGGCTACGAAACGCACCGGCAACCCAATGACGTAGTTATTTATTCTTCTACGTGGATTGAGCACATTTCTACCTTGCACAATGTTTTTAGTCGATTGACAGCCGCCTCCCTAACGTTAAATCTGATGAAATGCGATTTTGCAAAAGCCTCTGTTATCTATCTAGGAAAACGGGTTGGAAATGGTCAGGTACGTCCAGTAGACGCAAAAGCGACGGCTATTCTTGACTATCCTGTACCTACTACGAGGCGAGAGTTGAGCAGATTCTTAGGGATGGCTGGCTATTACAGGTGCTTCTGTAAGAATTTCTCGACTGTGGTCGCTCCTTTAACAAAGATGTGCAGTCCTAAGGTTGTTTTTAATTGGACTGATGAATGTCAAAGTGCTTTTCTTTGTGCAAAGTCTCTCCTTTGCAGTGCCCCGGTGTTGTCTGCTCCTGACCTAGCTCGTCCGTTCAAGCTTGAGGTAGACGCCAGCGCGACCGGAGTTGGAGCTGTCCTGCTTCAGAGTGGTGCTGATGGCATATCCCATCCAGTGTCCTATTTTTCTTCTTAATTCAATCGTCATCAGTTGAATTATTCTACTATCGAGAAGGAGACTCTGGCTATGTTGCTTGCTTTGCAGCACTTCGACGTGTATGTTGGATGTAGCTCTACTCCCGTCATCGTCTACACTGATCACAATCCGCTGTTTTTTTTAAATAAAATGTACAACCATAACCAGCGTTTGATGCGTTGGGCGTTAATGGCTCAATGTTATTTTCTTGAGATTCATCACAAGAAAGGAAGTGAAAATGCCGTGGCAGATGCCCTTTCCCGGGGTTAGGTAAACGTATAATGAAATTTCTATGTCTGGGTTGGTGTAACTCCTATTTGCTAATACTGTAGCTTCACTCAGAACCTCGTTCTTTTAAGTGTGGGAGTGTTACGGCTTGTGCCTTGTGAGTTTCTTATCTACAATGTCCTGATTTTTCTTTCTTTTTCTGCGTCTTGAGTTTGATTGCTAGGTGTGCCCCGTGCACCTGCGCGTCGTTGTACACCTGCGACTCATCGTACTCGTTGGTGAACGACGCTATTAAGGACGCTGAAGCAGAGCATGACGGTGTGAGGGAGGAGAGAGGAGACTCACCTGCCAACAGCTTGCTTTTCTTTTCTTGTCTTTCTTAATTGGAATTTATGGGGGTTTTTTTTGTTGTTGTTTTCATATCTTGAAGTGTCTTGTTGTTAGTTTCTGTTTATCATAGTTTGGTAATCTTTTGTAGAAGTATTTTGGTGTTTATTCCGTTATGATACGTGTTTTCTTAGTTTTGTTTATTTAAATAAATGTTCTAGCCTTTCATTTAGGTCTCACGTATCCTTCTTTATGTTATGCAACCCTTTTCTCTATGAGTTCTAAAGAGGGGTTCGTAACATGTTTCTTAACTGTGTTTAACATCATGTGGTGACTTTAATTCTCACAAGAATTAGTTCATAGCATACCTCCATGATGGGGCTGGAGGCCAGTACTTTCTCTTCGACGCTGGTGTCATTCGCTGAACCTCCCACTGTGGCGAAGAAGCGCATGGCGTACTTTGCGGAAACTGTTTTACCGGCTCCCGACTCGCCACTCACGATTATCGACTGGTTCTTTTCATCTCTGCAGAAGAACAATCAGGTTTAAACACTGATGAAAACAGTGTCGCTATGAATAACTGAGATGATACTGTAAATCCATTGTTAATATTAAGCACATACAACTAATAAGAAGTATATGAAACATAGTATATGAAAGTATATGAAACATAGTTCCCTGGAAAAAAACAATATTCAAATAATTCAGGATAATCATAATATTTAATAGAAAATGTATTTATTAAAAATGGACACGGTAACATAATTTGAATAAATAAAATTTGTAGTTAGTTTAGTAATTAGATTTAAAATTATGTGGTATGATTTATGCTGGTACCAATATGACATAGGCTTCAAAAATACATAAGCTATAGCCTCATATGAAAATTCTATTAAATTCAATACACATTACTGTCCCCATTGGGAAAATTTGTGTTGGATCCTGGAGCCCGCATACACATGTTCAATCTTATTCCCTAAATGTAGATTCTGCTATAACCTTTGAAATGACAGTAGCATCGGATCGGAATATTTAAACCTGCTTTGGCACAGCCACTGATCCAGAGAAAGCAGTGCTCATCATGTAGCCTAAGCTTCATGTTTGAAAGAGAGACAGAGAGAGAGAATAAAAATTACACTTTAAATATAGATTGTATATTTTACATCATGACAGCAAGTGGGGACCAGTGAGTGTTAAAATTTATTTGACGCAAAAAACTCTGAATGAAACAAGTCTTCACTTATTTATTTCTAATGATTTTTTATTTATTTAGTTCTTTTAAAGTAATAGGCCTAAATATTTTTAAATAGACTAATTTATACAATTTTAGACATTTATAAACAGACTCATTTATAACATTAAAATATTTTGTCAGACAGTCATTAGCCCACATATTATTTTGCTTGGTTGTCTTGTTGTTTTGTTTTCAGAAACGTGGGTGAACCTTGATCTATATTCTAAAAATCAAATAGGCTAATAAAAACCCACATAGGTTAATGTGTCTACCATCTTACTAATAGTAATACTATTGAAATGTAGTTGCTGCTATTTGAGGTGGGATGCAGTAAAGTTTAGGGACAGGGTGGGTTAGGGTGTAAGGGTTGGGTCGCCGTGATTTTTCCAAGACAGACATGTTCCTGGATCTACATCTTTTGATGATCCTGGATCAATATTGTCCAAAAATATAGACTTAACCCAATCCCTACCCCTAACCTAACCCTACCCATAATTTATTCCTATCACGACAGCTGATTAACAAGGGTGTAGAAGCGCCTAACCCTGATTGTCAGCCTAAAACAGATATTTACTGGTTGATTAACAAGGATGTTGATCCAGAAACATGATGTACTTGGAGAAATCACGTTCACAGAAAGGGATGGGTCAACAGTGTAATTACAAAATTAATTACAGAAATTAATTACAGATGTAATTAAATTCAGGATTTTTTTTTATATAAGTACAATGTAAAAACATTTATGTACACAATAAGTGCATTGTTTTTAATTATTTAAATGCAAGTCCATAGTAGTTATGACCAACTGATATAAAGTGGCACCAACTACACATTCAAATTAATGAAATTTATATTTATTTTAAATGACCAAATGTTAAATAAATATAAATAGACCAAGTACTTTTTGCTGCGCACAGCAAAAAACAGGGTGAGAAAAGATAAAATAAACATTAAAATTGGCTTTTTCCTTGTGGTAGACTAGCCTCATTGCAGTTGACAAATGCAGTTAAAATCCTCCAATCTAAACGCCACCGGATGCTGCTGGTTGGTCTATATGCACCAGACACACACACACTTCCCAGGAGAGCTACCTCAGAAAAACCCAAACGCAGCAAAGAGCCGCTTTGATTATTGAAGTGTCCATTCAGTGAATCTGGCATGTGAAAACCGATCAAATGTCAACACAAGTCGGACCGCAAGCTTTGCCTTGTCTTTCCCTCCTCTTTGCCTGAGGTTATTTTAGAGCTTTAGCATTACACAAGTCATTAGTAAGTCATGATGTGTCTGCGTGGGATGTTTAGCTCCAGCTTAAACCTGATGTGCAAATGGCTTTGTTTTTTTGTTTCAAGCAACAAAACAAAAAAAACCACATGTAAATACAAAGGTTGGAAGAATGATGTTGCGTGCACTGTGATTATCTGCCCACTCTATCCATTATTGAGTCAAGCTGAACTTTTCAGATTTTGTGTATATCCGGAACTGAATCTGATTTGAATAACTGACTGTCCACACAGTGTTTGCTGTGATTTGCACAGATCAGATTTCATGTAGTTTGTTGCATTTCAGACTATCTAAATATGATCGGATTTCATTCAGATCTGCCCTACATTTGGGTTTACAGTCTGAACGAGGCTTTAAAAACTTAAACTTTTCTTGAGAAATGCTTATTCCAAGAATTTGGAATGGCTTTTACCTAAAAAGAGTTTTCTAAGAATAAAAGAGAAACTAAAAACTTTTGTAACAGTTTAAATATATTTCTGTCTCTTTTAATACATTTAATGCATCACTGATAAATAAAAGCATTAACTGCCTTTAAAAAATCCTCCATTTAATTATACAATCAGAAATGAACTGTATGTTTTAGATTTGTTGACTTGGGAGTGGTTTTGAAAGAGGGGGTGTGTTTGAAGCTATTAAGATGTCAGAAAATGATTTATAGCATCTCTAACTTTTTTAGGACTATTATAAAATGAGTACAAACCTGGCCATCTGTTTGTACGCTTCCTCCGCCACAGCAAATATATGAGGGTCCATGTCCCCCATGTTCTGGCCGCTGTATGCATTGATGACTTCTTCTCCATAGATCTGAAGCTGCTCATATGGGTTGATGGCCACCAAAACGATTCCTAAAAAGAGAGATTGATATAGCTTTACTCCTACAACTGTGCTGTACTGGTGATCCACGGTACCACATCAATTAAATCAGACGGAACAGACGGATACTGATAAAATAAACAAGTTAATTAAATATATTCGCTCAGAAATCTCAACTAAAATATCAGGAGACTGGAATGATATCACAACAAGCAAAATGAGTTTAATGCATGATGGGTCATCTTCAAAGAGCGAACACAAAACAGACACATGCCTGTGAAAGTAAAAAGGAGCAAACATAAAAGAGGAATCATAAGGCAACAGGCACTGACGACACCTGACAGAGGCAATAATGGGAATCATTCAGTCATTACAAAACACAATAGAGGGAACCAACAATAAAACAAGACAAACATTTAGACATTAACTATCTGTGAGACCGTATGACCATGGCCTAGGTGTATACACTGTAAAACAGCCTACACTCTTTTTGATTGCCTCAGAACTTTTCAGTAGAAGTAACACACCCACAAATAAAAAGTAAACCCAAAATGCAACAACCTTTTAACAAGGGCATGCTGTCGTAGGGACCGTAACTAATAGAAACCCTGAATGTAATGAGTGCTGACTAAATAGAGATGCTGTCTTTGTTCCTCTCCAGTAAAGTCTGTTGACCCTGGATACACAATTACCATATTTACAGTTAGTGAGAAGTAATTTGCAGGAAGCCCGGAGAACCCCACTTTAGAAACCAAAATCTGTCTCACAAGATAGTAACTACAATGAAGAGTGAAACTACAATTAAACTAGGACATTCATCACCAGTGTTTGGAGTAACGCATTACAACTAACGCGAGTTACGTAATCAAATTTCTTTTTGTAAGTAAGTAGTAAAGTAACGCTAAGAAAATATAATAAGATATAATAAGAAAATATCTTTTTACTTTTTCAGATAAGTAACGCCGGTTACTTAGAATAAAGTTCCATTAGTTAATGTTATTTAATGTATTACTTCAGATGAACAAACAATAAACAATACATTTCTTACAGGGGTGTGCACGGATAGTCGAACATTCAAATATTCGTTCTGCTCTAATTATTCGATAAATAAAAATGATATTCGAATTTCGAAAAAAAAAAAAGTTCACAAAACCTAATTTGGTCACTTTCTGTGATTCTCCACGGCATATTTGAAGATGTATGCAAGCAAAAAATAATTAATGAATGAATAAGGGGCCGTTCACATATCGAGCCTAAAAACGCGTGGAAAACGATATGCCGCTTTCTTCTTCTTTCCAAAACACTCGGGCAGAAGCGCTCCTGAGGCGTTTGCCAATGACGCGCTCTCTCCATGAAGCAGAGAAATCTCAGCAAAGGATAAATGGATTTCCAGCACAAAAAAATCACTTTCAGTAGCTCTGCTACTAAATTTAATTCAAAATGGCAATCCATATACAGCTATGATCAGCTGTTCCTTCATCTTGGCTGAGCTTTCAAAGCTGTTACGGGAAAGGATGAAGCTGATTGTTTAGTTCTTGTCACATGACCTACGGTGCGCTTGTGGCATTCTGAAAAGTTGAGATGTTTTTAACTCGATGCGGTGCGGACACACCTGGAAAAAACAGGCGTGTCGCACCGCGTCGCTGCCATTATGGAAGCTACATACCCTACATTGGAAATAACGAACATGAGCGCGCAAAAGACGCGATATGTGAATGGCCCCTAAGAACTGCGGTCTTCTAAATAACTTTAAATATGCAGTGGAGAATCACAGAAAGTGACCGATTTCAAGAACATTGTTGCGGCATCTCTAAAGCAACGAATAAACACCGCTAACTTGGAGAATGCAGTGAAAACTCCTCTTCTCACATCTGCCCTAGACCCTCGGCACAAACATCTCAGGTTTCTCGATGATGAAAATATGAGAGAAGTAAGAAAGTTCATTGATGCGAGTGGTGCGGATGCAGCCGCCGCCAACGATGAAGAGGATGCAATGCTCACTCGTCGGAAAAGGCTGAGCCAGTTCTTCAGCAATGATTACAGAGTCCAGCCGAAACGAGTGGGAACAGTTCTTGCTGGAGCCATGTATTTCCCCAGATGAGTATCCCATTCAGTGGTGAAACGAAAACACGAAGCGCTTTAAAAGTTTCAAAGTTAAGTGTAGGCTACGTTCTACAATAGTCTAATTGCTGCAGGCTGCTTTACAGTTTTTCTTTGTTCACTTTTTTTTTTTTTGCTTTTAATCTGTACTTTTGTTTGTTTGCATGCATTGTTAAAGGTTTTCAGCTACAAAACACGATGTGTAATGTTCAAGCTTATTGTGTGTAAGCTTGTTCAAAATGATGGAAACAATAAATGTTGCTGAAAAATAACGTGTCTCATTAAACTTAATTTAAATAAACGAATATTCGAATATTCGTTTTTTTGTGAGCTCAAATATTCAAATGTGATATTTGCGGAAAACGTCCATCCCTAATTTATTACTGTATTTATTAATCTTTTTTAATGTTAGCTCAGGAAAATACAGTTATTCATTGTTAGTTCATGTTAATTTACAGTGGATTAACTAATGTTAACAAGCACAACTTTTGATTTGAATAATGCATTAGTAAATGTTGAAATGAACATGAACTAAGATTAATAAATGCTGTAGAAGGATTGTTCTTGCTTAGTTCATGTTAACTAAAGTAGTTAACTAACATCAACTAATGAAACCTTATTCTAAAGTGTTATCAAAATCAGATTTAGTTTTACTCAAAATTAATAAAAACAGTTAAAAGCAACTCAAAATTTGACTCAAAGCTTCAATAGTTAAATAATACAAATATCCTTTATGCATTTAATCCAATTTTATTAACTAATTTGCTGCTGACCTTCGATGATGCAATTTAACATACCAATAAGAAAAATAACATAAGATAAACTAACATTTCTTCTTTTTTTATTGCTGAAATAAGAGTGTTGAACTTTCTTCTTCTGTGTTCTACTGTACAGACGTGAATTTAATTTTCCTTCAGCCTGAGGCTTTTGGTGTGAAAAGGCTTTTACATTTATCAAAAATAGAACTTTTATCAAGTAAGCCCAGCCCTGATTTAAAAAGTAACGCAAAAGTAACGTAATGCATCACTTTCAATAATAAGTAACTAAATAACGTAATATGTTTCTTCATAAGGAAATAACGCAATATTGTAATGCATTACTTTTAAAAGTAACAATTCCTGAAAATAAAAAGTGTATCTCACATCTGGATTTAAGAACTACCAACGAGGCACACTTCCAGTAACCAACCATGTAAATATATTTATCAAGTTATGATCATAATAGGACAAATATAAACACAAATAAATATAAAATTACAAATATCTCAAAGCCATTCTCTTTAACACACACACACACACACACACACACACACACTGACTTACCGCAGTAGGTGTAAATGTGATTGGACTCGAGGAAGCGGACCTTGAGGTTGTGGAGCACAGCAGGCTCGTGGAGGTAGCTGAGAGCCGTGAGGTCATTCTCTCCTACCAGAATATCAGGATTCCGAAGAAACGGAAGTGCATTGTGTTTGGGACCAATTGAATATTCTAACGTCTAGGAATGGAGACAGTAATGCCATTAAGAAGAAACAGTATATTAGAGATTGATGGGATTCAAACCACAATGTCAAGTAACTCCATGGGCTTCAAGAGTCACAAAGTGTCTTTTGGCCAACTGAGAGTGTTAGTAATGCATTACAGGCACAAGAGCTTCAATAAGTTATGCTGATCTTTATTTCATCTACTGGTTTATTTAGGTTTCCCCAACATTGTTTTTTGATAATACACTCGAGAATATGGCGTACAACCTTTCCTCTCAGGGCCTGCACTTCTTAGACACCAAAACATGATTACTGATTCATAAGACACACTTTCCTCAGTACGGTGAAACTCAAACTAATGCAGGAAGTGTTAGGATCTGGTTTAGTACACAATTGCTGTGTCATGATTGAGATTTTTTGTTTTGTAGTCAGAGGAGAAAATAATAATAAAATTTTTCTTTGTGCCAATTTTGTCTACTAGACGCACCTTTTTTTTTGGCTACTTTTCAAATATAAGTCAAATATAACTATTTCAAACACTTCTTTTTTTTTTCTAGGTTGTCCTAGACCCAGAATTTTGATTTTAATATGAAAATTATTCTAAACATAAACCGTTTCAATGTTTATTGTTTGAACAATTTCCCACAATGACAAAAAATAATTACCTCCTAATATTCTTTTTTTCCCACCGGCATTTTTTTGTTTTAAATTTAACAATAAAACAAGTCGTTACAGTGAATGCAAGATTTGTTGGTGAAAGATAAAGGGGAGGGTTTTTTGCTTACCGATTCATCTTCTAATTGGAGATGAAGCACTGTGTCACCCTCCTTAAAATCCTTGATGATTTCAGCAGCCTTCCAAACCTCTTCTGGGTCAGGGATCCAAACCCGGGTGTACTGAAACACAGATAAAAACCACCTTGAAATAAAAGAAACCTCTGATATCCCACCATAAGCTCAATCAACACATATGAAAGCAACACATCTGTGTCAGTGTAATATGAACATACAATCATGGTTTTGCTTATGTAAGAAGACAACAACCCAAGTGGTCATTCATCTTCCCAGTGAGGAACTGGCAAAACTGAATAAAGCTGAATACAGAAGAACTCCAATGCTTTTATCAGCAGACTCTGTATATAACTGGAGGATCAGCAGTACAGGCAGAAAAGTTAACAGAGATAAATCAGTACCGCAGCAGGATGTAGACAAACTATGTTTGCAGAATTTGGCGTATCCTTCAGATAAAATGCTGCTCCATGTTATTTAGAGAAGAAAATTACTCAAATGGGATGCGTATGTGTTTGAGGTTGTCTGCCCTGAAAAATGAGACAATCTGATATGTCTGAATCAACTGCTGGATGTACTCAAGTAGTATTCTAGCAAATAGTCTTTGAGTTAATATATATAAGTAGCTGCTGGACAACTAGTCATCATGACACAGAGAGAGGTCTGCATTACCCAGAAAAAGACTAATGTAGATGGATTCCTTCCTGTTACCCTAAGAGTTAGCCAAGATATTAAAGAAAGTGAGATCCTCATGAATCAAACAAAAATATATACCGCTAAATAATAAACCATATTGTCTTGTGTCTAAACATTTGTGTGTAGGTGATAAACTGAAATCAAGCTGAAGGCTAAGAGGATGTAATGAGAGAGTGCTGTTATCTCTCCTGAAGGCGGTTAGATAGTTTCCGCTGGCGATCTGTGTGTAAAGAACGCAGCTCTTGACCTTCAAAAAAATCCAGGAAACACACTCTGGTGAATAAGCCGCTTAAAGAGCTGCAAGTTTATTAGAAGCACATTCAGTGGCTTAATCCACCACAACTCTGTATGATGAGCTTTAATAGATTCTTAACTAATAAATCATGCTCTCAAATTAAGCAGCAACCAGTTAAACGCTGTTTTAAAGTCTCACATTGGAACAACAGCAGGGATATTTGAACCAAAAAAGAGAACTTGGTCTTCCTTGGGTCGTTCCAAAATTGTATGACTTACTTTCTTCTGTGCAACATAAAAAAACATATTCTGAATAATGTACGTGCGGTCACCAAAATGGTTTGTTTTCCAACTTTCTTCAAAATATCTTCTTTTGTGCTCCACAGAGGAAAGTCACACAGGTTTAAAACAACATAAGGGTGAGTAACTGATGACAAAATGTTCAGTTGTCACTTTACCTATAGCACTGCATCCGTTTCAAAACGCTGTCTGACACCAAATTGACTTCAGGGTGTAAGATTACATTTAACAGTGTTATTAAATTATAATAGGATTAGGAAATATAAAAAAGGTTTGGTTTATTGTCTCACAAACAGAAGTTGCCCTCAATTGTGTACAATACGGAAAAGACAACTCAGTCCTTCCTGTAAACGCCTGAACTTTGCACAGTGTTGTCCACTGAAGTCTCTCCACATCAGAGACTTCCCAGGTGACCACAGTATTTTCAGTCCTAGTCAGAGGCGGAGTGAGATACTCAAGATACTACTGAATCAGGTGCTGAATCTGAGTGGGCTGCTCTTTGATAGATTACCCATGTGACACTTTCACATGGCGTTAGTTGCAAAAAGCACGTGCATCCCTGAAGGACTTAAATAAGTTGTATGCACGGAAAGGAGGTGATTTTTGTTATTCTTGTTCATACCTGATTTTAAACAAAGATATATGACAACTAGCAAAGCCTTCATTTCTACAAGTCACACCTGCAGCCTGACTGAATGCCAAGATCTTACTGGGATCATCATACATTCTGGGACAAAAAAGGACAAAAAAGTGCATGGTGTATATCCAGTTCATCTGATCTAGTCTGACACAATGGGGACGTACTTTAACGGAGATGAGTGAAATGTCGGGATGTACTGAACAGAGACAGTCTGCCTTTTAGGAGTCTGTGCTGTGCTTCAGGCAGAAATAAAAAGGAAAAAAATGGGAGCGAACAGTGAGATTCACCGAGACACAGCGGAAACAGACATTTCGATCTAACAGCAGGGGTCCTGTCTGGCTTTGCAGCCAACTCACGTCACTCCATGTTTTATTGTTTCAGTGCAGCGTTCAAAGGGGATCAAGAGACACAAGTAGCTTGACGATAATAAGAGCTGATGGTACGGACTCATCTTAAACTTTTTGGAGCACTGCATAATTTTCGGGAAGTGGAAAACATGTAAGCTGTCCCCTTAAGGGTACAGTGTTAGCAACCAACGAGTAACAATTTGCTAGACACTGGCATAGGTATTTATAATTTCAAGAGAAAAGGTTAATTCTGTGAGTGTAAGATGATTTAGTCAACTTCTTAAAAAATGTATGAATGACAGCGCACATTAAATAATTAAAAAACTAGTGGTATTTATTTTTAAGAATAAAGAGACCAAGCGCAACTTTCAAATTAATGCTGTTCTTTTGCTGTTCTGTTCTTTCCATTCATCAAATAATCCAGAAAAAAATGCACAAAAATATCAAGCAGCAGAAAAGTTTAAGTTTTGATAATAATAAGAAACATTTCTTGAGCATAATAAAATCAGCAAATTAGAAACATTTCTGAAAGATCATATGACATTAAGATTGAAAATGCAGCTTTGCAATAACATAGATACATTTTAAATTATAATAAACCAGTAAACAGGAGGAAATTAATTTATTTTATTGTAATAAAATCACTATAGTATTGTTTTTATTGTATTTTTGATCCATTAAACACAGCCTTGGTGAGCATAAAATAACTTTCAAAAATATTTTTTAAATCCTATTAACCCTTAATTTAAAAAGGTATACCGTTTAATAAAAAAAAAAGATTTAAACAGAATATGGTTATTGTTTTACATTTAATTAAAAAATAATAATAATAATTTTGTAAGTGCATAATGTGCTTCAAAAAGTCAAGACAAGGTTAGGTTTAGCCACACTGGCTGATAATGCTGGTTTCATGTGTGCCTTCTCACACAGATAAGTACACACAATAGTTAGATAAATTCTCAGAAATATGGGTTTTAATCTTATCAAAAATGCCACTTTGGGGCTAAAGTACGTATGTAGTGACCTTTGTAAAAAAAATAAAACCCTACAAACCTGAACAGGATCATAATTAAGGACGCCTGTGGTTTAGATTTGTGCTTGGACCTCATTTGTGTCCTGGAAACTACCTTTGACTAAACCCTTGTGCTGGACACAAAATAATAATGACTTAACTGCTAGGTTTATACCTGGGCAATCTAGAATTGTTGATACAGATAAAAACTGACCTATTATTATTATTAACTGTTATATGAAGAACAAAATTCAATTGAAAAATACTAGAAACCTGCCCATTCAAGAATATTCAAAACACAAACCACAGACACTCGACGGGAGTACGAGGAATCTGGGAGAGGTGTGATAAGCAAATGTACCTTATCCCATGAAGACATGCATGCTGCAATAACACTGTTTTAATTATCCTTTTGAAAGCTTTAGGTACATACAGGAGCTCCACAGATGGGCGTGTGTACAGAAAGCAAAATGAATGAACTGAAATATGATGCTTTGACGTCATTAGTTTCTCAGTTGCCCTGATATAGAGGTGTTTGAGTAGAGTAGGCCACATGGAGCTGTGCAACACCATCCGCTTATTTGGCTTGTTAATGATTCTCTGATGACAAAACATTTGGAGTATATGATGACAGCCACAGCGGAGGATTGTGATTGGAGGCCTGGGTGTTTTTCGACATTAATCAAGGAAGTAACAACAGTTACAGGGTTGTACTTACTGTACAGTGAAGACTTTTAAACAAAATATCATCTGTGTCAGCTCATTAAGGGAATAGCATTACAGCAGTGTTTTTAGAGCAACATCACGGTAATAGGGTTAATTAACATAATTGAAAATTACAGTAATGATACATGACAAACATTTGTTTAAATAATTGTGATGCTTTAAAGAAAACCAATTTCTGGTTCAGGATGCATATCAAATACATATCAATAATGCATATCAAAACTAGTGTCGCAACAATTTATGCAATACACGCTAATAATTAAATCTGTGTGCATGGAAAACACATTAAGTCAGGAAAGCATTAATACTCTTCTAAATGTATTTATCATTTTAAAATTAGTGATTGAATTTAGAAATGGTTGGGAACTAGGGCTGGGACAACGCGTCGAGGTCGATGGCGTCGACGCAAAATCTTTTATTTTGTATTTTTAAGAGCAATAAACATATATTGCAATGTTAAGTAATTCATGTTTTTTTTCATTCAGATATGGAAATCAACATGTATAAATTGTTAGTAGTCAATTAATAGGGAGATAATCAAAATCGAATCGGCCTGAAAAAATGAATTGTTAGATTAATCGTTTAAAAAATAATCGTTTATCCCAGCCCTATTGGGAACTTTTGGGATAATGTAAGTACACAACTGCATGAAATAATTCACGCTGTGCAAGTTGTTTTTGGATATTTTATGAAGAAAACATTACGTATTGTGCCTTTAAAATAAAATGTGTGTATAATGTTTGATAGACAATATTTACCACAATGTAGAATTACAGCTAGAAAAACTAATTTTCTAGTCTAAACATACTAAAAATACTGACTTTATTACTACTTTTGTGGCGATTTCAAATGATGAGGTTGATATGGCCATGGTCATGAATGCTGGAAAAAGCAGACTGTATGTGGTAAAATCATATGTCACGTGACATAAACGGAGAACATGGTGAATGAACAAATGCCTCATTACCAATACAGTGATAGCAAAGAACCACACTATAGGCTCAGGAAGGGTGAAGCCCAATGAAACAATAGAGTCTATTTGGTCCTACCTCTGTTTTAGGTTGGGGACAAACACTGGCCCCCTTTCATACAATTAATTAATTAATATCACTTTGTGCTCCAGTGCTGAACATGTCCTATTTTTAAAAGCACAGGCACACAAAGAGCAAATCCCCATCAAAACACACCCACAGTGTCCAGTCAAATATGCCTGTAATGTTTCTTTAACTTGTTGTGGAAAGAATGCATGATTGGCAGATTATAAGATTAGGGATATGATTAGAGTTTTAACAGCTTGTAGTGGCTAAATCATTCTTTATAGTTGCCTGAGCACAAATTATGACATCATAACAACTGACATCATAAAAAGACTGGATCTTCTAATGACATGAATGCGGTTTCATTACATACCGTCATCTAAGAAACCTTACGTATGCAAATAAAATAATATTAGCTTAGCAACATGCTAACACATGATCAGAATCAACTGGGAGTGTCTCTTACACACTACACAGATTGTTAATGGTGTCTTCAGTAAAGAGGTCTTCAACCATACATTTGTTTTAGGATTCTCGTAGCTTCATAACATTAAGGTTGAAGCACTGATGACACGTGGACTATTTTAATGATGTCCTTACTAACTTTCTGGGCCTTGAATGTGGTAGATGCTGCAGGATCAGAAAGCTCTCAGATTTAATCAAAAACACCTTAATTTGTGTTTTGAAGAACCATGAAGGTCTTACAGGTTTGGAAGGACATGAGGGCGAGTAATTAATGATGGAAAATTCATTCTTTGTGGTGAACTATCCCTTTGACATAAATTGGAAATAAAATACTAATACGCTTCTGTAAAGAACTCAGTTATTCACAGAGATTTTCACATGGATTAATCAAAACTGGTTCCTCAGAGAAATGCTGAATTATTGACTAAGAAACTTGCTCATCAACCATTTCCTGTGAGTCCAGAAAAACTGGCATAGAAAATGAGTGCACTGAAGTGATGGGAATTCTGAAGAATGTACGATGAATGTACAGTATCAGAAAAAGGGTTCTGAAAAACTCTTTATGGGTTTCTCACACTTAAAATCCATTATTTAAGCATAGCTCACCCTTAAATCATTTACTTGAGTTTCATCCCAAAAATGTATGGCTCTCTATTTGTCTTTCTTGTGGAACACAAAAGAAGACATTCTGAAGAAACAAAATTGGACCTCATTCCTATTTCATTGTCTGTACAATTAAAAAAATACTATTATTGTTGTTGTTGTTTAAACTATAATTATAAAAACAAAGATGTAATATTGATCTAATATTTCTTAATATATGATGTATTTTGGTTGTAAATTATAATTATAGTAATAAATGTGCTGTGTCTGAAACTGACTATAGATTATAGAGTTATTTAATACATTTGCATCTTTTGATTTGTTAATCACACGAAGCTATGTCAATTATTGTGCAGCCCCATTTCTTTGTTTTACATCATAATTAATCATTAGCTTTTCATCAACTCGCAAAGCCCCTTATGGGAAACCCTGTTCTAAATGATGACAGAAAAACATAGATGGCATGTCTGATGGAAGACAGCCTTGGATGCCACATCTCAAAGCCTTAACAACAACATAAGCAGACAAGATAAATGACACTGCATCATCTTTCACTCAGTGACATTTTTGTATGTCTAATTTTTTAATCTCCCTATTATTAACCCTCATTCTAGATTTCTCACAAATATGCATAACACAAAAGGAATTAGCATGCATGACGAAGCTTTAACGGACAAATCAATCAGCTGAAACCGGTATGATCTTTGAACCATAAAAGCTGATACTGCATGAAGGAGCAGTGACAGAATGTCTAATAACAGCCAAGGAGGAAAACCATTAACAAGACACGAAACTCTCTTTGGTGTGTTTAGCATGCATGCCACTCCACACCTCATCCTGTCATCATGCGAGCCTGACTGCTTTGTCAGTTGTTCCAATGCATTTCCTGCCACCGTAATGAACTTCTCATCAGAGTCAATACAATCAGCTGCAAGTTTGCCAGGGTCATTTATTCATTATCTCAGAGTCTGAGCTCTCTGTTTGGCTTGAAGGACACCGTAATAAAGGCCACAGATAAATAGTGGAAAATCTGTTGTGGTGGGAGGGAGCTGATGAGGAACTAAGGTGAGACCTGTGTGACTGGTTTTGCATGGTTTAGCTGCATAATGAAGAGCCCTGGATCCACGTCAGCTGTTTAACTGAGCAGTGAGGGTTTGCAGCAGCTATAATGATTTGATTTTGGTTAAAAAGAGAGATCAAAGTTAAAAGATAAACAGCTGAGTTTTACCGTTTTTGAAATTCGAATCCATTCAGATGATTTTCGGTCTGGCGGTAGCACTTTCTACTTAGCTAAGCATAGATCATTGAATCTGATTAGACTGTTAGCATCCCCCGATGGAAAATTTAAAGTTTTGATTTTCTAGGCTAACTATACTCGCAACTTTTCATTTTCCATCGGTCTCTGTACATGATGTAACTACAGAAGAGTCAAGTTTTAAAAAGGTAAAATAATCGAAACTCTTTGGTCATTTTTGAGTTAGATGCTAATGGTCTAATCAGATTCAATGATCTGTGCTAAGGTACAGCTAAAAGTGCTACCGCCAGACCCAACGAATGGATTCGAAAATGATAAACTCTAGGGGAGTTGGAAAATGATCCTATTTTAAGTCTATTACCATTCAAACATTTAGGGGCTGCATAAAAAATTTAAAAAACATTTCAGCAAAGATACAAGGAAATTTTACTAGAAATTTAAAGAAAGAGACGTGTAATGTTTCAAAAGATTTCCATTTCAAATAAATTATGTTCTTTTAAACTTTCTATTCAAAGAACCCTCAAAACCAAATGCATCACGGTTTCCAAAGAAATAAACAAACAAACAGAGCAGCATTACTCTTTTCAACACTCTAAAAACAATAAGAAATGTTTCCTGAGCATCAAATCAGCATTTTACAATGATTTCTAGAGAATTATGTGACACTGAAGACTGAAGTTATGCCTGCTGAAAATTCAATAAATAAATTACACTTGAGAAGATATTGGAGTAGGAACAAATACAAATTTAATATTTCACAATATTACAGCTTTTACTGTATTTTTGATAACATACTGTAACTGCAGATTTGTTCACCATAAGAGAATTTCCGAGCTCAGAACTTACAGTTGAACGTTTGAATGCTAATGTCATTCAAAATTAGAAATTACATTTTGAAGAAAAATTCTGAAGACAATTTTTTTTGTGTGTGTGTGCTTTTGGCATATTTGGCATTAAATCTGTGAATTCATGTTGGTTTCAAAGACAGCTTGAATGGAAAACTAAAATCATTTATTCACATTTATGAATAACAGTAATTACTAGAAATAAATCATCTTTTCTTAGATCCCTAGTATATTTCTGTATATTTCTGTTTGGGAATGATCAATATCAGGAGGTCTCAGGTTTCAATGGGTTCTCCAGACTTTCCCTTTAGGCTAAAGGGTAAAGGGATAGTGTCTCTCTAGCCACACTGTGATCACTGGCAGCACACTCACAGAAGCCCTACAGGGAAAGGTCAGGGGTTTCCTGGAGAATGCGTTACACTTTTCTTTTCAACCTCTTTGTCCACTGTCTAGGAATAACTGGCCGATTGTCTGAATCTCTGTGAAATCTGACACAAGTGTCTGATTGTGCTGGATCAGGAATGAGGATTTGTTGCAGGGGTTAACAGGTGAGCTGCCCTAGGAGATTTCCGGTTAAATCAATGAAACGTAATAGGAGGAGAGCAGGTGCTCTCAATAAAGGTTTCATTGCACTCCTTTTCCCAATTCTGTATAAAGACATAATAAAAACTAATTGGGAGGCTATACTGCATTGCCTCGCTGAAGCTCAAACAGTAGAGCACACCGCTAGCAACAACAGGTCATGAGTTCGAATCTCAGGGATAGCAAGATCTGATAATGTGTGCACCTTGAATGCAATGTTACTCACCTTACTCCCCTGACAAAAGCACCTGCCAAATGCATGAAGGTAAATGCATTTAGAGATGTATTGCATTATGAGAGATGTATCATGCACATTGACAATACATATGTTTTTACAATTTTGCTTTAGTATGTTTAGAATTTAACAAAAATATATCATTCATATTATTAGATAATATTCACATTTAGATTTATTATTTTAAAAAATCATATGCATTTAAATAAAATGATTTCATATTATTCTTTCTTGTGTTTATTCAGTGTATAGCATGCCTTGATTATTTGTATTTACTATATATATATATATATATATATATATATATATATATATATATATATATATATATATATATATATATATATATATATATATATATATATATATATATACATATACATATATACATATATACACGTTGTAATATTCTAACCATCTTTTTGGTTGAAGTAAATTAATGGTTTATTCAAAAAAGATTTACCCCTATATATTTTTAACTATATAAAATATTGTTATATATTAAATATTGTCAAAATACTGAAGAATGTCTTGACAGAAATTTTATTTTTTCAATATTTAAGCAATATCGACCCGTAGCCTATTACACTGGGTTAATCATAAAACTTTTGGTGCTGATGGAGCCAGGGATGTTAAAACTAAAATTGGTCATAAACCATTTTTAAACCTGCCATAATTCAAATTATGTTATACTGGGACTCAGAAAGGTACACAAAAAGGTGCATGAAGATTACAATAAAAGCTGTAGTGCTTATTTCAGATTTCTCTCTAGAGCTCTCATAGAGACTGTTGTTTCTGCATCAGTTACTTTAGCAGTGGCATTAACCGAGCCATGAGTGAACGGAGTGTGATCTCACATCCAGCCCATGCTCCACTCCCCCTGGACCTGCACAAGACTTGTTTACCTGCCCAGAAGCACTGAGAGACCTCAACAGTGACGTAACATACGGTTTAATCAAGGAGATGCAGTAACAGGAACAGAAGACCATAGAGTACAACAAAAAGCACAGAGAACAAATATAGAAAAATGTTATTTTCGTTTAAAAACAGCACAACAGAGTCTACTTGGGGCTAATGACTCTTTTTGTCCATCCCAACAAATCTAGGTTGTTTTGGGGTCAATTGAATTTAACCTCCTACGAAGGAGGGGGGTCGAAACTTTGGGAGGGGTGCATTGTGCCCCAAAATAATCCTCTTTCTAAGAGAAATAACCAAGTAAATACACAAAGCTCCAAAAAACAGACTACATGGGCAATAAAAAGGAGGCAGATTATTAAGATTAATTAGGAGATGAGAAAGAGGGGGTTGCCACAGATGACTTTGGGTGTCTAAAAAAAATCCAGTTAAACAAGGATCATGCCTGACTACTGTATCTATCCCCTACTGTATCTATCTATGAACCAGTGGCCTAAAGTTCACTGGAAAAAAGCCTGGCAGTCCATTCAATAGTATTTGTTCTCAATGTAATCAACGACACATGTGGGTGTCAGGGTGGTTATGGTGACATCACTGGCTTGGCCTTTTTATGCTCATTGAGATAACAGCACACAAGTTAATAATACGACCTGAAAGCTGTGGAAATCTTTTAGGGCAAAAGAGTATCTGAACAATACCAGAACACAAAGGCCAAAATAAGGGACTGAAATGAGGTAATATGAATCCACCCTTATGATGACTCTGTGAGAAAACCGGACTGAACTGAAGAGTCTTTCCACGGCTGTAGACTGGAGAAAAATAAATAAATTCATTTTTCATACAAGCCCAAACAACTTGGAATGACTGAGTCACCTTCAGCATTGGTATGTGAACATAAACATAAGGCTATACCAACGTTACTCCTAATCTGTAAAATCATATTTACATCTAGATTTCCCACTGTTAAATATATTTCTATGAGGTCAAAATATTATAATACAAATAAACAAATATCAGTTCATATTTGTGGAATAACAAGGCATAACTGCTAAGTTTATATTGCTTTTTCCAGTCGTTTATACCATTTCCTATATGAGAAGATATTTTATAGGCATACACAGTCATAAAAAAAGTAGATTTTCATAATAACTTTTCCTACCTCTGGGAACCCTGAGAATAAATTACAACATGCAGAACAAAAAAAAAAAAAAAAAAAACTACAATATTTAAATATCAAATTATAAATTCAATTCCTCACCTTCAACCAACAAATGTTACATAATATTGCCAAACAGTTTATCTATGAAAATAATTTACAGTACATTAATATCCAATAAACAGTTTACTGCTTATGCTGGTTTGACAGATAACGTTACACCTTAAACGTAAACAAACATCTTTCCTTTAGCCGCATATTAATATAAATATTAACTATTAGAGTCACTAAAGTCCTCAAAAGAGGAAGAGCTCGTCATCCCAGTGAGTTGTCTATATAGACAGCATTATTTGGCAACAAAGACGCATTTGAACGCGCTCAAAGATGCTGTCTAGATAGGGAGCTCCAATGGTTTTCGAAACACAGCGAACTCCGAAACTACGACAGATCTAAACCAACAGAAACACACACCTGTCCGAGAGACTTCCCCGTGTTTTATAGGAAGTTAAAGGCAGTTAAGCAGAATTGCAGGGCGTCAAATAATTAAATATTTCCCTTTGTGGGATTGTATAATTACAAGATTTCAATGTTAGTCATGCTAACGTTACATTAATCGAGGATTTAAGATTGGTGAAGGCGTTTCGCGTTGTTTAACGTTGCCTCACACAGTAAATTAATTATTACTGTTTCACCTGTCTTATATTATTAACTATTTTTTTAGTTATTTCATGGTGAAATAAAACTGATCCAAACCACTCACCCGAGAGTAGAGTTCAGTCACAGACATGATCCCAATAGAGCAGCTCCCACCTAAACGAGTTACAGGTAAAATATCTCTGTTTGAATACGATGATATTCCCAACAAGTTTTATAATCCAGGTTTTCTGTGTCCTGTCACCACTCCATGTCGTTCTGTCGAGCTGGTTTGTACTTTTGAACTCCCCCTGACGGCTAATATTAGCGCGTTAGCCGCGCCTGATCACGGCAGGTGTCTGTCTGTCCCCATGACAGAAGTTGAGTTGGACAAGCCCCTTTCATCTCATCCTTCACATATTAAAAATCAAGTTCAATTAAGCGATGGCCACGACTAATCACTGAGTCATAATAATGAATCAAAGGTACTGGTTACATGTGAGAAAAAAATATGTAATTGTCAAAAAGCAGGAGTGGAGTTGCTTCCCTCCCTTCTTCCCTTCTCCATGGACTCTATCATGCTGACTGACATGACCGCAGAGGCAGAGAGGCTCATGTATCAATGGCGCAATTCAGTGTGTCTACAGCGACACCCTCCGGCCAAGTACAGCACTGCACTACAAAATCACATGTTGACGGAAATGAGAACGTCGTGGTAATGCCAAGTGAAGGTTAAAGACCGTCCGCTTGTTTAAGAAAATATTACTAGAGCATTTTTAAGCGTTTGCTTTTGTAAAAGTGTCGTTTACATTTAAATGTACACCAAATGAGGAGAGATGCAAAGCTACAAGCATTCGTCTCATAACTGTAAATGAGATGTAAATATACCTATGTGTGTGAATGACAAATGATGTCTAAAGGTAAAAAAAAAGAACACAAGACTCGAGAACACTCTACAAACTCATTGGAAAAGAAAAAGATTAGGGCCTTAAAGTATCTAGTTTACTTGTCATATGACAACAAAATGTTTTTTTTTACTAATATTTCAAAACAAACCAAAATAATAAACAAAGCGATTACTATAATAAATCCAATATTTCCCCCCTTGTTTTTCTTTTTTCTGTATTGCACTTCTGCACCACTAGCTTACACTGAGAACTTGCCATTGTGTACTGTGAATATTGATAGCTGGGTCTTATGATAAATTGTTACTGTTGGTCCTCATTTGTAAGTCACTTTGGATAAAAGCATCTGCTAATTGACTAAATGCAAATTTAAATGTAAAGTAGCTGCTTATTTTTTTTTTTTAAGAAATAACAATATCTTTTTTTTTCTAATAATGTAATATTTTTAGAGACTTTTCTTTTATCTGAACAGTTATTCCATACATATTTACCTTTAGACCAAACAAAAATGTTAAAAGTAAAAATACTTAATTATTTTTAAATCAAAAATTGTTTCTTCTAGAAAATGACAGTTCCAAGTAAAAAAAATATATATTAACTGCAGTCTTATTTACCTTTATATGTATAATATTTGAATGGCTTATGAGATCCAGACAATATATATCCACACACACACACACACATATATACAATGAATGCAGTGCGTTTTTTACCAGTCAACTGAGAGCATTTTAGATTACATGATTGTTTACCACATTAAATTATTCTTACTTTAATTTACTTTTTTTAAATAGTCTACATAGTCATACACAGTATAAGCTATTAAATACACTACACAGAAACACATAATTTCACCAAGATTTCATAACTAATTTGGTCCATTTCATACAATGTGATTTTGAACACAAGACTCTCTATACCCATGTCCTTTCTTGTGTTTCTCAGAAATATCTGAGAGCAGAAGCTGTCTTGAATAATCAGATAATGTGGACTGTGTATGCTCAGTATCTGCATCATTAATCAAAGACACAAAGCAGAGCAACACAACGGCCTCTCTACACTTATCTGTAAAATGCAGAGTGGACACAAGCCACGAGTAAACCACAGGATGAAACATACATTCAAAATAAGAAAAGCCTCAGTACTGTTCACATCCTGAATAAGGTCAGAACAAAATACATTAACAAATGCATGAACGTGTTTAGCTTAATGTATTTATTCATAAAGCTGTAACCTGTAACTATCAGTAGACCACATACTGTAATCAATGTGCTGTGGAAATCTAAAATGAAAGAATCAGAATCAGAATAAGCTTTATTGCCAGGTATGTTTAGATGTAAAGAGTAGCAATGCCTGACCTACCTTGACATAAAGTTCATGTTCCCGCATCTTCTTTTAGAAATTGTACCAATATCCACAGACGCAAGGATCATCAGAGCTCTGAATTATTCAGAAGTTGAATATTCCTCATGTTATGCTTAAAAAGATTGTATAGAGTACTTTGTAGTCCCAAACTGGCTTGAGTAAAAGTCAAACCTGTCTGAACAGCCTGGTGAGAAAGAAAATAGACAAAAATGACATCAGACCAATTGTTCCACACCCATACCACTCCTAGGTAAGGTATTGGGTGTTGACTAACTTCTTCAACATATACGAGCTGTCGTGGAATTTACAGAGTCAAAAGTTTTCCACCCACTAATCATTTAACCCAGGAGCTTATTGGTCTAAAACCTTGTTGCTAAATCATTATGGAAATAATCTGCATGTTAATTGTCATTTCTGAACCTTAACCTTTTGACCTCGTCTGATACTACTGTATGTACTGTACATGTTTCATAGCAACCCTGGACAGTTTCCCATTGTTTTTAAAATGCCTGGTGTTATATAAGGCGTCGTTGTATAAGGATGTCTGACTGATTTGCAGAAAGAGGACTTTGATTTGCAGAAAGAGGAATTATAAAAGCTTTCTTTAAATAATTATTTTTTAAAAAATGCAAATATCTACCTCAAAAGAAGTTAATCCAGTCAGACTTGTATTTAGGTCTAAATACCAACTATAGCACAGTATATCCTGAAGGGGTGAACTGCTATGGTGCCAGATATTGGCCTTGAGAGGATGTCCTGGATCTTCTTATTGTACTGCTCCTGGTACCACAGACCCCTCTGGAACTCTTGTTCTTCCTCAGCTTGTTCTGCTTCATGAATGCGCTGGCGGTGCAGCATCTGAGCCAACAAATCAGCCTTATACTCTTGAGTAGTCTCCCTGAAACTGGAAATTTAGGAAACAAAATATAATTTTTTGTATGTTTTGGTATAGGTATGATTCAGTTGAACAACTCTGACAGACAGGAACCTACCGAGTCTTTTCTTCTTCATCCAGCAATTTGTTCTCTACAAGGATTCTGTCGAGCTCCTCTCTCTCTTTGAAAGGCTCGGCCTGTTTCAGCATATTCTCATTCACTAAAGAGAAAAAGATCAACATCATGATATATATTTTATATCAGTTTGTAGATCGTTTCTTAAATTATTTGATTCTCACCATGGCTGCATTTATTTCAAACAAAAAAAAACTATATATATATATATATATATATATATATATATATATATATACAGCTACAGCATATATAAATATACAAATGTTATATAAGTATACGATATATACAAATATTATAAAAGTATATAATGTATACACACACACAAATATAGATAGATAGGTAGATAGATAGATAGATAGATAGATAGATAGATAGATAGATAGATAGATAGATAGATAGATAGATAGATAGATAGATAGATAGATAGATAGATAGATAGATAGATAGATAGATAGATAGATAGATAGATAGATAGATAGGGAAATGAGCATGCCTGAAAT
Source organism: Carassius gibelio (assembly GCF_023724105.1). Lineage (NCBI taxonomy): Eukaryota > Metazoa > Chordata > Actinopteri > Cypriniformes > Cyprinidae > Carassius > Carassius gibelio. The sequence continues at coordinate 17,085,676 of NC_068416.1, read as the reverse complement.
GATACAGTTCAATAATAAAAAATAAATAAAAGAATTGGCCAATAACCGATATGGTACAGACATATTGTGCATCCCTAATAACAACTGTGGCTTGATTTGATTGATTCATCCTATTGAATAATATGATAAATACCAGTAACTGGGCCTCCTCTTGCTTCAGCTGCTTGGCCTGTATTCTCTGCTCATCCCAAACACTCTGTCTTCCTCTAGTTGCATCCGTTGCACTTCTTCCTTATTACGGATCTGAGCAGCACATTCAGTGCAAACCTCATCCTCTCTGCACCTCACCTGCACGGCACAAAGCTCCTCACTTTGCTTTCTAAAACACAGGAAGATGGAACATCTTGTAGATTGATTTAAAGTTCATTCAACTTAAAAGTAAGGTCTTCTACCTAAAGAGCTGATCGAGTTTCTCAGCAACAAGTCTGTCTCTCACTCTCAATTCTATCTTACAGACTCTTGGCTCTTTCAAGCATCTTAGCTTGCCTCTCCAACACTGTCTCCTTTTTTGCCTCCATCTCCCTGAAGAGTTCCCTCTCCTCTGACTCTAGCAGCTCACGAAGCCTGTCAAAAAGAGCCAGGTCATTACACTATACAATGAGATGATTTCTTAATAATACATTCTTAATAATTCCATTCAAACCTTCTCCTCCTTTCATCATTGTCTATCTGGTACTACTCTCTTGCTTCCTGCAGATGTCTGCTAATAGTGGCCGACACCATCCACCACTGTGTGTTCCTTTCCCGTCGCATTCTCACATCACAGGAGCTCTGATTCTTTGTGGACTCCAGCAATTCTTTCCCTATGGCCTCCTGTTTCCTCCTCCACAGAGAGAGCTCAACTACGTCTTTGGAGAAAGCCGGCTTTGTTCTCTGAAATGCACATATATGAGTTTAATATATATATATATATATATATATATATATATATATATATATATATATATATATATATATATATATATATATATATATATATATATATAGCACTCACTATTCTAATTCTATTCTTTAAAAAAAAGTCTACCTTTCTAATCTTTTTGTATTCTATCTATTTTCTTTTTATTTATTATACAGTTATAAAAAAGACCTCTAACACTAGCTTGCTCTATTCTCTTTCTATTCTATGTTTTCTTTTTATTATATTACTTAAAAGCCCTTTCTACGTGCACTGCACTTATATATCATTGCTCTTTTGTTGTTTTTGATTGCTTCTGTCATTATTTGTAAGTCGCTTTGGATAAAAGCCTCTGCTAAATGACAAAATAAAAATGTAATGTAAATGTAAATGTATCTACTGTACATTATTAAATTTCTACATTAAAGCAGTACTTACATTTACAATACCTTTCATTAACATAACTACAAATATTATAAAAGAGACTAAAAGGGATCTAGACTGAAAAGTTTGTAAGATTAACTTTACGTTAAAGAAAGAAAGAAAGAAAGAAAGAAAGAAAGAAAGAAAGAAAGAAAGAAAGAAACCTTTCCATGTCAAGTCAAGTCACCTTTATTTATATAGCGCTTTAAACAAAATACATTGCGTCAAAGCAACTGAACAACATTCATTAGGATAAGTCTAAGGGATTTTTTTTGGCAGTTTTTCGTCCATTTTAGTTAAAATTGGGTCAGAAATGTTGGTATACTACTACTACTACTACTAACACTACTTATTGCTACTACTTCTACTAACCTTAGCTAGCTTTAGAAATTACCCTCCAACTGCACAGTTGTGTTTACGGAACTGACCTGATGTTGCCATAACAACGACAGGCGAACTCCTATTGTTTTCAGCTCCTGTTATGTGATACTATCGATGGTGAATTAAGACAACTAGTAATTATGCTTGAAAATCTTTAAATTCTTTCAAATTAAATGTCGTATCACAAAAAGTGCAATAATCTTATGACTGTGAATGTATTTCCCTTGATGGACCGTGACACGCGAGCTTTTATTTTGTATAGTTTTCAAGCGTTTCAAACTGTACAAAATAAAAGCCCGACTTTAGACCTAATGTGACTTTTTGTTGCTTGTACGACAGGTAAATAATAAAAACCCAAACAATCAAACATTTACACATCTAACCCTAACCAATATTCTTTACAAACTATAATAAAAAGCGCAGGAACACATAAAATAACATATCTAGCTCACATTCATATTTAGTCTATATATCTGCTATGACATTTCATTTGTTTATGGTTTTGGTTGTCTTTGTTACTGAGCAACTTTACAATACAATTCAAACAAAACAAACACGAAAATGATAACATGAAATTCTCCAGTTAATACGAAACATTTCCCCTTATTTGTAAACTTGCTGCTGATTTAAGCTTTTATTTTAAAGTTTCTCTCCTCCAAGCGTTTCCTGTGACGTCACGTCTCCAGAACGCGCCAAAGTTTGGACGGACTCTCTAATATAAATACGAACATTTCTGTCTAGACACTTAACGGGTGTGTTTAAATATACCAGCAGAATAAACAAACAACCTGCATCAAATGAGACAGCTTCAACACTGATATAAGTGACACGTAAGGTATGTTTATTTGATTTGGACATTGGATAGCCCATGGTTATCGGCTTTGACGTTTCACCTAAGTAACGTTACCTGGTTTTATTTAGCATGTCAGTTACTCAAAACTAATATATTCTGTGCAAGTGTTTTAGGCTTTGTGTGATCTTTTTTTTATCCACAAATAACGTTACTGCTTCTTTCTGCTACTAGTTTTCAAGGATGTTCTGACTTGTGTCCACAGATCCGATCATGGCTGTGCCTTTTGTTAAAGACTGGGATGTGGTGCAGACCCTTGGAGAGGGGGCCTACGGAGAGTAAGTGTCCTTTTTATTAGTCTCATCCTGATTCGTTAGTCTAAAAATATATTAATATTCTTCAAATTATTGTAGGGTGCGACTGCTGGTCAACAAGAAGACAGAAGAGGCAGTGGCGGTGAAAGTTGTGGACATGGCAAAAGCCAAGGATTGTGTAGAGAATGTGAAGAAGGAGGTTTGCATATGCAAGATGCTTTCACACCCAAACATTGTGCGTTTCTTTGGGCACAGGAGTGAGGGGACGACACAGTACATCTTCCTGGAGTACTGTAGTGGAGGAGAGCTCTTTGACCGAATCGGTGAGCTAAACATAGATTAGGAGATCTTATTTTTATTAACTTCTTTGTCCAGTATAATGTAGATCTGGTGGGGTCTAAATATTTGTGGCAAGCAAATATGAAAGCTTCTACTCAAAATGTAATTTGTTTCCGATTCTGACAGAGCCAGACGTAGGGATGCCAGAAAAAGATGCACACAGGTTTTTTCAGCAGCTAATAGCTGGTGTGGTAAGTGTCAGCTTTCAGATCATTTTTCTTTGAGTCTGGTGTGTTTGTGAATGGTTTTCACTGCATAGCCACCTTTGTTGTAAAACTAGATTTCTCTCTTGCTGACAGGAATATCTTCACAGTGTTGGGATTACACATCGTGACATAAAGCCTGAGAATATTCTTCTTGATGATAAAGGTACATCTAATGGGTCTTGTGTTAAATGTCATTATTAAACTGATTCTGGCTTCTGATTGGTCAATGCAGTGTTCCAGCCAACAGTGACAGTTGAGACACATTTATGACACCCATAAAATTGTATTCTGTTATTAATAATATCTAAGGAGATATGTCTTCTTTGGTCACTGCTGGGGAAAATGTGAAAAAAAAAAAAAAATAAATATAAATTAATAAAACATAAATAATCCTAGTGCAAAATCAACTAAAATGTATTTGGAAAACATTTATTTCATGCTATGTCTATTACAAATACATAGACATATTCATGCATTTAAAAATACCCTGCAATTGTACTTTTGGTATACTAAAGTGTTATACTTAAAGTCTGTTAAACTGGAACAACTCATTTTGTGTGCAGTGCACTTTAATTGTGTGGAAGTACTGAGGTCCAGCTAAAGCTATACTAAAGTATATTTGACTGTTAAAGGGGAACTATTGCAAGTATACTTTAGGTACACTTTAAATGTCTTGCATTCAAAGACAAATATTATCAAAGATTGTTGAATCCTCATCAATAGTGTGATTCAAACACATTTTAGGCTTCATATGAAGAAATGTGCATTGTGCACAAGTAGTACTCCAAATAAAGTTTAATTAAAATCTTTATATCAGGAAGTCGTTATGTCCGTATATATGGTTATTAATTTTAATTATATGCTTAACATTAAATATATTTTAAATATATTACTTTTTTACTAGGGAATAAAAATAAGATTAAACTAATGTGAATTAAAAAAAAAAATAATAATTAAAAAGATATACATTTAACAGTACAGTACTATAGTAAGTAGAAAACCTAAATAATGAACTGTAACAGAATTATATATATACACATACATGCATCCTATTTATATTGTTTCTCAGATAATCTGAAGATCTCTGATTTTGGACTGGCCACCATGTTCCGCCATCGTGGCCGGGAGCGGGCATTGAACCGTCTGTGTGGCACTCTGCCCTATGTTGCCCCCGAGCTGATGTCACGCTCAGCATTCCATGCACAACCTGCAGACACTTGGGCTTGTGGCATCGTGCTCACTGCAATGTTAGCTGGAGGTAAGGCATCAGTATTCTGGGTGTGTCTGTCAGAGACTGCATCTTTGTTGAGATTTCAGTTGCTGGAAGCTGCATTTTTCCATAGAGTTACCATGGGACCAACCGAGTGAAAACTGTCAGGAGTATTTGGATTGGCTAGAGAAGAAAATCTACCTCACACCCTGGAAGAAAATCGATGCTGTACCACTGAGTAAGTTTCTTAAGGGTTATTTAATGCAGTATATTTCAGTATTTAATTTGAGTTTTCTTTCAGTGTTAATTTAGACCAGACCTGTGGACTCTTGACTTGGATCAGGAAGAAGCCACCAAGAACTCCTGCACAGATGCTCGGAAACATGTTTAAAAACGCTTGTGATTCTGAACTCTTTGTTTTCTTTTCTTTGTCAGGTCTGCTATCTAAGATATTACTGCATAATCCAGAGGACAGGATCACCATTCCTGAAATTAAGAAGCACAGATGGTTTAGCAGAAGTTTCAAATCAGGTACTGCTTTCAAACTTCAGCTCATTTAATTATGTTTGTCTTTCAAGAATGTTTCTGATTCTTTGGGATCTGAATGTTTGACCACAGCAGTAAAACGCCAGAGTGACACACCAGTATCCAAAATGCATAGGGCTGATTCTGAGCTCTCACAGCTGAGAAGAAAAAACAGGTCAGTATGACAACTACATAAGACCGCTGGCTTGATAGTTCAGTATAAATACAGTAACGTTCTAAGAAGCACATCCATCACTCACTACCTGTGTGTTTCTGCAGTGATGACAGAGCGCAGATCTCCAGCTCTCAGCCTGAGCCGCAGGGATTGTGGGAGGAGAAGGGGGTTACGGTGCACACTGATGTCAGTGTCAGCTTTTCACAGCCTACCTGTCTTGACCACATGTTGCTGGGCAGCCAACTGCTGGGCACACCAGGAGCCAGCCAGGTAACCTGTTCTATAAAATGAATATTATTGATAGTATGTTGATTTATTGTCTTATTTATGTCCGTTATTTCTGTAAACAATTGTGCTCTTATTCCATAGCACTGGCTTGATTTAACTAATAGGTTATATGTCATTTTTTACCTTACCATTATGTATTTTAATAAATAATGGATTTTTGTGAAATATTTGTGCATTTAATTTTACAGAGCCCGTGGCAGCGGTTGGTGAGAAGGATGACTAGGTTCTTTACTACGGTAAAGGCAGAACCGTCTTGCATTGCTCTCCGTGATGCCTGTATTGCTATGGGTCACACATGGAAACAGAGCTGCACCAATCAGGTGACCAATTAAAACAATCAGTTGTACCGTTTAAAGCTTTTGAAATCTTTAACACTGAATCTTGAACTGTGTTAATGCACTGATCTCATCTCCTTTTCGCTCTTTTGATTCATAGGCGACAGTTTCCACAATGGATCACCGCAACAGTAAGCTGATCTTCATAGTGCACTTCCTGGAAATGGAGGAACGCATTTTAGTAGATTTCCGATTGTCAAAGGTGAAAACAACCCCATTTATTAATTGCTTAATGCTTCTAAATTAACTGTTAAAACAAATAAAAACTAATATCAAGAATAGTTGATATTATTGATTGATTTGTTGATTTATGAATATTACTGATTTGATCATATCAATGTCTTCTCAAAACTATTCTTTTGTGTTCCAGGGGGACGGTTTGGAATTTAAGAAGATATTCCTGAAACTAAAACAGAAGCTGTCTGACATTATTAGCAACCAAAAGGTTTTGCCTCTGAATTGATGCGTGTCCACATTTTTACATGCAAATCTGCTTTCACACGTGTACAAAGGTACACAAAGTTGTTTTATGACCGTGGAACGTGTTCAGATTTATATGTTTGTAGTTGTAGATGTCTGTTTTTCTGATCTGTATCTGAAGGAATGAGGAGAAGCTCTCGAGTTAAGTTTATCTGTTCATTCATGTTCCGTTAATATGAAGATAAGGTTTAATCTCTGCCCCTTGACAAGATGTGAGATTCTGAACGTGTAAATAAATCTGTCATTAATAATGCTGTTTGGCTTAGTAAGCTGTTTAAATTAGAAAAAGAAGGAAGTGTAGAAATCTTAGAGCATGTAACGTGACCATAGTGCAACTTGCTTTGGACAGTTCACTGTCTAGAGAATCAAATTAACATCCAGTTGTGTTCAGCATTCATTTTATTAAACAATGAGAGGTCAAAAACATTGAGAGTGTTTTGCTTATAAAGACCATTTGTTCAAAAATATCAATCAGTTTTACCTAAATGACTGGTTCATCTCAACCCATGTTATTTAGATGCAGCTGAAATCAGTTTAGGTCATTATAAATAGACACATGGAAGGTGAATGCCAAGGTGCTTAAGTAATGTGTGTATTGATGTAAAAAGACTGCTAAAATGTACTTTGTATTACGTCACAAGAACAATTAATTGTAGCAAAAATGATAACAATCCTGCTGCTGATAATCAATGTTCTAGTATTTTAGTTATACCAAACTAATGAATTTGCTGTTCTAAAGCTAATCTAAATGGGAGGTGCTTGCTAGTGAACACTTAAATTGATATTTGTAAAAAGTTACATTCAACACAACCCCCATCCCCCCCTCCCCTTCTTTGTTGACTTCTACTGATGATGGAAAAAGTTTCTGATCTCCAAAGTGTTATCCTGTAGTAAGTGTATGGTAATCATGATTGTGATCAGCTTTGTCTTTAGCTTGAGGCCATGACAGTAATAGTTACGTTGACTGGCTCCTCGCCTGGGGGAAGGTTTGTGGGTGTTGCGGTTGGCCTTGGCAGTGCCATTGGTGCCACTGCAAGAAAAAGTATTTTATTTTCATAAAAGTTGGAATAAAAAAGCATTCTCAAGTGCCAACGGCATGAGGTACCTGTACTAGCTGATTGGCTTGGTTGTCCTTCACCTTTCTCCCCCTCCGCTGTTCCACTACCCTCATCCTCAGGAAAGTTAATGTTCTCTCTAGACTGGCTGTTCTGCCTGAAAAGCACAAATAATATTTAAGTAGTAAAGTAATAATAATAATAATAATAAAAAATACCGGTAAAAATATCAATTGTAAACATACCTTCCAAATATCAAGTCATGAAGCCCTGTAAAATGTGACAGTGGTATTAACATGGAACCATGCTACAGAGTTATTAACCAATCTATATTTGATTTCCTGAAACATTAAAGATGCGTAACTCACGTGGGTTATTGTTGCGGTTCCGTACCACATAGATGAAGAGCAGTACAGTGATTAGTGTGGCTATGATCATGCCCCCGATGGCTGCCCCGATCACAGCTGGGTAGGCATTGAAGGGAGGGTCGGCTGGAAGACAGTATATCTATTTCAGCTTCACAAAACCAGTATCACAATTGCATAGTTTACCATGACAATTGGACGTCGTAAGAGCTTAATACATAATATTATACAATTGTATATTACAGTTTTTTGAGAAAAAGCTTAAACACTTGGGGTAATTAGTTGTTTTTTGGTCATTAGCATATAAGATTATACGCACTTTAGTACAGAATTAAGATGAATAGAAAAGTAACCTCAAGAAAGATCAAAGGGCAAGTTAACAGGCAGATCATGTAAGAAGAAAAGAACAAAAGAAGGGAGATGTGGGTATGGAAGTGGGCAATTGATTGTGCTTTTCACCTGAATGGACAACAAAACAAAAAACAACAGCTTTAGATTTACAGTGAGAACTGTAAGAACAATAAAAACACTCCAATCCTAAAACCTTTTTTAACAGCATCAAATTATACCCTGTCTTCTTTGGGTATTTTAATGTAAATGATTGTTATCCATGTTTAGATATGCCCTGATATTCAATGGTTTTGTATGTGTTCTCACCTGGGTTCTTTATCTCCGAGGGGTTTCCAATGGTGCGGTGGTTGATGGCAGTAACACGAAATGCATAGGCTCCATTGGGATCCAGATTGTTGATTTGGTAGTGTCGGGAATCGTGGTCTAGATCTGCCAGTTTTTGCCAGGGAAGGTCACTGTTTCTTTTCTTCACAGGTTCAGGGAGCCTCTGGCGCTCGATGAAAAACCCGGTGAGGTTACCCTCAGTCTGGAGCTTCCACTCTAGGTCAACATCAGTCCTTTGACGACTGTTGTAAATGATCTTACTGATGCTTATATTTGGTGGCATTGGGTACCCTGAAAATTTAAATGGTAAATCATTTATATGTAAAACCAGTTATAATCAAACAGTGAGCTACTGGAGTTGAGAAAGATAGCATGCATCATTGTGCCTATCTACCTTGTACAGTAAAGTGCAATGTAGTGTGTAAGTCTAATATATAAAAGCTTGCTTACTCTTCACCATCAGCATAATGGGGATCTCTGCCCCACCGACAGCATTGGTAGCCGAACACCAGTAATCGCCACTGTCTGTGTTGCTGTCTGTTTCGCGCACTGTTAAGTTTGTCCAGGCAGCAGCTTGCTCCAGCACATACTTCTTAGGAATCTCATTCACATGCTGCTTTAGGTTGTTGAACCAGGTGATCTCTGTGACAGGGTAGTTTCTACTCAAGACACAGGTGAGTTGGGCATCATTACCCTCATAGACGGTCATCATACTTCGCTGGGTCACTAGGACTGGTGCCTCTAAAGACAGTAAGAAAGGACCGTTTTTTAATGATTGTTTTACAGACGCAAAAATAATGATTGACCCTTTCTTACCTAGTTTTAAAACACACTGTTTGGTCTCCTTAGCCAGTGGATGTTTTGCATGGCATACAAAAGCTTTGCCACTGTAGGTAGCACTTGACCGCAAAACCAGGATGTTTGCGTTCTCCTCGGATGTGCCTTGCATGTCCCCTGTGCTGGAGGCCCACCACACCAGTGCTCGAGGAAACCCACCTTCCCAGGAGCAGGACAGCATTAGGTACTCATTGTTTCGCGTTGCATATGCAGAACACTTTGGTTCACCGTAGGGCATCCCTGGGATAAAGGGAATGTAGATACTATTTATTGACCTTTTGTTGATCTCAAAGTGAACAAGGTGCACTTGGTTTTACACTTACAAGTTCTGACACTGCAGCTTTTGATTTCATTCGATGCGACGTGGGAGCCTTGACAGATGAAGATGGAGTTGTTTGCAGTCTCCCGACCTTTCTGAATCTTGGTGATGTTTGCGAGTCCCTCGCTCTCTGCTCCAAACACATATGGGATCCATCTCAAAGAGGCTGCAGGGATCCCGCCCTCCCAGGTACACTGGAGGGCCAGGTCAGTGTGATTGTTTACCGGTAGGATCAAGCAAGTCGGAGCGCCATCTGGAGGATCTGTGGGAACAAAACGATTGTGTAACACAGGGCAGTGAAATGGATCTTAGGTGATTTGGGCCAATTTAGGAAACTGATAGAGGCAGAGAAGTGTTCCTGAAATTGAGCCAAACGAAGAGGTCGGATTAGGTGTCTATTATTTATCTACACAGTGGTAACAGCTAGTCGACTTCTAGAAAGTTCAAGAGCAATGCATTGGTATCTGTTGAAAACATCACTCCTGCTACAACTGAGCTAAATTTGAAGTCATATCATGAGAAGGTGTTGCTGTGTAAGTATACAGTATCGGTGGGGTTGTTAGTACCCCAGTAAGTCAAGAATAGATGTACATTCAAGGCATGAAGGGGAGATTGAGGTGTTATGACCTCCTGACCTTTCTTGACTTGTCATAGCACAGAAACAATCACACCAGCTGTATACCTTCAGCTCTCAGAACTGTCCTTCACTTCCTCCAGATGCACGTCCACAATCGGCCATTCTGGAAGTCTGACACCTTTGTTTGCGTAACTGTCTGTCCCTTCGTGTGAGTGTGTTTGTGTGTAGGAAAAGGTGTAAGAGGAAGCAAATGCAAGAAATTTCAGAAGGAAACTTGAGGAAGCTATAGAAGGGCAGGTTGAAAGGTGGCCACCAGAATCCAGGCAGGGGTTTGTGGGAGCACTCACAGTAGACGGTGAGGGTGATGGTTTTCCTGGAGCGAGTGTTGAGGTAAGTGTTCTGAGCAAGGCATGCGTAGTGGCCCGTGTGCATGCGGAGGATCCTGTTGATGGTGTACTGGGGACCCGCATACACCTGAGAGTTGTTGTAGAACCAGACGTACTGACTTGGGGGATTAGAAGAAGCTTGACACAGGAGAGAAACCGTCTCTCTTTCCAGGGCAGAATAACCCCGCTCCGTCACTGAGTAAGGGGAGACATTGATCTGAGGCTGGTCTGGACCAACTGGAAAAGAGCCAGAGATATTTACATAGGATATCCTCTTGAAATTGCGCACCAAAACAATATGATGCATCAAATTTTGCTGAATATTTCAAAGGCTATTTAGGAGTCTCTTACAAATGGTGTCAAGCAAGACTCGATCACTGCGCTGCTGGTTGACCTGGTTGCTGGCAATACACCTGTACCATCCAGTGTGATTTCGGTTGACATCAGTGACATTTAATTGGTTGTCGTCATAGATCTCGGCTACAGTGGTGAGCTGACTCTCCCGGCTCTCATGTTCCCATATGTAATTAATCGGCCCCGTGCCATTCTCCAAGCCACAGCGCATGGTCACTGATGTTCCCTCCACTGGCGAAGAGTCACTCATCACAATGTAAGGTTTGGTCACTGGCACTGTTTAAGTAATTACAAAATTGAGCCTTGTTACTGATAAACCATGAAAGAGTGGTTGTAATATATGTTAACTTTACTAACAAACCTAAACCATAAAAACATTAATGTTGGTTCAGTTGAACCTTTTCTCGGAAATAACCTTTACATTTATTAATTTAAAATTAAATTAAATTTATGCATTTAGCAGACGCTTTTATCCAAAGCGACTAACAGTGCATTCAGGCTATCAATTTTTACATATCATGTGTTCCCAGGGAATCGAACCCCCAACCTTGCGCTTGCTAGCGCAGTGCTCTACCAGTTAAGCTACAGGAACACTTTAGCAGGTGGTAACATCAAACAGTTCATGCCAATAGCATTATAGCTTATACTTAACTAGTTATACTCAACTAGCAATACAACAATAGTTTTGATGCATATGCTAGTTGAGAAGAACATATTCTGCTAATTTAGGGTTTCTGCACCACCCTGAATGTCAAGGGCAACCTAAATGAATCTTGAACTTTGTCAGCCATTGTTCAGATCAGTATTTAGACATCACTTGATTACCACTGACCTAAAACACGCAGAAATACATAGTAGTAATACAGCTTGGCTCCTTCAAGTGTATCATACAGTGCCTGGCAGGTATACACTCCTTCTGCAGCCAGAGGAAGCTTCTCAATGGACAGAGAGGCGCTGTTGCTGATTACTGTCAGATTACCCAAGTCACTGGCTAATTTCTGTATTTTAGGACCCTTTCCAAAGTTGTACACAATGGCACGGATGGTGTCTGTGCCTGGTTTGGTAAAGCCCCAGATGTAGACATCGGGCAAAGTAGGGCCACACTCCAAGATCACTCCTCGTCCTACAACGCCATTGGTCTTGGTCTCACTGTATACCACCTGCCCCGGGTCCAAGATCTCTACGCCTGGAAAAGCACACATACATTTTTGAAGGAGGCAGTGCTCCAAGTTATTATTAGCATTGAGTAAGTTACAAAGGGTACATCCTGCGTGAATTTCTTTACCCGCTTTTTGACTAAGAGAAAAATAATTTTCCTTATGTTGGTATGCTAACACAAAAAAAAAGATTTTATAATAATAATCCACAAGTCAGAGACTGGACAACCAAACAGATACTTCCAATCAAGTGGAACAGTTTACAAATATAAGACTGGAATAATTAGTTGACAGCACTGAAAAGAATATAAAAAATGATTGTTGATATTCTTACCTTGGAGGTAGAGGGGTAGAGATAAAACAATCAGGCAGATATAAGGCACCCCTAAAACCCTGTGGACCATGGTACCATGACTCTCATATCAAATGCCTTGACCAAGATGTCAAAAAAGCACAATAACTGTCTCCAAAATAATAAAGAGCGAGAGAGAAATATCCAATATATATTATGCAACCTCTCTGAGCTTATGATTACTGCCAAAGTCCACAAGCTCAATGAGAGAAAGAGGCAGCGGAGTCTATCTAAACTGATTTCGCTTGAATAATTCACAGACCTTCCCCTCCATGTACAAGAATACAGTGGACTGGAGTAGAAAGGTTTAGGATGACACAATGATAGCTGTGTCTCATATATTATTGAAGGAGGCTGGATGGATGGCCGTTCTTGCATTCCATCACCCACCGTAAGAAAGAAAAACCTCTGTACATGTTGAGTTTCAAAACAATGATTTATTCTCTTATATAAATAACAAAAAGGTTGCTAATAATAAATAACAGTGGTGCCTCAATAATGGTCTTATAGCATTAATGAATTCAGTAAGACATATTTTTCACCAGTCTGGACATAAACCATCCATGCAATCAATGTCTAACAACCAAAATGTTTTAAAGCAGAGACTGCATACAAAGGTAAGATGTGGCTAATTTGCAATTAAAAAAATTCTAAATATGGATTTCAAGGTTAGTTAGCCAGGTTCATCACAGCCCGAGGAGATGCACTTTAATCACAGATCCCAGCTCTTCTCTGAGCTCCTCCCTCTCTGGGTTTGAGGTCAGAATTATTTCTGTGTGTGTGTGTGTGTGTGTGTGTGTAAGTGTTTCCATCCACGACAGCTCAGCCAAGCAGAGGGAACAGAGTGCTCCCTACATTCATTCATGAGTTTCTCATGTTACACTTCCATGTAAAGTTTATAAACAGACCAAGAAAAACAGTTACGAACGCAAGGGTTCACACCCATACACTGTACACAGATGCCAATAAAAATTATGATAGATATGGCATGACCATTGTGTATGCATACACATAATATTTTTGTTGAAGGTTTGTGAACACTTGTTTGAAAGTGAATCGATTAGATTGATTTAACCTAGAATTGGTTTGATATTTTGTTGCAATGACATTCAGAAGTGTTCAATACTTCTTTGTGGTCGATATAATTTCTATAGAAGTCTTTTGGTCTTAACACAAGAGGTTTACAGCTGCTTCTCTGCTCACACACACTCATACAAATGGTTCCTAATCTGCGTTATGTGATTAGCGCAAATCAGTTCTGTAACCAGACAAACCTGCTGTGATCTGTCATGTTATGCTCACGCCAGATGGTATACAGTATGTCACGTATATTAAATGCAATTTATAAATAGGTTTAATCAGATTACTATTTCATCATAAATCTTGTGTAATCATCACAATTACTTCCTTATAACATTTTGCATTGCATTGCATCATTATATCCTGCTTAAATGCAATTATTTTATTTTATTTTATTTTATAACTTATTAGTTATAATCAGACATCCTAAACCTAAAAATAGCATTGAAGCCGATGTTTATTTATTTATGTATTTATTAGTAGAAAAGAGAAACAAAATAATCACAAGTGGTTAAAATATTCAAATATTACATAATTCACAGCTTATTTAATACCATATGGTCACTGTAACAACACACAAATACTTATAATGTAATCCATCACAATTTTGCACAGTTTAATGTGCTCTATACACTATATAAATACTCCTTATGCAGTTATTAGAGTTGCAGTGCATGAAAGAACTTTGTACCATTGTGCATGAATGCCACAAAGCATAATGTAAACAATAATAAAGGACAAATGACCAAAGAGATTCACAGTTCTAAATAAATACTTCCTGGAATTTGCTGGTGTGCATGTAAAAAAACCCTCTCACATACATGTGTATATATATATATATACAGAATATACAATTTTAAGATGCAAAGGAATATGAATAATTACGAAAGCAGAAAAAAGACCCATTTTAATACAACACAATTAAATAAATATGGTAGTAATATTGTTTAAAAATCATACATATAATAATTATTTTAATCGATTTTTCAAGAATATATATATTTTAATGCTACCATGTTATTGTTGCAAGTTCATCAAAAATACCTGTTTAGAAATTAAACAAATTCACTGGAAAATCCTGAAACTATGCAATGATGCATAACTGTACAGAATACAATAAACAATATGGGCCTGCCTGTTATAAATGGAGTGTATGCACCACCTTTAAAACAGATTTATAAATTTATTCATTCTGAATCTACTCTGCTTTAATCTGTAATTATTTGCTGATTAATTCTAAGCAATATTAATACATTTCATAAAATATGAAAATATGCATGCAAATCCAATTATGCTTAGAGAATAACAGTTTTTAAAAAGATGTATTTAGAAAGAACACAGTAAAAAAAAGCACACGATGACCAGAGCAACTGAAGAAAGACAAGAAAGAGAAAGAGGTTGCAAATGTATTTACACATACTGCTCTTTGGGGAAGGTGTATGAGGAGACGGGGCCAGGGCCAGGGGGTGTGGGGTATGTGAATATGGCGTTCTGGTTACCGTGCTGAGTGTAGGGGTTTTGGGGCAGGAAGGTCAGAGGAGGCTGAATGGGAGGAGAGTTTTGCTCCAGATAGTCCTCTTTGTTACACGCCAAACGGTAACTCACGTAGTCTGCCGTGTTTGGGAGCTCATCGTAGAACCTCCCGGGGCTCTGTGGGAACAAAGATACAAGGTCAGATAGAGAGAATGAAGAATGAGAGAATGAGCGCTGTGCATATTTAATGAGTGCGCCCTGGCACACGGCTGACACTGTCACCCTGGTATTACGCATGCTGGTGCGTAATATCACGTTTGGACCTTTTTTCCAATTCAGAATACATAAATGTTTCAAAAGTAGCAAAGTTCAAGGAAGTTACACCAAGTTATTGCTAAAACATACTCTGTGATAAACTATTAGGGAGAAAGTATCAGCATGTTCGTTCTCTTCTCCAGTAGGAGGAGCTCTCTGCTCACTGTGTCTTTGAGGCCAGAGGCAATGCAGGTTTATCATTAAAGCCTCAGTTCCTCTATTCAGGTCGGTAGCCAGACCATGGTGCATTAGTGCATCTTTTCATCTGGTAAAAATGCCAGAGCCCTCACTGGTGTTTCTGTGGCTTTACTGAGTGCTCTCTTACCTGGAAGTCATCAGCTGCCTTCTTTTTAGACGAGCAAGGCTTTTTGTGGCCAGGAGAAGAACCATCTCTGCAACAATAGAGAGGCAGAGATAGAGGGTCTTAACTTCAACAATGACATAAAAGAACTACAGGCTAGTTTCATTTTGTTTTTTTGTCCAAGAAATTTTACTGAAGCCACACCATATCATTTTAAAAAAATAAAATAAAAAAATGAACCTATGAGGTTAGTTCTAACTAATATGGTTACATAATTTTAGCTTTGGCATAATTGTTTGTCCAATAATGTAAAATACTAAAATGAGAATGTTAAAAGTCATTAACAATATTACTTGGATATACATATATTATAACATTATATTTAATATTTTTAGAATATATTTGTATTATATTATTATATGTATTTATTATTAAATCTATTTATACGTGGATAATACTAATAATGTAAAACAACAATAATATAATAATTACATTATATTCAATATAAATATTAGTTGTATGACATTAATTTAAAAATGAATAATACATACACTATTTACTGTATATATATATATATATATATATATATATATATATATATATATATATATATATATATATATATATATATATATATACTTTTTGTAATATTCTAATTAATACATATATTATGCATAAGCACATAAAAATATGTATTTATTAAAATAAATACAAAATATATATATTAAAATATTAAATGTTCATATATATATACTTTTTATATTATAAAACATTGTCATATATATACAAGCAGATACATATTTTTTAAATATTAGTTGAAATATATATTTTGACATTAATATGATTAATAATTTAAAATAAAAATGAAATTAAAAAAAATGTATCATTTAATTAGGACATTAAGTGAGGTAAGCAAATAGACACTTGTAGACACTTAAGTCAATGAGGCCTCAATAATGAAATCTCAGAATTTGATAGATCCTTGCAGATAGCTTTTTAATGAGCTGAATACTTACGAGTCATTGTCTGACCCTGCATGTTTGTGCTGCTGCTGTTTGTTGACCAAATATATTGTGCCAGCTATACTGAGGATGATGGCCAGTGCAATCACCCATCCAAGGACACCCATCACCCTCTCTGCAGCGCTCAGTGGCTGGGGTTTCTCTGCAGGAAAAATACATGTTGGGCATATCCTTGCTAATACCACCATATACAACACATCAAGTCATTGACTCAGTACTACTTACGTATTCAAACCTGACATGCCTCTGAAACATGTTTCCGCTCTAACATTCACGAGAATAGCTCTATTGTATGGCCCCACTCTTATTGTTTTGTGTTGATGAGAAAAAAAACTAAAAATCCCCACACATCCGGATCTCATGCTCTGCTTTTGTTCAAACTACAACAACACCATACCAACAAATGGGGCTGCCATGGAAGGGATTCATGGGAGCTTTCCCTTAGGTCACTGTGTATATAAAACAACAATGATGTAAAATGCCAGCTAGTGAAAAAGAGGATTTGTCATGTGGTGCTGTAATGCCTATAAAAGAGATGTTAATGGCATAATGTGTGCACTTGAAACAGACAATACCCAACCTCAAATAAGTGACTGACACCACAAAGTATGTCCTGATCAGACTGAATTGCTCTGCTTGGAAAAAATGTGCTTATTGAATTGATTTATACATTTTTATTTACGTCAGCAGAGAATTCACAAGACTTATTAACACTTGTGATATCACAATAAATACACTGTATATCTGAATATGCTGTTCTTGGCAGCATCATGAAGTTGAACTCATAAAGGACACAATAGCACATCAAGAGTTTCCTGAATAAATTAAGCAATGTTAACAAATTTATATTAGTGAACCAACAGGGCAAAAATCTTTATTGTGAAAATTACCTCTTTGCTTCTTTCTAGAAGAAATTTACAAATTAAAAAAACACTGTTTTCAATTGGCACAAAACACAATGTATTAGACATTTTACAGCATATCATATGGAAGAACAGTACATTAGCTGAACACCACTTGCAAAAGACCAATGTAACATCCAACCAGTTTGTTCCTTGGTATCCTAAAAATTCAATAATTTAGCATTTCAAAGCACATATATATATTGTAGATTGCAGCCACTGAGACATGCATTGAAACACTGACTCTTAAAAGCTAAAGCCATATTTTAAATGGTGTGGTTGTTTATATATACACATTTATATTCTTTATAGGTGGTATTTTACTACTGCAGTGCACTTCTGTTGTACTGCATTATGGAACCTGTGATTACAGCAGCCTGAAATTCACTTTTCTGTTTGAATAAACAAAAAACACAATATCTGACAAAACAAGGCAAAGTTTCCATGAATCATGCACAAAATGATATACACAGTGTAAGATGTTCACAATTTATAGGTTATAGTGAAGTATCAACTGCTCTTAAGTCAACACTATCCCGGGGCGAAACTTCTTTCTCAATACAACAGAACTGTCAAGACATGTATTCTCTTCCAAACAAATACCTAGTTTGTTAGAGATAACTCTGTTGCAAAACCGGGTGAGTCAGCATCCTAAACGTAATGGAAAAGAACTGATTTCCCACGTAAATTGTGCTCTGTACTAAGGAATGCAAATCACAATCGATTTCAATGGAAGTTAGCATGTTGCTAGGCTAACAGCACAAACACTCCACACAGAACACAACGCACAGCTGATTTCAATACAGTTTCAAATTAGCATGTTGCTAAGCTAATAACAGACTAACAAAATCTTGTGATTCAACATCCTAAACAACATTGAAAGTGACCAATTTGCGAAGCCAACATAGGAAAATCTTGTAGGAGAAACCTTGTGTGTCACATAAATAGTGGTTTATTGTAGTAAGGTTTTTTTTTTTTTTTTGGTGTATTGATTACTATTTGTATCAATTTTAGCCTACTACAAATACCATGGATAAACTATGGTTAGAATTGTAAAAGCATGGTTAGGGGTAAGGAAGAACACAAATCGCTATCAATTTCGATAGAGTTTGAAGTTAGCCTGTTGCTAAGCTCACAGACAATAAGCATATACGTACCCAAATATTTGGTAAAAGAATTAATTACATTCAAATATGTATATCGCTATTTTTAAATATAAGAAATATAACCTAGAATTGCATAATAACACTAATATTTATCTCATTCTATGTGAGAGATTGTAATGCTGATTTAGAATTTGGCTGAAACAAGGGATTTCAAGAGGCAGCATAATTATGCAAATATCTATGCACAATTACGTTGGCTGCTGTAAACAGCTCGCTAGGTTTTGAAACAGAGTAATTTTATCAGGCAAAGTCAACAACATGACCAATCATCGGCCCATCTCCAAACATCTAGCATCCGTTTGGATTTTCATGTCAATAATGTCCTCTGGTGAATCGCATCCATTGTCAGTTTGGACCCCAAAGCCTGCTTTAAAAGGAAGGAGATGACAATGAACGCGAAGATGCTGAGAAGCTCAACGTCTTGAGTCCTACACATACCACTCTTCTTTAGAGATGACAGAGCCATCCATCTGAGGAATCATGTCCACTGAGACCTCCACCTCAGATCCGTAATCATAAATGTAAGTCTGCTCACTATGTCCGCATCTCTCATGGTCCTCGATCAGTCCCATGTGGTACGCCTTCATCCTGCTGTCACTGCAGTCGTGCAACTCCCCAACACTTCTTCCCAAGATACTGCAGCCTCTGTAAAGTTCCAGCTTCTTCTCTTCATCGGAGTCTTCGGAGAAGGGCAGACTGTGAGGTAATGAGGGGTGTGACGGCACGCTGCCAGCCTTGCTGTAACCATTTCCAAGGATTTGCTTCTTGGTACTGTAATCTCCTTTAAACATGCATCTCCGGCGATATAAAAACACTACCAGGAGCGTAATGGCGGCCAACAGCACTGTGCCACAAACAACAGCTCCACCAATGATGGCAAAAGCTTGCTGTGGCTCCTGAGAAACCCCGTGTGGGTTGCTAGGGAATTCTGGGTAAGGAAAAAGATCACCTTAATTACCAAAAGGGGAATGGAGTTGTTAAAGACCTTGTGCACAGTTTTCTTTCCTGTGCTGGCGCATTTCCTTTTGAAACAGGAAGTGGGGTCATATCAAGGGGCTTGTATCTTTACTTTATGTAAGACATAGGCTTTTAGACAACCATTCAAAAGTTTGGGGTTTTGAAAAAAAAAAAAAAAACTTGTGCTCACCAAGGCTTCATTTATTTGATTAAAATACAGTAAAAACAGTAATATTGTGAAATATTACATTTAAATTTAAAATAACTTTTCTATCTGAATATATTGTAAAATCTAATTTATTCTTATGATGACAAAGCTGAATTTTCAAAAAGATGATATTTTGAAGATTGCTGGTAATCAAACAGTTGGTGGTTGCCATTGACTTCCATAGTAAAAAAAAAAAACCTTTGATTACCAGCAATCTTCAAAATCTCATCTTTTCTTTTATCTTCAACAGAAGAAAGCAACTCATACAGGTTTGGAACGACATGAGGGTGAGGAAATGATGACCGAATTTTTTAAATTTTTTGATGAATTATCCCTTTAAAAAAACAATTCTTGCAATGCTGAGAATGGTTTTGTTGCTTAATGTTTTTGACAAATTGTGACACTTTTTGTCAGTGGAAAGCATTATTTGAAATAGAAATGTTTGCAACAATACAAAGTCTTTATTGTAACTTGTGATCAATTTAAACTTGATGAATGAAAGTATTAATTTATTTTAAATAAAACAAAACAAAATTAAATAAAAACTCACAGAGCCCAAACCTTTGAATGGCAAATGTACTTAAAAGCTAAAAAAAAAATTATAAACTTTTATGAGTACACTAGCACAATGGACAATGACTTAAAGCCACAGAGCTTTTAGTCACTGTCAGATAATTTTGATTTCACAAGGTCTTTAAGAAAACAACATGGGGAGAAAGAGGAAGTTTAAATAGGGAAGGCTTTTCATTTCTTTGTATTTCTTCACCATGGAATCAAATCCCAGGTGCCATCACAACGACTGAACTATGCAGCAGACCAGAACCAAACATACATGTACACACAAGTAAATGTAAGCATGCAGTTTCTACAGACCACACCTTATGCTTGCAGCATGCAAAGAGAAAAATATGACTCAAGAGGTCCTCACAGACAAAGGTGCAGTCAGGAGCCACATGCAGATAACTTGCAGCAACATGCCAAGTTCTACCCCAGCAAGCAATTAATCAAAGCAAACACCTGAGGGCTGAAGAAAAAATACAGGCAGGAGACAAGCATCCACATTTCAGGCACTGAGCGTCTTCATTGTTTATTGAAAAAATGATGGCATGATCATAGCTATTAGGTGATGTTTCAGAGGCAGTCGAGAGTAAATTTAGTGCAAAAGACAAAAAAAAAAAAACATGCATATCCATATGCACAGAAGCCATTAAGCCACATGCTTTCAGTCGAGTGAGAAGTTTAAACAACACACCTGTGACAATGACCTCAACGGATGCAGAGCCTGTCCCAATGCTGTTGCTGGCGTCACAGACATATGTGCCTGCGATGTCATAGGTTACAGGACCTTTAAAGATCATCACATCATCACGAAGCTCTACTGTACTCGGCATAGTTCCATTCAAGCTGGAGAGAGAAAGGCTCATCAGATATGCAAAAAATCAAGATATGCAGATCTGACAAAAATATGGTATGCCAATAATTTGCCCCATGGACATCAATTTTAAGTGCATTGCAAACAGAGCTGAAATTAATTTCTGTGGTAATCAACATATTATGTTGTTGTTCATATATAATAGAGTTAATATATAATATTCAGTAATTTAAGCTATGGTATATTTTGAGATTATCATCCATTTCAAAGTTTTTTAACTGAGCATTAATACATTTGTGCAGAATTGACTCAAATGACATACTATCTCCACTGAAACAATGAGATGGCTGGGTTGGCATCAGCCAAGCAGGTGAGCTGAACGTTTTCTCGGTTCAAATACCAGTTCCCATCGAAGCCTTCTATTATCACCTCGGGTTCATCTGTAAACGAGGAGAAAAGGGAGCACAAATTTATCCCATAACTTTTAATTGTATTATTTCCTTTAGTGGACATTTAATACAATTGACAAAAATTAATATTTATTTTAATAGATAACCCATGATAATATATTTTAAAATATATTTTAAAATGTTAAACTGCTATTACTATTAAGCTAAACATTATAGTATATGTACTGTTTTAATAAGTGAAATATGGATCATAAAATAATCAATCGAATAATTAACAAAACAAATACTATTTGAAGTGACTTGTAATTAATAAAATATATGCTGATTCAAACGTGGGGGGGGGGGTTAGTAAGACTTCTCTTTCAAAAATATTGTGAAATATTATTGCAGCTGAAAATTTTCTATATAAATACATTTTAAAATGAAACTGATTTCTGTGATGACAAAACTGAATTTACAGCAGCCAATTCAGTCTCTAGTGTCACATGATCCTTCAGAAATCATTCTAATATGCTGATTTGATGCTCAGAATTTGTCAATGTTGAAAACAGTTGTGCTGCATAATATTTGTATGGAACCCGAGATACTTCTTTTCTTTTTTTATGAATAGAAAGTTCAAAAGATCAGCATTTATTTGAAATAGAATTTATTTGGAACAATGTTAATGTCTTTTCTGTCACTTTTAAATAATTTAATGCATCCCAGCTGAATAAGTATTATTTTTTAACCTTACTGACCCCAAATGTTTGAACAGTAGTGTTTAGCTGGTTTCTTACACTGAATGTTGAGCGTTACACTGTCAGTGTATTGTTCATCTTTATATGTGGAGACACAGGTGAGCAGCTGTTGGTGTATTTCTCGACTGGGAACCACCAAATAATCACTGCGCACTGTGATAGTCCCATCAGGGTTGCGTATCTCTTGGGTGTTAGATTCTCCATCTAAATCAGTTTCCCATGTGATCACACTGGGTGGCTTCCCATTGGCAGAAACACATGTGGCAACAGTCATCTTCAGATCTTTGGTTCCCGCCACTATGGAGGGTGTGGAAAGACTCATCTGGATCATAGGGCGAGCTGCAGGACAAATACATAGGCTTAGAACACTGGGATATTTCATGCACTGCAGACAACCACTGGATTACTGTAATATTCTGTGCCACGCTATGTTTTGCAAGCTTTTGAGCTTATTGGTGTTTTTTTTTCATTAAGAACTGCAAAGCGCTATATAATAACCAGTTTTCATGGAAAACATTTTGAAAAGACAAAGGCTTCTCAACTTGGAAAATTATGCAATATACGCAGAAATTCATCTTCTGTGAAATCAAAAGTTATAGTAATTTTATAACCAAAAAATAAATCTCAACACAGCGGCTAACCATAAGCACTCCAACAAATGCTGAAATTCTCTTTTCGTCTGTTCCAATGAAGAAACAAACATCCTGGCTGACCTTAGAATGAGTACATTTTCAGCACATTTTAATTTTTGGGTGAACTATACCTTTAAATCTTTACTCGACCACTGAAATGAATGTTGTTCAGCTATTAAATCTCATCTGAAGTCATATTTTTAGATGCATTGTTCGTGGTATTGGTCAGTTTTACAGTTGGTATTAGGAGAACAGCAGCATTACATACCATAAACAGTGAGATTAACCATGCTCTCCCTGTTGCCAGCTGGGAAGGTTGTGTACTCGCAGATGTAGGTGGATTCATCCGACAGTTTTAGTTTGTTGAAGACTATGGTGGTGTCCTCCAGGGAAGGCGTGCGTTGGCGGATCGCAGGGTTCTTGAAGCGTACACGCTCTCTGAAGGGGCTCAGTACTGACACCCCCAGGGCTGGATTGGCGATGGCAACATTCTGCTTAGTGCCATTGACCAGCTTCTGCCAGGTGACCTGTGAGATTTTAACAGGTGGGTTGCTGTTGACAAACTGACAGCGTAGCTCTACCTGTGAGCCCACAAATCCTGACTTACTGCTGTCCATCTGGACCATCTGACCGTGAACACCTGGAAATAAAAAGATGAACAGTTAAACAACAAACAACAGAACTATTTTTTTCTCCATATTTGGTAACACTTTACTAAAAGCGTTTTTGTATAATGCATTATAAAGGGTTATTAGAGACTATAATGCATTCTAATTATTCATAATGTGCATTGTTATACATGATATCTTGTAACAATTATAAGCGAATATAAGATGCATAGTGTAACAATGAATTAGTGTTATAATGTATTAATTGTGGTAACAATTATTCATTAGATTCCAAAAAAGTTGGGACACTGTACAAATTGTGAGTAAAAAAGGAATGGAATAATTTACAAATCTCATAAACATATATTTTATTTTACAATAGAATATAGATAACATATCAAATTTTGAAAGTTAGACATTTTGAAATGTCATGCCAAATATTGGCTCATTCTGGATTTCATGAGAGCTACACATTCCAAAAAAGTTGGGACAGTTAGCAATAAGAGGCTGGGAAAGTTAAATGTACATCTAAGGAACAGCTTTAGGATCAATTTGCAACTTATTAGGTCAATTGGCAACATGATTGGGTATAAAAAGAGCCTCTCAGAGGAGCAGTGTCTCTCAGAAGTCAAGATGGGCAGAGGATCACCAACTCCCCCAATGCTGCGGCGAAAAATAGTAGTAGACAGCAAAAACTTTTACAATGTAAAAAAAAAAATCTATATTTCAAATAAATGCTATTCTAAATGCCATTTTTTTAATTTGTCACAGTTTTCTTAAAAATATTAAGGAGCACTGGTTTTGTTTTCAACATAATTTCATGTAATAATAATATATAAAGTCTCTCTCTCTCTCTTTATATATATATATATAAATCTAAACCAAAAATTCATTTTTATTTAATTTGACCCTTTATTTAAAATCATGCTAGAACTGGGGCAATTAACTCAGTAACTTCCCATATGGGTACATTCAGCTTATTGCCTTAAAAAGACTTTATCCACCAAGACAATGGCGTATGGAAGACAAAGAGTACAGAAAGATGTAGACGAGTCTCTTTACCGTGGGCCTATAGCTGGTAAATAAGGTGCAGCAACTCCATGCAACTGAGACTGGGCTTAGATGTAGTTGTCTAAAAATAGTAGGGTTTAAGAACCACGGCTACAATAAGATACAGAGAGGTACTTCACCCGCCCTGGCTAAAGGGTGTCTGTAAACACAGCCAGGGTTTACATGCGGGACGTGTGCGTGATACTCCAATCCCAAGCCTCTACATAGCCAGAGGACTCCTAGTGCTAAACCACTTAAAACAGGAGACATCCCTTCTCCAAAATAAGGCTGCACTTTACAGAGGCAAAGTCCCTTACATAACCATAAACAACATTTCTCCTCTTTTATTTTTTGTGGAAAATTCTAGTCCTTTCTGAGGCAGGGAGGTTCAGCTATGTCAGTAGTGGTATTTACATCTTTCAAATGATGCCAAAAAGAGTGTATGGGATTCAAAACGCAAAGTATTTATCTTTTATTGACAGAAATTTGAGTAGGAGGTAAATGTTACTTTGTGGTTAATTTCAGAGTTTGTAATAATTAAGGTCAAATTAATAGACAACATGACTATAAATCTGTTCAGTGATGAAAGAGAATGTAGCTTATTAAAAAAATGCTAAAAAGAGACCAAAAATACACACAATTAATAAAATGAATAAATTTAAGATAAGAGAATGGAGCGTATTAAAAAATTAATAAATAAAAAATACACACACTAAAATCTGAATCATGAATAATAATTAATCAAAAATAATCTACCTAATTCAAATAAATCAAGTTAATCGGTGATGTTTGACTATATAATACATCATATATATGATATATGTATATTTCACCACAGAGTCAAATGGGACATGGAATGATTTAGCAAAATAAAATGTCTGTTTCAGAAAAAAAAACAGATTAGGATATTCAGGACACAAATTTAATATTGTTAAATGCAGTCCTTAAGTCTTTGGTCACTATAGATAGGGTAAGCTTTAAAACAACAACAACAACAACGACAAAAAAATAAATGTGAGTCAGTGGCAGGCAGAAAGCCGGTCCTGGATTAGAGCAGACTGACGTTCCTGGGCTTTAGGATTGCTCATGAGCCAGCGCAAACACAGCAAAGCCCTGCTGAATGGGGGGCTGCTGGACGACAGGTTAGAGGAGGTTAGCGACAGCGGCAGATTACAGCACTCAGGATATTGGAGTTCAGCATTGCTTCCAACCGCATGAGAGAACATCAGTACAACACCCTATCCATGATGCTGCATTAACCTGCATTACAGATACCTAAATGAAGAGAGATGCCTTCAGCACGTCCCTGTCATTCACAGATAAACAGTTACTCTAGAAATCATTTACTGTTTGTGATATCCATTAGTCATGTTTGGGGCAAAATGGCCAGATTTGCAGATCATATTCGGGAACAGACAGGTAGAGAACCAGGATCATATTACATTTTATCACCTTTTATGAAAAGATTCAGCACTCAAAGCAGTAGGTAATCATTATTTTAGAGTACATTCAGTTTTTGAGATGTTTCACATGCTATACGTATTACATGTCTGATAATTTGAGAGCAGCACTGAATCAGTGAGTTGAACTCAAGAATCGGATCAGTCTGATTCACAAAAAATTATTTAAATCTGTTTTTATGATTTTTTTTTATGATTTTTTTTTTTTTACTTAGAATTCAGTATACTTTCTTGCAATTCTGAGAATGTCCAGATAAAAACTTTGTGTGAATTGTGAGATATAAATCTGCAACTGTGTGAGAAAAAGTCTAAATTGTAAGGTAAAAAAGTTGTAACTGCTTTTTTATTTTCTCTCATAGACAAAGAAAAATAAAATGATAAAATATAAACTCTGAATTGTGAGAAAGTCATAATTCTAAATTCATACCTCACAGTTCTGACTGTTCTCATAATTTCAAGAAAAAATGGTGAACTATGAGATAAAAATGAGCAATTACCTTTATTACTTTTTATTTCGTTGAATGAAATCCCCAGTTCTCACTAACTGTAACCACAAAACAGTTACAAAATTGTGTTGAAGAAAAGTGAATTACATCAACAAGTACAATAATTAAATACTGAAAGAAACTGAGATCTTACATTACCAGTCTATATATTCATCAGCTGATTTGCCAATGTTGACTCAAACACACACACGTACACACACACACACAAATGAACAGAAGCCAGTTTCAATAGAAAGACCAAACTACAAGTTGATGAAAACACAACATTTCTCACCAGGACTTAAATCTGTGACAGAAACTAAAACAGGATTTGTCATTTGGACATGATGACCTGACACGATGGGCTGGACTGTGCTTCATAAGTCAGCTGTCATGACACTGAGCACAAAGGCTAATGAGAACTGAAAGCCCTCCGTCAACAAAAGGGGACCAAGAACACAGTCCTAACTGCTGTTCAGCTGTCCAGTCTCGTCACTGCATTCTTGAGTCAATTGGAAAAGACACAGACATTTCCACACAGCACGCACTGTCAGCTCAGAAACTTGTTCAGACATTTGTTGCCTAATAAAAAAGCAAATAGAGTTTCACAGCTTTGCTTCTTATAATATTAAAGGATTAGTTCACCCAAAATTCTGTCATTATTTACTCACGCTCATTCCAAACCTGAATGAACAAATCTGCTTTACATGCAATTCAGTTTTGATCCATGAAACCACAATAAAATGATGAATGATCGAAAGGATGCAAAATCCCCATAAAATTATCATGGAACAATGCAATATCCCAAGTGTTTAGACACATTTAAAGCGGGTACAAATATGATAAAATGCACTGCTATGCAGATGTAATTTTAAGTTTTCTAAAGCAAGCAGAGGCTTTCACAACTTTACAGCAATATAGTATATATTATGATAGCTAAATCATACTTGTCATTCAAACATGGTTACTCTTAAATGTCATATGACCTCATTCCTCCACTCTGCTGGAGGACTGATGAGCTCTGGTCTCTGAGCTGATTAAAAGCTTTGAGAAACGAGAGCTACAGTGTATCCAACACCTATGAAAAAGGCTGATGAACATTCCCAGTCATTCTATGAGTAAAATGAACAATGTCTTTCTATATTTGTGGGAAAGTCATGGCTTAGCGGTTAGAGAGTTTGACTCCTAACCCTAAGATTGTGGGTTTGAGTCTAATGCCGGCAATACCATGACTGAGGTGCCCTTGAGCAAGGCACCGAACCCCCAACTGCTCCCTGGGCGCCGCAGCATAAATGGCTGCTCACTGCTCTGGTGTGTGTGTGTGTGTGTTTACTGCTGTGTGTGTGCACATGGATAAGATAAATGCAGAGCACAGATTCTGAGTATGGGTCACCATACTTGGTTGTATGTCATGTAAAAAATCCCACAAAATGTGTAATAACCAAAGGTGCACTATTAAAGGGATAGTTCACCTAAGAATGAAAATGACCCCATGAATTACTTATCCTCAAGCCATCCTAGATGTTAATGAATTTCTTCTTTCAGACCAATACAATCGGAGTTATATTAAAAATGCCCTTCTGAAATGTATAATGGCGGTGAATGGGGGCCAAGATTTTGAAGCCCCAAAAAGTGCATCCATCCATCATAAAAAGTACTCCACATGGCTCCAGAGGTTTAATAAAGGGTTTCTGAAGTGAAGGGATGCATTTGTGTAAGAAAAATATCCATATCTATAAAAATATATATCCACAAGTTCCATTAAATGTCGTTTGAACATTTATGAGAGATACGAGCATAGCACAAGCTCTGGTGAGAATGCGTATCAACACCATGAGTTTTTGTTTTTATGTAGTGTAATATTAATACGCACTTTCATTAGATTGGGCTGCGCAAGTAATTTATATATGAAAATTATTATATTCAGTGGTTTCTCCTACTTTTCTTATTGATTTACAGTTTTTCAGGAAGTGATGATTTTGTATTTTTTAACTCGTTGGATGGAAACGGTGCTAGTTTTATCTGATATTCCTATTTTGCGCACAAGTTAAATTTACAACTTTGGAAGGAAACCTGACTACAGTCTTAACATCAGAAAAAGTACAAAACATTATTATTCACTCACACCTTTTCGAAATAAAGGTATGAATGCTGTCACTAGTTCCTTTTGCCTAAAGGGTCCACATCGTTACTTAATTTAGGTACATGCAGTATTAGTAAAATGTACATATTGTTAAATAAAAGGTACAAAAGTGTACCTTTGGAAAAGGCACCGCCCCAGTGACTGCTTTCACACGTTTTTTTTGTTGTGTTTTGTTTTTTTGTTCTGAGAGTGCAGAACCTTGTAGGAATTTTACTACCTGTTGATAAGTGATCATAGTTTCTAGTCGCACCCTGACATGACTCAAAACTAAAAAATGCCTGTTTATATGCAAGTCAATAGCTTTTGCCTAGCACTCTTGCACAACTCAATTGTGAAATTTCCTATTTCTGCTTCACTGCTTGTGTTAGGATCAGGAGTGAGCATATCTCTCAGGTACCCTTTTATCCTCAAAGTTGAGCCCTGTCGATTTCCACAAGAATGTTCAAGAAGATTTTTGATTATAATACACTCTTCTATGTTACCCGGGACAATTATCATAGGTCTTAGGAGAGTGAAATTAACTCTGTTCTTTAATTTTCCCCTTTATTAGAATCATGGTGGTCTAGTATCTCACATGTTTGATACTAATGAAGAACCTATGGAAAGCATCGACTTAAACCCAACCACAGATAAAGGATGAGAAGTCAATTGTTGAGAGGATTTTCACATTATTCATCACTCTAACAAAAAGTTCAAACCAAATCTGTGAACAGCCCATGAATACTAAAATAGCTAGCTTGTGCTTCCTTACTTTTTGTGAATGTGTGAAACAGCAATTATTTTAACAATACCATCAGAAGCACAAAAAGCATTTCTACACTGCTGTTTTCCCTGAGAGCTGTCCATCATGATACTCATCACAATTCACTCTATCTCTATGTACTAGGCTGTTAATCTAAAAGCAGACAGGCAAAGCTGGCGATATCCGCAAAAGCGCTGCAAACTGCTTTAATATGCCAACCATTGTGATAGCAGTAAAACAACATTCAAGTCTGTTCCTAATTTTCAAAAAGAAACAGTTCAAAGACAACCCTCAAACTCAACATAACACATGTAGCCGTCAATGAAAAGTTTTAATAAGAAATTCTCTCCTTTCTGTGGAAATCACTTCTTGAAATACACAAAGGACACTTGTAACCGTTTATTTGAAAATATATTGTCATGTTTATAAGCCTGCAAGTATGGCAGATGTCATCATCTAATATTATAGCAAACATAAGGGAACAGAAACATATCTACACAGCCTTGTCCATATCTTTATCGAAAAAATATTTTAATTTCAACTTTAAAATACTTACTCTATTCCAGCTTGATATGCAGAGACAATAGAAAACTTTGGCTCTATACTCAACCAAGAAGCAGGATTATCCAATGACAATGCTGTCCATTGTTGGTCATTATTCTGTTTGGTGACTTTAGTGGTGTGGATATTACACACTTCAGCTTTAATACTAGTAGTGGATGAAGCTAACCAGAGCGGAGTACTACAGCAGTACACTGCCTTGAGCAAGCTATCATCCTTAATATGATGTGCCAGTAAGCCGTGAGAGCCCTCTGTGTGAATCAGGCAGGGTTATCAACTTTCACCAGTGGACCTACCATTACATGCAGTGACACTGCTCTACAACACTCGAGTTTGATATCTCTCTTTTCACTGGGTTTATTGGGTTTCTCATGATGAAATGTTGGATTTGTGAACTCTCAATCAGCTCAGATGTACAGAGGATGACAGCCAGATGAGATGAGATTGGTGTTGCTTACAGTGTTTGAATAAAACACTTTTTTTTTGCTAAAATCTTGTTTCCTTTAAATTACAAAAGCACATACAATGACTAAAAATTCAACTGAAAATATAAAAATACAACTAAATTGAAATATTAATATAATAATAATAAAGCATGTTATAAATAAACTCTTCTAAAAGCGTAACAATTCTCTTTTACTCTAACAGTGCTGTAATTTGCTTGGGATGATATGCAAGAAAGGGTTACTGAAAAAAACAATGAACAACTCTTTTCGGTGAATGGCTTCAAAAGTCACCGAGATGAACAAAATCCCCACCACTACAGAACACTCTTAATCCAGATTTATTTGATATCCATTTCTGATGAATTTTTACCCCATGGTACTGATTTGCGTCTGGTGGGTTGGTACAGTTGAATCATGTTAGCGATTAGTCCCTCAACTTAATCACAGCTCATCATTACTCAAGCTCAGAGCTGGCTTATGCCAACGCCGTGGTTTTAGTACGATGACCTGTTGCTGGAGTTCAGCCCTTTACTACATTACCCACGGACTACTGCATCGCCTGTTTAGAAAAGACTCCCAGTATTGCCATGGCAATGGGCCAGGGGATAACAGATGGTGGGAGCGTGTGCTCAGTGGCAGTTAAAGCGGGAGCGCTGATAGTAAGGGGGGAAAGTGGGTCAGGATCAGCCACAGCAGGACCAGACAATGCTTAACACCAGACAGGCCACACACACACATATACAATGTTCTTCAATAATTCCTTCTAATTAGAGCTGCAAATGGAAGAATGCATTCATATTTCACAGGGATTTAAAAAATGCAAGTTCTCTTTTCATTATTCAAAAAGTCTTTCTACATTTCACATCTGTATTAAATTGAGTTATGTTCTTAGCCATTATTTTCATACTAAGGTGAGTTCTGATACACATTTACGTTAACTGACATGTAGAAATAAATGCTGTAAGAAAAAGCCTGCACACGCTTCACATTTTCCACACACATCCACTTTCTGATGCTGTTAATCATTTTAAAAAAATCAGCTGAGATTGTTGTTAATGAAGTTGACCAGCTGCTAAACATCCTGCTGTTTCCTTAGCTGTGCTTCTTCCTATATCAAGATGACATGAAGTCGAGATGACATGAAACCAGTTTCTGTGGTTGTTACTGAGTGACAACAGTTCAGAATTCATACTCAAGTCTCACCTCTAGTGATGTTCTATTTTGGGATCTCCTAAAGGAAAAAGTAGATGAATGATAGACGGCATTATCCAAAACACTATAGATGCAGCAATCCAAAATAAATTATGCATAATTTGTTGGATTCATACACAAATCATGCTAATGTACAAATATGTTTGTACTATGCCACCATCTTTGCATCAAAAAACATTTGTCAACGGCTTGTTCAAACAAATCCAAGGCACAATTAATAAGGGTGAATCTCATAAAACCGGGGCAAAAACATGCTCAGGTCACCATTTACTCCAATATCAAAAGAAATAGTAATAATACAAATAAATTTTGCATTGAAAATGTGATGTTTTATTTGTTTTGCATTGTTTCTTATGTATTTTAGGACAAACATGCATACTTTACCTCTCAGTTCTCACTTTTGTAAAGAAAAACTAGTCCTAAAAAATAAATATCCAGATTTCAAATGTAATAAACACCTTTTTCTCACTTCTGCTGACTGTGGGGAACTGGAAAACGTACAGGAGGAAGATGGAAGTTGCATGTGTTGCGCGCACACCTCTGG
This sequence comes from Carassius gibelio, assembly GCF_023724105.1. NCBI lineage: Eukaryota > Metazoa > Chordata > Actinopteri > Cypriniformes > Cyprinidae > Carassius > Carassius gibelio. The sequence continues at coordinate 17,053,409 of NC_068416.1, read as the reverse complement.
GAAATGTAGGAGCAAAGGAAACAAAGTTTACTTACTTTAGCAAAAGAAAACCAGTCTCCTCTTGGCTTATTTTGATGTTTTTCTTTACAAATCCTTGTTTGGTGCTTCTAATTCGTGACTAGCGTTTTGTTTTGTTCTCTCTCCATGCTCGCCATGAACCATGCAGCACTGACAAACTACAATATCCACCTGCATGTCTCCTGGTACCCCACGGTCAACCGAAGTGAGAAAAAAAGTGTTTATTATGTTTGATACTGCATACCCCGGGGTTGTGTGAGGGACATTTTATTACAGATGCACGCACTTTATTTCACGTCTTCTGAAATGTTGACAACAAACACCGCTTACCCCAGTGAAAGGTTTGGAAAAGCAAGGACAATTTTAATATAACTTCGATTGGATTATTCTGAATTAAGCTTCAGGGGTTAGTAGAAGATGGGGTGAACTAACCCTTTAATAGCTGAGTACAAACAGCACAAAGAAAATACTGCTGCATATCCCACTATAGAGATAAATCCAGCACGCTGCACATGTGACTGCTTGAGCTGTTGATTTACTCCCCAACACAAGCGGATTGCATTCACTTTCCCGAAAAAAACCAATCACAATACACCAGATGGTTCTTAAGTGTAGCATAGTGTCTAGGAAATCTCAGACGGCCCATGTGTTTGTAAATAGGCAGACTCTGCAGACTTATACTGTTACATACCAAGCAGTGCTTCTGATGTTACATTTACATTTGTAAATCTAGTTCACTACTACACTAAACATTCTGTGTGGTCTTGAACTGGATTTTTTGTAATGTAAATTTACTAATTTTCTGGCATGTAATTATTATGGTTCATGCTCAACCAGACCCACTTGTCACTTTTAAAGTATTAGTTCACCCAAAAATGAAAATTAGCTTGTGTTTTACCATCAAGGCATCCCACGTATGACTATTATTTTAGATGAAACCAGTCGGCGTTATATAAAAAATTGTCCTGACTTTTCCAAGCTTAATAATTGCAGTCAGGGGATGTTGCAGTTGAACAGTACACAAGTTGTCAAATAAAGCTTGCGCATTCATAATAAAACGTACCGCACATGGCTCTGGATGGTGAATGAAGGCCTTCTGTAGTGAATCCATATGTTTTTGTAAAAAAAAAAAGTAATATAATAATGTAATATGTAATAATAAACACTTCTCTATCACTTGGTATTTGTCATAAACGAAAGCTGAATGTGAGGGCTTTATTCAAAGAATTGTGGACTGTTCAACTGCAACACCCAATTACTGCAATTATAGAGCTTGGAGTAGCCAGAACAATTTGTATTATATCTCCGACTGGATTCGTCTAAAAGAAGAAAGTCATGTACACTTAGGATGACTTGAGTAAAACAGTCTAATTTTCATTTTTGGGCGAACTAACCCTTTAAAAGATTCAGATCATCCAGCAAATGTTAATATTACACAAAGATAACCCAAGTAAATACAAAATGCAGATTGAAATAATGATTTCATTTATTAAGGTAAAAAGGCTGTCCAATCCTGCCCGGCATTACGTGAAAAAGTAACTGCCCCTAAATCTAATAACTGGTTGTGCCACCCTTTGCATCAACAACTGCAATCAATCGTTTGTGATAACTGGCCACGAGTCTTTCACATCGCTGTGGAGCAGGGCCATGCAAAGACATTTTGAGGGGCAGTGGCCCAAACCAAAAAAAAAAAAAGAACTGACTTCCATTAAAGATGGAAGATAGGGGAGAGTGGGGTAAGATGAGCCAGTTGGTAAGTTGACCCACCCTCAGCAATACATAGACCTATTACTGTTATAGTTTTCATTAATAACCATTGCTATATAAATGATAACTTTGTCTAGTGCCCTTATGAATGCTTTTGGCACGACTTTGTGGAAATTTAACTACAATATGAAATAGCATAGATGTAACATACTGTAACATATGTTCTACAGATCTCTGCACTAGTGTTACATGCAACTGTTTTGATAGTGTTGATAAGGTTTCTGACAGATAATATCATGATGTGTGTGTGTTTTTTTTTTTTGCATTTGCATTTGCCTTACCGAATGTGGTATCCTGTCAGCAGTAACATGTCTCTGGGCTCTTTTGATTAGCATCAGTTTAAATTCTGGTTATGTTGCCAGATATTGCTATGAAATATATAAAAAATAAATAAATACAAATATCTTTCCACCTGTAGTCACTAATGGCCAACAAACTTTCTGTTTAGTCTGTTCTTAGGAAGGCTAAAAGTTTGGTGTTCAACATATTGTTTCAGAAATGTAAACTATTAAAAATTGAAATTTAAACTTCATTTGATTGATGTTGATTTTAATTATTATTTATTTCACATGGGTTTGAATCAGATTTGGTCAGATGCTCATTTTACACACAGATGGTGCATCTTACCCCCTGACTCGACTCGGGTCATCTTACCCCAAACCCGGGGCAAACTGAGCTTTTTTTTTAATAAGAAACCATATTTTTTAGAACCCTTTGTCATAGATACATTCTGATTCAGTGTTCTAATGCATTAAATCTAAATGCCACTTCAGATGCAGCTTCTGTGTTGAATTCATTTGCTTGGTAACAGTCCAGATGTCCTATCATTCCAATTCACTGATTAAAAGTAAGAATTTCACTCAAAACATAAATGGACACTTTTAGATAAAATGACTTCATAAAGTTAAAAATGCCCATAAAATGTAAAAATAAGCCTAACTTATTGGAAAAGACGAATTTCTCTCAGTGTGAACTGACCACCACACAGAATATGAAGAATATTCAAAACATTTGGAGTCAGCTGTCCAAGGCAGTCCTTAAAGTACCAGCACAATAACACACTCAGCTAAATATTGTCTAATGATCGTTATCGATAAAATGGCAGAAAAATAGAGATTTTTTTTTTTTTCAATATCGCACACCCCTAGCTCTCACCATGGCTCTCTGGAGTCCCAAAGCCTTAGAAATGACTTTATAACCCTTTCCAGACTGATGCATGTCAACTATTTTGTGTCTCACCTGTTCTTGAATTTCTTTGGATCGCGCCATGATGTGTTGCTCTTTAAGCATGTTAAGCTTTGTAAGACAGGTTCTATTTAACTGATTTCTTGATTCAACAGGTTTGAGTTTGGAAGTAAACAGGTCTCAGTGTGGGTAACTCAGCTTTCTAAAATAATGTGGTTAATCACAGGTCTTTCATGATTTAACAGCAGGGGGGTAATTTATTTTTCACATAGGGCCAGGCAGGATTGGACAGCTTTTTTCCCTTAATAAATGAAATCATAATTTAAAAACTGCATTTTGTATTTACTTGCATAGACTATGTGTAATATTACAATTTGTTTTATGATCTGAATCTTTTAAGTGTGAAAAGATTTGCACAAAAATAGAATATACAAAAAAAACAGAAAGGGGGAAAAAACCTTTTAACGGCACTGCATGAACACTTTCATCATGATTTACAGGAAACATGGGGAATTTAAATAGCACAGTAAGCAGAAATAAAACAAATCAGTAATAAGATTTGGTCAGAAAAACAACATGTCCAATATGTTTAATATTGAATAATGACCAACTAGTTTGACCAATATTTTGTTTTTAAACAAGTAACACTTTTATACACAATTGATTCTTTAATATCGGTTCTATGATAAATTGCATGGTGAACCACTAAAGAGCAGCACACAACTATAAACATAAATAGCATTTTCTAAATTATTATTGTTACTGTTGTTATCACTATTATTATTGATAATTAATTGAATATTATTAGTCTAACTACTGCTATTAATACTTTAAACGGAGCTTTTAATGAATGATTTAGCAGTTATTGTTTTTAATAGTATGTAATAGAACATATTGAAAAAAAGAATCTGTCTTACCTCGTATCAAAACGATGGACATCAGTGGAAGAAGCAATTTCATAAGCATCATGGTCTTGTTGAAGATGTACCGATTTCAAAACAAGTGGTGCGGTATGAGTTTAACAGAAAGCACAATCCCTTAGAGTACACGTATACGGGTTCCCCATTTATTGAGATGTGACAGGAAAACTGAAGATATTTAGATGTCCAGTTGTTTATTTGAATTTGTCAGTCTGTCCGTATGGGCACCAGGCGCTGGACCAAGCCCTTAAATTCTCAGATTGAGTAAAACAATTACGCGCGTCGAGGCGCACTTTGAACTGCGCGCGTGGGCAGCGGATCGAACATAAATCAGCTTAAAGCTCTGAGATTAAAGAAGAATGGAAGACCGTACCAACATAAACCTCAGGTCTCGGTCCATTTGCAGCATAGACTAAACGCTTGGTTTTCTTCCTTCAGTTGCTGTCCTAGCGTCCTGAAGCGTTATCCTCATCCACGCGCTTCTGACAAAAGTCTCAAACATCACCTGTTCCGAAGAAACTCGTCGTATTTACTTTACCTAACATAAACCCTGGTCCCCGTTAAACTGTAGGATGTTTAAGAAGCGTCAAATGACGCTAACCAGCAGAGGATTCAAAGTTGCGCCCAACTTGCAGCTCTCGTTTGATTCGCCCGGTGATTGAGGGCAATACGATTAATGGATCACAGCTTCAGGCGAGCAATAAAAGTAAAACCACGTGTTTGTGAATAACGTTTTAACAGTATGGTCTATCACTGAGCAGTTTTAATGTGTGATAAACGCCCAAATTCTGGTTTGTAAAGCATTTTGGGATATTTAAACACGGAATTTATTGTGCAAGTGCGTGTCAAAGGTCCAGCTTGTCCTACACCTCCCTCTGGTGCTCCAAAATGAACATGCAATTTCAGAACTGCATTGCAGTGTCAAATACCCACACAATAATAATGAGAGGAGTATATTTATGTTCTAATATAATGTAATAAAATAAAATAAAATGTAGTATAAATTATATTACCAAAGACACTGCAGTGGATTACATTACATTGAATTACATACTTTTGTCAAAATTTGTTTTGCAAAACCTGTGGAAGACCAATTCATGCTGTATTTTGAAACAGATTAGCTGATATGGAAACAGTTTAAAAAAAATAAAATAACTTCAGTAAAAACTGTGATGCATGGTAAACATTTCATGCCAATACATAAAAAGTTAACTGCTTCATTAAACTAAATAGCACTTTTTAAAATTAAGGACGAAAAAATTGTCATGACTGATACGACAAATAGTTCAGAGAATGAAGAATAAAAACGTAATAAAAATTACTAAAATTTAGTACATTTTTTAAGTTAGGTATGGAATTTAGATTTTAAATCGCAATAAATTTGCCTTGGTATTATAAAATGAAAACGTTGCTTATAGTAAATCCGATTATTCCTATGATACTTTGGGCAGTATGATTGTGAAATAAATTTTTGTTGTTGTGTTAATTAAATTAAATAGCCATTTTTCATCTTAATTTGTTGGGACTCCAAAGCAATAAATGAATGAGGAACACTTGTATGGTACAGATGAATTAATCTTTTCATTTGATGTGAAGGGCAGGTTGTCATGGCTTATTTTGAAATCCTTTCAAATGTAAAACATCCTCTTTACACTCCGGCAGCATTGTTATCAGCTGAGGCAAATTAACAATTCAAAATAGAGCAGTGGAATTAATTCTCAACTTAAGCAATGAGCTGTCAGTGCTTTTCAAAAAGCACACATTGTCACTTAAGGAAACACTGGAGATGTCACTCTCTTTAATCTCTTAAATAAATAAATAATCATTCATTCCCATGGAAAATAAAGCAACAATAAACACTGGTGTGTGTGATATTCACCTGTCTAGAAACAGGATTTGTCTGAGGTGCAGATTGACTGAAATCTTAGCGGTATTGAATATACCTGCATACATCTTAGAAAATGACAAAGCCTTTTACATGCTAATTTGTGCTTTAATTGAAATGCATAGAGCAACAAACAAATAGTTCACTAGGGCACACCCATAGTGTTAACTGAAAATAAAATGCAAGAGAACCAAATGATTGGCAGCTGTCAGGGCACAACAGATCCGACATTATTACTTCCATATAATGTAGTAATGTTAAATAGTTTACATTTAAATGAGCAAAAAGCACATGCAAATATATACATTTTATTAATATGACCGATATTTATGTTTCCCAGATATTTTTATATCATATTTAGGAAATGATGAACCACTGCAAATATTGAAAAGAACAATATATTTTTGTATTCTTTTCTGCTGATGTTTGTTTATTTATTTATTTTTTCAGAAAGTGATATGTTTATAAAAAAGTAATCCATACAAGTTTTCCATTGTTGGCCTTCTAAATCAACAGCAATTTATAGCTTGTTTATCTTAATGAAATTGTTTTGTTGTTTAATGTCAATTTAAAAATGCTATTCAAAACATATTAACTAATGTTAAAATATGGAATTTTTTACGTGAAAATGTTTAAATTAAAAAAAGACCATAAATTGACCATACATTGACAATAACTAATATAATAAATGCTGTATAAAAGTTAATCAGTGACTGATGTGACTTTTTTTTTACTCTGTTCATACAGCAAAATTGATAAACTAAGACTGAAGACATGGAGACATTATAATGTTTATGTATGTAAGGTTTATTATTCTTTGGACATTCTACTAATCAAATAATCCTAAAATACTTTGTCATGGTTTCCACAAAAACATTAAGCAGCACAAAATTTCTACATTGACAATAATAAGACATTTTTCTTGAGCATATTAAAATGATTGCATAAGGATCATGTGACACTGAAGACCGGAGTAATGATGCTGAAAAGTCAGCTTTGCTATCACAGTAATAAACTGCATTTTAAAATATATTAAAACTGAAAGCAGTGAATTAAACTGTAACAATATTTCACAATATTTTAGCTTTTTTAAGTGTTTTTCATCAAATAAATGCATCCTTAGTGAGCATAAGAGACTTCTTTTAAAAACATTTAAAAACTGGACTCCAAACTTTTGAACAGTAGTGTAATAGCAAACATAAATACTGAAACATCTTGTAAATACTTACTTCTTATACTTGGAGTTCTCTGATAGCTCAAGGCAAAAATAATCATTGTGGGAAACTCTGGATAACATTTAGTAAAAAGCATTTTCTAGTTCTTTCAAAAGGGGGAGACATACGGTTCTCCATCTCTCCTCTCTCCCTCTCTCCTCCTTCTCCTTCAACTCTCCATAGAGCTGAAGCTCGATGAACCACTGGAGAAGGTGTCCTGCTAAATCACACAGACACACATCACAGACTGGGATTAAAACAGCACGACCATAAAGCCTCTGAAAGGTAAATGTATATTGTGCATGCTCAGGCAAAAAAAGGTTTTGGGCTGTGATTGAGGATAAAACAGAGCAGATCAGCTTTAATGATATACAAGATAATGTACATCCTACCAGAAAATTACATGCCAAATTGTGCTGTATTGCACTCTCTATTTTACATAAAAGAATGACATTGGGCTCATCGAAGCCTTCATGACTCTCATCAGGGTATTTTACTTGGGGAAGGTGAATAGACATATTATGCTCATGTGATGATGTTCTCATATGTTGTGATCTGAGGCATTGCATTAGTGCAGCATGGATGGGAGGGGCTGCTGCATTGCTCTGCAGTGCAGTACTTCATGCTGTTAGGTGGAATGCTATGTGAGGCAGTTAGGTGGAGCTACAGCACTGTTGTTTTTGTCAGAAGAGCACAGTTTCACTGATGGTCCACCTAGCCGAGGAGACTAAACATTTTAAAATGCAGGTTTGTTTAACAGTGTGCTTTCCTATATAAATATATTTTCAAATTATTTAATTTTAGATTTCAGCCTAGATTTATTGACCACTCTAGATAGTTATTTCAAAGCTAATTATTAATTTATCTGCAATGCTTTTCATAGGAAGGTTATTTAGACCTTCACATGTTCTGGGAAAAGACTTATTTTATTATTATTGTTTGAATATAACATAGCACATTTGATATAATCAAATAGTATATATTTATATATGTTAAAATGGTTTTATTCTGTTCTGTGATATTTAACTCTCCTCTTTCCTTTTTTCTGTCTAGAGGTTTGCAATGAATACAATTAACTCTTTGTTTGGGTGGAGTCTGGCTCTGGGAGGTAAGAACATTATGAATGTTGCTTTTCATATGAAAACCATTCTAATCATTCAAATATATTCTCTAAAAATAGATTTTAATTCTATATTATAGAGTTCCCTTTTAGTTTTCTTTGATTAAGCATTATATAAGAATTACACACACACACACACACACACACACACACAGACACACATAAATACATACATATCTATCTATCTATCTATCTATCTATCTATCTATCTATACACACACACAATTTCTATATATATATATTATATGGAAAAGAACACCAGTCCAAAAATGAAAAATATTCAAAGATTCACCCTTTGTAATCCTCAAAAGAGAGAAAGTCTGTTTTGAGGAGGCATGAGATTGAGCGTATGATGACAACTGTAATTTTGGGGAGCACCTTATATAAATGTAGTGCTGTACTGAACTCTTGACTTTTCCAAATAAATGTGCAGATATGACGAATACCTAACAGGCTCAATGATTTCTCATCTCCAGTTCTGATGATCCCAGTGTTGTGTCAGGATGAAGAGAGTGTAATTACAGTATGCCAAGAGGAAGATAATGACCTCAGAGTGGACTGCCTTCTGGAGCCCAGACAAAGCTACCACACAGACTATGAGTTCTCCATGTCTAAAGGCCAGAAGGAGATCATCATAAACACCAACATCTCTGGAATCATGCCTGAACCCAAGTTCAGGCACAACACGTTTGTGACAGAGCTTGAACCATATGGATTCAGGCTGACCATTATGAGCTTCACCGTCACTGAGAATACAACGTTCATCTGTAAAGTAACCAAGACCCAGAAGACTCTGTTTGTGGAACTGGGTAAAGCAGCTGTTTTGTGGCACTATGTAAAATTAAATGAATACTTTTTCTGCCTAAACCTGAACTTCTCTTTGCCTTTCAGACAGCATCGAGCCCTGCTCTGCCATCAGTGTGTTTCTACTGGGTTACCCTTGGCTCAATCTTCTGGTTCCTCTGTGCATCTCACAGCTTTGGGAAGCCTTTTAAGAGACAGCCAGCTATGCCATCATATTTCCTGAGTATAACTAAAGTAACTCTGTAGATTTATCAGCACATTTAAGTATTTTTTTATGCTTTTTGATCTACTTGCTCTGCTTTTACTATAAAGTAAGTACCGATTGCTGCCTCTATGAAGGTATTTGTTTATGCCTTTTTACGTGTCTAGTCTAATCACAAGTAAAGACATGTTGTGTGTGCAATCAATTAAAGGATTTTTAAGATTCTTGACTGCTATTAAAATCGTTGATGAAGGTATGTCAAGCAATTGTACTGCAACAGTGCCATCAATGCTTTCAGTGAAATGCACCATAAACATCTTGGGTCATTAGAGTCTAGATAAATAAATCATTCCCATAATTTATTGGCTTAATTATGGTTTTCCCAGCAATTTGAAATTAGACACTGCAATTGCACACTGTTTGATGTTTGTGTGAAAGAAAACATAATTTAATGGTATATAAGGTATCATTTTAATTTGATCAGTAGTTTGTTTTGAAAATGCTATTGCCTTCTCAGAAAATGTATCTTTAATAAAATGTATCACTGGTGTTATAGCTCTTGCTTCATTTGTGAAATAAAATTAACCACCATAAGATAAAAAAAAAATAAATAAATAAAAGTTTTCATTTTTGATTGCTAATAATGTCAAGATAATAAATACCATCAGGTTGGTTATTGTAGATACAGTAAGTGAATGGGCTCAAGACTTCAACACATTTTTGAGAAAAACCCTTAACTTCTCTTCTCTTTAAACTCAATGAGTTTTATGCTACTGATCAGGCTTTTATATGTAATTTGGGGTAACAAAAAGTTTTATAGGGTTGACAAATAATAATGCAATAACTGACACTTTAAATCAATGTTTTAATCAACAACAAAACAATTGAACAAAAAACAGATAAATGCAAAAAGTAGCCATTTGATAATATCTAAACATGTATCCAAATCCAAATGTAATAAAATTTGTTTATGTGGGATTATGTGCAAATTATGTATATATATATATATATATATATATATATATATATATATATATATATATATATATATATATATATATATATATATATAACAGTTTTTAAAACAGTTTAAGGCACTGGCCCACCCCCAGACCTGTACACCATCTTATATGGTTCACTCTTGACAAATGTGATGAAGGGAAAAAACTCCATAAATGCAGTTATAACTTAAAGTTCAAAATATCGGGGGAAAAAATGCCCCTGTGTCACGTCATACTGTTGAGGAAGCACACAAGAGGCCCAAGTAAATGAGAACTGTTTTTAATCAAGGAAACACAGGAGAGAATCCACAATAGGTGTTTGAGTCAACACAAATAGAGCATGAGTACACCTGACAAAATCAAACTAAACAGACTAGAGAACTTTTAAACATGGAACATAGTTCCACTAAACAATGGAACATAACCAAACTAAACGAGGACAGGAACATGACCAAATAAGGATAAACAGGAACAAAAACTGGGGCAAAACATCACAAAACAGGTCCATAATCCTGACATCCTTTGAGTTTTTATCTAATATTTATATTACATCACGTGATAAACGATATCACATGAGCAGTTGTATTTTATAGACGGTTTCAAAGGCAACAACATTAACAAACGTTACTGCGCATGCACGCTTTTGTGGACCTAACTTAACTTCCGGTAGACTTCCAAATAGAATCAATAACAACAGCCAAGTCCCTCTAGAGTAGATATTTTTGATAACAAACAAATGTTTATTCAACGAAGCCTGTTTGAAAATCGATCAGTTTTAAAATTGTGGCGAGTCTCCAAAAATAAATAAATGTATGGGAAACACATCCCGCAGCACAACCACCTGAGCCCAACTTCAGTCTACTCATCACCTTGACTTTAACTGCGTTTGTAGAAGGCACTGCAGCAAGACCGATATACACAACACAGACCAGAAGTTAACTTAGGTCCAGGCGCGTGCAAATAAGAAGTCAGTATTGTGATATATTTTAAACACAATATTGTCTGTTTTTGTTCAGATTTGGCAACAAAAATATTACCTTTAAAGTCACAGTGTCTCCGAGCAACATAGCAGTGTTTAGTTTCTGAACGAATCTGCATTTTGAATGAATCGTGTGAATCAATGTTTCAAAGGCCCATTCATAAAGTGAGCCGTTTACTCCTGAATGAATCACTCGTTTGAATTAATCGAATGAAATACTCATAAAGACATTTACCACGACCTGCTGGCAGATTTAGAGTTTTATGGTATATTATTTCATAAAAAAAAAAAAAAAAAAACCTGGAAAAACTTTAAAGAGATATTCACAGATTTTCATTGTGTAATAATTTAGCCTACTCATCCTACCTCATACTTTCTTTTGTGGAACATGTTGGGGAAAAAAAAGATGATTTGGTTACCAATGACTTCCATTGCATGAACGAAAAAAATTGTAGCCTTAAAGTTTATGTGCTACAAATTTTGTTGAATCAAATAAAATAATTCTTTCTAAAGCTACTATTTGTAATGTCTACTTTCTAATGTATACTTTCACATTTAACACAAAAAATAGAATTAAATAATCTTGTGGAGGTATTTTCACAAATGTAATTTGCAATTAAAGCTCCGATATGGAGGAATTTTGTAATAAAATTTCCGAAAATAACTTGCACAGTGTGATATATTTCCTCCAGTTGTGTACTTACAATATCTCAAAAGTCTCCAAAGATTTTTTATTTCAGAGAAATTCCGATTTTAAATAACTGGCCGTCCCGCAAAAGAAATGTCGCCTCTCAGTGACGCAATGTCCGCTCTATACTTTGTTTCCGGTGAAGTCCATGTGATGTTCCACCACAGCTGAATATCACATGGTCAAAATCAGAAGTGGTGGTTATGTTATAGCTGCGCGTATTGTTTGGTTGTCGTTGTTATGGATCACGATTGTAAAACGTAAGCGTCCATATTCGGATACACGCAGACTGTGTGACAAACGGAGGAATAAAACCAGGATAAATATCGGCCAGGCGTTTATGAGATGGAGCTGCGCGAAAATCTTGGACTTGACAGAGACTCTGTTCTCGCGAGTGTATTGATAGACAGGTAAGCAAATCAATTATTTATTTTGTTATTGTACTAGTAACGTAATAGTTACAGTAAATATGATTTTAATAGATATGAATTATACCACATGCCTGTACATTCTGTCACTGTAGCAATAACGTTACCTGTGAGAAAATAACATAACGTGGCAAATGGACTGTTTCAGTTCCAATAATAGCACTTATAAACAAAGTTATATTGCTCTTTGTACTAAGGTAAGGATTTTTATCACGTGTGGTGACCGAGATTATGGCAGTACAATTAAATACAATCGGATATGTGTTGTTAAAAATATATTTAGTCATTACTTGCAAATGTTCGTTCAAATTTACTTTTAGAGCGATTGGTTTGAGCACGTTAAACAACATGGCATTAACCATAAACACGTAGCCATTTAGCCTCCTTGTTAGTGCGTCCGCCTCCCATGCCGAAGACCCGGGTTCGAGGCTTCGAGCCCCACTCGGAGCGAGTGCGAGGAGCGTCAGAGAGGACCCGGGAGAGAGGGGTATTACATAAAATAATACGATCAGATATACAGGTAATACAAAAACGAATAAATTACCTCATCCGTGATCGTGATTCGTTTATCCAATTTAGATACATTGCTATGGTGAAAACGCATTAAAAACGACATCTCCCATCGTCACCTGGTTCATAGCGTCATCAAGCTTTGCCTTTGTTATTGTTGGAAATGCGCCCTCTTGTGGTCAATTACAAAAATCGCATATTGCATCTTTAATTAGATCACACATCATGTAATTAATTAGTTTTTAAAACAATATCAATAATAATATATATTATTTAATATATTTATTTTCATTGCTTTAAAACTGTTTTTCAGTAGGCCAATTTTTCAATATTGACCTTTACTTTGACTCCCAAGTAGCTAATCACAAGGGTATCTGCTGGTCTTGTTAATATTTTGCCTAAAGTAGACGAAACGTCCCAGCATGCCATCTACAGACTTTGATCTGTTCTGCTGAAGTTCCGTGAAGTTCCTGATTACAAAGTATAAATCAGTACCATGCATGACTCAAGTGTGGACAGAACAGCTACAGTTATAAGGGTAAAAAAAGACTGCAGAGACTGACAGAACGCTACAAATCAGCAGGCATAAATCATATTCCAGCCAGCCAAGAATAAACTGGGATATGGGAACTTCCAAATAACAGGTATAAGAAAAACTCAAAAAACAATGCAGAAATATCCTGCGCTGTTAATTAATAGTGCTTCAATATTTCTTAATTTGATTATGAGAAACACATAAACACATTTTGTATTTTAGTTTAGCAACATTATTATTATTTAAATTTCTTTTAACTTCATGTAAATAAGAGATTTTTCCCAACATATAATGAATATAAACAGAATTATTTTTGTAAATATAATACTGAGCTGAAAATGATTAAAGCTAGTTAATCCTAGATGTGGAATGTGAAGTTCAAACACAGAGATGCGGCTCTTAGCTGAAATGTAAATATGTGGGAGGTAAGACAGGTCTATGGAACAAAAAGTAACAAATCAGAGAAGATGGCATATGAGTGGAAAACAGTTTTGCTGGTGTGTTTATTAAGAAAATTCCCAGATAATATAGTCCCTGGTTCATCAATAGGGTGGAATACATTATTTTATTTTATTTGCTTTTTACAAATATATGTATACTATTATATTATTATACTATACGTAGAGTGTATAATATGAACTTGTATTTCAGTTTTGGTTCAATCAAATCTAATTTAATTCAGAAAAAGTCAGTAGTTAATTTAAGCTTTAAGTTATTTAAATAATTTTAAATGACAAAAATACCTAAACTAACACAGTTTATATATTGCCTTAGATATTTTTTCTAACCATTTGAGCTATGTAAACTAAACAAATATTATTTTCCAGTAATGTCTTACAATTCTGTAACAACCTTGATTTTAGTCTTGATTTTCAAAACAGGCATGAAAATACAATGTGTAAAAAAATCTTTAAAATAAAAATAAGCACTGCAACTTCAGCACTGCAAAGATTAAGTTGACAGCAATGTTTTATTTTTTTAAAACATGAAAAATAACCAGTATATTTGTCATTTCTATTTCTATTGTCTATTTCATGATTTTTTTTTAATAATAGCCACTCTGCACTTTTGGGTAAATTATATCAATGATCTGAATCCGGTTTGGATCCCAAACACAGTCTTCTTCCAGGCCGCTCAGCACCATGCCACAGTTAGGAGGGCACCAAGCAGTGTCGTACCCCTTATCATGCCAGGTCTTCTGCATTGGATTTTTTTTACTCTTCCAACATTGACCCGCACTCTAATCACAACTCTTTGATGCTCAGGCAGATTAAGTGGGTATCTGCTGGCCTTGTTAAGATCTCGGCTGAGGTAGACGCAACGTCCAAGCATGCCATTTGCAGACGGGCGAAAGCCACAGGCCATGATCTGCTGTGCAGCATTTCGAGAGGTCCCATGATACATCAGGTATATTTGACCATTTACAGGCTCAGTGTAGCTGTTGAGACATGGCACACCTGGATACAAATCATCCTCTGCCCACATGTTTAAATCTACATAAAACAAACAAAACCGTCCATCTGCTGTTGTTTAAAGAGGTGCTGTGAGGTTTGTCGATATTGTGTAAAAGTTTAGAGAAACATGATGCTTACCTCTTGGATGACAAATTCAAACTGTGCAAACAGTTGCTTAGAGGCGGGGAATATATTGATGCCACACCTCAAAAAGATGGAAATCCCCCAAACATTAAGTTTTGTTTCTTATGAAAAAAGCAGTCCAGAAACAGCTTTTACACAGCTTACAGAGAGCAGCAGAGTGTGTTCATTTCAAATTTAAAATCTTAATGAAGGTTTGACAGTTTACAGTTTCTTTGTACCCCACACTTTCATCGTCTTATTGACATCTTTAAAATTACTTTGGCATTATTTGAATTGGTACAGTTAACTATAATAGCTTCACAATCACAGATGTAACATTATCCGCTCTTTTTTCCCTTTTTTTTAACAGAGCATTAGCACAAGTTTGTGTTGTGAAGCCTTAGTATTAAACCACATAATCACCTGTTGATTAAAAATTTTATAATTTGTATATGAATTTAAACAAATGAAAATATGAAACAGAAACTACAAAGTTGGCCTATAAAAAGAAATGAGGTTAAGATTGTTTGTCTTTTGAATGAGATGCCGTGCAGCTGCAGATTAGAGGAAGTGATTCAGTCCAAATGAAATTTCCTGAAAAAAAAAAAATCCTCTGGATGTGAACATAGATGCATGTGTATAGACCACCAGGGCTGTATACAGAATTCCTAAAATAATTTGCTGATTTCCTCTCAGACTTTTTGGTTACCGTTGATAAAGCGTTAATTGTCGGAGATTTTAATATTCACGTTGATAATACAAATGATGCATTAGGACTCTTTTGGATTGAAGCAAAATGTCACTGGGCCAACTCATCAATATAATCATACAGTACACTAGATTTAATTATATTGCATGGAATTGATCTTACTGCTATAGATATTGTACCTCAAAGCGGAGATGTTACAGACCATTTCCTTGTATCGTGCATGCTGCTTATAACTGATATTAACTATATGTCGCAGCGATACCGTCTGGGCAGAACTATTGTTCCAGCCACCAAAGACAGATTCGCAAATAACCTGCCTGATTTATCTCAACTGCTATGTGTACCCAAAAATACACATGAATTAGACGAAATTACTAACAACATGGGCACTTTTTTCTCTAATACATTAGAAGCTGTTGCTCCCATCAAATTGAAAAAGGTTAGAGAAAAACGTACTGTGCCATGGTATAACAGTAAGACCAGAAAGTCTTAAGCACAAAGACAATATCTAATTGGTCAAAACAACATTTGAGGTGTGGCCAAAAGGCCAATTTAAATACTCAGGACACCATCAAATTTTGCTCTTAGCTTGCTTCTTAGCATTTGCTATTAGTCATGCTGGTTTTTAGCCTGCTTTTAGCTTTTGCTCCTAGTCATGCTTTTAGTCATCACTTTTATCGCACAGTTCAGACTGCATGGCTGCTGCTACTTAGCCACGATGAAAAGAAACACCACCTAGTCTCGTCAAACTTTACTTCTTTTCTTTCCATTGAGAGTTTCGTGTTCTGAGTTAAGTTTTGTAACGCTGTGTCTCCCAGTCTGACCTCGAGTGCCTGTTCAACTGCAACCAGCCACACACAACTCCGCATCGTCCAACTTCAGCGACTACTGAACCTGCAGCCAATCAGCAACATCAGGAAACCCCCTTTCAATGACAAAAAGGGAAATAACAAATTTAATCGCAAAGGCAATAATCACAAATTATTATTATGAAGTATCATTACAGTTTAAAATAACTTTTCTATTTTAAGTTTTAAAAATGTGATTTATTCTTGTGATGGCAAAGCTGAAGTTTAAGCACCATTACTCCAGTCTTAAGTGTGATGTAATCCTTCTAATGATCCTATGCTGATTTGGTGCTCAAGAGACATTTATTATCACTGTTGAAAACTTCCCTTTTTTGTTGAAACCATAATATAGGATTTTTTGGTGAATAGAAAGAACAACTTTGTGTGTGTGTGTGTGTGTGTGTGTGTGTGTGTGTGTGTATTTGTCTTATATTGTTGCAACAGAGATCCCCAAGAAACCGAGGATTCTGCATTAGATAAAATGTATAAAGTAACTGGCCTTCCTCTTTAATTTTGATTATTTTTTAAATTATTGGTGCATAAAGAGTGTAAAAAAAAAAAAATGTTTTTAGCTCTGACCCTGACAGAGGTCATGGAGTACAGCGAAAGATTTTTCAGCATCCATAGAAATTACCATGGCTTTACATTGAGTTGTAAAGCAGTACTGAGCGATGCCCATAAGATGTCTAATATTTGTGAGCAGGGGCGTGTCTAGAGGGAGGCTGGGGGAGGCAGTGCCTCCCCTTGGATAGGCTAAGCCATGCCTCCCCTGAGAAATGGACTGTCCATCTGATGATAAATAAAATTTTTAAAGTTGATTGTTTTGTGCATATTTTCCATCGCTAGCTGATGGGTCTGACCCAACCCAAAAATCCAGTTTGGCGCTGTTTGACAGAGCGCCAAAAAAAAGTTAATTATTTGAGAACAGAACACCAATGAAATGTTTACCTGGCAGAGCTTTAAAATAGTAGCGTGTCCACAAGGGACGCACAAATGAGCTTTGCCACCCCAGAACAGCGTATGGGATCGAAGTGCTTTGAGAGCAGAACAGCGTGATTTTGACTGAAACAGGTTTTTTTTTAAGTCAGAGAATTCTGCGACTTGCGACTTTGAGGTCCAACGCTAAAGTGCCCCTGCTGTCCGGTCTGCTCCTCGATTTCTGCCGAGGGTAGTATATTAATATTTTCGGCTGTGAACGATAAAAATGTCTCCACGATCTGCTTTTGAAGAAATATTGTTGCACATTAGCTGCAGTTCTGGCTCAGCGGAATTAATATACTGTGACATTAACATCAGTGTTAACTCGGCGCTAGAGTTACTCAGGGACACTGCACTTATTCACAAACTATTTTTTGCATCTGCTTTAAATCCTTACTGGTTATTTCAACGTTTCATTCGTGTGCTTTTTTTACGTACATTTTTTCTGAGCCCAATCAAAGCGCTGCACGAAAACAAAAAAGCCCTTCAAACTGTGCCTGATTTCTAAGTAATGTTTTGTGCTAATACTGTCAAAACACACAAGGTTTATGTATAGACTCATTTGGTTATGTCTAAAATGAAAGTAAACAACTGATATACACGCAGGTCTTAAAGGGACAGTAGGCTACATGCTGCTGTGTGAATTAAAGGGATAGTTCACCTTAAAATGTAATTTCTGTCATTGTTTATACACTCACATTTTGTCCAAAACCTATATTAACTTCTTTCTTGAGCCGAACACATAAGAAGATTTTGAAGAATCTGTGTAACTAACTGTTGCTGGTCCACATTGACTTAGATTGTAGCAAAACATACTGAAGTCACTGTGAACCAGCAACTGTTTGTGTTTCCACCTTCTTCAAAATAACTTATGTTTAGCAGAAGAAGGAAACTCATTCAGTTTTTTTTTTCTTCACTATTTTAATTTTTGGGTGAATTATTCCATTTATGTTACTAAAACACCAAACACAGAGAGAAAAATCACTCAATACTCTTGACTGAAAAAAAAATAATACAGTTGCTTTAATAGGAATCAGTGTAATTTGTTTTAATGCTCCTGCTAAATACATCTCTTGTACCTGAAAATAAAATGCTTTATTTGTATAATATCTTTGTTCTGATTTTTAAGTAACAAAGATAAAATAATGACAAATATTTTAATCTTCACCCATGTACGTTGGCCTAAATATCTGCCACATTTTTTATAATAAAAAATTAATAAAAAAAGAAACTATATTTAAAAAAAATCATGTTGCCTGTGCTAATGATATCATAAATTCAATTCTTATAGTTTCACAAAAAAAAACTTTTATTTCAACTCTCTAGGTCTCCTGACCCCCTGTAGCCTAATACGTTTCCTTTTATCTAGGCCTACATGTTTTTATTTACATTTATTCATTTAGCAGACACTTTTATCCAAAGCCACTTACAACCAGAGAATACCATTCAAATACTGTTCTCATACTGTTCAAATGAGCATATATTTTTTTTACCTGGGGCCGCATTCACAAAAACTTAAAAGAGGCTACAAGTAGCTCCTAACTGACGAATTTAAGAGAGACTCCTAAAAATAATTTCCATGTCAGTCATAACTTTAGACTCTTAATGTGTTTTAATAAGAGTAATTCACGAAGCATTTTAGCCCTAGAAGCAGCACCTACGTCTGGAAGAGCTTAGAAGAAATTAATTTACCTCTTGTCAGTTTCATTTAAAAAAGCCTACTTGTGTAGCACGTCTTCTCACAAGCAAATACCTGTCACTCATCATCAGGCAATCACCGTGAGGAATCAGAGGAATGTTCCATATAGGGTCTATATTTTTTTAATTAATTGATTGTTTGCTTGGTACAGTGAGGATGGGAAACATCCTGATTCAAAGGAATGTATAAACATGTTTATGAAGCTGGTCAATTATGTCCCTGCACTCTTTATAAAATTCTGGAACGAAGCCATCAAGTCCTGCGACTTCCCACTTTTAAGTGACATGATGGCATCTTTAACCTTCTGCTTAGAAATGTGTTCACACAGTGTGTTTCTATCTTCCTCCAGCCTAAATATTGCAGTGGAATGTTCTCTAGGAAGTTAGTTGATAGTAGTCTCTCGTTGTTTTATTAAAAGATTTAGTGGTCAGTTGTAAAACATTATTTGAGTCTTTAAGAGCTGCAATATTAATAGTACTTGGAAAACCCCCTGGTTTATTTCTTGAAATGTAGATTCTTTGTCTTGCATAAAATACTGCAGTTTCTGCTTTTTGAGTCAACAACTGATCCAGTGCACTCGCATTATTGGTGCTGTATGAGTTATTGCAAAAATTCTTGGCGGTATAAAAGAAAAGCATTCAAATGCCAAGATTTAGATATTGGGCATCTATATGTTGGTGCTATATGGTGGTGCGATGATCTCACATATCACTTGTTTCTATATGGCAAGGACCAGTCGAGATGTTAAAAAATAATCAGTTCTTAAAAATGACTAATGAAAAAGAATGGAAATAAAGTGTAATCTTTCTCAGTTGGTTGTCTTACTCTCCAGGCATGAAATAAACTAAGATCATTACAAAACCCCTGCTCGTCCTTTTTTAGAATGAACTTTTTTCGGTGGCTTTTGATCCAATGAAGGATTCAAAACACATTTAAAGTCACTACCCAAGATAAGAAAGGGTTTAGTGGCTTTGACACCTCATTGACAATTATTACTTTGTTTAGCAAAAGCCTAGACCACAGTACTAATCTTAATAATTTGTGTTTTAATGTTTGTTTCTCCAGAAAAACCTCATTACAAAGGTCCACCACCACCCCTGAATCATTTTAACATTATGCCAGGATATCGCTGGGATGGAGTTGACAGGTAAGAGGTTTTGATGAGTGACAGCTGGTTTGAAATATAATGAGCAAACTAATGCAAACTTCAGAAAATGGTTTTAATAACTTTTTCTTTGATCCTTTAGGTCCAATGGTTTTGAGCAGAAGTGGTACAGCAGGATAGCCGATAAGAAAGCTGTCCAAGAGATGGCATACAAGTGTAATGTGGAAGACATGTAGCTACAGATACGTATTTAGAGATTCATGATATAAAAACTGAAATGACTGAGATGAGTACAGTTCATCACTGCACCTGCACACACTGCAGTGGAACATTTTTGTGTTCCATCAAAAACCAAGATGTTTGTGTGGAGTTGTCAGTCCTACTGTGTACAAGAAACATACTTTTCTTTTCTTTTTTTTAACAAATGTGTATTGTCTTGATTTTCATCAGCGCCATTTCAAAACCAACAATTTTAGTTAACAGAACAAATTCTACACTGATTAAATGATGCAGCACACATTATTGTTTTTTTGTTTAGTTTTTTTTGTGAGAATTTTTTTATTATTATTACCGATGTCGAAAACAGTTGTGCTGCTTAATATTTATGTGGAAACTGTGTAAGATAGACAAGAAAACATTTTAGTTTTAGAACAACTTTGTATATATATGTGTACATACATATGCTATGTTTACATTTTAAATACATTTATATTACAATAAACAAAGTATATTATATAAACAGAGTTTCTAAAGATATGAAATGTCATGTAATACAGGAGAAAGATAAAAAGTAAAGCTGAATAACACAAATGCTTGATTTAAAGAAGATTTTTTAATTATTTATGCATCCATTGTATAAATGAACTTTGACGGTTTTCTCTGGCCTTCAACTGTCAGCTACAGCTGTTCTTTCAAGACGGGCAGGTGGTGGGCGCGTGTGCACAGACACATCCCAGCCTGGAAAAGCCTCTTTCTGCACTGTTTTGTATTCAGCTCTATAAAACAGATTTAAGTTCATCACTTTCAACATATTCTTTTAAGATTTTAAGTAAATCTGAATGCAGGTTCAAGGGTAGTGCACTTACCTCAGTGAAGTGTTGATTGCCAGGTTGTCAGGATGAGGGACGACCTGATTTCTCCGGACATAGATTCTTTTTGGAGCAGGGAAGTCCTGCTTGTAAAGAGAACATCTCTGGCAAGTCCTGTTTTCTCTTGTGGAGATTCTTCCATGCCACACAATCGGAGTGCCATCTGGTTTGTAATAAGGGAAATCCTCTCTATTGGTTGTGCTGAAACTCCTGTCACCTGTAATTACATAGAGATATTTGGCTCATAGATCTATTAAACAGATTAGGTAAGTTTACCATTGATATAAATAACTTTCCGTATCAAAACAAATACTAATTACTTATTTTCCAGAATTTCAATAAATTCCGCCACATATAGAGATAGGCTGCACAGTAATATATTTTTTTAAAGTAATTTATTCCTGTAATGGCAAAATTGAGTATCTTTGAGCAGCAATTACTCCAGTCTTCAGTGTACTCAAGAAACATTTCTAATCACTTTAATTATAATAATCATTTAAGGTGAAAATGACTTTACACGTTTTATGAAATCCTTGGTAACATTATAAATGTAAATACACTGTAATGTCTCCTTGTTCTGTTTTATTTTTGTCGTTGATGAAAATTTTTATCCCAAACTTTTGAACATTATCTACACAATATATAATGTAAAGATATATTTTTAGCCTTCTAATCTTGTCTGCTAAGGAAATCAATAATTTAATCATAAACTTAATTGAACTTTGAGCATAGAAACAGCTGTTATGTAGTGATAACTAATATTTGACTCAAGTTAACAACAGATGGTTAGTAGCTTTTCTAATACAAACCCGATTCCAAACAAGTTGGGACACTGTACAAATTGTGAATAAAAACAGAATGCAATGATGTGGAAGTTTCAAATTTCAATATTTTATTCAGAATACAACATAGATGACATATCAAATGTTAAAACTGAGAAAATGAAAATTTTAAAGGGAAAATTTAGTTGATTTAAAATTTCATGGCATCAACACATCTCAAAAAAGTTGGGACAAGGCCATGTTTACCACAGTGTGGCATCCACTCTTCTTTTTATAACAGTCTGCAAACGTCTGGGGACTGAGGAGACAAGTTGATCAAGTTTAGGAATTGCAATGTTGTCCCATTCTTGTCTAATACAGGCTTCTAGTTGCTCAACTGTCTTAGGTCTTCTTTGTTGCATCTTCCTCTTTATGATGCACCAAGTGTTTTCTATGGGTGAAAGATCTTGACTGCAGGCTGGCCATTTCAGTACCTGGATCCTCCTTACATGATGTTGTTATTGATGCTGTACTGTATGTGTGGTCTGGCATTGTCCTGTTGGAAATTGCAAGGTTACCCCTGAAAGAGACGACGTCTGGATGGGAGCATAATGTTGTTTTAGACCTTGGATATATACCTTTCGACATTGATGGTGCCTTTACAGATGTGTAAGCTGCCCATGCCACACACACTCATGCAACCCCATACCATCAGAGATGCAGGCTTCTGAACTGCACGCTGATAACAACTTGTGTTGTGCTTGTCCTCTTTAGTCTGGATGACAGGGTGTCCCAGTTTTCCAAAAAGAACTTCAAATTTTGATTTGCCTGACCACAGAACAGTTTTCCACATTGCCACAGTCCATTTTAAATGAGCCCAGAGAAAACATCTGCGCTTCTGGATCATGTTTAGATATGGCTTCTTTTTTGACCTATAGAGTTTTAGCCGGGAATAGCAAATGGCACGGTGGATTGTGTTCACCGACAATGTTTTCCATGTTGTGATTTCCAGTACAGTAGCATTCCTGTATGTGATGCAGTGCCGTCTAAGAGCCCGAAGATCACGGACATCCAGTATGGTTTTCCAGCCTTGACCCTTACACATAGAGATTGTTCCAGATTCTCGGAATCTTTGGATGATATTGTGCACTGTAGATGATGATAATTTCAAACTCTTTGCAATTTTTCTCTGAGAAACTCCTTTCTGATATTGCTCCACTATTTTTTACCCCAGAATTGGGGGAATTGGTGATCCTCTGCCCATCTTGACTTCTGAGAGACACTGCCACTCTGAGAGGCTCTTTTTATACCCAATCATGTTGCCAATATACCTAATAAGTTGCAAATTGGTCCTCCAGCTGTTCCTTGTATGTACATTTAACTTTTCCAGCCTCTTATTGCTACCTGTCCCAACTTTTTTGGAATGTGTAGCTCTCATGAAATCCATTTCAAAATGTCTCACTTTCAACATTTGATATGTTATCTAAATTCTATTGTGAATAAAATATAAGTTTATAAGATTTGAAAATTATTCCATTCCTTTTTTACTCACAATTTGTATAGTGTCCCAACTTTTTGAAGTTTTGTTATTGAAATTAATTATTTTCCCAAATTCCAATGAAATTCATACCATCTAGAGTTAGGTTGCACTGTAGGATCCTCTTTGGCTCTATCTTTGGGCAGGTTTTGGGCCCGAATTCAGTTTCTGTTGTGGTTACCATCTTTTCCCGCTTACCAGGATAGAGCAGTAACCCTAAAGAGAAGATTTGTTAGCATTTGTCTTGTTTTTTTTTTACTCATTCAAATATACTTTAGTCTAGTATCTGAATGACATGTGCCATTTGCTGACTGTTACAGACTCAACTATGGTCATATATCTTTGGGAATTCTGAATGAAAATTCAAATAAAAAAAGGACAAATCAAAATCTCCTTGTTTCACTGCTTACCTGCTAAAGAAGGAAGTTCTCCCAACATTGGAAAGGCACGTGCATGTTTTGATGCCATTTGACCGTTTTTGAGAAACAAGATATCTGTTCTACATCGATGACCAAATGGGATTTTTATAGATGGTCTCTGTTGCTTGCTGATTGTCTTCTCATGAGTGGCCATCTTTGAGCTACTGTTGAATCTGAATATATGTTTTTTTTTTTCAATGAATGAAGGTGTTTCCAAGGTTATGATGGTTTCATATTTTTAATCAGTCATTTTAATCAAACTTTAAATATTTTAGGTTCCATTTTATATTAAGTTTAAAATATGTACAATGTTAAGGCCACTTAATATAAAGTGGGACCATATTTTCTTATGAGATACTTCCCATGTGCACTATACATATTCAGAGTAGTTATTGGCTGAATAGTATTTAGAGAATTGAAAATTATTTTATCTTGTATTCTTTGTCCTGCAACTGAAGTGAACTCACCTCATGCATGGCAGTTTTTTCCCCATGAATCTGATTCCTGAGCAGTTTAGTAGCCTCTGATTATTTTACATTCTTGAAGCACAGTGGCATGTTTGGAAATGGCTGTTACACACAGTTAGCGGCTGTTGCCATGGCTGATCTATTCTTTATAGAAAGCCTGAAGGGTGATGGACTCAGCTCAAGAACAATGAGTGTTCTGTAATAAATATCGTAGACTGACGTGACGCTGCGGTTGTGCTCAGCATGAGATTTTTGTTTAATCAAACCAGAGGAAAGCCTGTTGGTTTAAGTTTGTGCTTAAAACTGTTCAATTAATTGATAACACCCAAGAAAACACATGCTGTTATTGTTGTCTTATTGTTGTTGTACTGTTTGGCTAATTCCATGGGAACATTCTTATGAATCTTTAGGTTGTTCCTTTCTGGTTTTATTTTTAAATAACCATAAACTAATACAAAAATTTCTCCAAAATTTGAACTATATTAAACATCTCTTAAAATTGCCAACACATGCATTTTTCATTCCCCATTTTCCATCAACATGTTTTCTATTCACATAAAATATTTAGTTGTCATAATAAATGGTAAAAACTTCTTAAAACTACCCCTTTACTTTCACAACCTTCACCTTAACCCTTTTAACCTCACAGGTAAATAATTATAAGATTGCCACATAATAAACAATTTGATTATTTACACTTTCTTTTTCTTTTCTTTTTTTCTATACAAAGACAATGGTAATCAACTGGTTTGGTTACCAACATTCTTCAAAATATCTTCTTTTGTGATCTGTAGAAGGAAGTAAGCAATACAGTTTTGGAAAGACATCAGGGTGAGTAAATGGTCATTGAATTTTCATGTTTGGGTGAAAAGACAGGGTATAAATTTAACACACATGCACACACAGACAATTCTATTCCAAAAGTGAAAAATTGTGGTTTCTCTACAAATGGCTAATTGAGACTTCAGACTCTCAGTGATAGACCTGTTATCTGCAGATTGCCTTTTTTTAATTCAGTATTTCAATTACAACACCCTCTTTCTGGCTCTCCAGCACCATCCACCATGAGAATAGGCCTTCTTCTCTCACTTCAGTGAGACCATCCCTCTATCATGAGGCAAGGTCCTATATACCTCCCTCATTAGGGAGCTTCAAAGCCGGTCAGCAGTGATGTCAGCCAGTGAAGCTTCTGCTCTGAAAGGTGCAGAGTAGAAACCATATGTCTGTGTTCTAACATCCAGAAGAAGGGCATCTGTGGATGTGGAGCTTTGATGTTTGGGTACTTTGTCTACCCTGTGAAAAAATGCTAAGTTTTTACAATGTTTTAGACTGGACAGAAACTTTGCAAAGTGTCATACCATAACTACAACCAAATGTCAATTAAATGTTAGTCAAATCTTAGATCTAGAAGAATAGCATCATAGAGTTAATACTGTACATATGCCTTATATGCATAATATACACATGCATAAATGTGTTTTGCATATTCCTCCTCTTGGTGATAAAACCTGAAATGTATTTCAGAAATATCATTAATCCTTGTCTAATGCTAAAAAGTTAAATGTTTCTTGCAGAGATAATGCACATGCTTAGACTGCTATGTTTACATCTTGCTATTTAGCTGGCAGACAAAAAAAGCTAAGAAAAGTTAACCTACCATAGTGTTTTTACTGTAAACTCCACACTAGTGTTCAGCTTATTTATTTAAACTTTGAGGGAGACTATATCTGTGTCTGCTCACTAGTTAAAAATAGACACTTTCATATACTGGGAGTGTGACTAAGGTTTTGGCATACAAGAGTCAAGTTACATGTTCTGTAACCATAGCTGCTCTATAGGTACCTGAAGCTTTCAAGACGCTGTGTCAAGATTAAAGATGACATGCCATCCTAAACTTTTCTTAAACTGTTCTTTTCAAATGTGGTGAATTTGTCTGTTTGAATGCAATACTTATTTTATCCACATATGGTGTTTTTAAAAAATGTCAGCATTATTTATTTACATTTGTTTGTTGAGCCTATATATTCAGCAGTGCTTTTCCAATCATACAATTATTGTGCATATAGTGCACACGAAAATGGTACATTTTACTCTATAGGTTTATTATCCCCATTCATGCTTGCATGTTTAAACAAAAACTATAAAACATGACGAGCTATGGAAATCTAAAGTGAAGTGAAAGAAAAAAACATTTTGCTTTACTGTAAGTTAAATTTAAAGTTTTATTGTTTTAGTTTCACAGAGAGAGAATAAAAGGCAACATTAAGTTAGAACTCAAACACACAAGAAGTACCTTTAATATCTGAACATCTGGGAGTCAGAATTCATTTAAACCTAGAAATAAAATAAATAAATAATAAGAACTTGCATTCTAGTCAAATGAGCAACTTTGTGATAGGGATAAAGTGGAAATGACTACTGTCTATAAAGCAAAAATGTAACAAACACTCAAATCATTATTTTCGAATAAATGCTTTAACTCAGGTTGTTATCATTTGTAAAGAAACATATATTAGTAGAATATTAGTAGTAAATATTAGCATAATATAAATAGAATCATTTTCACTAGTGGATATTTGAATCGCTGTAAATACCAAAAATGTAAAATAAAAGTACCAGTTACAGTATCATTTGCGTCTCATCAACAAAGAAACCAAACTGTGTCTCTCCTTTCCTTTGTTGTCAAACATACTGGCCAGGACAAAAGGCTCAGTTTTCACTTCAGTTTGGTAGAATGGACAGTGTTTCAGGTGTTCAGCCATTGATGGTGTGTCGCCGATGCACCAGTTACCAACTTTACTAAAAAGAGTACTGAACTCCCAGACCTGAGAAAGAGCGATAGAGGAATAGAATTCAAATCAATAAATCAATGCAGATTTTGAATTGTTAGAATCTTTTCAGACATACAATAGCAATAAATTCTAAACAAATGGGTTGCTTGGTTTAACTAATTGTGTAAAAAAAAAAAAAACATGAAAAATATATTTGCTGAAATGTCTCACTTTGGTAGGTTTCCAGCGGGTACCTCCATGAGAGTATGACTTCTTGTGCCACTTAAAGCCCACCATGCCTCTTTCCTGCAGAAGTGTGGCACATATTTCCCTAAACAATCGGGAGACCAAGGCTAGCTGGGACAGGGTGAAACTATCCAGGTAACCAGCTATGTGGCAAAGCACCTCGAAGGGAAGGTCACTGAGAGAATCTTTATGTTTGATATGTGCCTTCTGTGAATCGCTCATAAGAGAGGCAGGAACCTCAGGTGTGAGGGTGAAAATACTGAGGTCTTGGTTATAGGAGACTTTGGCCCTATGTGTGGAGGGTTGTAATCTTCTCTGACTGAAGGTGCAACCAAGGTAGGCCAGAGGACATCTCTGCTCAAACCAGCCACTCAGAGAGGACTGGATATCCAGGTGCACATTCTTAAAGTGTGAGGCAAACTCATCACGCCGGAAGACATGGCCACACATGAACGTGAAAGCTGAGGTTGTTTTGTTGTGTCTGAGGGTAACTGCTTCTGTATCGAGGTCAAGGTGAAGTTTCAGATCCCGGCCTGCTGTGATTTCAGCCAGAGTTGTGTTGGATTTGAAGGGAGCTGTGGCAAAATTATACGTCTGTGTTGCGATGTCGACATAAAGTCCATCTGTTGCCACCGTTTCACTTATTTTGTGGCCCCTTATCTCAACCTCCGCATAACAAAGTAGGGTTGAAAACATCTCATCCATCGCCCCACCATCTTTCTCAGGCAGATCCAGGTCAGATGTGCCAACACTCTTGTGCTCGGTCATTACTCTTGTATTGAATTCTCTGAGTTGAATGCGTTTTTGTTTGTAACTACTGGGAACCTTGAAGGTCCGTAGAGTCTGGACTGGTATTGGCTCCAAGTTCCCATAAACAAAATCTCTCTCACGGGGCGTGCAAGCATCCATCTGACCAAATGAGATCAACATGCGCCCATGATGCACTATGTACATGTTGAATTCTCTGGGTTTCACTTCCTGTCCGAGTCGCTCCAGGACACCATCCTGCCAAGGTGCCAGTCCAGTTTTGGTGATATCCACATGGGATACGTTTGCTTCCTTTTTCTCGGGCTCTACAGAAGCTCCTTGTGGCTTTGAAGAACCTTTAGATGTCTTTTTTCCATTCTGTTCTTCTTTTTTCAATGCCTCCGCCTCTGCCTGCTTGCAACCACCCATTTCCATGCTAAACATCTTTTCGAAAAGATTGTACTTGTCTTTATCAACAGGGCCATTGAGGACCACATCTTCTTTCAGAGCTTTCTCACAAGCTTTAGATGGTCCATTCACCAAGCCTCCTCCTGGACCTTCATGTCCATTGATGTGCATCCCATTACACATAGTCTCTTTTCCTACGGCTTCATCCTCATCGTCGTACTCCTCCACTGCAGCAGGCTCCTCTTCTAGTTCCTCCATTAACTCAGGAAAGCATTTCCTCATTTTCAACCGGGCACATAGATGTTTCTGGTCTCTCAGTGCCATGGAAAGGTCCAGTGATTCTTGCTCATGGAGCTCTTTCAGTAGGTTTGTATACAAGGGGGCATCTGGGTTCTCAAGAGGCCAACGATTCCACTCCATCGAGCAGCAGACGACGCTGGCGGGACACACCTCAAGATGTTTGGCCAACCGAGAGCGACACAAGGTGAAAGGGCAGCCATAGTGAGCATTGAGACAAGGCACCTTCTCATTAGGACACAGCAGAGAGTGTTCATCCTCTTTACACATGTGGAAGGAGGCCCCACAAAGCAAGCGGCAGTTGATGACCATGCATGACACAGACACTTCAATGGAGGCTTTGCAGCGGCGACTGAAACAGGTCTCACAATGTCTGTGCAGCCTCGGACCGGATCTCCTATAGTGGCTCTGTGGAAAAACACAATAGACAAGCACAACAAAGCAACTTGCACTGGTTCCAAATTGGAATTTCAAAAAGAGAAGCACATAATTCATTCTATATTGTTGTATCTCCTATAGCAGGGCACACCAAACTTGGTCCTGGAGGGACGATGTCCTGCAGAGTTAAGCTTCAACCCTAATCAAACACATAGAACTAGCTAATCAAGGTCTTACTAGGAATACTAGAAACTTCAAGGTAGGTGTGTTGTTGAGGCAAGTTAGAGGTAGACTCTGCAGGACACTGACCCTCCAGGACAGTGTCTAGTGACCCCTGTCCTGTAAAAACAGGAGGGACTTTCTCATTCGACAGCACATTTTGATTGAAGAAATTTTTTAATTAAGATTTATCTGATTTTGAGTGAACTTTTATTAATACAAAAGCAGGTGAATGTAATGCTGAATTTATTTCAAAATAAGATTACAAAACACAAGGCAGGAACACTGGGAGCTGGGATCATGACACCCTCAAATCTAAAACACAGTATGTGGACAAAAAAAAAAAATAATCTTGAGCAATTATCTTACGTTATACCATCTTTGCTCAATTAATTAGAAAAATAATGGCATGGAGCAGATTCATTACACTTTTCATTAGTGCTTTAAAACGATTAATCATGATTAATGGTATCCAAAATAAAAATTTTCGTTTACATAATATATGTGTGTGTACTGTGTATATTTATTATGTATATATAAAGCCATACACATACAGTACATATTTTGAAAAGATTTTTATATATATATATATATATGCATTTATATATTTATATTCATATAATTTATATTTTAGATAAATATATTTAATATATAAACATGGCATATTTTTCTGAAATATATACATGCATGTAATATACAAAATAATGAAAAAAAATATACATTTATATATACATAATAAATATCCACAGTACACACACATATATTATGTAAATGAAAACTTTTATTTTGGATGCCATTATTCATTTGACAGCACTACTTTTCATTAAACTATAATGTGCTATAATATAATTCTACCAAATCCTGTAATTCAAATCTTTATTATGACATAAACAAATTATTTTTACATACAAAATATCACAATATCACATTTAACCAATATTTTAATCATCAGAAAATGATATGTACATACCATTATTTTCTGAAGCAATGTCAATGTGAAACAACAGCTTCTGGAAAAAAAAGTTGTATCTTATTCATTAAAATATTGATCAATTGTAGCAATTATCTTTATGCATTTATATATTACCTTGTACTAAAACATATATTTTCCTTATAAAAGTACCTGGTTTTGTAAAACCTTGCTGTAAGGGCAAACGGCTGTGGACAGCACTGACAGCAGAACCTAAACAGTTACCGAACAGCTTACCTAAAGGGTGAACCATGTCTCAAGAAGCTCCCAGGCTTGTTCCAAGAGTCTTTTCTAAGGAACAGGATTGTGGGTCATGTTAAAAATAGTTGCCTCAGCTGTCAGTAGCAAGTTACATGACTTGAAGGTAGGCTACTGAGGAAACTTTGACAAATGCATGACAAACACTTTCAAATAAAAATCGATTTTTGTCTCTCTTGCTATAATTTAAGCTCTTTACTACCTACAGAAGACAGGACAGATCAACAGAAAGAGTATAACCAGTTAGTTTTTTTTATTGCTTCATCAGTGGGTCACCAGATGGCAGTGTTTCCTTTAGGTTTAAGGAACAGGGATCCACAAGCAACACAACATGTAATTCAAGAAACCCTTTTGATATCTGAACACAAACACATTTTGTGTTGTTATCCTTCCTTACCTTATCCATATTTTTATTAATAAGTTTTTGCCATGTGATTTTCCTAATATATATTTTGTCAAAAGGCTCGGGAACATCCATCCTTTTTCCAAACTGCTTGTCCTCAGTAGAGTTGCAGGGATGCTAGAGCCTTATCTTGGCATATCTGGAAATAGCATGGCTCAGAAACAAGTAAAATTAACTATTTTACTCGTAAAATAGTGAATTTTAACTATTAAAATAGTACACTATTTAGTACATAATAGTACACTAATAATACACATAATAGTACACTAAAGTAACCACATTTTCTGGTAAATTATGAAATGATAAATGTTATTAAATTAATATAATTTTTTAATAAAATTCAAATTAAAAAGAGTAACTTTTAAAATAGTTGTATTTTTGTTTATTTCACTGGTGGAAGCCAAGTAACAAATGCCAGTACCCGTTTAACTGTAGTATTTAGGACTAAATGTAGTATTATTTTTTGTAACTATAATTACCATGGTACATTTTTGAAAGCGTGGCTATAGGAAGCCTATGTAGTGTAATTAGTACATAGTAAAGTGTAGTAGCTATGGCAAACACTGAAGTTCCACTGTAAACGTGAATGTTAAAATGTAAAAACTTAAAAGCTGTGTATTTTAATTTTGGTAAACAAATGTATGGCGAAATAAGCAGTTCTGTCAAATGTGGCATGTATTTTTATGATTTCTTTATGGGCCCTTTCTGGTCATGAAATTTTAGTTTTCTAGTTTTGAAGATCAAACACTTAAATGTTTTTTTTTTCAGACTAAACAAGAAAATATGCTGATTCAGATGACTTAATATCCATGCAAATAAAACCCATCCTGTTACATTTTTGTCCTGAAAATCCTTCATATTTGTTGTACACAGAGACGACTTCTCGAGTCCTCTCAGGAGGGTGTAGCCCAGCCGCTAATCACGTCCTGATGTTTGCTGTAGGTGAGCGGGATCAGACCAGTAGGAGTCACCGCTACACTCGCGCTCTCTCTGCTGAGCCTCTCTGTGTTTGAGCAGGGAAACAAAATGCCGGAAGTGGGTTTTCGGGGAGACGGAGTATCGGGACTCGTAAGCGTGGAAAGTTTCCTTTATTAAGAGATCTAGTTTTCCCGAGGATTAAAGCTGTTCTTCAGGTGTTGTTTCACTGTTTCATTCATCCGCACTTTTACAATGGGGCTCCCGGCGCTGGAATTCAGTGATTCTTTCCTGGACAGTCCTGACTTCAGGGAGCGACTCAGATGCCACGAAATTGAGCTGGAGCGTACTAATAAATTCATCAAGGAACTTATCAAAGATGGAAATATGCTTATTAGTGCGCTTAAAAGTAAGTAACAGGTCGTGTGTCTTTTTAAAAGTAAGATAAGTTGTGATTTATGGAGGTTTATAAGTGAGAAACTATATATGTATATATATATATATATATATATATATATATATATATATATATATATATATATAGTTAAGAAATGACCTATGATAAACTGGTAGCTGGCATTTTGCCCTTTTAAAAACATTTAATTTAACTACTTAAAACTACAGCTCCTCATACAAAGGGTCTTCAGAGTCATATTAACAATCTATCTCAATAGTTAATCTCAAAAATCTAATCATTACAAACATATATATCCACACTATTATCAAACAGGTTGAAGAAGTGAGCATGTACAGGGTTGGTGTATTCCATCATATAATACTTGTTTATTCAGCTGGTATCTGATGTGATATCAGAAAGGAGACAATTCTCTGCTAGATATGCTGTTATCATCCTCTTCACTATCATGGCTCCTCCTGCCTTCCCTTAGATAAATTTGCTTTGCTCTAGCATTAGCCTTTGAACATTTAGGTCCAATCAGCTTTGACTATTCTTGTTATTTTCAACGTTCTTCTCTTTCACAACTTCTCTTTTATTCTCAGCCACAATGCAGTCTTGCAGAAGGCTCATTGGGGCTTTTGTACTAAAGAAAATCAGTGGATGTCTTCCAGAAAAGACCTACATCATTAATGCTTTTATTGACAAATGAAGTATTTGTGATGTTATCTCCTTCCTTTTATATCATATTATATTAAGAACTGAAAATTCAGTGGATATGCTCACAGTATTAGGAAGCTCTGTCACATAACTCTTTGTTGTCTCTCCAACAGATCTATCTGCAGCTGTGCAGAAATTTTCCCAGTCCCTACAGGATTTCCAGTTTGAATGCATCGGAGATGCAGAAACAGATGATGAGATTAACATTGGTAAGTAGTTGGCAAATGATCAAGATGAAAATTATTTGAATAATCATACAATTTAATAAATTATACAATTTCCTATCTGGAGAAAAAAAAAAAAGAAAAAATGTACTTACCTTAATGTTTTTCTGAACCAGTATTCTTTCATTCATGCAAGGGAACGTTTAGCAGAATGTTGAAGCTGCTCTCATTCATACAAAAAAAGTGGATGGGGACATCCCAAGAGGAGTCAATCCCAAAATAGTACCCTGAAGAAAATTTAGATCTTATTCACTAAAAATCTTGCCTTGAGAATTTAGCCTGATAGCAAAGATTGCCATTCATTGTAGGGAAAATTCATTTCTTGGTCATTCATCTATGACTAACTCCTTTGTCTCACAGAATAAAGAAAGTCATACAGGTTTGGAATGAGGTGAGAGTGTGTAAATAATGGCAGAACAGTCATTTGTTGGGAGAACTATTCCTTTAAGCTGTAAAAACAGTGATGAAAAATGGGAAAGTCTCCAAAATGTTCATGCCTCCATAAGCTTTTTATTTGCAGCTGTCGTCTAAGTCACCCACCAACAACAGTAAGCAGAGAAAACACATTACTGTAGCATTACAGCTCCATAGTGTCAAACACAACATTGATGGTTCTTTATCAGACCGGGACAATTACTGCCTGGCATTTAGAAAACCATTATCCCAAACAACAGTCTGCAAGGCGTGAGAATGTTCCCTCCGGCCTTGGCTGTCCATTTTGGTCATAACACTAGATATGTAGGCTGGTGAGATTCTGATCATTTGCAGATCATTTTCAGTTAAAATTGACCCCTTTTTTTCTTTCTTTCTATATTTTTTTATTTAAAATGTAAAAATGTTTCTTTAAAAAAATATTTCATTTAATAGGGTTTAGCGACACTGGTTTAAGGTTGTACTTACTTAAATTAATGGCCATACATTACTTTCAAAAGTTTGAGGTAGTAATATTTTTACTATCTGATCAAATAAATGCGGACTTGGTGAACATAAAAGACTTCTTTCAAAAAGAGTAAAAAAAAAAAACAGTAGAGTATGTTTGTGCTAAATCATAATACCAGTTCTTTGAATCTGATTTGAATATCTCAACAGGACAAGTATTGGTTCATGCACGCCTGGCATGTCCTTTTAAGTGCATCTCTGCTGATTTGTGGTTCTGCTACACGTCAAAGCAGATTTGTCTTGCTGTAACATGATTTTGAAATAACCGAGGGTGTATTTATGTGTAGGTCTGTGCTTTTAATAGAAAGTAGTTGCAAGTAGTTTTTATCTGAGTTCCTAATTGGATATCTGGAGGAGTTAAAATCCCCAGAGAATGACGAGGGGGACTGAAAGTTGGGACACTGTTTATCTCAAACCAGAAAAATAGTTTATATGCCACAACAGGAAGTGATGTGGCCAAAGTGTATTTTGTTTAGGAAAAAAAAAAAGCACAATCTCAGAATCACAACATAGCATGACATAATATCAACAGTAGTTTATTTTAGATCACAGATGTTTTCTCCTGCAAGTTTTGGATCATTTCTCAGGTGCTTAGCCTGTTTTTGCATTATATTTTAAGTATTACAACAAGCCAAGGCATATTCAGGAATTATCATTGACAATCACGCTGTCAGAAATGTAATGGATCATTGTAAAACATGCAATACAGCTTTTGAATTAATTTATCTTCCCTTTTTTTCTATGACTGACCATGTTGCACACATGCAGGGCTCACACAGGAAACATGCTTTATTCTACTCTCACATTTCTACATCTTGAACATGTGGTCTGCTGTTTCTTGAAAAACCCCTTTGTGCATTGATCAGGTGTTAGGAGGCCATGGAATTTTTTATTTTTTTGCATAGTTGATATTATATGCAGGTTTTCTGTATTTCCTTTATGCTAAAGGTTCAAAGAGCAAAATCAGATGTGCTGATAGAGTAATTACAGATCCAGAGCTGATGATTCGTGATTGAAATTCTTTCCCTCTTATCACAGCCCAGTCATTAAAGGAATTCTCCCAGCTGCTGAACACTGTGGAGGAGGAAAGACGACGACTAGTAAGTTGCTTTGTTTAGAAGTCGTTTAGAATCTTTTGTAACATTAAACATGTCTTTACTATCACTTTTGATCAATGTAATACATAATTGCTGTACAAAATAATTCATTTCTTAAAGAAATGGAAGTGTCTTTTCAAAGAATTTGCCTTTCAGTTAATCAATTTAAATTCTCAGTGATGCCATAAACGCACAGCATGATGTGGTCTACTTCAAAAGTACCGCAAACCTCATAAATGAAGTAGCCAGAGTGATTGTTTGCATTCTAGCAGTTGTCTCTTTATTGTTCCTTTTTATGTGGTTTTGTTCACACTTAGTTAAAGTTTCATAGCACACTTCTAGCCTAGTGGTTTAGCACCATAAGTGTGCGCTATTTTGAGGGAGAGTTTTTGTGAGCATCCACAGTCGGGTCTGAGTGTTATGAGAAACAGAAAGATGCTTTCTGTAGGTCGTGACTCTTCGAGGAGGTAAGGGCTTAGATCAGCAAGTGCCGATGATAATGAAATACCACTCATGCTGTTTCTCTGAAATATCATTTGCAACATCAATGCCAACAGCATAGCCATCTTCACTGCTATCAACTGAAGCTGCTAACGGGTGCTTTAATGGGCATTTTTACATGAAGCAGCGTGTTTCTAGGAATATTCCTGCCATTCACTGCTGCAGCTGGTGGATCATTAGTCATAGTACAGCAGCGAAAGACCTCATCAGGAAAACAATGCTCCTCTGTGCTTCACTGCTGACTCTACCCACATCTTAACAAACATGCAGCTCTGTTTGGGATTCATGTGACACTTCTCTGTGCATTTCTTTTTTTGTTAAAATAGTTTGAATGCACTACCGTTCAAAAATTTGGGCTAATTTTCTTGGCAAGTCTGTTATGCTCAGCCAGGCTGAATTTATTTAATTAAGAAATACGGTAATAATGTGAAATATGTCATATATTCATATTCGCTGTAATGGTGTGACTGTAAGACAGGAGCCTCTGTTGTAACAAAGACAAACAGCTCTATTGTTTCTTCTGGGCTTTTGTCTGGATGTCTAACAAAAACACTGAGGTCAAGCCTCAGGTCATCCACTCATGACACTTTGTTTTATTGGCTCATATCTTCAGATGATTGCTTTTCCAGCTTGTAGATCACACCGTGGTTTCCTTTCTTATGCTGCCTTGTGCAATAAAAATCATATCAGTGAGTCATTTCTGCTCTATATATTCATAGGGCCTTTCGCAACGTTTTAGTTCCAGAACTAAATGTACTAAAGTACTGGTATGATTTTGCACCAACTACTTCCCAATACCATTTAAAGGGTTGTACTAGGACTTGACGTAAGCCGACCGACAGCGATGTCATTTGTGCGTGTCATTCAACAACGTTAACAAAGAAGAATAACATTAACAACAGGAGGATGGAGGATGCTGTGATCGGAGCTGTGTTTTTGATGTGTCTCGCGGGTTTCCCAATAATGGACATGGAATGTCGACATATATACGTAAAGTGATTGAAAGAATGGATGGGAGGATTAAGAATCTCCAACGACAAATGGCAGTGCTGCATTTGCTACAAGTGAGACACTTCAGCGTCCGTATATTTATCGCTGGTCATCATACTTGCGGAATCGACACAATGTTTACAGTATGTCACATGGTTTTTAAATCATGGTGGGTGAGGGCGTTTTCGACCATGGTTGGCCAATCAGTGTCTACATGGGAAGTACATCACAGTTAGTACCAGTTGAGCTGGTTAGACCCTGCTCCGGAGTACGGGCTAATTTGGTTCTCGAAAAAGGCAGTCCGGTACTAAAATCGCACCCAGTTCCGGTGGTGGGAAAACGACCAAAAGTGGGTAGTTCCACAATTAGTTCTGGTACTATGATAAAGTTCCTGCGGTGCGAAAGGCCTTTTATCATCATATTTCATAAAGATGGATAATTGTATTTTTTCACAGCATCGTAATGAAGTGAACATATATGGCTGAACTTAAAATAAATTCAATACTATTTTCGAACTTTCTTGATAAAGATCTGGCAGGTATGTTGAAATATTCCAGATTCTCTCTTTTTTTGCCCTTTCTGATGTTTTCTTGTTAATATCGTTTTAATTGGTGATCAGTTTTATTGGTTAGTCCATTGTTGTCAGTTGTACTTGTTCTGTTCCATTTTGTTAATTTTTGTAATATACCTTTAATTAAGAAACCCTGGTCTTTAATGACATCATCTTCCAGTAAGTGACATCAGTGACATCAACATTTTTGGTTGGCTTACAAAAACCCAAACATTCTGTGATGTTGTGTGGTGTTAGTTCGTTTGATTTACTCTATAATAGAATTGTAAAGAAAATGACCTTAAACGTGGATTACATTCAAAATGTGTCAGTACCCAAAGGAAAAACAATTTGTTTTGAATTGGAAACACTTGATTTATCCAAGAGGATATGAAATATGTTGCATTTGCTCAGACAGTCCCAAGTCTGCAAGCATCCAAGCTGCAGTTTCAGTCCCATCCATTGTTCACTGGAGAATGCGGAGCTATGTGAAGAGCCTCAGGGGAAGAATTACCCAGCAGCCTTCTACAGTTTCTTTACTTCCTGCAGACCATGGCTGTGTTGCACTTCAGTCTCACAGGCTCCTGCGCTGGGCCTCTCAGGATGACAAACACCTCCGTCAAGCTGAGAAAGTCCCAGAACGCCTTTTCATTCATAGACGTACAATAATAGAGCCAAAGGGTGAATAACTCCTAGTAAATGCATTGCCCTCCCATGGGGTGCAGATGGGAAGTACTCCGTGTTACTGGAGCATGGTGCCGAGACAGTCAGGTCTCATGTAACGGTGAATCATTATGTAAACACAATCGTAGTAGTGTTTGATTTAACTTCTGCCATTGTGTTCTGCCAGATTAGTAGACGCTCTCATATCCAGAGGTACTTTCATCTTAGGCGCACCGCCAACATGCTCTGCTTTGAGTGGGAGGCATTTTCCCACATGATGGATCGGACTGATGTAAGACATGAGTTTCCTCTCTGGCTAAAAAGGGCCATGGGAAGTTTTGACGGGAGAAACTTTTGAGCAAACAGAGCGACTGTCTGCACTCAGTGCTCAGCTGTATCTGAAGTCCTGAAAGGCCTCTTCTTTTAATGAGATGAGTGCTTGTTGTTAGGGATGTAACGATTACCTGAGAGTTGAAAATCAATTAAAATCGGTTGAGATGCTAAACAAATCATGATTCAATTAGGAGTTTATATGAATATTGACTGTCTTTAGAAAAGTTTCGATGGTATTTTTTCTTTTGCCTCTGTATAATGCGTATTAAAGTTCATAAGTGAAGCGTAGCTCTGTTTACAGAAACCAAGAAAAATGCTTTAAGCGCCACCTGCTGGCAGAGAGTGAATCTGCGTCTCGTTCAGCTTGTCTGCTGTTTCTGTTTCATCCAGATATTTTTTATGTAT
Organism: Carassius gibelio; assembly: GCF_023724105.1. NCBI lineage: Eukaryota > Metazoa > Chordata > Actinopteri > Cypriniformes > Cyprinidae > Carassius > Carassius gibelio. Next base: position 17,014,537 of record NC_068416.1, on the reverse strand, counting down.
AGTTTCACAAAACTGAAGTGAAATCATTCTGTTTTTGCTTCACATTTCGAAATTATACAATCTAATTTAGATTAAAAACTGCTCATGTTGCATGTGTATGCAGCATCTTTGTTTGGATCATGGTTAAAATGCAGTGGTTGTCTGCCTCTAATTTTAAATGGGAAGAGCACAGACAAAGCCTTATTTTGTTTATATGTAAGTGCTATGTGTACATTAATGAGTAAAAAAATAAATGAACAAATGATTTTAGCAAATGGCTGCAATATGAGTGACAAATTTAAGGGGGACTGAATACTTTCCGTACTCACTGTATCTTAACTTAAATGCTCCTCTGCTATCATGAATATGTTTTTAAAGTTCTGCATTAAAATGTATTTTGATCATTTTGGGAAGGCATCAAGGTGTTGAAACTCTTAAAAAGGAAATTAAATAGTTTGGTGTAATTTATTAGTATTAAATAGTAGTATTTAAATATTTTAACATAAATGCTTCCCTGCTAATTAATATTTTAAAACCTTTGTCTGCCAATTAAAGTCATGCTGTGCATCCAACATTTAGAGACATTAAACAGGAAATTATATCATTTAGGGGACCCCTGCAGAAAATATTAGATCATTTATCCCGTTCATGACAACACAATCGTGTGATCATATAATTCTTGATATTTGTGAAACAAACAACCACTTTTTACATTTGAAATAAATAATTGAAAAACCTTTTTTGAAAATAATAAAGATATGTAACGTGTAAAGACATTATTTTTGCCTTTATTTGAAGGTTACTCCACATGACAAATGTATTTATTTATTTAAAAAATGAATTTGAAAAACTTTTTCAAAACTATACAGAAGTCAATCTCTAAGAACTTAGCAAATGTGTCCCTTATTCTTTATTGTGGCCACTCAATAATATCATTTATATGTCACATGTGCAGCTCATCTGTCTGATGCTTATAAGCCTGTCATGGATGTTTGTGTAAGACAAGTTTGTTTGACTCGTTTAAAATGCAAGTTCGGCATTTTATGTATAACATGTATGCGGTAAATCGCACTGAAATTTAGTATAAATATGCTGTTGGTTTACAATATAGGGAAAGACCATGAGCCGAACAGGAAATGCACTCATATCTTAAAACTGAAGTTGTCACTACATCCTTTCAAAGCCTGTAGCATACATCTGGACTTGCTTGGAGTCTGTACATTTTCTATTATTTGCAAGTACAAATTCCATTAATGTTGATGTGGGTGGATGGAGCCTGTAGAGATGGACGGTCCGTGCTGCCGCCGGCTGAGCAAAGGCAAGCATGTGGAACTTATTTTGACCAATTCTCCAGCGAGACATGAAGTCCTCCGTGCTGTGCCTGGGAAAGTGTATAAAAGGAACTAGTGTATGTAATTGTGTGTTTTTCCAATCGGAGTGCCTACATGAAAATGGTACTAATTATAGTGCCGTTATTTTACAGTAAATAAACGTAATTCCCTTGGATAGGTTCATGCACTGTGCCGCCTGTTAACTGTTAACAGACTGTGATGTCACTGAGTTTACACATTAAGAGAACCTCATTGTTCAGTGTGCGTTTTAACACTATAGACTGTAAAATGGGTGAATCTGAAATACTTTGGTTTAAACATGTTGCAGTTAATCATGTTAGAACTTTTAAGATGGAAATACTTCAAATGTATTTAGAAGTACTTAAAATGCTCAAATTTTTTCTTCGTTTAATCAAAATATTTACAAAATTATAAAAAGTTTGTGTGTGTGTGTGTGTGGCAACATCACTTTCCTTCCTTTTTCCATCTAGACCTTGTATTTTAATAAAACTATTTAAAACTATTTTCAATGCAAGTTACTGAAATTCTCATATTTTTAATTCATATTAAATCTTACACTAATGAATACAGGTAAAATGAATAGACAATACCAAGGCTAAGTACAAAGCAGCCATTTCTCTCAATGACTAATGATTATTTTGTAAAATTTTATTATATAGTTAAAGGTTTTTGACAGATGATTCATTAGTGTTGGTTTGTCATACTTGACTGTTTGAAGTTTTTAATGATTTTTCTTTTATTTAGATACAGAATGCTGATGATGTCTTGATCACACCCCTGGCAAAGTTTCGGAAAGAGCAGATCGGAGCGGCCAAAGTGAGTTGTTAAACCCTTTTGTGAGTTAATGTACTACATCTCAATGGAAAGTAATTTTTACCTATGATGTGACAGGATCCTATACGGTCAATATAGGTACGTGAAACCCTGCAGGAAGGGGGGAAATTGCAAACAACTGTTGAAGACAAGCGCAGTCAAATTATAGCCAGATACTGTAATGCCACATTGACCAACGTGAAATGGCCTGTGAGTGCTGTGCTAGAGGGCACGTTTACAACCAGACTCTAGTTAAAGCTTTACTCTTTCTAGGAGATTAGCTTGTTGTGCTGCATGGGAGCCCTGGTGATCTGTGAATGTGACCCCTCCAGAAGTATTAGAAGAGCTGGAGCGCTGCCTGTCGAGCTCAAGCATCCAGAGCCACAACTCTTGATGCCTTATTTGGGTGTTTTGGCCCAATGCTCTTAAGCGAGAGCTGTGAACGAACTCGCTCAGCTTAGACATTGAGACATGATAGAGGCCAAAGGGAATGGCAGTCCGGCTGTTCAACCTCCCGCAGATGTGTGCACATATTCAGACCAAAACACTGTCACACACAATGTATTCCTGACTTGGATACATAAATATTATGTCAGAATTGGAACAAACAGCTGAATGATAACTAGATACTTAGATATTGTAAATATTATAATATTTCTTAATAATATTTAAATTTTTTAAGAGTTTTGTTATTTTTGAAAGAAGTCTCTCATACTCATACTCCCATACAAAAAAATCTTCTTTTTTTTATATATATATATATATATATATATATATATATATAGTAATGTTGGGGGCATATCACCGTCTTTTTTTTATTTTTATAACTGTTTTCTGTTAGAATACAAATTATAAAACGTAATTTAATATTGGTATGGCAAAACTGAATCATTACTCGAGTCTTCAGTGTCACATGATCCTTTAGAAGTCATTCTAATTTGCTGTTCAAGAAACATTTCTTCTTATTAATAACATTGAAAACAGTTGTGTAGCTTAATATTTTTGTGGAAACCATGGCAAGATTTGAGTAAAAAAAAGTTTAAAAGTACAGAAATTATTTGACATAGAAAACTTAAATTATAAACATCTTTACTGTGACACTTTTGATCAAATTGATTATTTGTTTTACAGAACTGACCCCAGAATTTTCACCACGTGTGTACATGCATATTATTTATTTCTAAAAGGTTTACGGTAATGCTTTACTTAAAGCTTTTATGTATAATGCATTATAAAGGGTTATTATATTGTATTATATTATTTATATTGTGTGTTGTAATACATTACATTATACAATACGTTCTTGTGACCTGCTTAAAAAGCAGGTCACATTTTATTTTAAGGTCCAATTCTCACCATTAACAAACCATGAACTATGACTCTTGCCTCAGTAAACTCCTAATTTGCTGCTTATTAATAGTTAATAAGGAGGTTGTTAAGTTTAGCTATTGGGTAGAATTAGGGATATAGAAGATGGTAATGCATAATATGTGCTTTATAAGTGCTAATAAACAGCCAATATGCTAGTAATATGCATGCTAATAAGCAATTACTTAAGTATAGGGTCCCCCTATAGTTTTACCAAAATGCATTGTGTAACATTGTGTTATAATATATTAACTGTGACAATTATTCATGAGACTGTACAATGCATTTCAAAGTGTTACCAGATCCACTTAAAAAATGTTTGGCTACCTCTCCTATGATACTTTTGGAAGTGTTTCTTTCATGCAAAGATAATGTTTTTCTTAAAAATGCTTTGTATACATGTCTTTTTAAAATCCTTAAACAGAAAGCTTACATTTCTTAAAGAGAGTGATGTCATTGCTAGCCAGCAGATGGGCTTAGAAACTGGACTAAGCATGTCAGAAATGAGCTTCCTTCAGTTTGATGTTTGGCAATCCAGTCTGTGGTTTAGACGGTGTGTCCATTAGAGGGTCATGGGAAAGGTTAGGCTGATGTCAAACAGCAAAAACAAACAGCTCCAAACTGGTTTTAGTCACAGACGCAGTCTCAAAAAGAAGAAAAAAAAAGATTCTCATGGCTGGAGGTCTGAAGCATATTAGTGCTTGGTCCAACGTAAATAGGTGCTATTTCTACTTTAACATCTTAAATCATCTCGACTCTTTTGTTTTATAAATTAACTTATTTTTTTCTGACTTTGGGTGTAAATCTGTGAAATTTTATGGAACGTATTTAATACGGTGGATTATTTTAAACGGCTCTGCAGAATCTGCATCCAAAAACCTCTTCAGAAATCTACACAGCATTTTTTCTAATGTTTTCAGTTATAATACAGAAATCAAAAATAAATATGTTGGTTATGGAGATAAGTAGAATTTTATTGAAATAATATTTATTTAGTCTATTACATTTTTTTATATATATTAAATTAAATCTATGGAATAAAATGTATATGTAAAATAAATAATATTTAGTCAAATATATAAGATCATTTAATAATTTATTATTTTATAGTGAATATGTATATAATAAAAAATGTCCATTTGAAATCTGGCGGAAATCTGTAGGCAAAGGCTTCCAGCTGAATATTTAAAGTAAACTTGAATTCAGGTTCCTGGAAAGTCAAATGTGAGTCTGCCATCTACTGGTTATAACATTTCAGGATTACTTTTCGGCATGTCAAATAAAAAAATTAACTAATTCAAACTTTCCTATTGTTTTCATGGTGTTTGTGAATAAGTCTAACATTTTATATAACATCTTATCTCTGCAAAAAGCATTCATCCTCAATTACAGTGCAGGAAATTCCAACTCATTTCACCTTTTTTTTTTTTGAAGGAAGGGAAGAAGAAATTTGACAAGGAGACCGAGAAGTATTACACAGTTTTGGAGAAGCACTTAAGCCTGTCTTCAAGAAAGAAAGAGTCACTTTTGCAGGAGGTAACTTGAAAGTTCATTTATTGATATAAAAGTTCCAGAAACCCACAGAATATTACATTATTTTCGGATGATTTCTTTTACCTTCACTGAATGCTTTGATTATACTTCATAGGCAGACACCCAAATAAATAACGAAAGACAGATTTTCTATGACGCCTCCCTGGAATATGTTTTCAAAATCCAACAAGTGCAAGAAAGGAAAAAGTTTGAGTTTGTTGAGCCGGTAAGACACACCTATTTCCATTTCTGCAGTACTATGAATGCCACTTTTGTTTGGGGAGATGAGAAATACGAAGAAGGCTTCCTCTTACTGAGAGAAAATTGCTGCACTGTTTTTTAATCTATTACATCTTGTAACATCAGCAGGGTTGTTTCTCTGAAGCACATGCCTATCAGAAAGAAAATGATGATAACAGCCACATCCTGCAGCTAAATCAACCCCTGAATACACTGCATGATTATGAGAGTTATTGCTTTTATACAACTGTTGAAATGACCACTGTCTTTCTCGCAGCTGCTGGCCTTCCTCCAGGGATTAGTCACCTTCTACCACGAGGGTTACGAACTCGCACATGAGTTTGAGCCATACAAGCAACAGCTACAGTTCAACCTCCAGAATGTAAGAGCTTTCAGATAACGTTATCGGTCAGACAGTAAGCCAATAAAAATATTATGCTTGTATAAACGCCATTGTGTAGTGCTAAACGTACCTTAAAATTGTTGATTGTGTGAATCACTCAATCTTTATAATAGAATATCCAGTATTTATTGTTGCATATGGAAGGAATTGTACTTTGGAGACCAGTGATGTCCCTCGAGAACCAATTTACTGTTATTTTGATGTTCCCTCTAAAGACAAGAAATAATTTCGAGAGCACAAGACAGGAAGTGGAGAATTTGATGAGAAGGATAAGGTCTGCAGATCAGGACTTTAAAGCTCCAGGAGAGTGGACCATGGAGGGCTTCCTCTATGTGCAGGAGAAGCGTGAGTATCCCCCTGAGCATTTCTAATAATAAAATCATATATTTAAAGATTATTGTATAGCTTTTTATTAATACAATAAAAAAAAGTTTTTTTCAAAGATGTAAAATTTTTAGCTTTATAAAAACTAAACTTTTTGACATTATGTACTCCAAGGCTGGATTTATTTGAATAAAAATTCCAGTAATATTTTGAAATATTATCACAGTGCTTTCTGTTCCAATACATTTAAAAATACATTTAAAATGTAATTTATTCCTGTGATGGCAAAGCTGAAGTTTCAGCAGCCATCACTAAATTCTTCAATGTCATTCATTTGTTGAAAAAAAATAAAAATAGATGCGTAATAAATATACATTGTTGTTCACTGGAACAATTGAAATTCACTAATGATCACCTGTTTTCTGTTGAAGGACCCTTGGGGTGTACATGGAGTCGACATTATTGCACGTATGAGAAAGAGACCAAAATGTTTACAATGAGCAACTCTGAATTCAAGTCTGGAGGCAAACAGGTATTAAATGTTCAGAATTTAAAGAGGTCATCGGATGCCCATTTTTCACCAGTTGATATAATTCTTTAGGGCCTTCATGAAAAGTCTATTACATACTTTGGTTACAATTTTGTAATGGTAGTGTAAAACAACACCCTTTTTTACTTAAAAAAAAAAAACAGCTCCATTCACAATGACCCATTTCGGTGCCATGCCCTTTAATTGTTAATGAGCTACTGCTGACCCCGCCCCTCTCTTCTGTAGAGTGACAAGCAGTTCTCTGAGACTGTTAACTTGCTAACTAGCACATTATTAGGAAAGGCAATTTTGCAAGGATTCATAAAATTACACTCACTTAATTGTAGATGTAACTGGATGAGCGAAGATAAACACATTTAGGTAGATCGGGGACACATTCCTTTCAGAAACAAATGAAATCCACCACGTCTTTAGCGGCTCGGATTTCGGAGTAAATGACGACTGTTATATTCATTATTACATCCAACAACAGAACACCTCAACCACTTAAGAGTCATTCTTGTCTACATCTGCTCCGGCTGTGAAACAATGGCAGGCTGTTCACAGCTCACACAGGGCGGGTCTAAGGAAACACGCCAGTGTCAGTCAACAATCGGGGGAGGGGCCTGTGCAGAACTACATCACTCTGCCTAGAATCTGTGAATGGCTTGATTTGAAAAAGCACTCTTTATTTTTGGAGATTTAAAAAAAAAAAAACACTGGGTGGATTTCTGTCATTATATGATTGTTGTGTACATACTGCCAACACACATTTCAGTTCAAACAGCATGTAAAAGTGTATTTTGCATCCAGTGACCCCTTTAAACGCTATTAGCTTAATTTCAAATTACCATATTGAGATATCTTTTGTTTTTTCTTGTCCAGAATGGATTGATCATGAGTCCTCCTGAGATGTTTAAGCTGAAGTCCTGCATCAGACGGAGGACTGACTCTATTGACAAGCGATTCTGCTTTGACATTGAGGTGGTAGAAAGGTGTGTTCACATAATTTCATGCATGACATTGAGAGAAATCTGAGAGCTGCAGGAGACGAGAGTTATATTCTGTTTAGATCTTTCTTCAGTCCGTCATTTTCAGCACTCTCCTTCCTTCCATTTCTTCTTTTCTCTCCTCATAACTGAAGAGGTAACCCCTGTGAAGGGCATCTGTTCAATTATCTGCAATGTTTCTATAATGTCCATCGGTATGTTGCACTTTTATCTAAAAATGCTGGTGTGTTCTAATAATAATAAAATCTCTTTTAATAAAAACAATCTCCCTTCCCCTGAATGTGGAGCATTTAAGTTACCTTTTTAATTCTAATTAACAGTGCTCATAACATACTGAAACACTTTTTATGACATTGTACTATATACAAAAAACCTAATAAGTGAATGTTAATTAAATAACTGCACTTAAGCTTTTGAGTTATTGAAACTAGTTAATTAGTCTGTTTGACTGATTATGTGAAAATAGCTGAAAATTTACTCACCTGATGCCGTCCAAAATGTAAATCACTTGTTCATCAACTGATCCTCTGCAGTGAATGGGTGCCGTCAGAAAGAGAATTTATACAATTGTTAAAAACATTACAATAATTCACAAGTAATCCACACAACTCTAGTCCATCAATTAACATCTTGCGAAGCAAAAAAGATGCGTGTTTGTAAGAAATCCATCAAGATGCTTTTAACTTCAAACCGTTGTTTCCAGCTAAAATAAATAATTTCCAATAACTCTCCATGATAATGCTTTTTCCAAGTCATCTCATCTGAATCAGGAGAGAAATATGCACAGATCGACCACAAGCAAAAACATTCCAAAACAGTTCTAAACAAATATGTTGATGTGAGAAAATTGATGTGAGAAGACAACAGGGGATGGACTTTTCCAATGGAGGAAGTGTTTATGAAGTACAGGCTCATATTTTGGACAGAAGTGACGGTTTAAAGTTAAAACATCTAAATGATGGATTTGTTTCCTACACACACAGCTTTTCATTTCACAAGACATTAATTGATATACTATAGACTTTGGATTACTTATGGATTATAGTTATTTTATAAGATGTTTGCACTCTCATTCTGACGGCACCCATTCACTGCAGAGGACAAACTCCCCTACATCTTGGATGGCTTGAAAGGGGTACTACATTTTAAGCACATTTACATTTTTGGGTGAACTATTCCTTAAAATAAGTCAGTTCTTAAGAGCCATGGCTTGTTATTTAAACTAGTACTGTATAACTGGTTTTAAGTACAGCTAGAGATGATAACCCAAAAGAAAGATGTGTGTTTGTTTCATTCTGTGGTATCTGGCCCTTTAACTTATTTCATTCATTCGGTCTGCAACTTCGCCGCTCAGGTAAAATATGATTTCCTATGCTGTGGCGGAATTGGTGAATAGCAGTGAAGGAAAAACTGCTTCATAATACTGCTTGCATAACTCTGTTTCCTTCTTGCTACACTGTAGCATGTGGATTTGCTTTGCAGGCTTTGGAAACATTTCATTATTCAGTGGCATGATGCTTAAAACTAGTTTTAAACAGATAAATAAATAAAACTAAATGCAGAGTTCTGAGCCCTTACATTAGTATTTGAGAGTTAATAGTCTTCAGTGTGTCCCACAGGCATGGTATCATCACCCTTCAGGCTCTCTCTGAATCCAACAGAAGACTGTGGATGGAGGCCATGGATGGAAAAGAGCCGGTAAGTGCAACGGCCAAACCTAAATGAGATTCTGTTCTCAGTTTGATTAATATATGTCAGTTCACAGTACAATCATTTTTAACTTCTTGAAATCTTGATAAGGATTTAGACCACTGACTCCCTTTTTGCATTTTAGACATGTAATTATTGTTACACAGTCTTTTAGAAATCCAGGCAGTGGATAGTGTACACACGGACAGGAAAAAGATGACAGCTGAGAATTTACACTTCGCTAATGACTCTTTGTTTTGACTCTCATGCTGTCAGTTATAGTTGATTGGCTTAAACTCATTTGACCCTCGTTACACTGTTATTATTTAGCTGAGTTTGTGAATTCTTATATACAAAGGATTATTAGTGCATGTATGTTTATATTATGAAACTATAAATTGTGTTTTGTATATTCGTTCCTATCATTTATTTTCTGTAAAAAGATATGGATTATGCAATATAATGCATAAATGTATATGCTTTAAATAGCGTTTATCTTTAGTGTGTTATAAACACATGCTGATTTCTTCTAGATTTACACCCTTCCAGCACTTTTGAGCAAGAAAGAGGAAAGTAAGTTTATTCCTCCAATTTATTTAATTGTCATTTAGGTTTATATACAGTGAGATGAACAGTTTCATTTGGCCATGTGTGGTGTTAATTCAAAAGACAAAAATAGTTTACCAGAATTGGCCTTATATTTATAACATACTCTGTGTCCACAGCATTCCTAAATGAAGCAGGCTTTAATTTTGTAAGGAAGTGTATAGATCTTGTGGAAACAAGAGGTAAGTCTCTGCTTCTGACCTACCTTTTTTCATACAGTATATGACATATTATGTATCATGTATTATGTATCATTACCATTCAAAAGTTTAGGGTCAGGAAAAAAAAAAGTTTATTCAACAAAGTCAAATTAAATGGATTAAAAAAAAAAACAGAAGAAATGGCTGTTAAAAATTTGCCATCATAGGAATAAATTGCATTTTAAACATTATTATAAGGTATATTAATATATTTGTGTTTTTACTGTTTTGAGATGAAATAAATGCAGCCTTATTGAGAATTAGAGATTTTACCCAAAGCATCTTACTGACCTCAAGCTTCTGAATGGTGGTGTAGGTCTGAACAAAAATAGCTTTTAATTTTAATTGCTGTAAATTGAATCAGATATATAAATATTATTTAAAAAAATATTTTTCCTTTAGGCATTTACACAATGGGGCTGTACAGAATTGGTGGAGTTAACTCTAAAGTCCAGCGACTGATGACCTCAGTGTTTGGTACCTGATAAATACTTTAGAAAAATAGTTTGACTGTTAGAAGTACAGGTGCATCTCAATAAATTAGAATGTCATAGAATTCATTTATTCAGAAGTTCATTTATTTCAGTGATTTAACTCAAATTGTGAAACTCAGGTGACCAGGAGGTGATCAGTTTGTGGCAGTTTGTGGCACTGCTGAGGTGTATGGAAGCCCAGGTTTCTTTGACAGTGGCCTTCAGCTCATCTGCATTGTTTGGTCTCTTGTTTCTCATCTTCCTCTTGACAATACTCCATAGATTCTCTATGGTGTTCAGGTCTGGTGAGTTTGCTGGCCAGTAAAACTGGTGCAGTGACTTTGGTTTTCAAAAAACACAATGGACCAACACCAGCAGATGACATTGCACCCCAAATCATTACAGACTGTGGAAACTTAACACTGGACTTCAAGCAACTTAGGCTATGAGCTTCTCCACCCTTCCTCCAGACTCTAGGACCTTGGTTTCCAAATGAATTACAAAACTTGCTCTCATCTGAAAAGAGCACTTTGGACCACTGCACACACCAGTTCTTCTTTTCCTTAACCCAGGTAAGACGCCTCAGGAGTGGCTTAACACACTGCAGAGGACAGAGAGATGGAGCGGTCAGTGGCTTAACAACACAATCACTGTAGCCAAATTCCTTGACACATCTGTATGCCTTGACACCAGCCTCAGTCCATTCCTTGTGAAGTTCACTCAAACTATTGAATCGGTTTTGCTTGACAATCTTCATAAGGCTGCAGTTCTTTCAGTTGGTTGTGAATCTTTTTTTCTTCCAGACTTTTTCCTTCCCCTCAACTTTCTGTTAATGCTTGGATACAGCACTCTGTGAACAGCCAGCTTCTTTGGCAATGAATGTTTGTGGCTTACCCTTCTTGTAAAGGGTGTCAGTGATTGTCTTCTGGAAAACTGTCAGCAGTCAGCAGCAGTCTTCCCCAAGATTTTGTAGCCTAGTGAACCAAACTGAGAGACCATTTTGGAGGCTCAGGAAACCTTTGCAGGTGTTTTGATTTGATTAGCTGATTGGCATGTCATCATATTCTAATTTGTTTAGTTTGAATTGGTGGTTTTTAGTTAAATGTGAGCCAAAATCATCACAATTAAAAGAACCAAAGACTTAAACTACTTCAGTCTGTGTGAACTGAATTTATTTAATACACGAGTTCCACAATTTGAGTTAAATTACTGAAATAAATGAACTTTTCCACGACATTCTAATTTATTGAGATGCACCTGTACAAACGATTTCCATTAACTTGTACCAGATGTGTGTGTTTGAAACCAAAATCCATTTAACCCGAGTTATTTTGACCCTTCCAGCGGCCAAAGCTCCTGCAGATATGGACCTTGACCCAGACACCTGGGATAACAAGACCATCACCAGCGGCCTGAAGAATTACCTCAGGTTTATAAATAATCCATACAATCATTCATTTCTTAAAATGGCATGTTACCAAGGAAAAACAGGAAGTCATTCTGTTCCCTGCAGGTGTCTGGCAGAACCCCTCATGACTTATAGACTCCACAAAGATTTCATCATGGCAGTCAGTACGTTCTAGCATGTTCTTTGCTCTCTAAACTCCTCATCATGTCCATATGTGACTTACTTATTTAATAATTGGATGCCTTTGGGTTGTTGTTTTTTCTCTCTCTAGAGTCTGATGATCAGAACTACAGGGTGTGTGCTGTTCATGCCCTCGTCCACAAGCTCCCCGACAAGAATAAAGAGATGCTGGATATTCTGATAAAGCATCTACATGTGTACGTCACTCTAAATCCTCAAGTAGAAACTGCCCATCTAGAACATTTGTTCATGAGCACACTTTAAACTTCACATGGTGATGCTGTGTTTGTGAAACAATTTTTCTGCTGTTTTTGACAGGGTTTCCACACATAGTCAGAAGAATCTGATGACCGTGTCTAACCTGGGTGTGATTTTTGGCCCAACACTCATGCGCTCTCAAGAAGAGACAGTTGCTGCCATGATGAACATCAAGTTTCAGAATATTGTGGTAGAGATCCTCATAGAAAACTATGACAAGGTGATTGTTTAAACAATGATCTTTTAATGGAAACCATGCTGATAGAAGAACAAATTATTAAATAAAGGATGAGAATTTTCTGAATACTAGGTTTACTCCCTATATTTTACCCTTGATATTAAAATTCATGTCATGGGCCATAACCAAGAAATTGCTAATATTACATTTCTATACTATTTTATTTAAATAGATTAGACACAAAATGCTTAATAAAATCAATACTTTTAAATGCTATAAGATAATTTAGCCATCATGACATTATAATGGACAGTATACAAAAAATAGATATTCCTTTTGAGATTTGATTTAAGATTACATTTAACATTAACAGTTTTATTCAATTATTAGTGTTTTAGTTTAAGTGAGCATTAGATTACAGCAAATTTTAAAAGATAAAACAATTTAAAAATCAATTTTTAAGTTTTTAAGAAGTTGATAAATTTTAGCAAGGATGCATTCAATTGATCAAAAGTGACAGTAATGACAATTAGAATATTTCAATTTTCTTTTACTTTCTATTCATCAAAGAATCCTGAAAAAAAATATATCATGATTTCTGCAAAAACATATTAAACAGCACAGCTGTTTTCAACCTTGATAATAATAACAAATATTTCTTGAGCAGTTAATCAGCATAATAAAGGATCATGTTACACTTAGGACTGAAGTAATGGGGCTGAAAATTCCACTTTACCATGATAGGAATAAATAACATTTTTAAATATATGAAAATAGAACAGTTATTTTAAATTGTAATAATATTTCACAGTATTACAGTTTTTCTTTCAAAAACAAAACAAAAAAAAGTTAAATGATATTGTATATTCTGCAACTCCAAATATCTGGTTTTATATAGTTTTGCTTGTCTAATGTACACATTCTTAGTTTGGATCACAAACACTTATAGTACCATTTTGTCTTTTTTTTTTTTTTTAGATATTTCATCAAGCTCCGGACCCTAACGTCCCTCTGCCACAGCCTCAGTCCCGTGCTAGTGCCCGCCGCAGCAAAGCCATCTGCCTGTCCTCAAGGTCCCGCAAATCCAGAGGCCTGTACTCTCCCACCCTGTGCCTGGCTGATGCTGACAGTGAGTGTCTCCAGAAACCGACATCAGTCCTTCTATTAGAGTGTCAACCTAACCCCTTCTCTCCATCAGGTGACACGTTCAGCAGCAGTCCGAGTAGCACTCCCATGGGCAGTATGGAGTCTCTCTCATCTCACTCTTCAGACCAGAACAGCTGCTCTAAGACGGGCTCCCCATCATGTACCAAACACAAGGCATCAGGGAACCTATGCTGGACCACTTCATCTCCCTCCTCCAATGGGCCCAAAAGCCCCGCTTGCACCACCAGCCCTGATTCCAGCTCCAAAGAGGACGCCAACAAGACTGATGGAGAATGGGAAGAAGCGCTGAGCACGAGTCCAGGTGATCGAAGCTCTCCGGCTTCAGAGATCCTCCAGAGAACCCTCAGAGAGACTCTGGAGGTTCATGGGGAAGAACGACACAGTCTGTCCACCTGCTCTTCTCTCACTTCACTCCGCATTTCTGAGGGTAAGAACGAATACGTTTAGCTTCATTTTTGTGAGGTGAATTCACTAAAGGCCGAAACAGATCACTCTGGTTGTTCAGTTTAACAAACTATTGCTAAATAAGGCAAAAAAGCTAGTGTATTTTGTTCTATGGTTTGTATATCTACAATCCTTTGAATGACATTTATAGACTACTGCCACCTACTGGTGTAGAGAGTTGTTTTCTCTCATGCAAGTGCATCATACTTCATACTAGTTGGCATGCAAGATGCATGCAACGTGTTGTGACAACACGGTTGGCTTTTATCGGCTCTAGTTCTTTGATGTCAGTTTTTTGTTTCATGGTCTCAAAACACAGCACAAAATCCTTTTTGTCCGCTTTATCCACTAAACATTCTCAATCCAATGATTAAACATTTACATTTACAGCTATCAATTTAACAGATGCCGCGTGTGCAAATCAACATCAGTGGATCTCATTCTTCCTGCAGTTTTGTCCTTTTTTACACTTCTCATGTATTAATAAATTATTTCACACAATTTGTAATGTGTTTTTTTTTTTTTTGGGTTACGCTCAGGTTTCAGAAGCTGTCACGGCTCTATTCAGAGCCTGGTGTCATGCAGTCAGAGAGACAGTCTGAAGTCCGTCCATCTGCCGGAGCTTCCTCCTAAAGTGACAGTGACATATAGACACTCCTCGGCCAGCAATGGCTACCAGAGACCAGGATCTGTGTAAGCTAGAACCTTCTCACTGATCTTCTGTCATAATGTAAAATCAGTTTGTTACACTGATCTCATGCTTTTTCTTCCGCCAGTGTGGCCTTGCGGGCAGCAGTCTTTGAGAGTCCTGGAATTTCCCAGCCCCCAACGGGAAGGTAATGAGTCAGACTAAGAGTATTTTTTCAGTTTTAGTAATTATTATTACATATTTCCAGGCCTAAATGGAATCTTCCTTTTAATGTTTTTACAGTGTCTAGCTGAGAAAAACTATATAGTTGTGATCAGATGTCATTTATGCTGTTATATCTTACTTCTAAGGTGTGTTCTATGCCACTGTTCAAAAGTTTGGGGTCGACAAGATTTGTAAAAAGTTTTTGATCAACAGTTGTTAATATTGTGAAGTATTTTTGCAGTTTAAAATGTTTTCTTTAAAAAAAAATTTTTTTTCTTTGAATAGAATGTTCAAAAGAACAGCATTTATTTGAAATTACATTTTATGTTTTGTAACCTTCAAAAAGGTTTTTTAAATTTTATATTTAACGGAACAAAATGAATACAATTTTGTTTAACAAAAATGTTCACCCCAAACCTTTTCTCTGTATAGTGCAGGTGTTGTTGGTCATTTTGTTCTACTTCTTTCCAAATAATAATTTATTGTTCACAAAAAAATTTAATCAAATTTGATATAAAAAGGCTGAGAATTGGATGCTGAAAACAGAGTAAATTTGTGTAGAAACGCTTAAATGATGTGTGATATGACTGAATTTCTATTTCCTGTACTAAGAACAGCCAACATGGCCAAAAGATAAGCCTGGTGTTGATGTTCCCAGTGATATTAGTATGTTTCCGCAGTTGTCTTGTCTCTTAAATCTGGTGTTTGTTTTACAGAGAGGCTAAAGCCTTGTATTCCTGTCAGGCGGAGCACAGTCATGAGCTGAGCTTCCCACAGGGGGCGCACTTCTCCAACGGTAATGTTCCTAAGGATAATGTTTGAGCAGTACTGTACTTTTTTTGTGGAAAGACATAAACATAAAATGCTCTGTAGAATGTTGTGTACTCAGTTCTGCTGTATTTGACTCTTCACGTCCATGCAGTGTATCCTTCAGTGGAACCCGGCTGGCTCCAAGCGACATATGATGGCAAAACCGGACTCATCCCAGAGAATTATGTGGCTTTCCTCTAATCGAATGGCACCAGAACAGGCAAAAGCAAAGTCCATGGTATCCATGGTATTCATTTCTGCAAAAAAAGGGATCATTATATGCCTTACTGTATGTAAATAGTTTTTGTGTGACGTTATAACCAGATCATTGACTGTCGCATATGATTACGTTTTTTCAGGATGTAACTATCACCTTTGTCTTAAATGTATTGTAGATTTGATTTCCATCTAGGTACATGCAGTTGACTGTATTAACATTTCTGTGTGGCCCACAATGCGAATGGGCTCTGATATTTCAAATTTGTTGACATAAGCTCATAACACTCTGAGAAGTGTTACGGTACGGCTCTGAAGGAATCTATGGATTTGTTTTACATAGAGGGAGCATTTATTAGCGACTATATAAAGTAGCAGAAGATAATGTATTGCCCAATGTGATATTTGTGAAACTCTTGAACATATGTAACATTATTTTCAGTGATGCCAAAAGGTGAATCATGTTTGGTAAAAGTGAGTTAGCACTCATTGTTATTCCATAAATTTCAAAAGGATATATAGAAAATCGGTATCTCTTAGTAGTGAGTGTTTTTAATAAGAACCTTTGTCCTTAACATTTTTGTTCCAAATTTAAACAATTAATATCTTGATTGAACTAACTTTATAAGCCAAATATGTTTCTTATATGCTGCAAACCTGTTTTATTGTTCTAATATACTGTCAGTTGTGTGGCATTTGGTAAAAGTATGTTACAGAAAAGTGTTGTTTAGATGTTTTAGCTTATACTGAATATATTTGTTGAGTGTAATATAGTGGATTTCTTTTATTAATAAAGCACAAGAAAATACAAGTTCAATTTTGTAAAGTTTGTGGTAATTGCAATGAATTGTAGTTTGTGCTCACAAAAATGCAGCTGTTCACATAATGGTTCTGCTGTATTTTATTTTACATGGGTTTAGCATTTTTTATATGTTGAAATGGAAAAATTATAATATGTTATACAGATTGTAATACTATTAAAATAATTTACATAGTAATTAAATGTTTGGTAATTTTCTGTTTAACTAGTAAAATGTCAGTTTATTTACTGATTGGTTCCTTTGGTTGTGTTTTGACCTGTTTGCATCTATCTATCTATCACTGCCTTTGAAACCTCAGTTCAAATCTAAAAGGTTTTTCTTTAGAATGTTGTATCTGAAGTCTGCTTTACTGTCTTCGGGGGGAACACAAAAATTGACACAAATTCACATTTAGAAATGTGTAGACCTTAACTTTGTTTTTGTACTGTATAGTACATTACGTACATCTCGGTGACTTAAGAAATCAATAAATGCGTAAGCAGTCAGTCCCAAAGTGTTATTGATAGTATCTGACAAATTCCCCTAACTTCCCTCTAGTTGTCATTTGCGTGGAAGTTAGCTTTTACTTTAAACCGTTAATTAGAGGCTAATATCTGACCGCATCATAGCCATATTTAACCTCAATGTCCACAGAAGGGAAATTCCAGCGATGACCAGCGAAGTAGCCTAATTTCCGGATTTGAAATACAGTTTCGTTGACATGGCTGTATGGACAAAACGGTAGGTCAAAGATTAATCTTTCAAGCACATAAAACGTCATACTAGTTTTTTAAATAAAAAATCTCAGGATTTAATGACAAGTTGGTTTTTAAGTATACGAAATTCTGATCCGCACTCACGAGAGCAGACTCCTTTTTAAGCTTAATTTTACATTGTTTATTTCCCCATCAGTGATGCAATGTAAAATAAAACGTAAAAAGACGACCATGATTTCTTATAGCTACTAAGTAGCCTAACTTAATTTGTCACATCAAAATAAAAATCAAGTACGTTTATTTTTTTAGACCAGGACGGACAGGCTTATTCAAAAGGCTTGTGCTCTTAATTCTGCCAACTCAGCAGCATGTGTCACTGTGTCAGCAGTCAAACAACGTGACTCGCATTCTGGAAAAACTACATCCGTATTTTTCCGTTCTCTCTGGAGTGTTTTGTGAGGGATTTCAAACACTGTGACTGAAACTTTAGGTTCCTCTTATTCATCTTCAACATTTTGAACAAAACTTCTCTTGTTACAAAATGGAGAAATTAAGCATGTTACATAAAGAGCGTCTGTGGAAATTTTTTTTTGACATGCTGAAAAAGCAGGCTGTTGAAAGTAAAAAAAAAATTCTTAACCTGTGTTCGAACAGAAGTTTTTGTAGGCCTAATTGAGGCATGATTTATGATAATGACAATGACATTTGACGTTAAATAATAATTATAATAGGTTTTATTTATATAGCATCTTTCCAGAGCTCGAAGACAATTTACAATAAACATCAGAAAAGCTCATTTCCAGCAACAGAAAAGTGTTCACCTAGCAATATTACCTTCTTTAAAGCTGTAGGTTTAGCAATTTTTTTCCACTTTTGTGTGTGTGTGTGTGTGTGTGTGTGTGTGTGTGTGTGTTTTAACCCAGCAGGCCAAGGCAGAGAAGCATGTGAAACCACATGTAATCCTAGTGCAAATTCTTGCTTGATAAATAGCTGATTATCTGCTTCTGTAAAATAAAACGCAGTGGCTTGGCTTCTTTAATGAGATTTTAGTTTCAAGCAGTCCTGAGAGAGAGATTTTTTTCAAGTGCCTTCACTAGCATTGCCAGCTCCTCCATGTTGTGTGACTTTTCCTCCAGCAGCTCATAGCGAAGGCTTGAAATGTCCTGCTTAATCTCCTTCAGTTCACCTGTAACACAGCAGCCTTATGTCTGAGTTATGAAATATACTGGTGAAACTTCATTTTAAGGTGTCCTTGTTACACATTACATGTACTATTACAATAACAAAATAATTATGCATAATTGCGTGCAAGTAACCATAAACCAAATCCTAATCAACATAATGTAGTTGAATAAGTAATATAATAAATGAATAAGTACACTATAACAAGGACACCTTATTAAAATAAAGTGTAACCAATATATTAATAATACTAATTTATTTGAGTATATTCCAGTTATACATTTGAAATATGTCAAATATGAAAACAAAGACATATTTCACCCCAAAATGCATTATTTAGTTACAATTGTGCTGTTTCATACCCCTTTTCTTTTATTTATTCAGTCGGACACACAATGGAATTTTTATTTGTTATTTTTTAACATGACTCTGAAAATATATACAGTGGTGGCACTTGGAATATTTAAGATTGTGTCATTTGTTTTTGTTGAATTGGTCATTACAATACCCGTAAAATGAACTGTGAAAAATACCTGCTATAAAAGGAATCTTGAAATTTTGCTGGAATATTGAAACTGATGGAATGGCCCCCTCAAAGTCTGGACGTCAATCCCATCGAGCAAATTTGGGGCGAGTTGGAAAATATATACTGGACGGATGTATTGTACATTAAAAGAAAAGCCTTTGGCTTGAGTTGCAGAAGGCATGGGATAACATTAGTGTTGAAGTTCTCAGGAAATATACTGACACTATGCAAGAGAAATGTGCTGCTATTATTGCTGCAAAAGTTGGACACACCAAATATTAAATGTAACATTTTATAAAAACAGCACAACTCTGATATTTGTTGTGCTCAGAACAACCATCTTCATGTGTCATGAACATTATGAAATGAAATCACGTTTTGGAGGCAAAAAAGGTCAATATTTTCAGATCTATCAGGTGTTCTAAAAATTTTCACCACTCTATTTTACCATATATATTTTGTAAATTATACCTCTTATGAAAGCTTAAATCCACTCACCTTCATTGACTTCATCACATTCTTTGTCCTTTTGAGCTTTGATGATATATCGCTTAACAAGACGCTTCATAATTTTCTGTACAGATTAAATGCAGTAAATTCTATGTCAAATTGCAAACAAGCAATTGAGAACCATAATCAGATCTATAATAAAATACCAAAAAAAATGGAAGTTAACATGCCTGATATCGAGTGGAGCTGGGAAGAGATTTGTCCTGGCAAGTTTTGCTCTGTCCCAACTGAATTACAATCCAACAAATCAAAAGAGCAATTTAAATGGATTCATTTATTAAGAGTGCCAC
Organism: Carassius gibelio; assembly: GCF_023724105.1. Lineage (NCBI taxonomy): Eukaryota > Metazoa > Chordata > Actinopteri > Cypriniformes > Cyprinidae > Carassius > Carassius gibelio. The sequence goes on along the minus strand of NC_068416.1, from coordinate 16,994,480 downwards.
ACTGAATATTCTTACTCTAATGTAGAATTAGAGGGTATTTTCCTTACCTCACTGAGCTCAGACCCCTTCACAATGGCTTTGTGTCTGTTGAAAAGCTCCTGCAAAAGACTCTTAGCCCCCATAACTAGACCCAGAACAGATTTGGGACTGGGAACCAAGTTAAAAGGCACAGGGAGAGTCCGGCCTTCCTCAAAGTAGGTGAACCAAAGCTTGGCCCGGGCAAACTTCCACTCCACATCTGCATCATCCTTCATGAAAGAAAAGTGAACCCTAATGTTTTGAATACTTAAAGAAATGAATAAATACAGAGATGCAGAGGTACGAAATGTGAAAGAAAATGGTTAAGTTCAATTAAAACGAATTAAGCAGTCAAACTAATTAGCCCATTTTGAGGACATAAGGTCTTTTTTTTTTCGTAATATGCAAAAACTCTACACTGGTGTGCTTCATCAGCACAAAGTCTTAAATACAGATTTACAGATTTCATGTCAGCAGATTTATCATGTCAGCAGCTCTTCAAAAGAAATATCAAGACATTTACTAAGAAGACGTCAAGTACCTCAATCTCCTGAAAGGAACTGTTGATCATAGCAATGAGCATGTTGAGTAGGACGATGACCACCGTGACATTGTAAACTCCATAGAGAACATAGCCAGTGTTCTCAATGAACTTGTGTCCATTGTTCACGACTACTGATTTGACTTCAGAAAGGCCAAATATTGCCCAAAATAATGTTTTGAAGCTTTCCTCTACACTACAGAGACATAAAGAGAAGATATATATTTAATGAAGGAGGTTAAAATTTTGAAACATTTCCTTTTCTCATAAGAAGTGCATTTATTTTGCCATGTTCATGGATCAATTTACTGTGTATTCAAGCTACTGTTCAAAGAATTTGGGGTCGGATATTATATTTTTCCCTTAATATAAGAGTAGTAAATGATAATTATACATTATATGTCATCAGCATGGTCCATTACGCTGTTGCAGACTGAGCGGGAATGGAAGGCGTTGTTATTGTAATACTACTGTATGTGATTTTTACTGTAATGTTTTCACACCAGTGAATGAGACATGAATTAATCTGACAGTGTTGCAATGAATCCTCCACCGGCGCCATCTCTTATCGTGTCGCTGGTTAGGATCTGAGCAGGGAGGGTGTGAGATAGCTTGCTATTACTAGGCTTTCTGAAATCAACTTCCCTGCCTTTAATGGGCAAAATCACCAAGATTGTATTTCTACTCACGTTGTGAAAGCTTCATTCTGTTTAGCGCCCCGATAATATGAGTAGAGGTTGAACATTCCAATCATGAAGGCCAGGAAGACTAAAATGAAGATAACCATGAACTTGAAGATGTCCTTCACAGTTCGCCCCAAAGATATCTGCAGTGGTCCAAAGCTCTCGTTCGCTGGCAGGATGTACGCAATTCGAGAAAAGCTCAGGACCACTGCAATGGCATACAAGCCCTCAGAAACTAACTGAGGATCAGACGGGAACCAGTAGATCCGAGCTGGAACATAAAATACATTTAGCTAGACATTGATTTGTAATTTAGTATTACTAAATGTTTCCTAACTTGACGGGACAATCACTCACCCAACTGGAAGTATCCCACCTCAAAAGGCAAAGTTACATTGGTTAAATCAGTGTAGTGCTCATCAACATAGCATTGTGCTACAGATGCATGCCAGAAAGCCATTATCCTCGAGATGAAGGATGCCACAAAAATGGCCAACATTCCAAAGTCTAGCAAATTCCATGGCTCAAGCAGATATTCTCTTGGACCTTGTGACCAGATCTCCTTGCACTCTGCCCAAATCATCCCTGAGCAAAGGACATTAAAACACAGAAATGAATGTTGAAACATGCAGTTTGTCTTGAGACATGCAAATGAACTGTACATTTTGTTCTCTAAATACAGATTATATTAGAGTAGTAAACTTTAAAATCAGTCAGAAACAAACCTATGACCCAGGAAATGATGAGCATTTCCATCCATGTAAAGGGAGTTGTTTTCATACGAAACAGCTGTGTCGGATAGTCATGAATGGTCATATTTGGAAGCAGCTTTGTCCCATCGAAGCGGTCTGCAGCGTTCATGACCAAAAGGCCAAGGAAAATAGTGAAGGAGGCCGCATGTGCCACAAACTTAAGGAAAGGGCCACGCATGATCTTTCCCATCTGTTGGTAACAGAATTTTTTACTGATTGTGGTGTGACTTAAATAAGATTTTATGTGCTGTGGAAACATTCTTCTATTGTATATTTGTACATTACTGCTTATCAGCCTGATATGTTTATCAGCCTTTCTGTGACTCATAGGATATGGTGGATATTTTAAGCACTGGTATAATTTACAACCATGGGAACAGTTTTACTGAGGAAAAACTGTTTTTTGCCAGTGTTAGAAAGTAAACAGCATACCTTTGTGTGAACGCACTTACCTTGCTGCATGGTGCCACCCAATACACCATTGCTAGAAAGGGAAGTCCGATTGCAACACCTAAAACCACCAGGAACTTAATAGCCGTTTTTTGTTGCCTGAGTCCGGGCAGGTTTTCGTACCATATTGATAAGAGCTGTTGTTGACAGTTAGGATGGGCAACAAACTGTTTGGGACAAATCAATTAAAAGAATCATATTGAGATAGAATCCCTGTGTGAAAAAACTGCATATGTTGGTTAGGTATGTTCTGAAGTATGATAGCTGTGTTAAGCTGGCCCTTAGTTGGTCCTTTATGAGCTGGTCCTGGATGAGCAACTTGCTTCTGCTCAGAACCAGCTTCAGGTCAGCTTAAACCAGCTCCCATTCATGCTTCAAAACACACCTAACCAGCATATGCTGGGTTTTCAACAGGGATTTGAAAGGAGATTGTGAGATTTCTGTTTTTTGTATTTACCTTTTTCAGTTCATACTTTATTGCGAGTTTTAAGCGAATGAAACTTGGTCGTCCAGGCACTTCTAAAGTCTCATCCTCTTCACCATTCAGAATGGCTTCCACTTCCTCTGTACTCCGACACAGGTCCAGAAGCCCCACAACAAAGTCTTTGCATTGCATAGAAAGTTTCCTATATTCATTCTGAGGAAGATAATCATTACAAAGAACATGCAATCTTTTTACATATTTAAAGGAATAGTTCAACCAAAGTGAAAATTCTGTAAAAAAAATTCTTCTGTGAAGCACAAAAAGAGAAGTACTGAAGAATGTACCGGTCGCCGAGTTTCAAACTGACAATAAATTATGAAATAAGGCAAAAAAAAAAATTGTGTATGAATAAATGTGAAATGTGTAAACTGGTGAAATGTGTAAACTGGTATTCTTCTGGTTTGTAATAAAATCACATGACTTTCATGTTTGAGTGAACTATTCTTTTAAATGACAAACAGGCCAGGTTGCCACTTGGACTTAATTGGTGTACCTTAAATTCTTTTTCAATATTGGCCAAGGAAGCCAGCTCATTGCTGAGCTCCAGGGCCGCCAACACAGGATCCTCATTGGACAGAGAGAGGTACGCTGGACTGGCCAATCCCCTGTACGCATTGATACGCGAGCGGGAGTGGGAGAAAGAATCATATTTTTGATGATAATTGCAGGTGTTGCAGGCACAAAAGTAGTCGTGTGGTTGCTCAATGCAAGCACCCATTCCCAGAAGAATGTGCACGATTTCGTATTCGTGACAATGAGATGCTACAATTATTGGAGTGACGTCATGAGAAAAGCGAGTGCCATCTTCGTCGTATGCAAAAAAGTCATCATGCATTGGAGCCTGACTAGGGCTCCCTGTGAGTCTCTTGGAGTCTGCGAAAGCTTTGTGGCTCAAAATGGCCTCAACAATCCTAGTGTATCCTTTGCTGATTGCCAACAAAAGTGCATCCCCAATACGCGACAGGTTGTCTTTCTTCAACAAGAGTTCTATTACTTCTAAGTGCTCGTTTGCCACCGCCAACTGCAATGCATTCTGGCCCATGTAGTCCACACAGTTAACGTCCAGCTCAGGGATCTCCTCAAGCATTCGGCGCACCTCGGGTATGTTTCCATACTCGGCTGCATCAAGGAAACGTTCCTCTACTGGGGTTAGGCTGTTGGGATGGGCATTAAACATGTAGGCTGCCCCTCGCACTGCCTGCCTTCTGCTCTTGGGTAATGCCTGTCTGGCCAGGTTCTCACTATGATTAAAACAGATCAAAAACGTGTACTGTGACTTCTATTTCATAAAATGATTTTAACTATTCACACCACTTCAGGTACTTAAAAATAACTAATTACCAATCTTCCAAAGTTTGCACTGCCATCTATCATTATAAATTATTGTATACACAGTATATTTAGTATATGCATTGTACAGAAATTGGTATTGGTGTATTTTTATTGATGTATATTTATTTCAAATCAAATATATAAATATTTGATATAAAACTTGAATTACTAATCTATAAAACAAATTAAAAGCATATTAAATTAATGTTATATTATTGTTTTGATAAATATAATACGGTATTATCACAATATATATTAATGATTGTGATGTCTAATGTTGCCTAAACAAATTATGAATTTTACAAATATAATGTTAATATTTTTTTTTAATTTCAAGTTAACATTTTTTGAGAATATGTTTTCGAATAATACATATTAAATCTTCATAAGATTGTTTTTGCAGTTGTCTCCATCCAGAAACATCATTCATTTATTCAAAGAAACAAATACAAACAATGCTTTATAGCCGGTAAGTTGATAAACATGCATTACTGCCAATGCCTTTTGGATGATATGCTTTTTAACTGCATTACTAAAACCAAATTAATAAAACCAGACATTTTAAATAACCAAACCAATTGACAGAAGTTTCACTAAATACTGAGTAACAGTTTAAGGTCAGGACATTGAACGATATATTATCTTAGAAGGCAATGGTATCTAAACATACAAAAACTTGACCAACTCACCCATGGTAGTGTCCATAACTGCCATAACAGTCCTCTCCAAAGTCTTCGTTCATCAGTAGATTGTCTTTACTTCTGTTCCTCTTTTCAACTGTGTGATACTTTGAATGATTTCCATCCTCCAGAACAGGTCTCCTTTGATTCATGCTTCCAACTGAGGCAGTACACGTCCGAAATGTGAATACAGCAAAGCTAACACATCCTGTTATCCAAACATCCAGCTGTGAGTGATTGAGTGTGCGCTACACACTGGCAAGTCACCATCTTCTACAATCCTTTGTTATGTTCCCAGTTAAGTCTTGAGACGTAGTGCAGAGCACAGAGGAATTCTGAATGTTCTTTTCCACTCATTGGCAATAAATTAGAAATATAACAATCTTCATGCTGGTTTACAAAATCACAAAATGTTTTATTTGATCAAACTCAATTAAGCTTAAAGTGTTTAGTCCTGATTTTATCATTAGACAGACAACAGAATCCACTGATTAGAAACATTTCCAATTTGAAGAAACCCTGAAGAAATCGTAGAAATGTCTCATGCAGCTCCCTCACCTTTCAAAATATGTTTACTTTACATTCCTCTCTGTTCGTAGGAACGGTGATTAAAATCTGCTTTCAGCTTCCAAAATCAAAACCCAGTGACAGAGTGCAGATATAGAATCCCTTTGGGTCTGTTTCAGCATTCCCAATAAACCTCCTGTGTGTTCATTACAAGTGCCCAGCTCTCTGTAAACTGTGGGAAAGGGCTTCAATGGAATTCCAGACTGACCAATTGTCAATGTACAATCAGCGGCGGCATCACAATTTTGATTTGCTTTATTTTTCTTCTCTCTGGCATTCTTTCTCCCACAGCCCCCCATCTGTGTGTGTGTGTATGTGTGTGTACAGTATACCCACATGATTAAATTTGTACGTGCTGTAGTGGTCAGTATACTGCCTCAGAAGTCTTAACTGAGCATGTGAGCCAAACCGATGGGTCAAAAGGCAACGCACACAGTGGGTCATGGGAAGCCACTGTCTTGTTTCTATACTCATGTTGATAGGCCCTGAAACTGATGACTATCAGAGTGACTATTTTTTGACACCGGTATTTCTTATTATTTCCAATGACAAGCTTGCCCACTGCCTATATATATATATATATATATATATATATATATATATATATATATATATATATTTTTTTTTTTTTTTTCAGATTTTATTTATTTATTTTATTTATTTTGCTAAATATATAATGATCTCTCCTATGACTGGCAAACCTCCGTGTACCCACATTACTGGCAATGTATATGTATTATACATACATGAAGTTAATATAGTCATGTCCTTCTAAGCTAAGTCAAGTGGAATTTACCAAATCACCAAATCAGCATTTTAAATTTCTTTTTTTATTTCTTCCTTATTAATGGATCATGTGACACTGAAGACTCCAGTAATGACTGCTGAAAATTCAGCATTGCCATCACAGGACTAAGTTACATTTTAAAATATATTACAGTAGAAAACATAGTAATAATATTTTACAATATCTGATTTTACTTTTTCATCAAATAAATGCAGCCTTGCTTGATCATTAAAGATTTATTTCAAAAACATAAAAAACATCTTACCAACCACAAGCTTTTGAACAATAGCTTATCGCTTAGATATTAATACATTTTGTGTATTAAAAAATCTAAACTGTGACACTCCATGACTAAATTGAATCACTTCAATGAAGTCTGTAGGTTATTTGCTGTGAACGCAAAATTCCACCATGTAAATAATGTAATATAGATTATATATTGTGTTACAAAAAATGAAATTTTTCAAAATATTGTACTATTTTGAGATGTGCCATATACTTTTTCGAGCTGCATATGGTGCATCTCAAAATTGTACAATATTTTGAAAAAGTTCATTTTTGGAACATTTCAAAAAGCAAACTTTCATATATTTTAGATTCATTACATGTAAAGTTTGACTTTTTAAGACCTTTTTTTTAATTAGAGCTTACAGCTCATCAAACATCCTGTATATCTCAAAATATCAGAATATTTCCAAAAATATTCCAGAAGGAAACACGATGCATTAAGAGCCAGGGGTGAAAACTTTTGAACAGGATGGAGATGTCCAAATGTTTTTTTTTTTTTGTTTTTTTTGCATTTAATACTGCCATTCGGAAGCAACAGAAGATACTTGCATGTTTCCCAGAAAACAAGTTAAGTACAATTTACCTTCAAAAAATTTTTCACCCGCCGGTTCTTAATGCATCAGGTTTCCTTCTGGAGCGTCAGTGAATGTTTAAACCTTTTTTCCCTCCAATCTCTCACAGTGACTCCCACATAAACCCAGGGCAAGGTCCTGCTCACAAAACACTTAAGCAGAACTGGACTTTTTGTTTAGTCTTTGGCAGGACAAAATCTGGCAGGATTCTTTGCTGTAAATAGACATAGTACAGATGGTTTACCATATACACGTATCAACTGACATATTTACCAAAGGACAGTGATGCTAATAGTGGCCCACACACTATGCAGCTTGTTTTAAGCGTGTTAATTATCTCTGTCCTGCCAATGAATCAGGACAAACAACAGGCCACCCAAGTCAATGGGGATACTGCTGTGCACCCTTATTTCAAAGTGCCTGGTCACCTTAAAGCTTTTCATTGTCAGAACATCATTAAACCTTTTTTTTATTATCTTAATGAATGCAGTCTAATAGCGTGCTCAGTAAATATTTTTAGTTTTTACTGTGTGAATTTACAAATATTTACAACATGAATTTATATCATGCAACTGTGACTGTTACTGTAATTATGACTTTAAATCTCCCAAAGTGACTCTATATGTTGCAATGTGATTGGATCTTGGAATTGCAACTTTATTACTCGTAACAAAGTTGTTATAGTTTAATACAGGGTTTTTAATTTAGTTGGTTTTTATTTCATTTTCAGTTTAAAATTATTTTGTTTTGTTTCCATTATTGTCTGTTGGTTAATAGTTACGTTAGTTTATGGTTTAGTCTTTATTTCTATTTCTCAAATGAGTAATGAGTAATGAGTAAATTACTTGGCAGGGGACAAATTTGTGTTGTTAAAATGATTCCTTATTCAGTCCAACATAACATAATTTTGCCCACATTTTATGGATTTTTGGACAACTGCATGTCCTCTGATGGGTCTTAATACTTGTTCAAATGAGGGTGGGCTTTACTCATTGATGGTAATTCAGACTTGTTGAACTTCTATCATAATTGAATTCTGCAAAGAGTGCAACTGAATTAAGATTCAGTAAAAGCCCTATTTAGAGTATGAATAAAATGTTAAATGGTATTTCTCCATCAGTCACTTATTATCTCTTCACCGTCATTCCTTGTCTGCTTGATTTAAATCAAAGAGGTTATGACTTGATTAAAGGTCCTGCCTCTGATTTGGGAGATGGCCATCTAAATCATCATGTAGAACTTTATGATGGACAGTTACATTTTAGGGAATGCTAGGGCCATTTCATGAAACTGTAGTCCAAAGTATTCAAACCAAAAAAAAGAAAATTCAATATCATGTTAAAATCAAAGGATCATTTCTGTTTCGGTTTGAAGCAATGTGTGATAGTTTCAGTTCAGTTCTTAGGTTTTTTGTTATGTAGTTTCACTTTTAGAGTAAGTTCCAGTAAACTGTAATAACTTTCCTAACTCTCAGGACTTTGGCTTCTTGTGACTTCATTTCTCTGAACTGTGACCTCATGGGATTATGTGACTTTATTCCTCTGTGAATTCATACCTTACAGTGTTACTTTGTTTTATTTTATATTCAAGATAGATTTGTACACATTTTTATTTTATATTGCTTTATTTAAACCTCTATCTCACAATTACCATTTTTATTTTTACTCTGAAAGTGGCGAAAACAGGCTTTGAGTAAAATCTCTTGTAAACATTCAATGGAGAATTCCTGGAAATATCCCGTGTTGATAGTTTGACAGTTTCTTTCAGACTGAATTATTTGGTTTAATTTAGCATGGTTCCATGTAAATAAAACATTTTAGTAATGACACAGTTCCCTTTATTCATAACAAAAAAAGATGATGAATATTTTGGGCCGTGACCCAGGATTAAAAAACATGGTGGACTTAATCACAATGCCAAAAGGTTCATTCTTTGCTTTTTTAGAAAAGCTCACAGAAAAAAGTGCAAGTTTTTAGTGACTCCAGATGATAAGTTGTTCCACTTTAATGCAAAAGCTTCCAAAGCTTCAGCGATTTATTTTAAATTCGGGATCTCAACTCTTCTGATCTTCATAGTCACCGATTTGATTTTGACAAGTGTGCCATTTTTGGTCCAGGTGTCCCAGTGCATATGTGTCTGGGTGGAGAGATCTTGGTCCAGTGGTGAGCCATTCAGATTTGCCTTGCCACACTGATTAAACCACCATCCTGTGTTATTCTGGTTCACACTGCAGCTCTCAACAGCTTTATTAGCAAAAGTGCAGAATGGAGAACAACCGTCATTGTCAACATCAGAGGTACTGAAAGGGGCTGTGTCTTGATTCTGCTCTTGGTCATACCCTCGAAAAGCATCACCTGCAGAAAGAGAAACTGATAGATTACATATTTAATCCAAATTTTCAGTAGATTTCTAGACTGTGCAACTTAATCATCCGCGGGCCCACATGGAATATGTGGACATTATTTGCATTTCCCATGCTAATTTTGTAGAAAAAAGAAGTGTTATAGGAATAATATTTGCTATTGGCTGACCTGCACTACCAGCATATCTGCCAAGGTGTATTGCAAAGAATTTAGTCTCGTCTTCAAGCCAGAAATTGTCATATGAAGCATAGGCGGTGGTGTCATCTTGCGAGACCAGAGACACGTGCAGCTGGAAGCGTGTGTTTCTTTGATTGACAATATTGAAGATTTTTCTCAAACCCAACCAGTGTTCACCTTCAGACACACAGATATATTAAAGTCATTAAATGTATACAGTAACGGTTGTATGAAACCTGTATGAGTCTCTTTCTTCTGTTGAAGACATTCAACCGTTTTTTCCCTAGAATATGGAAGTCAATGATTACTTGTCTGGTTACTAACATTATAAAAATAAAAAAAATCTTCTTTTGCATTCAACAGAAGAAAGAAACTTATACAAGTTTGGAACAACGAGGGTGGATAAATGATGACATAATTTAAATTTTTTGGTGAAATTTCCCATTAACTGACTAACTGTGGCCTACCTGGTAAATGTCCAAATCCATCCAAGTACTGTGACCACATTTGTTTGAAGTCAGTGAGACCATCCATCCGTCTCTGTATTACTGTCCATCCACCCTCCATGTAATCCATCTCACAGAACACCTGTTAGATGGCCAGGTTAAGATACTTAATTCATTATGTGTAAACCTAAAACCATGTTTGATTTGCTTTCAGATTAAAATAACTATGGTTGGAAGTTTTTACACATAACTAAAAGAATGTACTTTCCTCAAAGGAAACATCTGTGTTTTCTGGCTGAATTATATAAATCCCGCTAGGGATTTTTGGAGAAACGGCACCTAGCGTCTCTTGGATGTCACTACAGTCTTTCCCTGTGGAATGAAAGGGAATTCACTATGAGGACGTGTAAATAATAAATATTTTGCAGAACGTTTGACAGCATGTTAAATTTCTCACCGTGGGACTCCATGGGCTTTACCGAAAAGATGTCACTGTTGCTTCTCTGCACATCTGAACTGAGTGTGTTTACTTTGGCCATAAGCTCGGTTATCTAGAAAAGGACATCAAAGCAATGTGTTGAAGAATGCAGAAGAGGATATGCAGTTTGAAAGTTTGGACATTTTAGAATACCTGATTTGACAGAAATTCTGAGGATTTCTGCTGTTCATCAATGAGATCTCTGATCAACTTCCTAGTGTTTCTTGTATATGACACTATGGTATGCTGGAGGTTATCTAAGACAAACAACCTGCATTAAACTCTGTGAGAACTGCAGTGGGTTTAAAAGAGTGACAAAACGTAAATGTGAAGTGTGTGTAAAAAATTGTAATATGTTAGCCTTGACCCCAAAACCAGTCATAAGTAACATGGTTATATTTCTAGCAATAGCCAAAAATACACTGTTGGGGTCAAAATTACTGATTCTTTTTTTATGCCAGAAATCATTAGGATTTTGTTAAGATCATGTTCCATGGAAGTATTTTGTAAATTTCCCAACATAAATATATCAAAACTTAATTTCTGGTTAGTAATATGCATTGCTAAGAACTTAATTTGGACACATTGGTGATTTTCTCACTATATATTTTTTCAATAGTTGTATATCAGCTAAATATTGTCCTATCCTAGCAAATCATACATCAATAGAAAGCTTTATTTATTCTGCTTTATTTCAGACTCGTATGCCTGGTTTTGTGGTACAGGGTCACATACGCATATGCACATGCTCTGAGTGCTGTGCACAAAAAAATTTAACACCTACTACACAAGGAATGTTTCTCATCACGCATTAGCTTTGCAGTCATTTCACATGGCATAGTGCATTTGTCTTTGTCTGCATCTCTGTTATAATGCTCTTTTTGGCCTTGTAGAGAGGCGTCCTCAGATTCCCCAGTCAATATAGCAGGATCATTGCGATTAGTACTGCTAGTATTCTAAGACAAACAAAATATACCACACATTATTACATATTCAGAAGTTGCATTATACAAAAAAATATTCATTTAAAGTATAAGGAATTTGTAAAATAAAATGTAAATATGATTTATTGGATTATTTAACATTAACTTTAATGTACCCTTTTCCAGTTTTTATATAAGCACCATATGTTGCCTTTATTGTGATAAGAATGAAATACTGATAAATATTGCAAGAATATAAATAAAAACTTTAAAGTTTATTAACATTAATTACAGATTAATTACAGAAGGGAGAAGTTTACAACACTCACCACAGCTGATGATGCAAGAAGATGCAGAAATAAAGTGGTCCAGATCATTTTGGTGTACGCAGCGGTCCCACATGTGAAAGTGTGAAGATGTGCTCCTTCCAATGAGACGGCAGTTTTCTCCAGCATTCTCTTGTGGACCGAACTGCCTGTTTGCTTCAGAAGAAAAAAAAAGAAAGAAAGAAAGAAAGAAAACCTCACAAAAACGACAAACAGCTGTTCTCACCTCAACAAAAAGTGTCCAGACCAATTCTGTTTCATTCTAAAGTACTTTTGTTTTATTGTACTCCGACAACATCCTGTATTGGCTATGAAAACCAGATGCTGAAATGTGACACTTCTCTCTGTTGAGGTGGGAATCAGCGGGACCCAGAGCAGCATACGTAAATGCATTCCTTCCAGAAACACATGAAAATCCTGGACATGGAAGAATGAAATGCTGTGAACCTAGAGGATGGCACTAGTAATGACAAAGTAATGGGTTTAATTCTAGTCGATTTATTTAAGCCTGATTCAAACTATATACTGATTTCACTATAAGTTTCTTTGAATAATAGAATGCAAAATGCATTAATGTATAAATGTCCTTTTCATTGTACTCTTGGCATGAAGAAATTCTTGATCATGGTCAAAAGGTTTCATGGTATTGTCATTCATTATACCCTTAAGGAACCCATCTTACGACCCATGCACACCAAGAAAGATACAGTGCCGTGAAAAGTTTTTTGCTCCCTTCTTGTTTCTTAATATTTATTTTTTTGCATATTTAAAAGACTCAAAAAATCTAACAAATTATAATATTACACAAAGATAATGCAAGTAAATACAAAATGCAGTTTTTAAATGATGATTTAATTTAAGGGAAAAAAACCTTCCAAACCTGCCTGGCCCTAAGTGAAAAATGAATTGCTCCCTCTTGCTAAATCATGAAAGATGTGTTTAGAAAGCTGAGTTAAATTTCAATAGCCAAACCCAGGCCTGATTACTGCCAGACCAGCTGAATCAAGAAATCACTTAAATAGATATTGTCTGACAAAGTGAAATATGCTTAAAGAGCAACCTATCACGCCACCATCTAAAGAAATTCAAGAACAAATGAGAAACAAATTTGACATGTTTTAGTCTGGCAAGGGTTATAAAGCCAATTCTAAGGCTTTGGGACTCCAGTGAACCATTTTAGAGCCATTATCCACAAATGAAGAAAACTTTAGAACAGTGGTGAACCTTCCTAGCAGTGGCAACAACAACTCATCCGGGAGGTCATAAAAGAACTCGGAACAACATCTAAAGAACTGAAGGCCTCACTTGCCTCTATGAAAATCAGTGTTCATTCAACAAAGACAAGAAGAACAAGACTGGGCAAAAACAGCATCCATGGAACAGTTAAGCCACTGCTGACCAAAAAGAACACAAAGGCTCATCTCACATTTGCAAAAAAAAAATTACTTGATTATCCCTAAGAAAAATGAGACAAAACTTTTACTTTTTGGAAGGTGTGTGCCCCATTTCTTCTGGCGTAAAACCAACACACATTTCATTAATAAAAGAACATCATACCAACAGTCAAACATGGTGGTGGTAATGTGATGGTCTGGGGCTGCTTTGCAGCTTCATTTACATTTATTCATTTAGCTCAGCTGACGCTTTTATCCAAAGCAACTTACAATCGCTATATATGTCAGAGGTCGGCACGCATCTGGAGCAACTAGGGTTAAGTGTCTTGCTAAGGGACACATTGGTGTTTTACAGACAAATATGCAAAAAGAAAAAAAAGATTTAAGAAAGCAGGAAGGGGACAAATACATTTTCACGGCACTATAACAAAAATGCTTGTCTGCATTTTTAAATGGACTCTTACTGGGTGTCAATGTTCATTAGCTGGAAAAAGTCATTCTGAAATTGATTCCATCATCATCATTATCCATTATCTTCAGTTATCGTCCTAGGAGCGAGCAGGCCTTCTGCTCCCGCGTCATTTTGCACCGTGAGCGCGACTGTCGTCAGTCGTCATGGTAACCGGCGGACAACAGGAAACATGGCGGAAGAGAAACTTTCATTTGAGCAAACGTTCTCTTTCAATTTGCTTTCTACAAAAAAATTCACGTTACAGCAAGATCCTAAGATATCACGACTCCTGATGAAATGGTAAGAATATGCTCTATAGGTGGTACAAGAGGCGCGTCATTAATTTTGTGCTCATTAACACATTTCTGCTTAAAATTGCTTATAGTGTGTGTGATTCTCGACAATATTTTATTAATTTATATGTAAGACATTGGAAATGAAAAACTGATGAATTTGAAAGAAACGGACGAATCTTGTTTTTTCCACTATTTTTCTATTGCTGTACTGTATTATATTTAATTTTATTGTCTTTTTTAATTTTTTAATTTTTCTGTTTTATTCTATTAATCTATTTATTTTTCCTTTATCTGTATATTATCTTTTTGCCTGTGTGTGTGTCTGTATTTTGCACTTTTTCTGCTTTGGAAGCTCCTAACACCAATACAAATACCATACTTGGCAATAAAACTCATTCTGATTGTGATTCGGAAATGAAAAGATGTATAAGTCTCTGCATCCATAAAACACATTAACTAGAAATGTACACATTTTATTACCATGAACTGAATTTCAATTAAGAATTGATGATTTGTGATGCTTTATAAAACATGGCTGCTATCCAAATCACAAACAAATAAGAGAAGAGCAAATAACAATGCCATGAAAAATAGAAAAAAGAAAGAGAAAACCTCCTTGATCAAATGGATGTCTCGCAAAATATGCATATCCATTTTACATCTGCAGCTTATTTTTTTCACTTCAAATCTGTAAGACGTTTTTGATATACAAAAAAAAAATAACATCATGGAAACATGATTCACTCCTAATTAGTCGATGTAATTTGTTTAAAAGACAGATAGGATGTTTCAAAATCAACCCCACAAAATTTAGGGGGAATCCCAAATGAACAGATTCTTGTAAAGCTGTTTTGATTTCTTACCTATATGCATGTCAACCGGATATGTCATTGTAGATTCTTTAGGTAGTTTCCTGATGAGAAACTACCTATTTCACTGAGTAAAATGGGTGAAATTATGTAAAAATTGTGGATTACTTAAGTTACACATTACTGGTATTTTATCAGATGATCAGTATAAAAATGACATAAGATTACATGATTAATTGTTCTTGCACTTTCTATCAAAAATTGATAAATTACCAATTCTTAAATTCATCATTGCTTTTTAGGTCCATGCTAGGTCGAATTAACATCCAGGCCTTCAACTTTGACCAATCTTTCCAGTCTTATAAAAGCAATGACTTTGCTTGGGTAAATATTCACACATGAACTTCGACTTTCTTGGTCACAGCAACATTAAACAGTCAACATTATTATTAGTATTCTTTTATTTTTTATTTTTTTCAGAGTTTCTTTCAAGATCCATGTGTGAAGAACAATTTAAAGGTACTTGATACTGCTGGATCATGGACACCACTGGGTATGTTAATACTTCTGATGATAAGGCATATTGCCATTGGAATTCATTTACAATGTTTTATGTCAATTTATGTATATATCTCCTTTCATCAAGGCTAATAATGGCTCATGGCTTTTTAACCATTCACAGGTAGAGACATCACACATGTAAATGTTGAAGTTGTTCCATGCACAAAGGTGTCAGTAGATATATTCAATCCAATTTACTCAAATGGAATAGTGCGTACATCTGGCCACATTGTCAGATGTTATCATGAAATATACCCAGACTTTGATGAGTTAAGGATGGTATGTATTGTTACATCATTCACTTTTATCAATGATGCTCTCAAACATGGCTGATCATAGTGGTATCAAAAAAATTATTGTTTAACCTCTGTTGTATGGCATGCTCTCTGACAGCTTTTGCTTGAAGAAGATTCTAACAACTATCATATAATCAGTCCAAGTGATCGTCAGGAGTTTTTATTTAGACTGTTCAAGCATTTGGTCTTAGGTGGTGAACTTTGCCAATGTGAGGATGTCATCGATCCCTATATTGAGACAGCAAAAATTATGTACAAAGACTTGGTCAGGTGAGAATTTTACAGACATGTTTGTTCCATTTTAACATTTCACATGAATGTGGGACCAAAATAAGTAAACTGGAGTACACATTAATGTGGATAAATGTTTAATGGAGTAATATCATATAGGATATACACATTTTTTTTTTTTTTAACACATGACGTCTTTACCATGATACCCAAACAAATGTATGGTTGGTTGTCATATGATACATTCTCTTTCATATGTCTTTTACAGTGTTCAAAAGGATCGAGAAACAAAAGAGATCACTGTGGTCACAACAATCTTGAAAGTTTCTGCTCATGTATGTCTCTTATTTCTTGTGCATTATTATCATTAAAGATGCAGAATTCCTTATTATGTTAACATTCCTGTTTTTTTATTTATTAGGATCACAGTGGATTGTGCTACCCATCTGCAACAGAAAATGAGCAGACATTTGCTTACCTCTGTATTGATCCATTCAAAAGGCATGTGTACGTCCTATACCATTCATTTGGTATAGGGGACTTTAAATGAAGGGCCCTAGATCTCATAAAAACACTGAGACATTATTATACACTACAACCACAATCTTTAATTTATGTTAATCAAGTGATGGGAGAACGTTAATTAAATGAACAGTTAAACCTAGAATGAAAACCTTCCAAGAATATAATGTAGCAATTCTGTAAATACATTTTGAATGTAGCTTCATGCTTGAAACATGGTATTTAATAAATTTCAAGTGATAATTTTAAGTGTATGTAATTTCTGCTGAGAAACCGGAACACATCAACGCACTCCACTCGGGCCACACCCATAATCTGAATGGGAGTGTCAATCATGCCCCGAACCTGAGTCAGCAGGTTGTGTCTGAGGGGAACCTCCCAAGGAGGGCCGGCTAACAGATTAACTTATTCAGAGAACCACGTCTGAGTGGGCCAGAACGGGGCCATACCAAACCAATACCAAAGGTGACGGAGGAGACAGGGAAAACCAGAGTGGGCAATGCATAGTCATACTTGAAGCAAACAAGTTCACTTCTACTCGGCTGGACCACTGCCAAATGAGACTCACCACCTGAGGGTGCAATCTTCATTCTCCATTCTCCAGCCTCCAAACTCTGTCTCAAGAACAAGTCCGCTCCTGAGTTCAGGTGACCTGGGATATGGACTGCTCTGACTGACAGGAACTTGGTCTGCACCCAAAGAATAACACATCTCACCAACCTACACAGGGGATGAGAGCGTGAGCCTCCCTTACGAATTAGGTATAAGATCACAGCAGTGTTGCCATCCTGATCTAAATGTGACATCCACTCAATTGGGTTGGGATGAGTAGGGCGGGCCGAGAGCCGCGGGAATGGAGCGAGGCCGGTGGTGTGATTGGAAATGAGCATCACCTGCTCGACCCACTGGTCTCAGAGTCCCACAGAGGAGATCTGATGGATACAAAAGAGGAGTGACGACTGTGAAGGACAAGAGAGGACCATTTTATTTTGTGTTTGGTTTTTATTTGCGTGCGACAGTTGTCCACGAGGGGCTGTCGCACTGTTGTGTGTTTATTTTGTAATTAAAGTTCATTTTGATTGTCCGCCAGTTCCCGCCTCCTTCTTCCCGAGATTATGAAGTTTGTAAACCGTTACATAGGGTAAGAACTGTTTAAGTGCCAGAACAATGCCAGTGTCTAAAAAAATGGCTTTTTTGATTGAGCTAATGCCAGCGACGTTAAGGTGACTCAAACCTCAGACACCCTGGAGCCACAATGGTGCCAGAGATGTGTCCATTCACCATTCAGGCCAGTTCAAAGGAAGAATACAGTATTGCCAAGCTTTATTCCAAAAGCAGGCCTGAGGAACCTGCCTGTGTCTCTTGACAATCTGGCTGCAGAAGTACACATCCTTAGATATATGGTCACAAAACAATCTCCAGTGAGAAAGGATGAACCTCTGCATTAGTATCATTAACTTGCTACTCAAGCACAAGTTTAGGTAACGCAAATCCAAATCAACACAATCAGTCACATTAGAAGTGACAGCATTACTTCCAAAACAGGTAGTACTATAAAGCTGGATAGTGTAACCATACAATAGCCCGATTCTCCTTAATGAGTAACCAAAACACCCAAATTGTGGGAAAAACCTCTGAAACATAAAGTTGATCATAAAGTCAGGCCAGCGCCCAACCAACATCTACTGCAGGACTTTTTACAGTCTGCACCTAAGACCAGTACACAAAACAAAAGTCCGAAGCATAAGCACCAATCAGTTTAACATGCCTGCATTAGTGCAGCATAGAAGTAGAGAGAGAGAGGCATCTGCGAGCAAGGAGAAAGATAGGAAAAACACATCTGCTCACTCTACCACCTGATGTTTTATCACTCTGCCACTATGCTCTGCCACTATCACTAAGCTTCAATAAGAAGGCTCGCTATAAGAAACTCTTCATACATGAGCTCATCCCTGAATTTGTTTCAGCTTGATGCAGCAGCAGCAGAGCTGAAAGAAATTGTATTAGTAATTAGTCGGGCAAACTAATGCTTGGTAGCATGAAATTTCAAAAACATCATGCACAACAAAAATATGCTGCAGGACTCCTAAGAGTCCACACCTAAAAGCAGTACATGAACAAGAGTGGGAAGCATAAGCACCAACTCAAATGAACATGTCTGCATTAGTGCAGTGTCTCAAGTTTTAGAGAGAGATAGGAAAAACCATCTGCTCACCATGTTATTGTCACGATCATTAGCTGGAGTGCCCACGAACTTACGCACTGCAGAACATAAAGCACCAATTCGAAACCTTAATATGGACTATGCAATTGCGAGACATTATGTACAAGCTAATCACGGCTCTAATGCATCCTTAAAATTTTGGGGGATTGAAAGAATTCTACCCTCCAAACGAGGCGACGATATAATCAAGTACCTACTACAAAGAGAGGCATTCTGGATTTTCACTCTTAACACAGTGGAACCTAATGGTCTGAATGAGGAACTGAGCCTCTCATGTTTTTTGTAATTCACACTGGAGTACACCTGAGTGCCTAATTATGATTAATTAATTGATGTACCACACCCATCTAGGCTTGTGGCCAATGATTTGCACTTCAATGTTATAAAATCTGTATGTTGCCTTTCATTGTTTGACTCTGAAGAAGACGCATGAGCGTCGAAACGTTAGTCATTTTTTTTATCAATAAATTATTCAAAACATTGTGTGCTCCGGTTCTGTTTCCTTGGTCCGAGCTTGACCTTGGTTTTCCTCTTTTGAATATTGGGTCCTGTTCCGTGAGCACCAACCAGGCTGAAGCACTGTAGAGGGCTTCTATTCAGTAGAGGGCAATCCACTCAGGATCATTCCACCAATCAAACACCAGATGTCACCATATCACTTGGACACTAGCACCTCTCATCTGTTGCACCACACCCAAACTACATCTTCCACGAGCCTCTGCATCACTATCACCTTGTCACACCTGCAACTCATTCATCAGCTAATCTTCTTGCCACACCTGCACCTCATTTACACATACATATAAGCAGCACTCACACACAGCCACATTGCGAAGTCTTGTTTAGCCAGTCTGACATTTCGGAGCGTTTTTCCTTGTGTTTGTTTATAAAGTACCTGACCTTTGGATTGTTCATACCGACTCTGATTTTCTGCTGCCTGTCACGACATCTGCTTGTTTCTGTTATCGATTCTGGTTATCCTTAACATACCTGACGCCGTTACTGATCATTGCCTGTCTGACGATTCTCATAACTAAAGTTCTGCATATATAACCGAACGTCTCTGTCTCCTCATTACAGAAGGTCAGTCATGAATCCAGTAAGCCAACTTATGTGTTTACGTCAGGGAATTTGGCCCATCGAGGACTATGGGAAGAACTTTATTCAGTTGGCCCATTTATCTATCATGGACGAGATATGCCTGATGATATTTTTTTCATGGTGGCTTATCTGAGCCACTCGGCTCACTCATGCCTTTGCATGATCCTCACTGGACTCTGCAGTATTATTGATCTGGCACGCCAACTGAGCAGCTCCGCATATACTGTGGGTGTTGTGGAGGAGGAACACCGCACTTTTGCAGTATCCACCACTCCTGAGCCTTGTCCTGTTATGGCCGCCAGCCCAGCGCCTCTGCACAAGGTGGCCGCCAGCCCAGCGCCACTGCACAAGATGACTGCCAGCCCCATCGACTTTCCAGAGTCAAGTTAGGTCCCCGTCAACTTCCCAGAGTCAGGTCAAGTCACTACTAACACCCAAAAGTCAGGTAAAACAACAGTTGATCTTCATGAGCCAAGTCAAATCACCAATGATCTTCATGAGCCAAGTCAAATCACCAATGATCTTCATGAGCCAAGTCAAATCACCAATGATCTTCATGAGCCAAGTCAAGTCACCAATGATCTTCATGAGCCAAGTCAAGTCACCAATGATCTTCATGAGCAAAATCAAGTCACAGTTGATCTTCCGGAACCCAGTCAAATCACCACAGGTCTACAAGAGCCTCGTCATCTCTCCGCCGAACCCCCAGAGCCTCGTCACATCTCAGCCGAACTTCCAGTGCCCTGTCACATCTCAGCCGCACTTCCACAGCTCTCGTCCTCTCCAGTCACAGCCATGGAGGCCGTCTATGAGCTCTCATTCGTTCCGGACATGGTTTCGGAGGCCATCCAACAACTCTTTCTGTCCTGTCACGGCCACGGAGGTCCTCCATGAACTCACTGCCTGCCCTGTCAAAGCCACGGAGGCCAGCTACCATCTCATCATGGCCACGGAGGCCGTTTTTAACCTGTTTATGTTCTCGGTTGCAGTCCCACCTGACCAGACTTGCTCTCCTGTGCCATCGACTCCACTGTGGTGGTCCTCTGCTCCGCCCTGGTACGCTTCTGTCCCATCTGCTCCGTTGTGGTGGTCCTCTGCTCTGCCCTGGTGGGCTTCTGTCCCGTCTTCTCGGCTTTGGTCATCTGCTCCACCCTGGTGGGCTTCTTTCCCGTCTTCTCGGCTGTGGTGGTCCTCTGCCCTGGTGGGCTTCTGGTCCCATCTGCTCAGCTATGGTGGTCCTCTGCTCCACCCTGGTGGGCTTCTGTCCCATCTTCTCGACTGTGGTGGTCCTCTACTCCGCCCTGGTGGGCTCCAGCTCCACCTGCTCCGCTCTGATGGGCTCCCACGCCACCTGATCTGCCAGGGTGGGCCCCTGTTCCCGAGTTAGGCCCAGGGTGGGCCCCTGTTCCCGAGTTAGGCCCATGACTGGCCCCTGTTCCCGAGTTAAGCCCTGTTCCCGAGTTAAATCCACGGCGGGTCCCTGTTCCTGAGTTAAACCCTGTTCCCGAGTTAAGTCCATGGCAGGCCCCTATGTTAGGCCCAGGAAGGGCACCTGTTTTCCCGAGTTAGGCCCCGGTCCCAGCCCCTCATCTCCCACACAGACCTGGCCCTCCGTCCCTTCCCTCTGTTCAGTCTCCGCTCCACCGCCCTCCTAGATTGTTTTGGGGTGTGTCACGATCATTAGCTGGAGTGCCCACGATATTCAGTAGAAGTTCAGTTCACCCATTCCACCCATCAAACACCAGATGTCACCATATCCCTCATTTGCACCTCATTTACACATACATATAAGCAGCACTCACACACAGCCACATTGCGAAGTCTTGTTTAGCCAGTCTGACATTTCCGAGCATTTTTCCTTGTGTTTGTTTCTTCAGTACCTGACCTTAGGATCGTTTACACCGACTCTGATTTTCTGTTGCCTGCTTGCCTGCTTGTTTCTGTTATCGATTCTGGTTATCCCTAACATACCTGACACTGTTACTGATCATTGCCTGTCTGACCATTCTCATAATTAAAGTTCTGCATATTGATCCGAACGTCTGTCTCATCATTTCAGTAATAGCCTGTTGAGAATACTCTTATTCGTGAGCTCATACACAACACGTCTTCATCGTACGATTCACAACTGAAATGAGCTTCCGAAGTATTCCATAAATCAAGATTGACAAAGACAACTGGGTCCACATTGTGCTCCTCGTCCGTTGAACTTTAAAAGAAACTAGCTGAGAACATGAAAGATCGTTCTACGGGCAATGGAAAATCTGCTTCATGAAGGAAATCTGATGAAATGGTGTGCAGCACACTGATATAGCATGAAGCCTGTGTTAAGCCTCTGTTATACTTTTCCGAGTCCGCTAGTGTCCGCTATGGTGCACAGAGGCTCTTAGCGGACAACAGCGTGTGGTCAGTATACTTCAAAAGCACAATTGCACATGTGCAGACAGTGTGAAAAAGCCCATTGCTACTCGAACCTGTGCAATCCGTCAATAAAAGAATATAAAGAAAGCAAGATGTGCAATTATTCTGGGCAATTGTTTGTTGCAGAGTGGACCGTCAGCATATGCTTTTGGAAGAAGTCCGTGTCTGCGCTGTATGGTCTGGAATGTACACACGAAAAGTATAAACAGAGGCTTTATACTTCCGCATGAACGATCCAGAACTGCACACGGCAACACGGATGTAGACAACTTGTATTTATACTACCAAAAGTGTATGTGCACAAAAAATGGGAGGCATTCTGTCATCTGCTCAGAGCATTCGTGCACACTCTCCGATGACTATTTTTACGTCACGTCTACCTAGCGGTCCATAGTGGACTCGCAGACACGGAAAGAATAACAGAGGCTTTAAGTGTTGTATGTGTTGGGCGGTGCTTAATCGCTATTGGCCATGAATAGGCGAGATGGCATAAGGACTCCAGACATTTGTCACACCAAAGGCGTTCTCAAAGTGACCATTGTTGCAGCATTGAAGTGAACAAGTAAATTTTTATATTTAATAAAGAACTAGTAGGAATTACGAAATTGGGTAGGGGCTTCTCAAATCGAAGACTGCATGACTCTCATGCTACATCATCAAAAGTCGCTGAAGGAAGTTTTTAGCCTATGAGATTTTCGAGTGGGTAGAGCATAAATGTCACACCATAGGATAAATGAAAGATGAGTAGTCAGATACAAGTTTCAGTTGCACTCAAAAAACAACTAACAACAGACACAATTTTAAAGCATTGAAGTAGCCTACAGCACAACAAACTGAGATCAATACAATAGCTGAAGTTTGCTGTTAAAGGGGGGGTGAAATGCTCGTTTTCACTCAATATCCTGTTAATCTTGAGTACCTATAGAGTAGTACTGCATCCTTCATAACTCCAAAAAGTCTTTAGTTTTATTATATTCATAAGAGAAAGATAGTCTGTACCGATTTTTCCCGGAAAAACACGACCGACTGGAGGCGTGACGTGTGGGCGGAGCTAAAAATTCACGAGCGCATGTAGGCTTTTGCGTTGAGAGCGTTTGGAAGCTGTGACATTACCTTGAGGAAAAAAACATCATCCAAAACAAACCATGGCTAACAGTCAGATTCAGCCGTTTATTTATGATCCAGAATCAGATCCCGAGGCTGAAACTGAACGAGAGCAGCAGCAGCAACGACTCGCTCCTAGCGGGGCTTGAACCCGGGTCTCCGGCATGGTAGGCGGACGCACTAACAAGGAGGCAGAGATATTTTAAGCAGTTTTACTCACCGCCTGTGGTTCCAACACACGATCGTGACCCTTTTTCATTGCATCATCCTTAAGAAATAAACGATATGCAAATCCGTCGTCAAACTGGGCCTTGTTTGTAAAACAAGCATCTTCAAAATGCAGGGAACAAACACAAACACTTGCACAACTCCGTTGATGCTCTGTAAAAATAAACACCATCCACTGGTCCCTTAATGTTGTTTTTTCTTTGGTAATCTGTGCAGGGTTGTCTTGCCCTGGCAACCAAAAACACACTCCTTTTGTGACATTTCGCGACGCTCTCGCTCTGATCAGTGAATGTCTGTGCTCAGCCTCTCAGTGCTTTGCTATACGGGAACGCGCGCTCTTCCAGCAGATGTTCCCTTAGGACCCATATAAGGAAATTCCGCTCCATCTAACGTCACACAGAGCCATACTCAAAAAAACTTTCAGAAACTTGTGACAAACCGGAAGGAGTATTTTTGGAACAGAAATACTCTTCAAACGTACAAAATTAATTTTTGAAACTTTGTCCATGTTTAGAATGGGAATCCAACTCTTTAAAAGTGTAAAAAACTCAGTATTCATGAAATAGCATTTCACCCCCCCTATAACATTACACAAAAATACCTGCAATCATTCAGCCATGGAAGACTGCACAAAACGTAAAAAATAACTACATATGTAGTTTAAGCATAAGTCTGCGAATGGCCAAAAATATATAACGTTACCGTTTTTTTTCTCAGTTCCATACGCTTGTCCCGAAAACTTATCACTATTCAAACAGAAAAATCGGAGAAAACGAAAATGTTAAAACACTTATGTCAGTCCGAAGGCAGATTTGTTTCGCGTCCTTGACTGGTGCATTTAAAAGATCCTGTCACCCACAATCCACATTTCAATTCACGAAAATAAACTGAAGGAAAACGAGTCAGTACTGAGCTTGTCTGAATTTAGTATGAAATCTAAGACAAAATAAATATGTTTTCGTACATGTGTCACGCTGTCTAGTCTCTCGGTGTTTCTCAATGTCAAGGAAGGATCCTCGGAAGCCAGTATTTTGAGTATGCTACGTCATCGACATCCGTCGAAGGACTGTTCCAATGTCGAGGATCCTCGGAATTGAGTCCTTCGTTCGAAGAATATCCCATACACAGGAAAGGATGCATATGTGTATCCTTCACGCTCTTCGAGCTCTCAAATCACACACAATCCTATGCGCGCAGCTTTGCTATCTAACGTTAGTTCAAAAATTTAAAAATGTTGAACATTAACGTAGTTGGAGCGTTAACGGTTATTTACGTTACCAAACATTTGTTATAACTGTAGTAAATATAAGTAAAGTTTGACGATTAAATGCCAGTACAAATTACTACCGAATTGATATTGTAAATTATACAAATACAAATGGTTAACTGAACCGGACCTGTCATTTAACAATTGGTTGCGTCAACGGCATTTCTTTTATAAATAACTAGTTAAGTAGTCCAAAGTAATTTAATGATACCATTCACAGCGTTATTCAAACGGACCTTTTCACTGACGTAATGACGCAATTACGTGCACTTGCTAGCCTGTTCCATTTACGTGTTTTCTGTATGCTAAAGAGGAGTCTCACCTAGCCTCTGAAGGAAGTGACTTGGAAGGATCAGTCCTACCAAGGAAGTATCCTTGACATTGAGAAACGCCTTCTGTTTCCCTGGGTGTCCACTAGTGGGCTCACTTCCCCTTAGGCACTTTAGATTAGATTAGATTAGATTAGATTCAACTTTATTGTCATTATGCAGAGTACAAGTACAGAGCTAATGAAATGCAGTTAGCATCTAACCAGAAGTGCAAGAATATAGTGTTTTATATACATAAAAGTGCAGAGTAAGTAAAGCTATGATATACAGAATGTACAGTGGAGTTGCTATATACAGTATTGAGCAGAGTATATACAGAGTATACATATGAATGCAATGTAGATATTGTATGTACATTATGAACAGAGCAATGAAGGATTATATATACATTATGAATAGCAGGAATGTGAGAACAGTGGTAATAAATACAGTTGAATGAGTGTGCAAAGTATTGTTGAACAATCTATTATATGCAAAATAACAGTAGTGCAATGATTTTTTGTAGAAATAGTCTACTGTGCTTGTACAGTAACCACTTAGACAGTTTATTGTGTAATGGATTTAACCATGTGCAGTCTGTGCAAAATATGAGTAGTGCAATACATGTATGTAAAGTACTGTGACCAGTGCAGTAAAAGACAAGGGGCAGGTTAGATAGGTGGTGCGGTATTCAGAAGTGTCACAGCCTCAGGAAAGAAGCTCTTCCTGAGCCTACTAGTTCAAGAGCGTAGGCTTCTGTAACGTCTGCCGGATGGAAGGAGGGTGAAAAGTCCATGGTTAGGGTGAGAGGCATCCTTGATGATGTTTCTTGCCCTGCCCAGACAGCGCTTCTGATAAATGTTCTCGATGGATGTTAACTGGGTGCCGGTGATCCATTGAGCAGTTTTCACCACCCGCTGGAGTGCTTTGCGGTCAGATGCGGAGCAATTGCTGTACCACACTGAGATGCAGTTTGTGAGTATGCTCTCAATGGTACAGCGGTAGAATTCAGCAAGGATCCTGGGACTGAGATGAACTTTTTTAAGGCTCCGTAAGAAGTAAAGGCGCTGCTGAGCCTTTTTGACCAGGGTGGAGGTGTTTAGGGACCAGGTGAGGTCATCTGAGATGTTGATGCCAAGGAACTTGAAACTTTACACACGCTCCACTACAGCTCCGTTGATGTAGATGGGTGTGTGTGCATGATTCCTAGTCCGCCTAGTCCGAACTTCACCGTAGGCACTACAATTCCCACTAGCCTTGTCCCTTCATCACAGTAATTGCACTCCTGCTAATTGCACCAGGTGCCTTCACTTAATTGTCATTAGCCTCCCTATATTTACCAGTCTTTTCCTGTTCTCTGTATGGAGTCCTTTCCTTTTTTGTGATCCTGTCTTCACGTCCTCCGAGTTTCCTCATATTCCAAGTTCCCGTTTCCTTTCCTGTTCTTTGTTTGTTTGTTTTTGGACTACATTCTGGTTTTGACCCTGGCTTGTATTTGACCAAATCTGCAATTTAATCTCTCTCTCCCTGTGTCTTACTGGGTCGCAATCGTCACAACATGAAAGCAATTGGTATCTTTTGTTTTGTTGTAAATTACAATCACTACATTGTAAGAAGTAACCAAGCCGGCACATGACCGACCTTCAATGTTGAAATATGGTTGAAATAAGGTCAGTTGTGGTTTCAACATTTAAAGATGAATGGTTCAAAAACTTCCAGCGCATGACCAACTTTCAACATTGAAATATAGTTTAAATAAGGTCAGTTGTTTTAACGAACGAATGCTAAAAATGTTTAATGCTAAATTGTTGATTTGGTTGATTTTAATAGCATTTTAAAATATTTTAGTCATGATACCTATTCTAAAATCTAAAGGTATCATTAGCAACAATAAAACTATACATTTCGCTACTTTATCACATTGAAACAACTCCTATTGGTAGTTTTATTTTATAACTTGACTGTGAGCTGCTGCTCAACTGACTGCTCTGTCAGTCCCGAATTATTTAATATTTTCCTGTTTTTTTTATATTTTATTTTTACATGTCAATGGAGGACAAAAACTGTGAACACAAGAAAGGTCAGATGTGTTCTGCGAGGTCCTGCAAACATACTGGCAAAATGAGGTAAGAAAATTGCTATCTTTATTATCTTTTGAAAATAGTAAAGTATAACCAGTTTACAAATGGGTAACATTAGCTTAAAGGACATGTAACCTGCAGAAGATAAATAAATACCTGTGTGTGAATTTTTGCACTGCTTTATCACAGATGATCAGATGCTTACCTAACGTGTTCCTGGTAAGTTATGTATTAATATCTGTCTTTTAAAGATTTTTCCACATTTTCCTGATATGAATCCCATGCATTAGGTGTGTTATAAATGTTTTTATTCTAATAATAGTTTCAAAGTTTTTCAGTTTTTAAGAATTAATGAAAATGAATTTAAAAAAAATTAGGATTGTTTAAAGCCATGGTTCTCAAAGTGTCAGCCCCCCTTTAGTTGTTACACAGGTGAATCACTAAATTAAACTAATTAATGTTAATAGACTTTAATTTAATCTCTTTTTTTGTACATTTAAGTACATTACAGTTAATGTGCAGTACAGTTATGTAACTTTTGTTACATAATTACATTTAAAATTAATGATGATTGAATGATTTTTGGTGACAAATCTTATTTTGACCCATATTTTGGGAAAATTTTTCAATTTTTCCAAAACTCAACTGTACACTGTGGGCAAATTTACTACCCTTTCATTATGTTTGTGGATGAAAACATCCACTAAATTAAACTGCTGTAAAATGTATCAGATAAATACATTTTTTTCAATTTTTTTTGCATAAATCTATTAATCAACATCAGTCCTGATCAAAACTACCAAATGTTTTTTTAAAAATCCAAGATTTTAAGTCTTTAATTACCAAGTTAATAAATTATGTCACTGATTTGGGGAAAAAACACACAAAATTACATATTTTTAATATAAAAAGTGATTGTGGACTGGATATTTTTTAACCTTTTATCACGGTCTTGGGCATGTCAAAGATTAGTAACAAGACTGGCTTTGATGCATTGTTAGTTTTTGTACAGCATTATATTAAAAAAAATTCTCCATTATTTGTTGTTGGTGGCTGTTTTTGCCCCATTGACTCCCATTATAACAAATGTGTTTGATTGCAAAGCCATAACACCATATAATCATGCATTCTTGATTGTTTGTGGTTTTCCCTTTTGGGAAGAGGTAAAATTTGTTATTTTTACAGTTGATCACTAGGTGGGACTATTAACCCTTTAGATAGGCCTGTGCAAAAAAAGGCTTAGTTTCTGGCTTGTATATGGAGTTATATGGAGTATAACAGCAAATTATAGTGTTTGTGTGTGTGTGAGATTCTTGATTGTTGGTCGTTTTCCCTGTTGGGAAGAGGTAACATTTGTTATTTTTTACAGTTGATCACTAGGTGGGACCATTAACCCTTTAGATACGCCAGTGCAAAAAAAAGGCTTAGTTTCTGGCTTTTATATGGAGTTAAATGTCTTTTGCATCGTTTATAAATATTTCTGCCATGAATGGTGATTATAATTCACATCAAATCAAGTTATTGCTAAGACTCCTGCTGACTGAAAGTGAGTTTTGAGCTAAACGTATTAAAAAGTGTTTATTGCTGGTGTTATAGCTGTTTTTACTTTCTGAAATGATCCGCAGCGAAGACTCTATATTTTTTTATAAAAGCTCCCGAACAAAAATCATTAGGCTATTATATTTTTTGATGATATGCTACGTGGAGCTAAACTCTCAGACAAGAGGACAGATAAAATATGTTACTAAATAAATACACAATTGTGATAGAGAATAAGACGCTGACGTCTGATTTCTCCAAGGATTTATCATGTTTACTATGGTAGTGTTAATGTTTAGCGTCCATAGTCTTTTACATCGCTTAGAAATATTTCTGCCTTGTTTAGTGATTGTAATCCACATCGGATCGAGTTATTTCAATCACTCGCTGTTGACTAAGAGTGAGTTTTGAGATCAACTTATTTGTCTTTAAGTCTTTAATACTGGTGTTAAAGCTGTTATCTTTCTGAAATGATCTGCGCTGACGCTCTCCAGACTCTGAGAATTTCTGCCTTTGTTCATAACCACTCTAGCCCCAGCTGGCCTGCTTTGGCCTAAGGTTTTTGTCGGACCAAAAAGCCCTGGCCGTTGGACCCAAGGAAGCCCTGACAAGGCACGATCAAGCCCCGGAAGTGACAGTGGAAACGCGACTGGCCCTGGCACGCACTGTCACGCCCGGTTTAAGCCTGACAGTGGAAACGTGGCTACTGAGACTTGTCATGGCACTTGTATACTGTTGTTGTTGTTGTTCTCTTGTTGACCTGACTGCTTCTATTGTTCTCATTTGTAGGTCACTTTGGATAAAAGCGTCTGTTAAATTATTACATGTAAATGTTTATACAGGACGGTACAGAAAGTGCACAAGTGAGAGAGAGTGGAGAGGACGGCGTCAGAATGGACCTAGTGCTGGGATACTTTCAAGGATCACCCGAAGCACAACCAACTGTAAGCAAGAGGCTGTTAGTTTTAACCTTTTAGAGTCCGCTGTGGTAGAAATCTCATTCTGCATCCCCCACGGTAAAGAAGACACAGTCCGGGGGTGTTCCCGTTAGAACACCCCCCCTCCCCCTCAGGTGCCCTCTGTAATGCTGGACCCTTGGCATTGTCCTAATCTTCCCTCCCCTTACAGCGTCCCTGGTTGAAGGTTCCCTTCTCGAACTGTGCAGCACATTTTCACTGCACAAATGTACACATCTCTTGTAGTGAGACACATTACTAAAACAAAAACTGTAGTTTTCCACCAAAATAAAAGATCAACTAGTTTAGTCCTAAGGGTTTGTCTTACAAGTGCTGCAAAAAAATATGCATTTATATGCAAAAATATTTTACAAAAACCTTCAAATATGATTGTATTTGGATTGTTCTACTACATGTTTTTAACAATACATCCATGCCTACTCTGCATAATGAAGTCTGTGATTATTTTCTGTTTTATACAGTATGTTTCCAAAATAAAACTTTTTTTTTTTTTTTTTTTTTTTTTTTTTTTTTTTTACAATTTTGAGCATGTGGTAGTTTATTGAAGTTGATTATAAAGCCATTGCTGCCAGTCACTTGATTTGCCTTTATCATGTGCTGTGTTGATCTCAATGCAAACTAGGATTTAATTGAACATAGTATACCATTGTGTATTTATACATGGTGCACGGTACGACGGTAAAACAACATCGTGTTATCAACGTTGATTAACTTTTCAAAATCAACACCTCCTTCAGCGTTCAAACAAGGTCTGCAGAACGATGATAATTCACACGTGATGAAGGTAAGACGGTGAATCAACGTCGCGATTTCAACGTTGATCCAATTTGCAAAATCGAAAGGTCATTCAACGTTGTTTCAACCATGGTATCTGACGTTGTTTCAACGTTGAAATGCCGGCTGGGAAGCCACTGGGAGACTGTCGACGGCTGTGATTAGCCTGCATAAATAGAAAGTCAAATCATAAAAATTGATTTATGATCAGTACCATATTTTAGCGTGTAATGCTGAGGATGAGTCTACTCAGCCAGCCTCTGAAGGACTGAACTGAAAAACGCCACGCTGAATGGAGCTTTATATGATAGGCGGCTGGAAAGTCCCGTAGTTTCGGTTGGAGTCATTCTGCAACTACCAAACACGGTGCTGATCTTCACGTTCTGACTCGAGACTAGAGCAATTTTTTTTCTGTTAATACCTCTTGACACCTGCCATCTTCTTAGCTGGTGAGTAAAGAAATCAGTTGAGTCTGTCCACTCAAGTGTGGGTTACTATTTTTTATATATAATTATATATATTTATTTTAGTTTTGTAGTTGATTATGAGTGGGTCACCCTCAGAGATCCTTCAATAAATATTATAGTGAAGGGAAATTATTTTATGTTTTATTCTTAATTTATTGTAAACCTTACTGAAGTAAATGTGCTTTATGAGGTAATCCTCCTTGTTGGTGGATCATCTTGGTGATTATTTAAAAAAGCTAAAATTATTTCTCACAGACAAAGGAAAATAAATGTTAAGCTCATACACAGGTTCTACCCTGTAAAGAAGTTTATACAAAGATTTAAATTTGACATTGATCTTACATCCTCTTTTTGTTCGAGTTCTGAAGAAACTGTACACTTATTTTGGTCATGTCCCTACACTCAGCAACTTTGGGAGTATATTGGTGTGTTTGTCAAGTGTAAAATTTTGCCAGGCTTCTCAGTACATATGAAAAAACATTATATGGGTATTATGACTCTGATCCCACAAACTAAAATATCAGATTTGTTATTAATTTAAATTTGTTTATGAAAATTTTTAAATTAATAAAATCACATTCACAAATGCAAATTCTCCAACTGTAAACCTGTCTTCTCTGTTTTCCTAAAAGAAATGGAAAACTATTTGAATGTAATCTCAGTATCTACTAATAAGAAAGCTATAAGGGCTGTTAGAACTTGCTCTGACTTTGATCTTGTGTACCGTATTTTCCGGACTATAAGTCACATTTTTTTCATAGTTTGGCTGGTCCTACGACTTATAGTCAGGTGTGACTTATTTATCAAAATTTATTTGACCTGAACCAAGAGAAAACATTACCGTCTACAGCCGCGAGAGAGCGCCCTCTCGTGGCAGTAAACGGTAATGTTTTCTCTTGGTTCTGGGCTCTAAATAAATGCGACTTATAGTCCATTGCAACTTATATATGTTTTTTTCCTCGTCATGGCGTATTTTTTGGATTGATGCGACTTCTACTTAGGTGCGACTTATAGTCTGAAAAATATGGTAATTTTGTTTTGATTTTGCCCCTCTTTTCTTTAGTTCTATTTTATTCTTTATTTGTTGTTTTTTTGTGGTTGATATTATGTGATGTTTATACTTTTGTATGTTTTTGTTCTCTGCATTAATAAAAAAAAAAAAAGCTCTCACGGTGATTTGTATGCAATACGTCGTGCCTTGTATTACTAAACATGTAAATAATATTTGACCTTCGATTGTCTCAGTCTGTAAAGATGATCTCTCAGGAGACACGGAGCGGCATCGTCTTCCTCTGCTTGTCCTTCAGGCAGCTTGAATTAAACTTGTGTTACTGAAGTAACCAATAACATCGATACAAGTTTTTCATGTTACAGTGTGCTACAGTTTTTTGTGGGTTATTATTGTCATTCAGTAACACAAGGTTACTTCAAGCTGCCTTGAAGGACAAGAGCTCATTTTTACAGACTGAGATGATTGAAGGTCAAATATTATTTACATATTTAGTAATACAAATAACCGCGAGAGCTTTCCAATATGTGTGCCACTGAGTGACATCTGTACAGAGAGCACCTGTCCATCAAAAGCTCACTATTCAATCAGAGTAGATCTAGGATTAGCGAAAACAAATCTTTTAAAAACATTAACAAAGAATGAAGCATATTTGAAGAGCATGTTAAATTTGTGCGACTGAGTAAATTTTTTTCATTTTCATTGTGTTTTTCTTCTTTTGTAATGGCATATTTTTGATAGTTTCTGAAAAAGTTACATTCAGTTTGATAAAGTTTCGTTCATTTTTATTGAAGCAAATGTAATTCGATACTACAGCCCCCTACTGCATGCAGGAACTCGCTGATCAGTCTGTGCAGCGCTGCATTAAGTCAAACACATAATGGAAATATACGAATAGATGTATTAGTAACAGATGATAAATACGCCTTTCGTTAGGAATTAAATAACAATCACTTTGAATGTCTTGTTTATCATATCTATTTTAATATAAAACAACATAACTGAAATTTAAATAACGCGATATCCTCCTTTGATCTCGTAGGTCTCAGTTCCACTTCGAGAGGTCCGTCTTCACTGAGCTTATTTCCTTCCTCCCCTCACTGCAGCCGTCTACCCTCGCCTTCATTTCACACGAAGTGAGGCGAATCTCAAACAAACAAGCCTAATGTTTTACTTAATAATGACATTACTGGAAGAGCTTCACGCCCACGGGGATGTGTGGGTTTGACACGGAATTCGGTCGAGAAATTTAACTTTCGGAGCATTTGTATTTGAAAAGCCTCGCCCTACACCCTGCCTCTTCTCTCTCTCTCTCTCTCTCTCTCTCTCTCACACACACACACACACACACACACAATATGTAGAAATAAATATGTGACTACTGCCCGACAGACCGTATAAGAAAAAAAACATTATAAATATCTAACCTTTAAAAAATAAAAACATTTGTTGCACTTTAAATTCGTTTAAATTCGACAGTTACTGTATTACGTCATTTCCGGCTCTTGCTCTAAGAAGAAAGGACATTTTGTGCTGAACAAAATCCGTTTTTGTTCTTAGCATCGGTGAGTCGGTCTGTCTTTTTCCGTTGGTCTTAATCAAGATTTGATTACATTTGAAGTGTTGTATAGACTGTTTTTGGCCTTGAAACAGAATAACTGGTTGTCTGGTACGATACAATTAGTCGTCGATGAAATGGCAGCGTCAAGGAAGAGAGGCTTTCTGCTGCGCTCTTGCTGACAAAAAATGTTAACGCTACCTAAGAAATTAACACCGGCGATATACAGGATGACAATGTGGTTAGGCTACCGTTTTATGAGTCGTAAACTTGCGTTCTGTTCTTAGGTATAAATTAATCCTATAATTTAATTTTTTTGTGTGTGTTTTAAATGGAATACTTGGAAGATAACAAATATAAAAACAAAGGGTTGTCAAAGCGTAGAAACTGAGTAACGTTATCTATAATTGAGAACATTATTTAGTTCAGTGGTAAAAACTCAAGAATTTTCCGAACAGTCATCGTCATCCAACAAATACCACTTACAAGCACTGATCTATAATAGAGATAATCAGTGCTTACAAGGCTGGTTCCATAAAACCATAAGTTCTGATGAAAGGTCAATGTTTTACGTTATTTGATTTAAAGTCACCATTAAATCAATGTAATACTGTAGTGCTTATTATAAACAATTTATCTGTGAACTTCTTTTTTTATTATTATTAATGTGCCCTAGTAATCTTTAATTAAAAAACATTAACTTCCCCACCCCTTCAAAACGAATCATCTCTGCAGTCCACGAGCACAACAAACAACAAAACCTGCCCAATTGTTACTGAAAACTATCGTTTCGAAAAATTACGTTGCAGTGAGGTAAAATCGAGCGGCAACCTCCCGCTCTCTCTCGTGAAGCCAACAAGGACAAGTGAGTGTATAACTGCAGACCGCAGATCTCCAAAATGGGGCGGGGTCCCCTTTCGCAAAGACTTTAACCATTGGCTGTGGCTTCAGCCAATTGTTACTGACTTACATTTCAAGATAAAACTTTATAAATAAATAGTTTCTAGTCCATCTAAAAATAAAATATGCTATATAAATAAATGTTCTCCATGAGAGCAGAGGCCAAAGCTTGTGGACAGTGGTGTTTGGACTCAAGTTTGTACCTCTGCTTCATGATTTAAATAGGAATCACTCAGGAGACGACCCAGTGGAGGGGAAAGATTTTACTTTAGTTTTATTCAAAGCAACGGGCCGTCACAAGGCCTGAAATTCGCAGGCTAGGAGGGGGTAGTGATGCTGGGTGTAACTAAAAAGGTTCCATTGCGCGGTGAGTCTCATACCGCATAATCTTATTAACTGTTGATCTCCTGAACGGCAACTTTCTTTACCACACTATTCAGTGCCAATCCCGCCATTCACTGTTTCACTGGTTAATGGTAAGGTGCTGGGTAGGTTTAGGGGTTAGCGTTTTTTGTTGCATAGTTTACGAAACACTTTAACTGACACAACCAATAAAAACTTCAGAATCAGTTGTGACGCGGAGTTTGCACTGAAGTGGATTGGGGGGAAATTGTGCATGCGTGTCATGCACCTGTCTCTCAGTGGAAGGAAGCCACGCCCCATTTTGGAGCTCCCACCCCATTTTGAAGTTCCCGTCCCTATTTGGAGATCTCCAGGCTGCAGTTATACCCTTCTCAACAAGGAAGTGACTAAAACTGCAATTCTTCGACTGGCCGCTAGAGATGGCCATGTTAAAATCATAAACTGTAAAAGAAATGGACACAGCGACCAAATTGGAACTCAGTTGAGACAAGTGAAGCCCATTTTTAGCGTTTTTTTAGCACTTCCGTTTCTGACGCGCAGACTCAAACTAAGCTTGATGACGTCAGCAACCTGTCTGACAGATGTAAATCTTGCTGTGCGTGCAAACTGCCATCTTGAGCGGGGAGTTCTTTGGCGTGAGTGAGCAGGAGTAAGTATTCTGATTAATTATTTTGTAAAGTATTTTAAAATGTAACGCCAGTACGCCATATTAAGTTAATTGCCTGCGAGCTTCTCCTCCTGTCTGTACGGTAATGCGACAGAGAGTCGAGTGGTTATGACACAATCGTTAGCCTATTTTTACAAAAACTTTTTCTACGGGGCCATAATGTAACATAGAAGGTAATTGAGCCCTTTATACATTGTCGTGTATCTTTAGAAATAAATAATGGACAAACGGAGTCTTTAAACGCCTCAGATGTAAAGTTATTCGCTGATTTCAACCAGGCGGCAAGGAAGTCGACTGGAAGTTGAAGTCGGCCGGGTGCCGCCATCTTGTAGCAGAACTTCACTTGCGTTCGCATTCCCATTGACTCCCATTCATTTTGGCGTCACTTTGATAGCGAATAACTTTACATCTGAGGCGTTTAAAGACTCCGTTTTGAAAAAAAAAACTCCACTTTTTTGATCACTCTGTGTCAATCCTACGTACAGCATGATGGACCTGATGGAGGATGTGCTCAGTCATTCAGGCAATCTGTCTTGTAATTAATCACAACTAATCGTTCTAAGTCCACTTATGGCTGTGCTTAAGATTATTTGTTATAATTTTAGTATAACACTATAATACCATTCATATATTTACTTTTTTGATCATTTAAAGAAGAAACCAATGCAATGTATATTTGACATTTGAGGCTTAAAACTAGAAAAACACAGTTTTTCAGTTAGAGTGTTCATCTAGTTTATTTTCATATAAAAATACGGAATGCAGTTGCCTCAAACAATGGTATAAACATCATTCAATGTAAATTGGGATAATCGTAATTAATAATCGCAAGTACAATTTCAAGGTAAAAATGGACAATTATAAAAAAAAAAAAAAAAAAACATTTCATATTCGTGCAACCCTACTAGGGTGTCGTAGGTGAATTCAGTGGACAGAAATCCCCTCACAGCCAACTGCAAAATGGCTTTCAGATCTCTCTCCATTTTGTAAGCAACACCCCAACTTCCAACAATCCACTCAATTCCCGAAGGATGAAACCAAGTCCTTTCTTCTCATTTTAGATGCCGTTTCGCACACTAAGGCGAATGCCGCAGTAGTAATGTTGCTTTGACTGTCTGGTAGAAGTAGACATACAATTATGTCTCAAATGTGTGGACTGAGGAAGACAGTAAAGGCTCATTTTGGACAGGGTCTCATTGTGTGCTTGGCAGAAGTGCACATCAAAGGCACAAATGGTTTTACTGAAACCTGAAATGGGACACTCTATGATCCACAAATGCTCATGAATGGTGCCATTTGGGACAGGTCCGAAGTTGAATGCCCATGCCATTTCACAATAAGAAAAGAAAAGATGATCACAGCTTCTGTTTCATGCTCTAACATATTATACATTTTCGTTTTATGATTTGCAGAACTGTTGAAAGTTAACTGTACCCTTCATGTTTTCTATGCTGGGAAAAGGAAGACATTAATTTAGACCTGTAAATTAATCATGTGGTTCTATGTGTTGTTTTCAGGTTCCTTCATTAAAGGTGAAGAAAGCACATACTTCCTGCATTGACCTTTTATCTGTTCAAGAGTTCATTTTATTTTTTCAATAAGATGATGTGTTCTGTCATGGACGACTAGACACCCATCATGGGGTATCCAGCAGAGAGAAAGGGTTGAATGGGCACATCCTGTGGTCATATTTTTTGTTTTTATGTTGGATTTCATATTGACTATATGTTAAGGTCCAAAGAAACCATAATTTTTCAGTCAAAAATGTCTTTTGGTCAGTGTAGTTGTGGTGTATTTTTTTGTGACACAGGATGAGCTTCAAGAGCTGCCCTGGAGGAATCGCATAACATCCATCTTGTTCATCGAACCAAGCTGTTTGTTTGATGTGGCTTGTTTTATGTATCACATTATGATAAAACTTTTTAGTTCAGGGCACATCACCAGTTCTTTGAAGAAACCCTTCTGTTGTGTAATCGAGTCATGTTTTAAAGACATGGATAAAAAGGATTTTTTTACTCCCACCATGCAGGGTTAGATGTTTGTGTAGTCTTTTTTTTGTCTTGTTCACACAGTTCATCCTCTAGATGCTATGAGGGTATTCAAGCCTTTCTCTCTGCTGGACATCCCCTTCTCTTTCCCCAATTTCTTTGAAATGGAAATTATACAAAACAGTGCTTTCCTGAGGGGTTTGTGTCGCAATAGCGCCCCTGCAGATTTACAGTATGATAATTCATCAGAACTCTTTCGTATATCCACATATGCTAAGTTCCCCACCACTGCGCCAGTGACGGAGAGGAGTCTCGCTCGGGCAGGCTTTTATTACACTGGAGTAGGTGACCGTGTCCAGTGTTTCCGCTGCAATGCGACGGCTGACAACTGGCAATCTGGCGACTGCCCTGCTGAGCGCCACAAACAGCTGTCTCCCAACTGCAGCTTCATCCAGAGTTTACCCGCCACCGCAAATCTCCTTTCGTCCTCCCACTCAGCCTTTTCCCCACTTCGCAATGTAGCCATCTTGCAGCTGTCTGCCCCTGCAACCACAGGAGTGTCGACCACTGCGGCATCATCTTCAGGCCAAACAGAGGAGCAGGTGGGTTACCTAAACATGGGATTCAGTAACCTGGCACCCTCCAGTCCCATTTCCTCCCGTGGAGTGGAGGATGTGTCTCACCAGAGACCGCCGGCTTGTCACAATCCCAGTATGCGTCGGGAACAAGATCGCCTTGACACGTTTCAGAATTGGACTCTTGCTACAGTAACTCCAGCTGAGCTCGCCAAAGCTGGTTTCTACTACCTTGGCCAGGGTGACAGGGTAGCTTGCTTCAGTTGTGGCGGCCAGCTTAGCAACTGGGAACCAGGAGACCGGGCAGTATCTGAGCACCAGAGGCATTACCCCAACTGTCGCTTTGTTCGAGGCGACCGTGCAGATAACGTACCGTTATCTGGTGGTGGCCTTTCAAATGTATCTAACTCAGCAATGCAACAGTGCGAAGAACGGCTGTTAACATTTGTCAACTGGCCCTCAAGAATACCTGTTCGACCAGACCAGTTGGCTAAAGCTGGGTTTTACTATGTTGGTAAGAGTCTTGATGACATTACAAGTCATTCAAAGTTTAACTATTGTGCTTAGATCCTCATGCTTAGGATTATTTCTTTCTGTTTGTTTTGGTAGGTCGTAACGATGACGTGAAGTGCTTTTGTTGCGATGGTGGACTCAGATGTTGGGAGTCTGGTGATGATCCATGGGTAGAACATGCTAAGTGGTTTCCAAGGTAAATAAAAGTGGCATGATTCTCTGTCCCATGATGATATTATGTGAATATTAATTATGCATGCATGTTCTTCCAGATGTGAATACCTGTTGCAAGAAAAGGGCCAAGAATTTGTTCATCAGATTCAAGCAAGATTTCCAAGACTATTTGAACAAGTATGGTAAAAATACTGGTGTCATTTGTTATTCAAACATTACAATGTACACTGATGGATTTCTCACCTTGTTTACATTTTACAGCTTTTGACTAATGGAGACAGCAACTCAAGAGAATTTGTTGATCCCCCTGGTAAGTTTTCTATTGAGCTGACCTTCATGTGATATTAATTTCCTTTACATTTAGTCAGTATTTGTCATGTTTTATATTCATTAATTTTATTTTTTTAAAACTGTGTAGTTGTACACCTGGGTCCTGGAGAAGACCGTTCAGAAGATGCAGTGATGATGAACAATCCCGTGGTTAAGTCAGCGTTAGAGATGGGATTCGAACGTAGTCTGGTGAAGCAAACAGTCCAGAGCAAAATTCTCACAAGTGGAGAAAATTACAAAACTGTTCAAGAATTGGTTTCTGATTTACTAAGTGCAGAAGATGAAAAGAGAGAAGAGGAGCGAGAGCTTCTTGCTGAGGAGATGGCTTCAGGTATTTCTACAAAATGTATTTTCAGTCTGATGATTCCAGAGTTTGACTCAACGGAATCTAACATTCAGTGTGTTTCTTTACAGATGGTTTTACTTTCCTTAAGAAACATCATGCTGCTTTGACACAGCGTCTAAAAAGTGTCCAGAGCTTAATGGATCATCTTCTGGAGGAGAATGTCATCTCACAGAAGGAGTATGACACTGTTCGTAACTGCACTTCAGTCAAGCAGCAGACAGGGCAGCTCATTGATTTAGTCCTGTCAAAAGGAAATGCTGCAGCAGAGGTTTTCCGCAACTGGATCAAAAAGAATGATGTGTACTTGCTGAGAGAATTGATGGGTATGTAATATATGAATCAGATATGAGATAGTGTCTGTAAATTTTCAGTGTTACATGTTGTTAGTCTGTGTCAGTGTGAAACTGCAAGGCCAGTAGATAGGAACACTTGAATCACTTAAAAAAATGGTGATGCCTTTTATAAAGATCCTAAAAAGAGCAGGGACAAATCCACAACAAATAGAATCACTACATAATATTGACAACCAATTTTTATTTTTTTTGTTCTTACTGCAATTTCAGCCCAGACAAATGAAGCTGCATCACCGAGTCAAGATCTTTCAGGTATATTCAAACATGAGAAAAGGTTTTCTTTTGATTTTGCCCCTTTTTATCTCTAGCCATCACACTAAGGGAATCAGTTAGATCCCACTCTGAAACGGTGAGTTTGAATAAAGTGATTGACTTTTTCCATTATGTTCACAGATTTGCCTATGGAGGAACAGTTGAGGAGACTTCAAGAGGAGCGCACATGCAAAGTTTGCATGGACAAGGAGGTCAACATTGTCTTCATCCCCTGTGGCCACTTAGTGGTTTGCAAAGAGTGTGCACCTTCTTTACGCAAGTGCCCCATATGTAGAGGATTGGTCAAAGGGACAGTACGTACTTTCCTATCATAAAATAAACCCTTTGACAAGTAAAAAATCAACAATAAATTGATCTGAAAAAAATATTTAAATTAAAACTATACGAGTAAAACAATAAAATCGTGAAACTCAACAAATACCTGATGCTTGATCTTTTTAATTCATTAAAATCTTGTCTACAACAAATGCTTAAAAACAATGTACAGAAATATTTCCATTTCAAGTTTCTTTAACTTAATAGCATCTGTTGAATTTTATTTCAGATTAAAAACATTCACTGCATATATATATATATATATATATATATAAAAATGCATCTGCACATTTAGTGTCTTAAGAGTTGATTCAAGTAATTCTTAATCACGATCAGTAATTTAAGAGTAGATTAAAGGACACATTTGTTTTAAATGTCCAGGTCTTGAAGTTTACCCCAGCTTGGTCCCACTTTGACTTTTACTCTGAGCTTAACATACAATTTCACAACACTTTCCATTTCTCGCTTCATAATCTGTGCAACCTGTAAAAACAATACCGTTAGACTTATCACCACTGAACTTTGCTTACAGTCCAAGGTACATGCAATAAATAGACTAGTCTTCCCAATTACCTGAATGACATCTTCCTCTGCAACCTCGTAGATTAGTTCATCATGCAGCTGAAGTATAAAAAAGCCTCCTCGAGAGGGTCTACACTGGTTTCTGTGCCTACCACCTGAGCAAAACATTATATATTAAATTGACATCTGACATGTAATAGTGAAAACGCTGTGATATGAAGTAGGTCATACTCAGTCTGATTGGAGGGTGTTGATGTGATGTGGGAACTCCAGGAAATGCTGCCTCCAATCTGCGCTGGATGTTGATGGTTGCTAACTTAACAATGTCAGCAGCAGAGCCCTGGACGGTTGTGTTTACTGCCTGTCGCTCTGCCTAAAACATGAGGACAGAAATTAAACACTTATTCCACTCCAGGTATATTCTAATGGAGGAATCGTGAAGACTTACGTGAGACTTTATGTAAACATTTGTGTCTTTTATTCCAGGCAAAAAACGCTTCCTTCCAAGTAACGTCTGCACATAACCATTTTTCCCACATTTCTGCACAGTTTCACGCAGAAAGTTCTGTATGCCTGATGGAAAAACAAGAAATAAGTTATCATTATTTCACACTTTTTTTTTGGACTAGGCACCAGTTATAAATTGTAATAATTTACCAGTGTATCTGGATTTAAACGTCTCAATATAACAAGCAGCATCATTCTCATCGATGCCCATTTGTTCTCCAAGTGACTTTGCTCCCATGCCATAGATTATTCCATAACAAATCTATTGACAAAATGTTTACGATTTTAGTGACAAAAATACAATTTCAATATAATCAGTGGCAAGTGATAATATTAATGTGCTAATTACTACTGTATAGTAATTTACAATTTTAAAGTTTATTTTAGAATGCTTGTACATGAAAACATATGTATTTATGTAGCATACCTGTTTGGCTTGTTGCCTCATATTATCATCAACTGAAGCAGGGTCTACCATTTTCCACTCTGCTGCTATGCTTTTAAACACATCTTCACCACTGTTGAGCACATGGAGGAGCCGCCTGTCCCGGGACAGATGAGCTAAAATGCGGAGCTCCAACTGTGAGTAGTCAGCAGCCAGAATCAGACCTCCTGAACACAGGTACAAGATTAAAACAGAAAGCATGTAAATGTGGTATAAATAATGTTTATATAAGTAAACAGATGTCCATTTAAATTATCCCCTCTTTAACCAGACCTCTCAATAATAGTTTCATACCTGAAAAAGGAACAAAAGCATGCCTCATGCTGACAGAAAATGGCATCCCTTTTTCTGGTGATTCGTCTGATACCTTTAAAAGGGGTGCCAACTGCCGGTTCATTTTTAATCGTTTACCCCTGAAATAAACAATTTTAAATGTATATATTTAAATATGTACACATGTATTTTGGTATATAGAATAAAAAAGTGGGAAAATATAAGACGGTACCATGTTTTGCTTGCACCATTCTGTGATGGTTGACTTTCTTCTATAAGTGTTGGCATCTGAATTTCAAAATCTTTAGGGACATTTTGAATGTTTGGTTCAGTAAAGCTCACGCGACCTATGTGAGAGAAAGATTCAAACATTCAAATTCTGTCATATATAAAGTTTAAAGGGTAATTCTTCACGCTCCACACCTGTGGCAGTGTGTGACTGTGAAACTGGATGTATTCGGTCCATCTTCAGAAGTGAGTGCCACTTCTTCTCTCGTTGCAAGGGGAAAACCACTTTTGTCAATGCATTCGTGATCCTTCTCCACTCAAGAATAACACTTGGTAACTGATGCAGTGGCTTGAGCTTTTCTAAAACATCCTGATGAAATAAGAAAAGAGTGTATTCAGGAAGTACATACCATAAGTTTAAATGAAAGAAAAGAGCTGACACTGGAACGTACCTTAGTTGTACTGAACTGCTTGGAAAGTTTGATACGGGCTCCTGCTCTCCTAGTGTAGCCCAGCGTCTTCTTATTCTTTAGAGCATTTAAATCTCCATTGGGAGGCAGCTTCAACTCAAGAAACAATACCTGTAAAAGTTGAGATGGAGAATTATAAAGTTTTTCATACAGGATAATGAATTTCTATGTGGGTAAATGTATAAGGCCATTATTATTTTGAATGGAAATAATGATAACCTCTGCTACATCCTCTGGACTGGTCAGTGAGAAGCTGTGTCCCGCTAGCTGATAAGCTTGGGATTCAAGAGCACTTAGCTTGGCCTGCATCACATGTTTTTGAGCCTCACATTCAGCAACACTAAACCCAATTCCATTTAGCTCCAACAATGCCAGGCAGTACTGTGTGGGCATCTCTACTTTCCTGAATACGTCTAGCAAAGAAAAGAACAAGACATCACATAATTAGTATCTATATCACCAACTCAAATATAGACCAGGTTTGTTCAATCCTGCACCTGTATTGCCACTATCCTGCAGAGTTTATTAACTAATTAAAAACATCCCAACCAGCTAATCAAGATCTTCAGAATTACTAGAAACTTTCACGTAAGTGTAGGGAATGGCTGGAGCTCCTACTCTGCAGGACACCCTTCAGTAGCAGGACTGGACACCCCTGACACAGACAAATCCAGAGGCTCAAATTATGTTTCTACCTAAGAAACCATCCTTTTCAAGAAGACAGTTGAGTTGCGTCATGACTCTGAAGACCAGAACAGACTCAACAGCAGCTCTGTAGCGTCCAGGCTGACTGGAATCTCCATAGATGCCTAAACTCTGCACACCCTGACCAGGACTAATTCCTTCCAGCATCAGGAGATCCTCAGTAGCAAAGCTGGATACCATGTTGTGGAGAGTGCGCTCTTTGGAGCTTGAATCCAGAAGCCAGCATGCAATCTAGTGAGGGACAAAGAATTAAACATAGTTAGAAATCCTATCCCTGCCAAACTCTGAACAGAATGTTTATTTTTTATTTTTTTTGTCTGACTGTATTCTAACCAACCTTTGGGTCTTCAAATGTGCCACGCATAGCAAGCTCACATGCAAGTAGCAGGGTCTTGTAAACATGAATGAAATCATAAGAGACTATCACAGCTGATTCTTTTCCCAAGCAGCACTTTATTTGCTTCAGTCGCTCCTCAACTGTAAGGGTCTCATCAAGAGGCGGTGGAGCTAGACTGGCACTTATATCTGTCAAAAGACAAGAATAGCAGTAGGTTTAGAGGCATTCAATGAAACAAGCTCATTAAAGTTGGTTAACAAGTTCACAATGGCATGTTTCCTACCTGTGTCTGACAGCTCCTTTTGTAGAGACACAAAATAAGCATCTTTTGATCCCCAGCATACAGATATGCCAATGACAACAAGATCCTCATATCCCTTAAGAAAGAAGCCATCTTTTCTTTTCCTCACTGGGGTAGTAGCTTCAAACAGATAACACAAGTTTATAAACTGGATAATATCTGGATATTACATTGTCTTATATGCAATGTTCCCTCTAATTTTTTTTCTTGCCGAGCAAAACTTTTCTTTATTGGGCGGACATTTCGGTCGCCTGAGCAAAAACAATCTTTATACCACACTTGTACAGTGGACACACAAAAATAGTGTGTAACTTTTAACTTTGATGTGTTATTTATTTTATATACGTGCATATTTCTATTTATTTGACCCCTGATTTAACTATATGATGTACATTTTTCTTTTTTACAGTATAAACTGCCATTCAAAAGTTTGGAATCAGTAAATCAGTTTCTTAGGGTCACCAAGGCTGTATCTATTTGATAAAATAAAAAAAACATTATTATTTCACAAAATAATTTAGTGAAATATTATTGGAATTAAAATACAAGTTTTTTTTATTTTTATATACTTATATACTATATATTATTTATTCCTATAAATCAAAGCTGAATTTTCAGTGTCACATGA
The DNA here is from genome assembly GCF_023724105.1 of Carassius gibelio. NCBI lineage: Eukaryota > Metazoa > Chordata > Actinopteri > Cypriniformes > Cyprinidae > Carassius > Carassius gibelio. The sequence goes on along the minus strand of NC_068416.1, from coordinate 16,949,782 downwards.
TCCATAAGAAATCATTATAATATGATTTTTTGAGACCGGTGATATTTTTCAGGATTCTTTGATAAATAAAAAGTTAAAAAGAACAGTGTTGATTCAAAATATAAATTTTGTATTACAATATATACTATTCTATTTTTTTAATACTTTTATTCTGCAAGGATTTATAAATGGATAAAAAGTTATCATAAAGACTTAGAGGGAACATTGTACAGTATATTGGGATACTAAAACATATAAGAAACAACTTTTTTCTAAAGTCTTACGTTTTTTGAATTTTCCACCTATAACTGTCTCAGTTTGCACCGAGGTGTTGTCTATCTTTTCACAGGCAAGAGCAAAAGAAAATCTGTCCTTCGTTTTCCACTCCTTTATAAATGTATGGAAAAGCCTTATATCACTTGCCACATCGATTATGGAGAATGTTTCTGGACTGCAGGAGTTTGAAGCAGGAAGTGACTGACACTGAGAAAGCCTCATAAAGCCCTCATCAGCCAGAGACATGTCTAAATCTGATGCTGTGTTTGTCCTCAAACAAGACTGATAAACTTTCTGGGAACTGGATATAGAATTTGGATCCAGTTCAGACCTGTGCTTGGTGACATTAAGAGGTGATTGTATAGCTGAAGTGGTCATTTTAACTCGTGGTGTGACTGGTTCAGAAACTGGCGTGGGAGGAACAAGGTCATTGTGAGTCACTGGTTTGGCCGGAACTAACACAAAATCTTCTGTTTTTGAGTTTCTTGGACCTCCCTGATAAATTCCACTGTTTGTAACTGAGGCTACAGCTTTTTCGACAACAGCAGCAGCAGCATTTGGTTCCACCACTGTTGAATTTGACTGCCCTGGAATCTCAGATAGAGTTAAAAACTGATCAGACCATTTGTCAAAAATATCCTGCATTCCTGGGCTGATGTGAAATGATGAACTGTTTAATTGGCGTCTTTCAGCTGAAACCCTTGAAAGAGGCTCATTGCTTTGTGATACATGTAGTTCAGACACAATGTCATCTGTATAACTGGGCTTCTCTGCACCCAATCTTGGGCCATCACCAGCCTTGACAGCACTGTTAATTTTATCAAGGTACTGTTCTCCAATAAGTAGTGAATCTCCCCATTCTGAAAGATTGAAAGATGATTCCCCCCATTGGATTGCTTCCAGATCCTCCGTTGACACTGCATCTCTTCTCTCCGGAATGAGTTCTGGAGAAGAGGCGTTTGAATTGGCACGCGCTTCAACCACCTGTTCTTCTTCGTTGTCTCGATCCATTGCTGCCTCCTCCATGGCATCCAAGATAGAGTTGTCGTAGAGACTGTCAAACAGAAAACTGCTACTCCGGTTGAAGCTGTTGTCAGTAATTTGATCAGAGGACTCATGATTTTCCCTTTGCTCTGCAGGTTTATTGGAACTTGATTCTTCTTCAGTAACCTGGTTACTGTAATTTAAAATATTCTCCAACTGGCTATCAGTAAGCGAGATGTTATATTTCGGTTTGAATTCAGTGGCCAGGCCAATCTTATGAGGTGATAAACCATTAACTGGGTCTTTGTTTTGGTCTTGATTCACATTTTCCAGGAAAGATGACTTGTTGATAACTTTTCTCTCACTTTCTGAATCAACATGTTTGTTACTTTCTTTGAGAATGTTTAAATTACCAATGCCATCATTCCCTTGAAGCATCTTTTCAGTCTGTGTATCAAGTTGAAAACTATCACCAAACTCTTCCATTCCATTTGTGTACAAGTCAGGAGAGCTAAGCTTGCTAAGCTTCACAGAACAACAAACTAAATCATGTTTAACTTGGACAGTTTCATCTCTGCTGCTGGTTGTCCCAAAACTGTGAGTAACTGTTTCTCGCTTTTTATTTTGAGTTAAATGTTTAGTTTTAGATGTGCACTTTTTCGCAGTGACATTTTGTGTTTCTCCTCCCTTTTTTGGATCATACGAGTGAGTTTTTGACTCAATGACTTGGTTCAGTCCAGCAGTGAATGGCTGGATATTCACCTTATCTTTATCTATTTTACAATCAGTTTCAGGTTTATCAAAGCAAAGTTCTTCAACATTTGATATTAGTTTAGGGTCTTTTGAGATTAGAGGTGGTGTTTTTGATTCACTGACTGTGGG